>NC_058084.1:110552718-111152718 GCF_014858855.1 Bufo gargarizans | reverse complement strand
AGCGGCAGATGTCTCCTCCAGATCTTGGCTGGGCAGTAGCTGCTGACTGTCCTCTAATAGCTCGTCCTCGCTGTATAGTGGAGCTGAGCCCACAGCATATAATACTAATTGCGGACAAGAATAGGACATGCTATGATCTTTTTTGCGGGCCGCGGAACGGATCCATGGATGCGGACAGCACATTGAGCTTGATTTATTTCCAATAAAGAGAGATTTCATGAAGTAGAGGATCCGGCTTTTGTTTTCCATCTTCACTGCAGATCTGGTCTACTTACCTGGATTTATACCATTCTATGAACGATCCCAGATCAGGGGGGAATAACCCCAGGTGTCTTGAGTTTATCCTGGAGGCGACCCCCCTTGTGAAGTGAGTGGAATAGTTCTTTGATCTTATTATTTGGTATATATATATATTAATTTTTCTTTGACCTCTATTGGGCACATCCACACACTGGTGTTCAGTTCATTTTTGGTCACATCAAATGTATTCCGGTATCAATACCATCAAGAATCTATAATAATATTATTACATTTGTCCCTTTGTTTCCTTATTTAGAAGGGTACTTATCTATCCACCTACCATTATTTTAAGTATACAGGGAGTGCAGAATTATTAGGCAAATTAGTATTTTGACCACATCATCCTCTTTATGCATGTTGTCTTACTCCAAGCTGTATAGGCTCGAAAGCCTACTACCAATTAAGCATATTAGGTGATGTGCATCTCTGTAGTGAGAAGGGGTGTGGTCTAATGACATCAACACCCTATATCAGGTGTGCATAGTTATTAGGCAACTTCCTTTCCTTTGGCAAAATGGGTCAAAAGAAGGACTTGACAGGCTCAGAAAAGTCAAAAATAGTGAGATATCTTGCAGAGGGATGCAGCACTCTTAAAATTGCAAAGCTTCTGAAGCGTGATCATCAAGCAATCAAGCGTTTCATTCAAAATAGTCAACAGGGTCGCAAGAAGCGTGTGGAAAAACCACAGCGCAAAATAACTGCCCATAAACTGAGAAAAGTCAAGCGTGCAGCTGCCAAGATGCCACTTGCCACCAGTTTGGCCATATTTCAGAGCTGCAACATTACTGGAGTGGCCAAAAGCACAAGGTGTGCAATACTCAGAGACATGGCCAAGGTAAGAAAGGCTGAAAGACGACCACCACTGAACAAGACACACAAGCTGAAACGTCAAGACTGGGCCAAGAAATATCTCAAGACTGATTTTTCGAAGGTTTTATGGACTGATGAAATGAGAGTGAGTCTTGATGGGCCAGATGGATGGGCCCGTGGCTGGATTGGTAAAGGGCAGAGAGCTCCAGTCCGACTCAGATGCCAGCAAGGTGGAGGTGGAGTACTGGTTTGGGCTGGTATCATCAAAGATGAGCTTGTGGGGCCTTTTCGGGTTGAGGATGGAGTCAAGCTCAACTCCCAGTCCTACTGCCAGTTTCTGGAAGACACCTTCTTCAAGCAGTGGTACAGGAAGAAGTCTGCATCCTTCAAGAAAAACATGATTTTCATGCAGGACAATGCTCCATCACACGCGTCCAAGTACTCCACAGCGTGGCTGGCAAGAAAGGGTATAAAATAAGAAAATCTAATGACATGGCCTCCTTGTTCACCTGATCTGAACCTGTGGTCCATCATCAAATGTGAGATTTACAAGGAGGGAAAAAAGTACACCTCTCTGAACAGTGTCTGGGAGGCTGTGGTTGCTGCTGCACGCAATGTTGATGGTGAACAGATCAAAACACTGACAGAATCCATGGATGGCAGGCTTTTGAGTGTCCTTGCAAAGAAAGGTGGCTATATTGGTCACTGATTTGTTTTTGTTTTGTTTTTGAATGTCAGAAATGTATATTTGTGAATGTTGAGATGTTATATTGGTTTCACTGGTAAAAATAAATAATTGAAATGGGTATATATTTGTTTTTTGTTAAGTTGCCTAATAATTATGCACAGTAATAGTCCCCTGCACACACAGATATCCCCCTAAAATAGCTAAAACTAAAAACAAACTAAAAACTACTTCCAAAAATATTCAGCTTTGATATTAATGAGTTTTTTGGGTTCATTGAGAACATGGTTGTTGTTCAATAATAAAATTAATCCTCAAAAATACAACTTGCCTAATAATTCTGCACTCCCTGTATTACATTCACTCTTCATCACATTTGGTATTAGATTAGAAGTTTGGCGCTCTCCTTCTCCCTCCCGCTTATTGGTGTTGACCTTATCACTACACTGGTAACGGAATTTTTTCTTCTATTTGCCTCATTGACATAGTGTTCTACACTGTTGACACTAATTTGAGCAGCCTACTTCCACTCTGTTGTTCTATATTCCTCACTCCACATCACTACAGTCCTATTGGCGCAATTTTCCACTTCTTCAGGGGCATTTAGTTGATCCCTGGATAGAGTTTGGATAACCTTGTTTCTTTTTTTTTTTTTTCACGTTTTTGAGATGAGGGGGATTTCAGTTCAGGGAGAGCACTGCTGCAGCCGGACACTTCCTCTGCCAGTCAGGGGAATGTCAGCTCCAGTAATCAGAGGACCAGGAAAGCAGGGCAGGCCAGACAGGTGCTGGTAGTGGGAGACTCAATTATTAGGGGTACAGATAGGGCGATCTGCCACAAAGACCGGGATCGTCGAACTTTGTGTTATCTTCCTGGCGCTCGAGTTCGACACATCGCGGATGGGGTTGACAGATTACTCGGAGGGGCTGGAGAAGATCCAGCAGTCATGGTCCATATCGGAACCAATGACAAGGTTAGAGTTAGGTGGAGCATCCTTAAAAATGATATTAGGGATTTAGGTCAAAAGCTTAGCGCAAGGACCTTTTCCAAAATACTACCTGTGCCACGAGCCACACAAGAAAGGCAGTGGGAAATTTGGGAGGTTAACAAATGGCTCAAGAACTGGTGTAGGAAGGAGGGGGTTGGGTTCCTGGAGAACTGGGCCGACTTCTCTGTCGGCTACAGGCTCTATCATAGCGATGGGCTGCACCTAAGTGGGGAAGGGGCAGCTGTGTTGGGGGAGAAGATGGCTAGAAGGTTGGCGAAGTGTTTAAACTAGGGACTGGGAGGGAGGGTAATTACATTATAGGATAGGAAGATAGCGACCAGGCTGAGGTAATGGAACTGGGGGAGCAATGGAAGAAGGGACTAGAACAGTTAAGAAGGAAAGGTGTAGGGTAAAAAATATACATACATTTTAATTGTATGTATACTAATGCCAGAAGCCTGACTAATAAAACTGGTAAAATGGAATTAGTGATGTGTGAGGAGTAGAGATGAGCGAACTTCTGTTTTAAGTTCGGCGTCTAAAGTTCGGCTTCCGGTTAGCGGAGAATCCCGATCTGGAACCGGATATGGATTCCGACTTCCGTTGTGGTCCGTGGTAGCGGAATCAATAATGGCCGATTATTGATTCCGCTACCACGGACCACAACGGAAGTCGGAATCCATATCCGGTTCCAGATCGGGATTCTCCGCTAACCGGAAGCCGAACTTTAGACGCCGAACTTAAAACAGAAGTTCGCTCATCTCTAGTGAGGAGGACTATGACATAGTGGAAATAACTTAGACATGGCTGGATGATAGCTACGACTATGCAGTTAATGTACAGGATTACTGTCTGTTTAGAATGGATCTCCAAACCGGAGAGGGGGAGGGGTCTGCTTTTATGTAAAGTCATGTCTAAAGCATACAGTCTGAGAAGATATAAGTGAGGGCCATGAACATGTGGAATCACCGTGGGTAGAAATACATGGAGGCAATAACAATAATAAAATACTAATAGGAGTTTATTATAAACCACCTAATATACCAGAGTCTGCAGAAAATCTACTACTAAACGAGATTGATAAAGTGAAAAGAGAAAAGGGTCCAGCTCGATTAAAATGTTACCTTTATTTTTCAGTGCAGATAAAAGCCAGTTGCACTCCAGTCTACATGTTTAGGATCAGGGACAATAGCGATCCTTCCTCATGACATACACATACTGAGGAGGAAGTTGGATATATAGCGCCTCCACCTAGGAGCAGGTGGACACACTAACTACAAGCTCCTCCTTTAAATGAAATTGACAACACATGCTAAAAGGCATGATAAATTAAAGAGAAAGAACACACACAAATCATGGATCAAAAATTCAATAATATAACATCAAGTCGTGTTTCCGATTAAGTCCACTTGGTGCAGTGGACCCCATTTTAAAAATCCAGAATGACTCACGATTCAAAACTAAACGAGATAGTCGAGGCGGCAGATGGTCGTTATCATGAGGGACTTCAACTACCCATATATAGACTGGGAAATTCAAACCTGTATATCTCATAAAGGAAACAGGTTCTTGGCAATATCCAAAGATGATTACCTTTCCCAACTGGTTCAGGACCCGACTAGTGGGACGGCCATACTGGGTTTAGTATTAACCAATAGACCCGACAGAACAACAGATGTGCAGGTTGGGGGACACCTGGGAAATAGAGACCATAAAGTAATAACCTTCCAATTGTCATTCAAAAGAGTGTTTCTTCAGGGAGGGACAAAAATACCAAACTTCAAAATGGCTAAATTTAGCCAACGAAGAGAGGCCATAGGCCTAACTGGGACAAAGTCCTCAAAAATAAAAATACAGCTACAAAATTGGATATTTTTGAAAGCATCCTAAAATCTAATTGTGAAGGGTACATACCTTATGGGAATAAAAGGTTGATTAACAAAAAAAAAAACAATGTGGATAAATAGAACTGTAAATAAAGCAATAAATGACAAAAAGAAAGCATTTAAATCACTAAAACAGGAGGGTAGCGAGGAAGCACTGAAAAACTATAAGGAAATAAATAGAATATGTAAAAAAGAAATAAAAGCATCCAAATAGAGACCAAGAGATTAATTGCCAACGAGAGCAAAACTAACCCTAAAATGTTCTTCAATTATATAAATGGTAAAAAGTATAAATCTGAAGGTGTCGGCCCTTTACAGAGTAATGAGGGGGTAGTTGCAAAGAGCGATGAGGAGAAAGCAAAGCTATTAAGTATTTTTTTCTCCACTGTATTCACTGAGGAAAATAAACTGTCAGATGAAATGCAGAATGTAAAAGTAAATTCCCCATTAAAAGTGCCCTATCTTTCTTGTATAACAATATATTTACTCTATTAGCCAATTGACTAATCGGGAGCAGGACTATAGAGACGTCAAAAAGTTATTATCCAAGTCTTGGGATACCATTAGATCATGGTTGGGGGTAAAAGGATCGCTTCAATGCACTCTTCTTTGGAATAATTCTAATTTGCATGTTTTAGGTGGAATAGCGGGGGGTTACTTTTGGCAAAATAATGGTGTTTTATATGTTGCACAGGTGGTGAATAATAGAGAGTTATTGTCGTTCTTGAATTTAGCGCAAAGGGTGGATAATCTGGTTTAGATACTTTCAGTTGCGATCTGCACTTTTTAGTTTAAACGATAAATCCCTGTTAGAGATATATACCTCTACTTTTTTTTAATGAGTTGATAGGGAATATAGAGCAGAGGCTGAATATTACACATATTTAAAAATATTTCTTAAAGCACAATTTATTACTAAAATACAATCACCAGGACAAAGGGCCTGGGGGGTTGATTGTCCAAGTATTCAGTCAGAGAGATGGGGAAATATATATTTTAATTTAACCTTATCTCATAATTTTAATCACATTTTTGTTCAATTTAACATTTTTCATAAATTATATGTCACACCTAGTGTTGGTCGAGCACCAAAATGCTCGGGTGCTCTGTAGAGCACAATGGAAGTCAATGGGAGAACCAGAGCATTAAACCAGACACCCCCTTCTCTGAAGAGGGGAGGGTGTCTGGTTCAAAGGAAAAGGTAAGAAATTTATGGAAACACCACTAAAATGGTTCAGGAACAGCATGGGGAGGATGTCTGGATGCATCTTGGACTCCCAGGTCTTTGCTGGGAATGATGTTGTCCGAGTAGTACGCCACTTTTACAGACTGACAATAATACGCACCAAACCAAAGATAAAATCAATTTTAGAGGAAAAAATGTTAGGAAACATTCTGTACTGTATATTTACTTGTATATAAAGTGCAAGTGCTGCCAAAAATTACAAGGAAGAGGCACTTCAATATTACCTGTATATCACATAAAGGAGGGCCTCATTCACATTGTGGTAAAATTGTTCATGTAGTGGGACTCCTACACTCATAAAGCCTAAGCACTAAGTGAAAGGGCTGTCAAAAATTACAAGGAACCGGCACTACAATACACCCTTTATTACACATAAAGGAGGGCATGCTACACACCCTTAAAAAATGATAATTGATGGTCTGCTGGTGACCCTCAAAAACTATTGGAGCAAGGCCCTCTGATCTGACCATATAAAACATTAGGGGCGAGGGCCTGCTGCTGAGCTGACCCTCTAAAACATTAGGGGCTAGTGCCTGCTGCTGATCTGACCATCTAAAACATTAGGGACGAGGACCTGCTGTTGACCCTCTAAAACATTATGGGTGAGGGCCTGCTGGTGACCCTCAAAAACATTATGGGCGAGGGCCTGCTGGTGATCCTCTAAAGCATTATACAGTTGCAAGAAAAAGTATGTGAACCCTTTGGAATGATATGGATTTCTGCACAAATTAGTCATAAAATGTGATCTGATCTTCATCTAACAAATCACAGTGGAATTTATAGGGTTACGAAAAGTTTCAATATAGACATCACAGAGAAAAATGACTTTTCATATAAAACATAACTTTTACTGTTGTTAGTTAAAATAATACCCCTTCTTAGTATATATATTAGGCTACGTCAAATAATTAGACAAGGCCTTACTTGGACGTATCAGGATAATGTAGTCCGATGTATAATACATCGGACTACATTATCCTGATACGTCCAAGTAAGGCCTTGTCTAATTATTTGACGTAGCCTAATATATATACTAAGAAAGGGTATTATCTGATCTTCATCTAAGTCACAATAGACAATCACAGTCTGCTTAAACTAATAACACACAAATAATTAAATGTTACCATTTTTTTTTTTGAACACACCATGTAAACGTTCACAGTGCAGGTGGAAAAAGTATGTGAACCCCTAGACTAATGACATCTCCAATAGCTAATTGGAGTGAGGTGTCAGCCAACTGGAGTCCAATCAATGACATGAGATTGGAGGTGTTGGTTACAACTGCCCTGCCCTATAAAAAACACACACCAGTTCTGGGTTTGCTTTTCACAAGAAGCATTGCCTGATGTGAATGATGCCTCGCACAAAAGAGCTCTCAGAAGACCTACGATTAAGAATTGTTGACTTGCATAAAGCTGGAAAGGGTTATAAAAGTGTCTCCAAAAGGCTTGCTTTTAATCAGTCCATGGTAAGACAAATTGTCTATAAATGTAGAAAGTTCAGCCCTCTTGCTACTCTCCCTAGGAGTAGCCGTCCTATAAAGAGGACTGCAAGAGCACAGCGCAGACTGCTCAATGAGGTGAAGAAGAATCCTAGAGTGTCAGCTAAAGACTTACAAAAGTCTCTGGCATATGCTAACATCCCTGTTAGCAAATCTACAATACGTAAAACACTAAACAAGAATGGATTTCATGGGAGGATACCAAAGAGGAAGCCAATGCTGTCCAAAAAAAACATTGCTGCACGTTTACAGTTTGCACAGGAGCACCTGGATATTCCACAGCAGTACTGGCAAAATATTCTGTGGACAGATGAAACCAAAGTTGAGTTGTTTGGAAGAAACACACAACACTATGTGTGGAGAAAAAGAGGCATGGCACACCAACATCAAAACCTCATCCCAACTGTGAAGTATAGTGGTGGAGGCATCATGGTTTCAGGGTGCTTTGCTGCATCAGGGCCTGGATGGATTGCTACCATCGAAGGAAAAATGAATTCCCAAGTTTATCAAGACATTTTGCAGGAGAACTTAAGGCCATCTGTCCACCAGCTGAAGTTCAACAGGAAATGGGTATTGCAACAGGACAACAGCCCAAAGCATAGGAGTAAATCAACAACAAGCATAGGATTAAATCAACAACAGAATGGCTTAAACAGAAGAAAATACGCCTTCTGGAGTGGCCCAGTCAGAGTCCTGACCTCAACCCGATTGAGATGCTGTGGCATGACCTCAAGAAAGCGATTCACACCAGACATCCCAAGAATATTGCTGAACTGAAACAGTTCTGTAAAGAGGAAACGTCTGGTTGAAGTTATTGCTGCCAAAGGAGGTTCAACCAGTTATTAAATCCAAGGGTTCACATACTATTTACACCTGCACTGGGAATGTTTACATGGTGTGTTCAATAAAACTATGGTAACATTTAATTATTTGTGTTTTTACTTTAGGCAGACTGTGATTGTCTATTGTTGTGACTTAGATGAAGATCAGATCACTTTTTATGACCAATTTGTGCAGAAATCCATATCATTCAAAAGGGTTCACATACTTTTTCTTGCAACTGTAGATAAAGGCCTGCTGCTGAGCTGACCCTCTAAAACATTAGGAGCGAGGGCAGCCTAATAAGCATGTTGATATGATGGAGGAGGAAGACGAGAAAAGGGAGATTTAACCATATACCCTTTTTAGTGGTGGAAGGGGTGCATGGGAATACAGTGTACTCAATACACAATAAAAGCCACATTTAGAGTGCCTTTATGTTCAGCCTCTTTCCTCTGGTGGAGTAGAGAAGTCAGGGGCAATCCAGGCCTTGTTCATTTTTATAAGAGTCAACCAGTCAGCATTTTCAGTTGACAGATGGATTTGCTTATCAGTTATTATGCCCCCAGCAGCACTAAATACACGCTCTGACAAAACGCTGGCGGCGGGTAAAGCCAGTACCTCTAAGCCGTAGAGTGCCAGTTCATGCCATGTGTCCAGCTTGAAAACCCAATAGTTGTAAGGCACAGAAGGATCCCTGAGGATGCTGACACTGTCTGCTATGTACTCCTTCACCATCTCCAAAATGTTTCCCTCTTTGTGACTCTAGGCCGCGCATCAGGTTGAGGGTGCTGGAAGGGTGTCATAAAACTGTCCCAGGCATTGGAGAGTGTTTCCCTGCTTCTTTTGGAACTGCTGTGTGTTCCACTAGTATCCCCTCCTCGATTGGCCAGGGAACTACATACTCTGCAGCCAGCGTTGTCAGCTGAAACTTTTTGGAGCAATTTTTCCACAAGAACCTTCTGGTATTGCACCATTTTGCTCGTCCTCTCCACCACAGGAATGAGATATAAGAATTTGTCTTTGTAGCGAGGGTCGAGAAGGGTGAACAACCAGTAACCGGTGTTGCCAAAATGCGTACAACGCGAGGGTCACAGGAAAGGCAGCCTAGCAT
The DNA here is from genome assembly GCF_014858855.1 of Bufo gargarizans. Lineage (NCBI taxonomy): Eukaryota > Metazoa > Chordata > Amphibia > Anura > Bufonidae > Bufo > Bufo gargarizans. The sequence continues at coordinate 111,143,369 of NC_058084.1, read as the reverse complement.
AAAGTCAGCCATGTGTGCGCTATCCTCATCAGGAGGATGACTCTCAATCTCCTCATTCTCTTCCTCCTCTTCTACCCATCCACACTGAACAGATGGAATAAAACTTCCATGGGTACTACCATCTGTAGCAGAGGCAACCAACTCCTGCTCCTCCTCCTCCTCTTCCTCATTATCCAATTCCAGCGCGTGCTCACGTTGCTCAACAGTCGGTGAGATAGCAATTGCAATCACTGCTGCAGCGTTGCCAGACCAGTGGAAGTCACCAGTAGCTCAGGCAAATTAGGATAGGTTTTGTGAAACCGCTGAACAACTAGGTTGAACATGTGGGCTAGGCATTGTATGTGTGTGAGCTTGCCGAGCTCCAAAGCTGCCAACAAGTTACGGCCATTATCAGCCACAACCATGCCTGGTTGTAGGTTGAGTGGAGAGAGCCACAGTTCAGTCTGGTCCCTTATCCCCTGCCACAGCTCTGCAGTGGTGTGCTGGTTGTCACCTAAGCAGATCAGTTTAAGCACGACCTGTTGCCACTTCCCCACTGCAGTGCTACATTGCTTCCAGCTACTGACTGATGTCTGACTGGTGCTGCAAGATGATAATTCAGAATTTCGGAGGTGGAAGTGGAGGAGAAGGCAGAGAAGGAGAAGGGGGGGTTGCATCCAGTAACGTAGGTGGTTGCAGAAACCCTGATGGAAGTAGGGCCCGCAATCCTTGGTGTTGGTAGCACCTGTGCCATCCCAGGGTATGACCTCCACAACGTTCACCCAGTGTGCCGTCAGGAAAATGTAGCATCCCTGGCGAAAATCACTTGTCCATGTGTCAGTCATTAAGTGGACCTTCCCAATAACTGCGTTGATCAGGGCACGGGTGATGCTACGGGACACATGCGTGTGTAACCTGGGACTGCACACTGTGAAAAATATTGGCGGCTGGGGACAGAGTAAACCGGGATGGCCAGCACTATCAGGCTGTGGAAAGCCTTAGTGTCAACAAGCTTAAATGGCAACATTTCCAGGGCCAGCAATTTAGAAAGGTGCGCATTTAGTGCTATGGCCTGTGGGTGGGTGGCTGGGTATTTGCGCTTTCGTTCAAAGGCCTGGGGTATAGACATCTGTACGCTGTGCTGGGACACAGAAGTGAATGTGCTAGCTGATGGTGCTTGGGAAGGTCCAGGTGCATGGCAGGAGGCATCCGGGCCTGCGTCTTGGACAGGAGATTGGCCAGCACGTAACACAGGGGAGGAGGAGGTAGTGGTGTGACCCGTAGACACTGATTGTGGATCCAGGCGTTCGACCCACCTACTTGGGTGCTTTGATGGCATGTGGCGGATCATGCTGGTTTTGGTGAGGTTGCTAGTGTTCATGCCCCTGCTCATTTTGGTACGGCACAGGTTGCAAGTTACAGTTCTTTTATCGTCTGTATTTTCTTCAAAAAAGCACCAGACTGTGGAACACCTACCCCTTGGCAAGGGAGAATGCCGCAAGGGGGTGCTCCGGAGAACAGTTGCGGGCCTGTTTTGTGTGGCCTGCCTTCTCCTTTTTGCCACCCTACTGCCTCTTCCAGCCTGTTACGGTGCTGCAGATCCCTCCCCCTCTGTACTGCTGTCCTCGCTCGGCTTGCCACCTTCCCAGGTTGGGTCAGTAACTTCATTGTCCGCCACCTCCTCTTCCACTTCCTCACTCTGGTTATCCTCCTGACTTGTTGACCCAACAGTAACCTCACTTGTTGACAACCGTGTCTCATCCTCATCATGAACCTCTTGAGACACTATTTGCGATTGACTTATTGGCAACTGTGTCTCATCATCATCATCCACCTCATGAAAAACTAATTGCCGTTCCCCACCGTCATCTTCTTGTGACTCTGAATGCTCAATAGTTTGGGAATCAGGGCACAAGATATCATGTCCCTCTTCAAGCGGGCTTGTCGAGAGGCCCAAATCAAGGAATGGCGATGAAAAGAGCTCCTCGGAAAATCCGAGTGTGGGATCACTTGTTTGCCAAGACTCTCCATGGTGGGAGTAAGGAGTATCAGGGTAAGGATTCTGTTGACCAGACTCTTGGCTACTGAGACTGAACTTTGTGGAAGACAGGGTGGTGCTTAACCGACTGGAAGCATTATCTGCTGAAATCCAACCGACCACCTGGTCGCACTGGTCTGACTTCGAGAGTGGTGTCCTGCCCCGCCCTGCAAACTGGGACATGAAGCTAAGTATCGTGGATGAGTGTGTTGCTTGTATTCTGGCAGCAGGCACAGTTTCACCACGCCCAGGGCCACGGCCTCTGCATGCACCATCAGCAGCACGGCCACTTCCCCGTCCCTTACTGCTCGCCTTGCGCATATTAAATGGTATATATGCTTGCAAGTATGTCACACGTACAGTAGTGCAGGTTTAGTAAGTGTATGCACAAATTAAGTACACAGAATGTCAGAGATATTTTAGGATGCGCAGACATTAAACATGAGATGTAGCACAGATAATGTCGCTGTCCGCAGCGTCTATTTTAGTATGCACAAACCTTATACAGGAGGTGTAGCGCAAGTAATGTCGCTGTCACCAGCGGCCAAACAATTGCACTGAATGTCACAGATATTTAGGCTGTGCAAATGTAAAATAAAAGATGCAGCAGAGGTTGTGTCACTTTCAGAAGCGGCACTAACATTTGCACGCAATTTAGCGAAGGTTGCGCTAATAATATTTATTGCAGCCAGATACAACTATAGTCCTTAAAAGGACTTTTGGGTCTCTAACAATTCCACGCAATTTAGTGCAGGTTGCGCTAATAATTATATTGCTGCCAGATACAACAATAGTCCTTAAAAGGACTTTTGGGTCTCTCTAACAATTCCATGCAATTTAGAGCAGGTTGCGCTAATAATTATATTGCTGCCAGATACAACAATAGTCCTTAAAACGACTTTTGGGTCTCTAACAAGTTTTTTTACTAAAATATTACTATTTAATTTCGTACACTATATGTCCCTTCTTCAGCACAGCTCTCCCTGACTAAGACTGAGCCGAACAAGTGTAATTGGGTGCTATATAGCACCCGATTACGCGTTCTGGCCAGCCAATCACTGTAATGCAAGTAGCCAACATGGCTACAGCATTACAGTGAGTGCCAGTACCTCCACACATGTTTATTGGCTGCGTATCAGCCAACAAACGCGCGTGGATGAGACTCGGCTGAACACCGCGATGTGTCGAGCATCGCAATGCTTAAGTAAAATTAGTGTTCTGCAGAGCATGCTCGTCCAACTCTAGTCACGCCCTTATGGTTTAGTAAATGTGGGTTAAGAGATAGTTCTAGGTGTCCACGTTGTGATCTACCGCGGATCACCTACATATGCTTTGGTCCTGTCCAGAATTAAAATGATATTGGAACGGTATTAATAATTTTCTTATCCATAAATTGAAGCTACAAATTCCTTTTAAGTTAGAATGTTTCTTATTGAGTGATCTTTCTAACTTAAGCACTCAAATATAAAAATATTTTTTGGGGTAGAATATTATTTCTGGCCAGACTCTTGGTTACTCGGATCTGGTTTTCACAACATATTCAGACATGAATACATGGATAAATTTGGTTAACAAAGTTAAGAACTATGAGAGTGTGCTAAATAAGGAAAGAAATGCTCAAGAGAAGTGGACTAAGATATGAAAGGTTTGGAGGGTTTAAACCACAATGGCATATTTGTCTTGACTTTCTTTTTTTTGCACCTTCCCTTTTTTTTTTTCCTCTCGCCTGCTCTTTTTTGAGTGATATTGAGATTTGAGATGCATCGCAGGGATGGGGAGGGGGGCTAGGGGGTGGAACTGGTGGGTTATTGGAAAAGAAAAGTATAGTAATGTTAAACTTAGTTTTTTTTTACTAAAGATTAAATTGTATTTGTTTTTTTTTATAAAGATCTTGAAATTTAAAAAAAAAAAGTGCACTGTCTGACCCACGAAGAAGTACAGCGGCGTCTTAAAAAGATTAAAATAGACAAATCGCCAGGACCAGATAGCATACACCCCCGTATCCTAAAATAATGAAGTAATGTCATAGCCAGACCCTTATTTCTGATATTTAAGGACTCCATACTGACAGGGAGTGTTCCACAGGATTGGCGCATAGCAAATGTGGTGCCAATATTTAAAAAGGGTCCAAAAACAGAGCCTGGAAACTATAGGCCAGTAAGTTTAACATCTGTTTTGGGTAAACAGTTTGAAGGTTTTCTAAGAGATGCTATATTGGAGTACCTCAATGAAAATAAGCAAATAATGCCATATCAGCATGGCTTCATGAGGGATCGGTCATGTCAAACTAATTTAATCAGTTTCTATGAGGAGGTAAGTTCTAGACTTGACAGCGGCAAATCAATGGATGTCGTATATCTGGACTTTTCCAAAGCATTTGACACTGTACCACATAAAAGGTTAGTATATAAAATGAGAATGCTTGGACTGGAAGAAAATGTCTGTATGTGGGTAAGTAACTGGCTCAATGATAGAAAACAGAGGGTGGTTATTAACGGTACACACTCAGATTGGGTCACTGTCACTAGTGGAGTACCTCAGGTGTCAGTATTGGGCCCTATTCTCTTCAATATAATTATTAATGATCTTCTAGAAAGCTTGCACAGTAAAATATCAATTTTTGCAGATGAAACTAAACTGTGTAAAGTAATTAACACGGAACAGGACAGTATACTGCTACATATGGATCTGGATAGATTGGAGGCTTGGGCAGAAAAGTGGCAGATGAGGTTTAACACTGACAAATGTAAGGTTATGTACATGGGAAGGAATAATGCAAGTCACTCGTACATACTAAATAGTAAAACACTGGGTAACACCGACATGGAAAAGGACCTAGGAATTTTAGTGAACAGCAAACTAAGCCGTAGAAACCAGTGTCAGGCAGCTTCTGCCAAGGCCAATAAGATAATGGGTTGTCCTACCACTTTACAAATCACTAGTCAGACCACACATGGAGTACTGTGTATAGTTCTGGGCTCCTGTGAACAAGGCAGACATAGCAGAGCTGGAGAGGGTTCCGAGGAGGGCAACTAAAGTAATAACTGGAATGGGGGGACTACAGCACCCTAAAAGATTATCAAAATTAGGGTTATTCACTTAACTATGTATAAATATATCAGGGGTCAGTACAGAGATCTTTCCTATTATCTATTTATCCCCAGGACTGTGACTGTGACGAGGGGACATCCTCTGCATCTGGAGGATTCTTTACGGTAATAGCAGTGAAACTATGGAACTCTCTGCCTGAGGAGGTGGTGATGGTCAGTTCACTAAGGGTACTTTCACACTAGCGTGCCTTCCTCTGGATCAACTTGCAGGATAACAGGCCAAAGTGGATGGACAGATGTCTTTTTTCAGCTTTATAAACCATGTTACTACGTTACACTAATACACCACAAAAAAGGCTTAAAAACATATAACTGCACTGCTGAACGGCTAATAAGCCCTTTTTTACCACTAATACACCCTAATAAATGCTTTAGAACATATAACTGCACCGCACAAGGGGTAATAAGACATACAAATATTTCCTAGTAACACACCCTGTTATGGGCTGTATCACAGAGCACTTGCACCCCAATAACAAGCAAGGTTTGCTGGAATTATAGAAGTATCATCTATTGCAAACCTGAAAGCAGCAGCATAATGGCAATTTGGATCCCCAGTCAGTGCAGCAAGCTGTAATAGGATTGTTCACACTGGTTTGCAATCTACTACTTTAAAGGGGTTCTCCGAGAAATAAGAAAATTAAAATACCTAAATATTACTTTATTATAAATATATTCTCAAATACCTTTCATTATTTATAATGGCTCGTTTTGTCTGGGGAGCAATCATTAGGGGAAACAAAATGTCAGCTGTCCCATTAGTTCACATAAAACCTTTCCTGATCACACATGAGGACAAGTTACTTTAGAATCCTGAGGCAAAGAGCTGCCTCATCCTCCTCCTCTCTACTTGTCAGGGATTATGATGCTCAATACAACTGATACGAACGTTAGCTAAATCTCTGTGGAATTTAGTTCATGTGGAGGCATAAAGTACAGAGAGGATGGACAGGACAGACTGTGGTAATTGGGAGCTGTGGTAATGGAGACTGTAAAGTGCTGCTGCTGATTAGACACACCTCACCCTCCTCTCATGTCTCCTCATCATCTCCATTTCCACAGAGATTCACCTGTATTCAGGATCATGATTCCTGACCAGCAGAGCAGAGAGGAGGGTGAGGCAGCTCTATGGCTCATAGTGGTGAAGTAACTTGTCCTCCTGTATGATTAGGACAGGTTTTGTGTGTACTGATAGGACAGCGGCTATTTTATTTCTCCTAGTGATTGCTCCCCAGACAATACAAGCCATTCTAAGTAATGAAAGGTATTTGTGAATATATTTATTATAAAATAATATTTAAGTATTTAAATGTTTTTAAGTCCTGGAGAACCCCTTTAATGTGCCAAGTGGTACCTGGACTCTGAATGAATATGGCATAAACTATACAATACACTGCTAAACAACATCACAGGTCATTCAAAATAACATAATCACCAATGGGTTTCAGTGCAAAACATTACAATGTAATTTTGTAAAGGGGCAAACTTAACACTGTAAAGGATGTTAGCCCCTGGTATTGATTCTTGCATTGTCACAGCTCCATGATGCATGGAAACATGCCTTTTTTTACATACATTTGGCAGCTTTGCATCTGATAACCTTGTTATTTACAGTATTGAAAAGCTATACCTCTGCCGTTACAGTCTAGTGAGTGGGTTAGACCACCTTAGATGGTGCTGACAATCATGTGCAGCAAGCAATAGAACATCTGCTGCTACACCATTAATGAGTGACTCAAAAAAAAAATGCAGCATAATGGGGGAAAACAACTTGACATTATATAAGAAAGGATCTTTAGATATCTCCTTTTGGCATATATTCAATATTTTTTGTTAGCAGAAAATGTCAAACTATTTTTGTAACTAAAGGTTATATGCAACATTATAAAACAAAGCCGTCACTAAGAAAAGTCACCACAACTGAGGGTGTACAGTATGTATCCACAAAGTGTAAAGCTGGGGGTAGAAACTGCTCCTGCAACTAGCCTACAAGGAGCCAGAGCGGAGGATGGCTCTGGCTGTCACCGTCAATCATGGTGTCTGTCCTCACACTATTGCTCCCTAGGGTTGTGCAGTGAAAGGAGGAGGCACTCTTTCTTCCCTCAGGGCACAACCTGGCTCCTGCCTTAGGCCTCATGCACATGACCGTTGTTGTGTTCCGTTCCGCAAAATGGGGTTCCGTTGTTCCGTGATCCGTTTCCGTTTTTTGTTTCCGTGTGTCTTCCTTTATTTTTGGAGGATCACCAGACATGAAGGAAAGTAAAAAAAAAGTCAAAGTCAAGTTTGCCATGCAAATGATAGGAAAAAAACGGATGTGGACGCGCGGACTCGGATGACAATCTTGTGTGCCTCTGCATTTTTTCACGGACCCATTGACTTGAATGGGTCCGCGAACCATTTTCCGTGAAAAAAATAGGACAGGTTATATTTTTTTACGGACTTCAACCACGGATCACGGAGGCGGATGACAAACGGTGCATTAGCCGAGTTTTCAACGGACCCTTTGAAAGTCAATGGGTCTGCAGAAAATCACGAAAAACGAAACAATGGACACGGAATGAAACGGTCGTGTGCGTGAGGCCTAAGGCTGAGTTCACATGGGCAATCCTGACCCATTCATTTCTATAGGGCTGTGCACATCACTTATGCTTTGAGTGAAAATCGCAGCATGCTCAATATAGTGCGTTTATCACGCAACGCAGGCCCCATGGGTCGGATGCGGTGCGATTTTCACGCATAGTTGCTAAGATGACAGTCTATTCACTGTATTATTTTCCCTTATAACATGGTTATAAGGGGAAATAATTGCATTCTTTAATACAGAATGCTTAGTAGAAGGTCAATTGAGGGTTAAAAAAAAATAAAAAATTTACTAACCTCCTCCTCTTGATCGCATAGTTGCCGATCTCTTCTTACTTCTTTAATCATGAGCTGCCGGCTAAAGGACCTGTGAAAAATAATAGCATTCTTTAATACAGAATGCTTAGTAGAAGGTCAATTGAGGGTTAAAAAAAATTATAAAAATGAACACACCTCCTCCAATTGATCGTGTAGCTGCCGGTCTCCTGTTCTTTCTTCAGGACCTGTCAGTCAAAGGACCTGTGGTGACAGTCACTGAGATCATCACATGGTCCAATCACATGGTCCATCACCATTATTTTTTAAACCCTCAATTGACCTTCTACTAAGCATTCTGTATTAAAGAATGCTATTATTTTCCCTTATAACCATGTTATAAGGGAAAATAATTACATCTACACACCACCAAACCCAAACCTGAACTTCAGTGAAAAAGTTTGGGTCTGGGTACCAGATTCAGATTTTTATCATGCGCATGTAAAACGCATTAAAAACTGAACGGAACGCAAACGCAGTCAAAACTGACTGAAATTGGGTACCTACTCGCGCGGGTTTGCCGCAGTGCACCCGGGACGCATCCTGAACAAATTTGTCACGCCCGTGTGAACCCAGCCTAATGGTAGTGGGGGTGCACTTAATGTTAAGTGTTCAGGTGGGTGCAAGGCAGGGCATGTAGAGTACAATGACCTGTGTATGATGTAGGAGTTAACCAGAGGTAGAGGAATAAATATCTCTCTCTACTGTAGTGCAAAATAGAAGTTGTAGTACATCCAACTACAGCAAAACACAGTTATAACTGTACACAGTACAATTCTCTCTAAGATAACAGTGTATGGATTTAAACAGGGATGGGAGTTGTGGTCCTCTTTCTATACTATCTTGTCTAAAGTCTCTGTCAGTACAATCTGTGGCTGGCAACAGTACAGTAACTTGGCAATAATAGCTACATTGTCCACTGCAGGATACATAATTTTGAAGGCACGCCTGGCCAGGATGTGTCCAAGTGTTAAGGGTGTCTTAACAGTGTCCCTTCACAGAAGTAAGGTCTAAATGTCTGTAGTCGCATATTACCTTACTGACTCCTATGCTTGGTCATGCAGATTCTAAGTTCTCCATTTTCTCTCTCTTTCTGTTAATCTTGCAGTAATTCACAAAGATCTGTTAATCTCTGGAACTCAAAGCCTGGTCCTGCTAGTCATGTTATCCATCTACAGCTATGCTGGGTGCAATATATAACATAGCAATACTAAACAATATATAACAAACCATTTGCAAATACCCCCTGCTCTTGGGTTCTTCACTACTACTTGCTGTTACACTACATGACATCAACGCTTCCACAAACAAGGAAGACACGATATTTACTATATGCTCATTTGTAAATATTTTGAGGTCACTAGCACCCTATGTTCTTGTGAGTCCTTTTCACTAGTAATGAGTGGCAGGGGTCATATTCGAATTCGCAATATTTTGTAGAATATTCGTTGAATATTCGCAAATTAGAATATTCGTTATATTCTACAATTTTTTTACTAAAAAAATCGGCAATGTAATGATCGCGCAATATGCAAAAATATGAATATTCGTAATGTGAATTTTCATAATGCGAATTTTTATCGCAAATTTTTCAATTGCCGAGTAAAAACATGATTCCTCCCTGTTTCTTGCTTGTGGGCCAATGAGTCATTGGCCCACAAGCAACTTAAGCGGGGAGGAATCATGACTTTAGATGGGAAATATTACGAATATTCTAAAAAACGAATAAATAGCACTATATCAAATATTTTAGTTTTTCGAATATTCGTAATATTCTAAAACAAGAATATATAGCAATATAGCGAATATTCGAAAAAAACTAATGTAGAGCAATTTAGCTAATATAGTGCTATAATCTTTTTTTTTTATAGTTGTCATTTTTTTCCAATCTGAACTTCAGATGAGAAAAAAATTACAACTATTAGACAAAGAAGATTATAGTACTATATTAGCTAAATTGCTCTATATTCGTTTTTTTAATATTCGCTATATTGCTATATATTCTTGTTTTAGAATATTACGAATATCACGAAAATCAGAAACTGCAAAAAGCGCAGCAAACCGCAGGTCTGAATTGACCTGCGGTTTGCCGCGATCGCCGATAGGGGGGGTCACATGACCCCCCCCTGGCGTTGTCACAGGATGCCGGCTGAATGATTTTAGCCGGCATCCCATTCCCATTAACCCCCGCGGCGCCGGAATCTGCATTTAAAGTTAGGACGTACCGGGGTTAAGAAAAAAGATGGTTCTTTAAGACCTTGTCTGGATTTCAGGGAGCTGAACAGTATCACAATTCGTGACCCTTATCCGCTTCCTCTGATCCCGGACCTGTTTAACCAGATTGTTGGGGCTAAAGTTTTTTCCAAATTAGATCTAAGAGGAGCATACAACCTGGTCAGGGTCAGAGAAGGAGACGAATGGAAGACGGCCTTCAATACCCCTGAGGGCCATTTTGAGAATTTGGTTATGCCTTTTGGTTTGATGAATGCTCCAGCCGTTTTTCAGCATTTTGTGAACAGCATTTTTTATCATTTAATGGGGAAATTTGTATTCGTGTATTTGGATGACATTTTTTCTCCTGATTTCAAAACTCATAAGGAACACTTACGTCAGGTCTTGCTCATCCTGCGGGAGAATAAATTGTACGCGAAACTGGAAAAATGTGTGTTTGCGGTTCCAGAAATTCAATTTCTGGGGTTTCTTCTCTCCGCTTCTGGTTTTCGCATGGACCCCGAGAAGGTCCGCGCTGTGCTTGAGTGGGAGCTTCCTGAGAATCAGAAGGCGCTGATGCGTTTTTTGGGCTTTGCCAATTATTACAGGAAGTTTATTTTGAATTATTCCTCTGTTGTTAAACCACTCACTGATATGACTAGAATGGAGGTAGATTTTTCTTCCTGGTCGGTAGAGGCGCGTAAGGCCTTTTCTGATATCAAGGAGAGTTTTGATTCCGCTCCCATCTTGGTACAACCTGATATTTCTCTACCCTTCATAGTTGAGGTTGATGCTTCTGAGGTGGGTGTGGGTGCGGTCTTGTCTCAAGGTTCTTCTCCTGCCAAATGGCGACCGTGTGCCTTTTTCTCGAAGAAACTCTCCTCCGCAGAGAGAAATTACGATGTGGGAGATAGGGAGTTGTTGGCCATCAAGTTGGCTTTTGAGAAATGGCGCCATTGGCTAGAGGGAGCCAGACACCCTATTACCGTGTTTACTGACCATAAAAATCTAGCCTACTTGGAGTCAGCCAAGCGTCTGAACCCGAGACAGGCCAGATGGTCTTTGTTCTTTTCAAGGTTTAATTTTGTTTTCACGTTCCGCCCTGGGGTTAAGAATATGAAGGCAGATGCCCTGTCACGTTGTTTTCCGGGAGCTGGGAATTTTGAAGACCCGGGTCCCATTTTGGCTGAAGGTGTGGTGGTCTCTGCTCTTTTTCCTGAATTGGAGGCAGAGGTGCAGGCAGCCCAGTCAGAGGCTCCTGATCTTTGTCCTCCTGGGAGGTTGTTTGTGCCTCTCGCTTTAAGACACAAGATTTTTAAGGAACACCATGATACGGTCCTTGCTGGGCACCCGGGGCAAGAGCCACAGTGGATCTCATCGCTCAGAGATTCTGGTGGCCGGCGCTTCGTAAGTCGGTTGAGGGTTTTGTGGCAGCCTGCGAGACCTGCGCTCGTGCTAAAGTCCCTCATTCACGGCCATCAGGTCCTCTCCTTCCCTTACCCATTCCTTCCCGTCCCTGGACCCATCTGTCCATGGACTTCATTACGGACCTGCCTCATTCCTCGGGGATAACTGTGATTCAGGTGGTGGTGGATCGTTTTAGCAAAAGTGCATTTCATCCCTTTTCCTGGCTTGCCCAATGCTAAGACACTGGCGCAGGCATTTATTGATCACATTGTCAAATTGCATGGTATTCCTTCAGACATAGTCTCTGATAGGGGCACGCAGTTTGTTTCCAGATTCTGAAAGGCTTTCTGTTCTCGCTTGGGGGTTCGGTTGTCATTCTCTTCTGCTTTCCACCCGCAGTCGAATGGCCAGACAGAGCGCGTCAATCAGAATCTGGAGACATATTTGCGCTGTTTTGTGGCGGAGAATCGGGAGGATTGGTGTTCTTTTTTGTCCCTTGCTGAGTTTGCTTTAAATAACCGTCGTCAGGAGTCCTCTGATAAGTCACCATTTTTTGGTGCATATGGGTTTCATCCGCAGTTTGGGACATTCTCGGGAGAGGGGTCTTCTGGTTTACCTGATGAGGACAGATTCTCCTCGTCTTTGTCATCTATTTGGCAAAAGATTCAGGATAATCTAAAGAGCATGAGTGAGAGATATAAGCGTGTGGCAGATAAGAGACGTGTGCCTGGTCCGGACCTGAATGTTGGTGATCTGGTGTGGTTGTCTACTAAGAATATCAAATTGAAGGTTCCCTCCTGGAAGTTGGGTCCTAAGTTTATTGGGCCTTACAAAATCTTGTCTGTCATCAATCCTGTTGCCTACCGTCTTGATCTTCCTCAGACTTGGAAGATCCATAATGTTTTTCATAAGTCTTTATTAAAACCTTATGTCCAACCCATTGTACCCTCGTCTTTGCCTCCTCCTCCGATTATGGTTGATGGTAATCTTGAATTTCAGGTCTCTAGGATTGTGGATTCTCGTGTTGTCCGCGGTTCTCTACAGTACCTCGTTCATTGGGAGGGTTATGGTCCTGAGGAGAGGATGTGGGTTCCAGTGACAGACATTAGGGTGTTCAGGTGTTATACAGTCGAGGTACGAGGATATGCGATCATCTACCATTGGGATTTTCGCATAGGCTGAGCAGTCAGGGAGAGTGCCAGGTCTGATGCAGGGGTCTCCCTTTTTGTTCCTTAGTTTTGGATCCAGTGAGTCGTATATTCATTTTGTGTTGTCTTGTTTCCTGTACACCTTCCATGACAAGCAGTGGTTGGGAGGACTGGAGCATGTTGCTGGAAGCGGCAGTGGAGAAAATGGTATCACTTCCTTTGTTATTGTAGCACATTTACTGTTGCAAGGAGAGTTTTAATTGCACTTGAATAGCCCTTTTAATACTATTAATAGTAAAAATGCAGTTAATAAGGCACATGTCTAAGTATGCCCTAACAATATGGTAACATAGCCCTGGAGTCCTTTAATGGACCTTGAGCAGTCAGCTCCTACCAGCTTCAAGCCATGTCATGTGGATTCCCCACTAAAACTCCCTTTCTATGCATTGTATTAGCATTCAAAGGGTTAAAGAACTGCAAAAAAATTTATTGTCTGACCTGCTAGAAAGGTACATGATGTAATCTGTAGTAAATGTAATCTTCTTACCATTGACTGTATTTGTGAGTTATCCCCTCCCTTCTGATCCTCAGCTGTGTCATGTGACCAGCACTCAGACTTTCCAAAATAACTCAGTCTCCTATGTGTGGACAGGAAGTCAGTTTTTCTATGTATTGCAGTCTCACAGGAATGAATAGAGAAGTAACTGACTTCCTGTCTTGTGTCAGAGAGTTGGTCACATGACACAGCTAAAAATTAGAAGGGAGGGGATAACTCACAAATAAAGTCACTGGTGAGAAGATTACATTCACTACAGATTACATCATGCACCTTTCTAGCAGGTCAGAGAATATATATCTTTTTTTTGCAGGAGTTCTTTTTTAAATGATGGACATTAGAGGTTTTCTCTGATTTCTGCCACTAGAGAAACCATGCAGCTGGTAGCTAAAGCCGATACACTGCTATTGTGCCTGCACAATCTGTATGTCAAGTGTGCAATGCCATGATGCAGCTACTGTGTGCCACCCACAACCTATAGTGCTTTATAAATATTAATGGTATGTAATGGAACATTAAATGTATGAAGAGAAGATGCAGGAATGAGGAATTATAATAATAATAATAAAAAAAATTACATTTCCACTTTCTGGATAAAAATGCTGCTGTTGGTAGGTGTAGTGGAATGGGGTATCTTCCATGAAGTTATGACACTACTTACTACATTATGTACTCAATCAGCAGAATATAGGTGCTGTTATAGCAGCTTGTGTTCTTAAAAATACAAATGCTGAGAGGCTTGTGTTGCCCAGCAAAACTGTACGGAATATTTTACAGTCAGGTCTGCATATCATTTAACCAGTTCAAAACATGTATTGACATTAAAAAGTGTAATCGTTCATTCAGGATCGCCCTCCTCTAGCCAAAGTAGCTGGAAACAGCTGATAGAGAGGCTTTACCATAAGTGGCTTTGCCACTTCCCCTGCATTAGGGAACATTCACACAACCGTGTTTTTCTTCCGTGTCCGTTCCGCGTCCGTTCAGCAATTTTTGTGGACAATGCATGGACCCATTCATTTCTATGGGTCCGCAAAAATTGCGGAATGCCTTTTATTGTCATCCTTGTGCTGTCCGTTCCGTGTGCACGTTCCTTTAATTTTAGAACATTTCCTATACTTGGCCGCAAATTGCTGTCCGTAGCCCCATAGAAAGTCATTGGGTCCGTAAAAAACGGATATCACACGGAAATGCATCCGTATGCCATCCGTTTTTTGGGGACCCCTGGACTGAAAACATTCTAGGAAACCCCATTTCAGTTTTTTGCGGACCGTGAAAAACGGATGACACACGGAAGCACCACGTCCGTATTATACAGACTTACGAAACATAAACGGAAATATAACTGAAGACATACGGAACTCACGGATCCGTGATTTGCGGACCGCAAAACCAACACGGTCGTGTGAATGCTCCCTTAGTCTGTGTGATGACCTACAACTTTCTACTGAACTCAAATCAAAGTTTAATATATCTATAAATCTATGAATATCAAGAGGACACCCTCTTTGGTCCATTCTCATGATTAGAGTTTGCATTATAATTTTGGAACAGTAGAAAAATCACCCATAGACTTTATTAAGGAATGACCATGCACAGTCACTTGCACCATTTTAAGGATCATTCCATTAATATATCTTTATCTTAAATTCTACTAAAACTTGATAAAGTTGACTTGTGAATATTGCGCAGCTACTAAACTGGACACTTTTTCTTCTGAAGCTTCATTTAAAAGTACAATGTCTATTAATCTGAAATAGAAAACATTCATAAGTAATCTACTTATAGCTATTAGCAGCTAGGAAATGAATGTATTAAAAAGACTAGCAGACATGAAAGAGGTGCCCTCTTTATGCAGATTTGTATCTTATTTATTATTAATGTATGAATTTATCATTTTTTAATGTTTTACAGAAAAGGATATTCATTTTTTCTCGGTGAATTCTAATAGAAATGATATTATCCTCTAACATGACTCAGGATAAAGAAGAAGAAATGAATAATTACATTTAGTTTCAGGTTCCAAAATGTAAATTGGTAAAACATAAACTGGCTTTAATAGCTCAGTACAACTATAATCTCAACTAAATTACAAATATTTTCCAATTTATAGAGCAACTACAAATCATTAATAATATAGGTCGAATTATAATAGGTATTATTATATATTCTTGTCTCAATTCTCATAATTTTGTTCTAGTCTGGTAAAAGTAATAGGTGCCACGTACTGCTATTTTCCAGTTCCAGCATCATTGCCCTAGCCCCTACATGCTTTTATGCAACTAAGTTGCTCTGTCTTCCCTAACAAAGCTTTCTTTGCCCACTATCCATAATGTCATTAAACTTGGTCCTGGGTGATGATACCCTGTCTCTGAGTTGTAATCTTCTGGCAGCAATGAAGACGTCTTTCCCACTTTACAGTCCATTATACTGTAATTCTTCTCTCCTAGTGGTGAATAGTGTTGAGCGCGAATATTCGAATATCAAATTTTTTTAGCGAATATCGGAACTTTGCTAATTCGCAAATATTTCGAATATAGTGCTATAAATTCGATATTTTGAATATTCTTTTTTTTTTTTTTTTTATTGTTATATTTTTTTCTTTCCCACTTCCCTAAAGTTGTTCATACCTGTCCTTTGGATTCCTGGCTTCCTGGCTGCTCCAGTCAGTGCCCGTTACCGCTTCTGCCGACTTCTGTGCTCATGGAGCGTCCCCATCACCATGGGAACGTCTCCATATACTAGAATGTACTGTCGGATTGGAGAATTACGTTGAAATCGCAATTTGATTAATTCAAGTTATAATAATCGAATTGCGATTTCAACTTAACACTGCTATATTCCATATTCGTAAATACTAGCCTAATATGAAATATAGCAGTGCTAAGTTGAAATCGCAATGCGTTTAATATAACTCGAAGTAATCGCATGGCGATTTTAACTTAGTAATGCTATATTCCATATTTGTTAATTCTTGCCTAATATGGAATATAGCAGTGCTAAGTTGAAATCGCAATTCGATTAATTCAAGTTATAATAATCGAATTGCGATTTCAACTTGGACCTGGTTTACTATGGTTGGCTTGGTAGAATTAGCGAATATGACGAATATATTCGTTATATTCCACAAAACGAAGATAACGAAGTATTCTGCATCTTCGTTTTAGCTACCTATTCGTCAACTTCGCTAATTCTAGCAATCATATAGGAAAGTTTACTATAGAGACAGCTAAGTTTAATTCGCTATGCGATTATATTACTTAGCTTTTTTTTTTATAAATAGAATAATTATAATAATTATCAGGTATTATAATTATTCTATTTATTAAAAAAAAAAAGCAAAGTGATATAATCGCATAGCGAATTAAACTTAGCTGTCTCTATAGTAAACTTTCCTATATGATTGCTAGAATTAGCGAAGTTGACGAAAAGGTAGCTAAAACGAAGATGGAGAATATCTTCGTTATCTTCGTTTTGTGGAATATAACAAATACATTCGTCATATTCGCTAATTCTACCAAGCCAACCATAGTAAACCAGGTCCAAGTTGTAGTTGAAATCGCAAATAGATTATTATAACTTGAATTAATCGCATTGCTATTTCAATAGGAGAGTAGCCTTTAAGTTAAAATCGCAATACGCAATTATTTAAATCGCATATTAATCGCGATAACTAGAATAATGTCAAATATTCGATTTCGACGACTATAAAACAAATATTCTATCGAATATTCGCGGATTTAGTCGAAATCGAATATGGTACCTGCCGCTCATCACTAGTGGTGAAATTTCTACCCTCATGATACACTAAAGTTAACTCTGCAGAAGCACATCCAGGTTGTGGTATCTTCTTCCTCACAATTCACTGAGGACACATTGCACTTTCTCAGACTAGTTCACTCTATTGCCCTTTCTTGTGACACATTACAACACTTGCATGCTACTCTCTATCTGGGCTTTATATATGGGTATGACAACTTGCAGCAGGCTGTCTGATCTCTTTCTACTGACTTGGCTTCTCCACGGGTCCAGGAATTTTCCAGGATATGGGGACTTGGAAGGACAAGTCGTCTACCCCTGCCCCAGCTGGCTACCCTTCTGTGCTGTGGATGCTACTGCATTTTTTTCTCCCTATATTGCCCCTGAGGTGTTGTGTCAATTGACAAGTAAACTGACCTCCACTTGATAGCTAAATACCACACAGGTTTAAGCTGGTTTCCCTCTCTCCAGTTCAGGAGTCTTGCAGTCTTTTCTTTTTCCATGCAGCATGCTTCTAACCCTAGGTCTACAGGTCAGTGCTATTTATCCTCTTAAAGACATGTGCTCTCACTATTAGATCATGTGATTAAAAGGTTCCTGTGCCCCAACAGCATATTACTGAACAATAATAACACAATGCTGTTTACAAATACAGAAGCATTCTTTACATTTCACACTTTACTTTTATATCACAGTGGAGCGCAATATCAATAGTGTGTTCCCCACTGTCTTTAGTGTCTTTTACCTGCCCAAGGCAACTTAACTCCTCCAGCAGGACAATAGACCATCACAGTTGGCCTTCAAACCTGATGCTGGCAAGCAATTCTCACCCTGCTCCCAGTGGGCACAGCCAATGGCACACTTACTCCATTTCCTGATCTAGTGCTCTAATAGTTTGTGCCCGTCAGTGTCTCCCTGTTACTTCCCGTAGGGGATAGGTACTGGAATAGTGCTGTTCTGTCTACTCCATATGTGCCTTCAGTCTACTTCTCTTGCTTGCAGTGCCTCAGTCTGCCCCTAGTCTAGCCAGCATGTATACCTTAATCTGACCAGCATATACACTCACCTAAAGAATTATTAGGAACATCTGTTCTATTTCTCATTAATGCGATTATCTAGTCAACCAATCGCATGGCAGTTGCTTCAATGCATGTAGGGTTGTGGTTCTGGTCAAGACAATCTCCTGAACTCCAAACTGAATGTCAGAATGGGAAAGAAAGGTGATTTAAGCAATTTTGAGCGTGGTATGGTTGTTGGTGCCAGACGGGCCGGTCTGAGTATTTCACAATCTGCTCAGTTACTGGGATTTTCACGCACAACCATTTCTAGGGTTTACAAATAATGGTGTGAAAAGGGAAAAACATCCAGTATGCGGCAGTCCTGTGGGCGAAAATGCCTTGTTGATGCTAGAGGTCAGAGGAGAATGGGCCGACTGATTCAAGCTGATAGAAGAGCAACGTTGACTGAAATAACCACTCGTTACAACCGAGGTGTGCAGCAAAGCATTTGTGAAGCCACAACACGCACAACCTTGAGGCGGATGGGCTACAACAGCAGAAGACCCCACCGGGTACCACTTATCTCCACTACAAATAGGAAAAAGAGGCTACAATTTGCACGAGTTCACCAAAATTGGACTGTTGAAGACTGGAAAAATGTTGCCTGGTCTGATGAGTCTCGATTTCTGTTGAGACATTCAAATGGTAGTCCGAATTTGGCGTAAACAGAATGAGAACATGTATCCATCATGCCTTGTTACCACTGTGCAGGCTGGTGGTGGTGGTGTAATGGTGTGGGGGATGTTTTCTGGGCACACTTTAGGCCCCTTAGTGCCAATTGGCCATAGTTTAAATGCCACGGGCTACCTGAGCATTGTTTCTGACCATGTCCATCCCTTCATGACCACCATGTACCCATCCTCTGATGGCTACTTCCAGCAGGATAATGCACCATGTCACAAAGCTCGAATCATTTCAAATTGGTCTCTTGAACATGACAATGCCTAAAATGGCCCCCACAGTCACCAGATCTCAACCCAATAGAGCATCTTTGGGATGTGGTGGAACGGGAGCTTCGTGCCCTGGATGTGCATCCCTCAAATCTCCATCAACTGCAAGATGCTATCCTATCAATATGGGCCAACATTTCTAAAGAATGCTCTCAGCACCTTGTTGAATCAATGCCACGTAGAATTAAGGCAGTTCTGAAGGCAAAAGGGGTCCAACACCGTATTAGTATGGTGTTCCTAATAATTCTTTAGGTGAGTGTATATTGCACAATAGGTATTCTACCTTGTTAGTCTCTGCAAAGATGCTCTACTGTATATTCCATTCTGACTTAGGCCTCTTTCACACGGGCGTCATATTTTTGGCCCGGATAAGAGGCGGGTGCGTTGCGGGAACACGTGCGATTCTTCCGCACGAGTGCAAAACATTGTAATGCGTTTTGCACTCGCGTGAGAAAAATCGCGCATGTTTGGTACCCAAACCCGAACTTCTTCACAGAAGTTCGGGCTTGCGATTGATGTTCTGAAGATTGTATTATTTTCCCTTATAACATGGTTATAAGGGAAAATAATAGCATTCTGAATACAGAATGCATAGTATAATAGTGCTGGAGGGGTTAAAAAATAAATAAAAAAAATTAACTCACCGCGTAGTTCCCGGTCTCTTCTTTACTAGCTGTGGGCTAAATGACCTGTGGTGACGTCAGATCACATGCTCCAATCACATGCTCCATCACCGTGGTGATGGAGCATGTGATCTGACATCACCACAGGTCCTTTAGCCCACAGCTCATCATTAAAGAAGTAAAGAAGAGACCGGAAACTACGTGATCAAGAGGAGAAGGTGAGTTTATTTTTTTTATTTTTTTTAACCCCTCCAGCACTATTATACTATGCATTCTGTATTCAGAATGCTATTATTTTCCCTTATAACCATGTTATAAGGGAAAATAATACAGTGAATAGACTGTCACCTAGAAACCATGCGTGAAAATCGCATCGCATCCGCACTTGCTTGCGGATGCTTGCGATTTTCACGCAACCCCATTCATTTCTATGGGGCCTGCGTTACGTGAAAAACGCAGAATATAGAACATGCTGCGATTTTCACGCAACGCATAAGTGATGCGTGAAAATCACCGCTCATGTGAACAGCCCCATAGAAATGAATGGGTCCGGATTCAGTGCGGGTGCAATGCGTTCAACTCACGCATCGCACCCGCGCGGAATACTCGCCCGTGTGAAAGGGGCCTTACTGTGCAAAAAAGATAGATTATCACTTGTAGATTATATGCCCTCGCAGTCAGGGCCCTCTCACCTTATTATCCAACGTAGAGGCCTCCAACAGGACATTTAGTGCAGAGAATCAGATAAACATTAGATGTAGAACATGTGAATGTCCCAGGGATCCTATAGTCCTGCTGTGTGTTGGGGATCCGGATCTTATCTGTTGTCATTACATGGGAACAGGTTTTGCATCTTCTTATATTACAGGGATGGGTTCCTATTTCTGTGGTACTTGATCTGATCAGAATGTTCCTTAGATTTGGAGGTTGTCGGTAAGCTAGTAAGGGGGGATCTGGGAAGATTGTTTATAGTCATTCATCCCTACGTAGGACATGATGTAATTTTTTGGCAGTTTTCCTCAGTACCTCTAGTTGTGGGTTGTAGGTCACAACCGGAGGTATGCGCTAGTTCTGTTTCTTTTCATTGTTGACTTCTGGGGATCTTGGTGGCTCTTGTGATCTGATCTTCAATTGAAGCAGGATGATAGCCCTGGTGTAAAAATGTCCTTTTCAGATATTGCAAATGCTCATCCCTGTCTGATGGGCTGGAGCAGATTCGGTTATATCTGATGGCTTGATTATAGATGATGGACTTTTGAATATGTTTGGGGTGGAAGCTTTCCCATTTGAGGTATGTAGTCCGATCAATAGGTTTCCGATACAGGGATGTCTGTATTGAAGTTTTATGGTGGTGTCCAGAAAGCGGACTTCTGTGTGTGAATAGTTGAGGGTCAGGTTGATGGTGGAATGGAATTTGTTGAATTGTTCATGAAATTTTATCAGTTTATGTTCAGAGTCGGTCCAGATTATTAGGATGTCATCAATGAAACAGAAGTAGGCAAAGGTTTTTTTGAGGCAGGATACCAAAAAGTCATTTTCCAGTTTTGCCATAAAGAGATTTGCATATTGCGGTGCCATTTTACTGCCCATGGCTGTCCCAGTGCACTGTAAATATATCTCCTTGTCAAGAGAGAAATAGTTATGGGTGAGGATGAATTTGGTCAGTTGTAGTACAGACTCTGAGACGATCTCATTTGCCTCCAAGTATACTCGGCAAGCAGTTAATCCATCATTGTGCGGGATATTCGAATAAAAGGATTCCACATCCATCGTTGTCAAGATTGTGCCTTTAGGGAGGGAGCCTATGGTTGACAGTTTGTTCA
Source organism: Bufo gargarizans (assembly GCF_014858855.1). NCBI lineage: Eukaryota > Metazoa > Chordata > Amphibia > Anura > Bufonidae > Bufo > Bufo gargarizans. The sequence continues at coordinate 111,121,815 of NC_058084.1, read as the reverse complement.
ATAAGTCAGTGGTGTCCTGTAGATAACTTTTTGTGTTCCTCACTAATGGTTTGAGGATGCCCTCTATCCAACCTTTTTTCAGTGAGGGTTCCCACACCTGAAATGATCGGCCTCCCTGGATTCCCTGCTTTGTGTATTTTGGGAAGCATGTAGAATACTCAGATCCTGGGATTCTCAGGTACCAAGTCTAAAAGTTGCGTGGATCCTGCAGGAAGACCCCTGATTACCTTTTTTAACTCTTTCCAATATTTCTGAGTTGGGTCTCCCTCCATTTTCATATAGTATTGTGTGTCTGTGAGTTGTCGGTGTCCTTCTTCTACATAGTCTAAAGTGTTCAAAAGGACTATAGCGCCACCTTTATCTGCAGGTTTTGTGGTGATTTCTTTGTTGTTGTTTTAGGAGATTAAGACTAAAATAGTTCTTCAATGACAAACAGGAGAGAAAATTCTCAAGCAGCCAAACACAAATGGCACTGGTGGACAAAAAACAGTCTTACTGGACCCCTCCCCCTGGCTGCAATACCATTTTGGACCAGTACATTGACTCCTTTAGAAATGTAGTACAGTCTACAATACTGGACAAACATATAAAATAAACATTCAACATCAAAATACAGGAAAGGAGGGCGATTCAAACCTTAAAAAACAACAAAGGAATCACCATAAAACCTGCAGATAAAGGTGGCACTATAGTATATGTAGTTGGCAGAGTAGCAGTTCCGACAAGCCAGCGGTCAGCCGTTGGGCAAGAGGGTTATCCGGCGTCATCAACTTTTTACGTTCGAACATTTGGGCCTGCCTTTTGCCAGATGAATGCGACAATTACATGGTGGAAGGTGGAGTGAAGGACAAATGGGAGGAGAGAGGAGAAGGAGAAGAGGCAGGACGTGGAGCGGCGGGAGTGTGGCTTTGTGGGTTCTGACGGCGTTGCTCCCACTGGGCTCGGTGATGAGAGGCCAGGTGCCTTCTTAGGCAGTAGTCCCTAGGTGAGTGTTGGGCTTACCGCGACTTATGCGTTGACAGCACAGGCTGCAGATGGCAACACTATTGTCAGCAGCTGACACGTTAATAAAAAAAAGCCCACACTGCGGAGCCATGTGCCGGCGTCCTGGGACCGCCAGATGTGACCACGCATGGTGGATGCCTCGCTCCAGATATATTTGCAGTCTACTTTTTGCCTCCTGTGCACTGCGAGTTCTGCCTGCTTCTCCTCCTTCTACTCTCTATCTGCTACTCTGTCTCTCCCTCTGAACTCCCCTCCCCTTTCTCTCTCGTGGGCACCCATGTGACATCCATCGACATGTCATCATCCTCACCTTCACCACCACTGACATTAGAGCTCTCAGAGTAGGCAGCAATAGCGGGGACCACCCTCTTTGGGCTGATCTTGGTACTTTCGTCAGACTGCTGGGTGGCGGCCGTTGCTACCATTTCTTGCTGATCCAATGCCTAGAATGGCTACGCATCAGTAAGGTCTGGCAATGGATGGGAAAATAATTCCTCTCACTCGAGTGGAGGGGCTATTGTGGTGGTGGTGTCTTTGGGGGTGCACACAGCAGAGAGTGAGGAGGGTGCAGATACAGAGGATGAGGAGGGTGCAGAAGCAGAAGGCTGAGTGAGCCACTCAACCAACTCTGGTGCGTAATTTGATGTAATCGCATGCACCTTCTCCAACTTCCCACTTAGGCTCTAGCCTGGTGCACCTACCTGACCCCTACCACCCCTGCGGAATGGCTTGCCTCTTCCTCTGCCTTTCATTTTCAAAATTACCCTGTGACAAAGTTCCTATAGAAGAACAGTATTTGTGGAAGCAGGTATATTGTAGGCCTCAATATTTGGTGGATGCCGGTATATCAATCCCCACTATCATTATTAAAAAGGTATATAGAACCCCTTAATGAGTATTTGCTGGAAGCTGGTATATCAAACCCCTTAATCAATATTTGGTAGAAGCCGATGTATCGCAGACCTCAATTAATATTTGATGGAAGCCGGTATATCGATCCCCTCTATTAGTATTTTGTGGAAACGGGTATATAGAACCCCTTATTGAGTATTTGCTGGCAGTTGGTATATCAAACCCCTTAATCAGTATTTTGTGGAAGCAGCTATATCGCACCCCTTAATCATTTTTTTGGGGGGACCAGGTATATCACACTAGTTGCAATTAGTTATTTTAATAGCGTTTGTCCCTCTATCTAGCTGCGGTATCTCAGCAGAACTGCACACAACTGCTGCACAATGCAAATGCACTATAACATATTTTCTATGTTAGAAGGTATATTATAGGAATATCACACCCCTCAATCAGTTGTTTTTGGGGGCAACAGGTATATCACACCAGTTGCAATTAGTTATTCCAATAGCGTTTGTCCCGCTATCTAGCTGCAGTATCGCTTCAGAACCGCACACAACTGCTGCACAAAACAAATGCACTTTCTATGTTATTAAGTATATTATAAGTATATCACACCCCTCAGTATGTCACACCTATTGATAGCACACCTATACTAGTCCTTAAAAGAACTTTTGTCGCCCTATTAGCTAGCATTTGGTGTCCCTAACAGTCTGCCCCTGCTTCACACAGCATCCTCTCCCTACACTGGCAAAAAACTGAATGTAAAATGGCTGCCAGGTCGGGTTTATTTATAGGGTAGAGGGTTTGTCCATGTGCTGAAATGTCTCAATTGGCTGTCCTGTCCCACCTGATGGATGTGTCATGGGTCAAAGTTCGGCGCTGTGCAAAAAAATATAGTGCGTGCGAATATAGCCATATGTTTGCATATTCGGCAAATTGAGAAACAACCGCCTGGTGAACCGCCAGGCCATCTCTTCTGGCCACTACACACTGCTACTTCTATCCGCTGATTAGGTCAGGAAGTAAAGATCAAGAAGTAATCACACCTGGCCCCTAAATCTTGCAAAGTTTTGTGCCTGCATGTTGGCTCCAGTGTTTAGCGCAGGTGCGGTACAGAATCTATCGGCCAGGGCACTCCTCTAATGCGCCTGTGAGGAGCACTGAAGATGATGCGCAGATGTGAAACATCGGGAGACCTTAGGACAAGATGTCTAGCCCTGTCAATCAATCGACAGGGGGGACTTCTTTAGCAGTAGAGGACCGCCCTTCACAGGTGAAAAACTAGAGACTAATCGATTCACTCATCTCTAGTCCACATCCTCAGACCTGATATCTAATAACCTAGATTTTAACTAAAATGGCTAAAATAGGTGTTCGTTTTACAGATTTAAATGACACAAGCTTCATCTAATATATTCTATAAATATTTTATGTCTTGACATTTTTGATGGTTATTGGAATATTAATATCTGTTTAAAAGTTTTACCCTGGAATTCTTATCTGTGCACTGTTATGATAAATTTCATAATGCTTATAAACTATAGTGCTTTTATCTTTGAGTTTGCTCTTTCAAACATTATGCTTGGAACCCCAGGAACACCAAGGAGCTCATTTATAGAAGATCAAAAGTCATGAAGTATTTGCTTTGATTCTGTATGCTCTGCATCAAGCCACCTAGTCAGAAAACTTATCAGAATAAATTATGGGAATTGTAAAAATCCTCAGTAGATATTATTTAAGCTCCTGAATTATATTTAGTTCCTGTTCTGGCTTTAAAATTGGCAATAAGGCACATTAAATATGTGCAAAGGTAAGCTAGCTCTTTATGCAAGCCCTCTCCTAACAATTTAAAAGATTATGTTCTGTTATCTGCTTTCAGATTTAATGCCAGTCTATTACAGTGTTAAAGGGGTTGTCCCACAAAAAATATTCTACATTTTTCAAACCAGCACCTGAATCAGAATACTTTTGTAATGGCATGTAATTAAAAAATTGGTATAGCCGCTGAATTATTACAACACCATCTGCTGTTTGTTCTTTTCCTTATTTCTTTGTCCACCTCATTGAGGTGGACGCACATGCTCAGTTTTATAGGACAGCTGCCCATGGACACAGCAGGCCTGCTCTGCCCTGTGGGCATGGATGACACATTACTCACCATGCTGCTGCCTCCTTGCTTCTGCCTATTATTCCTGCCTCTGTCCCCTTAGGACACGCTCGCTCAACTCCAACCTCTTAAAGGGCCTGTGCATGCGTTTGAAATTCTTCCCCAGCCAATGGTTACAGGTCTCTAGGTGCTCTCTCAATGCAGAGGATGTCTGAGCTTTAAAGTTCCTGACAACCAGCAAAGATTTTGAAGCTTATTGCTTCTTCACCTCTCTTGCATTTTGCCTGTGTTTATCCTGCGTTTGTTGCTGTCTGTGCGCAGGGCCGGCGCCACCCATAAGCAGAGTAGGCCACCGCGTAGAGCGCACTCTGCCTGGGGGCGCCGGCGCTCTGGAGTCCGAATCCCGAGTACTATTAGCCGCCGCCGTGCCATGCCCCCTACTTGTGAGATCCTCCATCCATCTAAGTGACTAACATCTTCTTCTGATTCCTAACCGCCGCCCGCGCCACGCCCCCTACCTGTGATCTATGTCTGACATCACCTGCTGCTCTGCATTAATGATCTGCGTTGGCTTCTTGACTCCTCCTGTTCGGCTGTTCCTTAGTTGCCGCTGCCGGCTGGATCATGGTGGACGTGCTGCCCCTGTTCAGTCGCTTCAGCGTGAGATCCCGCGAGACCGGAGGAGGTCACGGGTCTCGCGGGATCTCGCACCAATACACACGATCCTATCGTCATATCCGGGGGACGTCACAACAGGAAGTGACGACTGAGGGTATTCAAATATTAGGGAAAGATCACTAGACAAAGACACCCGCGGCAAGTACAGGAACAGGATCATCAGCGTCAGCGAGCAACACAAGTATGTACGGGGGTGGGGTTTTTTTTGGCGGCAATTTTAAATTACATAATGGAGCCTGGCTGGAGTGTGATTGAGTCTGTGGGGGCAGTTCAGTATTGGGGGCAATGTGGGGGCAATATTACTGTATGTGGGGGCAATATTACTGTATGTGGGGGCAAATTACATAATGGAGGGCACTGTATGTGGGGGCAGTATTACTTAGTGGGGGCATTGGGGGCAAATTACATAATGGAGGGCACTGTATGTGGGGGCAGTATTACTTAGTGGGGGCACTGGGGGGGCAAATTATGTAATAGGCAGTGTGCACTGTCTGTGGGGGCAGTATTACTTAGGGGGGCAAATCACATAATGGAGGGCACTATTAGTGGGGGCACTAGGGGGCAAATTACATAATGGAGGGCATTGTGCACTGTATGTGGGGGCAATATTACTTAGTGGGGGCATTGGGGGCAAATTACATAATAGGGGGCACTGTATGTGGGGGCAGTATTACTTAGTGGGGGTACTGGGGGGCAAATTACATAATGGGCAGTCTGCACTGTCTGTGGGGGCAGTATTACTTAGAGGGGCACTGGGGGGAAAATTACATAATGGAGGGCACTGTATGTGGAGGCAATATTACTTAGAGGGGCACTGGGGGGCAAATTACATAATGGAGGGCACTGTATGTGGGGGCAATATTAAATGTCAAGTAGAATGTTGCATGCAATAGGTGGCTGGAAAAGGGGGCGGGTAAAGAGGTGTGGTCAATGGGCGGAGTCAATGGGTGGAGCCAAGGGGCGGCAAAATTACCTCTTGCCTAGGGTGGCAAAAATCCTTGCACTAGCCCTGTCTGTGCGCCACCCCTGTACCTGCCCTGTATTTGTGGTCCTGCAACTTCTAGTTTCATTTTCAGTTCTGTTGGTGTTTAAATTAGCTGTGTTTGTCTCCCTTGTTCATGTTCCTGTCAAGTACCCAGCTTGCTGGCTTATTCAGTTTCTCCATTCATCTACTCTACCTGTGTGCAGTACGAATCAGATAACCAGTATTTAAACTTTAGTGACTGATCGGGATTAGCCTGCAGTTTGTCTGCAGATTTGGTGCATTTTCTTTATCCTGAGTTCTCGGTGCTTGCACCACAGTCCCTGACCTCAGTGGATCATCTGCCAACTACACTGGGACTTTCCCTGGAGGTAGAGGTCCAGTTGCTTCCCTGCAGCGAAGGCCTGATCCCTGTACAGGATTTAAAGGGTAAATACGTTTACATTGTATTCTAAAACGAAGCTACCACACCACAATTGATTTTGCCATAAATTTCAGGTATACTATAACATATATTATTCTGTGCCACAATTACATAGTTTGACTATCTGTTTAGTTTGATTATAACCAAACATAACTATCATCACCTACAGCACATTTCATATCTGGACACTTTTACAGGCAGCTCCATCATGTTAAAAAAAAATACTTACATTTTTCTGTTCAGCAATGAGTTGACATCAAAGTAATACAGCTATAGCAACTTCATTTTCTTGGTTTAAAGCAAGAACCTTCACAAAGACAAATGCACATTTTATTTTCAATTTCTTCTTGCTGTTCCAGAGTAGCCTTATAGGTTAAAGAACTGCAGATAATCCACCCAAAGAAATGATTTGTTGACTCTTTAAGACTCATTTCATCTTATTGATTTATTAATAGGGTTGAGCGAACCCGAACCGTAAAGTTCAGGTTCGTACCGAACGTTAGGATTTTTGAACCCCGGACCCAAACTTTTCAGTAAAAGTTCGGGTTCGAGTTCGGTGTTCGGCGATTTAATGGCGCTTTTTGAAAGGCTGCAGAGCAGCCAATCAACAAGCGTTTAACTCATGTGCCCTTAGGGATAGGATGCTGCTGCTGTGAGGGAGAGAATAGGAAAGAATCTATCTATTATCAGAACTATTTGTTAACTCTGCGATCTATAGCGATTTTGTTTTGTGGCTGCAGTGCAACATTTTTTACCTTGCCCTGAGCCCAGTGACACAGAAAAATACGTTTTATCTGTCTGTTAGTTAGGTGGGCGACGGCGGCCATTTTGTGCAAGTTCAGTGCACCAGCACTGCATATGTGCCAGGGACAATCATTTAACCTTGTTATTTTAGTTCAGTGGGCAACATATACTCATTTTTTAAGTGCACCTGCACTGCATATGTGCCAGGGGAAGGCAAAATAATATAGGGAATCGATCTGTGAGTTCAGGGACCCAGGGGGTGACATATTCAATTTTTTTTCTGTAAAGTACAATCCAAGTAGATTCTGTGGGGACAAATTATTATTTTTTTGCTAAAAAGTACATTTGCACTGCATTTGTGACAGTCCAATACAGATACCGCTGTTATAATCTGGTTTAAAAAAAAACCCACCATTTTGTGAAAGACACTACATCTGCGGACTTTACCGCATTTGTGACAGTCCAATACAAGCGATAAATACCGCTGTTATATTCTAGTTTAAAAAAACACCCATTTTGTGCAAGATACAACATTTGCGGCCTTTGCTGCATTTGTGACAGTCCAATACAAGCTTTAAATACTGCAAGTATATTCTGGGTATAAAAAAACACCTACTGTATTTTGTGCAAGACCCTACATTTGGGGCCTTTGCTGCATTTGTGACAGTCCAATACAAGCGTTAAATACTGCAGTCATATTCTGGGTTTAAAAAACACCCATTTTGTGCAAGACACTACATTTGGGGCCTTTTCTGCATGTGTGACAGTCCAATACAAGCTTTAAATGCTGCAGTTATATTCTTGGTTCAAAAACACCCATTTTGTGCAAGACCCTAAAATTGGTGCCTTTGCTGCATTTGTGACAGTCCAATACAAGTGTTAAATGCTGCAGTTATATTCTTTTGTTTTTTTTAAAAACACCCATTTTGTGCAAGACACTACATTTAGGGCCTTTGCTTCATTTGTGACAGTCCAATACAAGCGTTAAATAACGCTGTGATATTCTGGTTTAAAAAAAACACCCATTTTGTGCAAGATAATACATTTGGAGCCTTTGCTGCATTTGTGACAGTCCAATACAAGCGTTAAATGCTGCAGTTATATTCTTTTTTTTTTTAAAACACCCATTTTGTGCAAGACACTACATTTAGGGCCTTTGCTTCATTTGTGACAGTCCGATACAAGCGTTAAATACCGCTGTGATATTCTGGTTTAAAAAAAACACCCATTTTGTGCAAGATAATTCATTTGGAGCCTTTGCTGCATTTGTGACAGTCCAATACAAGCGTTAGATACTGCAGTTATATTCTGGGTTTAAAAAAATACCCATTTTGTGCAAGACCCTTCATTTGGGGCCTTTGCTGCATTTGTGACAGTCCAATACAAGCTTTAAATACTGCAAGTATATTCTGGGTATAAAAAAACACCTACTGTATTTTGTGCAAGACCCTACATTTGGGGCCTTTGCTGCATTTGTGACAGTCCAATACAAGCGTTAAATACTGCAGTCATATTCTGGGTTTAAAAAAACACCCATTTTGTGCAAGACACTACATTTGGGGCCTTTTCTGCATTTGTGACAGTCCAATACAAGCGTTAAATACCGCTGTGGTATTCTGGTTTAAAAAAAACACCCATTTTGTGCAAGATAATACATTTGGAGCCTTTGCTGCATTTGTGACAGTCCAATACAAGCGTTAAATGCTGCAGTTATATTCATTATTTTTTTTAAAACACCCATTTTGTGCAAGACACTACATTTAGGGCCTTTGCTTCATTTGTGACAGTCCAATAAAAGCGTTAAATACCGCTGTGATATTCTGGTTTAAAAAAACACCCATTTTGTGCAAGATAATACATTTGCAGCCTTTGCTGCCTTTGTGACAGTCCAATACAAGCATTAAAGGGATTCTGTCACCAGGTTTCACCCCTTTAAGATAAAAATATGCTTATGTTCGGGGTGCCTTCACGATTCCTAATGTGGTCTTATAAATGTAATCTGTAGGCTCATTTTGCAAAAAAAAAACGCTATTACTAACCTGTCAATCAAAAAAATAAGGTGCCCAAGGGGATGTAAATGGATCCAAGCTGCCGTCCGCACCCACCGCCGTTCGTGCCCAGCGCCGCCTCATAATCTTCTGTGACGCCTCCCGCTCTCCCTCCTCCTCCTCCTGCTGTAACATCGCTGTGACGCCTCCCGCTCTCCCTCCCTCCTCCTCCTCCTGCTGTAACATTGCGATGGTACAGCAGGAGGAGGGGGGAGGGAGGGAGGAAGAGTAGGAGGCGTCACAGCGATGTTACAGCAGGAGGAGGGGGGAGGCGTCACAGCGATGTTACAGCAGGAGGAGGGGGAGGCGTCACAGCGATGTTACAGCAGGAGGAGGCGTCACAGAAGATTATGAGGCAGCGCTGGGCATGAACGGCGGCGGGTGCGGACAGCAGCTTGGATCCATTTACATCCCCTTAGGCACCTTATTTTTTTGATTGACAGGTTAGTAATAGCGTTTTTTTAGCAAAATGAGCCTACAGATTACATTTATAAGACCACATTAGGAATCGTGAAGGCACCCTGAACATAAGCATATTTTTATCTTAAAGGGTGAAACCTGGTGACAGAATCCCTTTAAATACTGCAGTTGTATTCTGGTTTAAAAAAAACACCCATTTTGTGCAAGAAAATACATCTGCGGCCTTTGCTGCCTTTGTGACAGTCCAATACAAGCGTTAGATAATGCTATTATATTCTGGTCTAAAAAAAACAACTATTTTGTGCAAGACACACTACATTTGGGGCCTTTGCTGCATTTGTGACAGTCCAATACAAGCATTAAATATTGCAGTTATATGGTGGGTTTAAAAAAAAAACACTCATTTTTTGCAAGACCATACATTTGGGGCCTTTGCTGCCTTTGTGACAGTCCAATAAAAGTGTTAGATACTGCTGTTATATTCTGGTTTTAAAAAAATACCCATTTTGTGCAAGACACTACATTTGGGGACTTTGCTGCATTTGTGACAGTCCAATACAAGCGTTAAATACTGCTGTGATATTCTGGTTTAAAAAAAAAAAACACCCATTTTGTGCATGATAATACATTTGCGGCCTTTGCTGCCTTTGTGACAGTCCAATACAAGCGTTAGATACTGCTGTTATATTCTGGTTTTAAAAAAAACACCCATTTTGTGCAAGATAATACATCTGCAGCCTTTGCGGCCTTTGTGACAGTCCAATACAAGCGTTAAATACAGCTGTTATGTTCAGCTTTTTTAAAAACATCCATTTTGTGCAAGACCCTTAGATACTGCTGTTATATTCTGGTTTAAAAAAAAAAAACATTTTGTGCAAGACACTACATTTGGGGCCTTTTCTGCATTTCTGACAGTCCAATACAACCTGTTAATACTGCTGTTACATTGTTGGTTGACAAATTAAAAAAATGTGTGACCGTGAAGTAATTGTATAAAATTCGCCTTTCACACTGTTGTGTGACCTCAAGAAATTTTTCCTCTTTATGACACCGGCACAGCCTTACTGTCAGTGAACTTAATTGTTGACTATTGGCGGTTACATTGTCGCCTGACATAAGCCATCTGTTAGTGTGGTTGGTGAACGCAAAGAATGAGAAGAGCGTCAAATAAGGGACGTGGCACCAGTCGTGGTGCTGTTGGTGGAGCTCCTGTTGCAGGGAGAGGACATGGTCGATCTGTGCCAGCTACACGCAGAAGTGAAACACCTTCCTCAGGTGCGAGTAGGCGTTAGAACCTTCAGCGTTATTTGGTAGGGCCGAATGCGGCTCTAAGAATGGTGAGGCCAGAACAATTACAGGCGATAGTAGATTGGGTGGCTGACAGTGCCTTCAGTTCCTTCACATTGTCTCCCACCCAGTCTCCTGCTGAAAAATCTGAGTTGGCACCTGCAGCCCATGTCCATCAGTCTTTCACCTCACCCCCTTGCAAATCAGCCAAGCAGTCTGAGCCCCAAGTCATGCAGCAGTTTCTTCTGATTTTTGATGACTCTGCTAGCACGGTTTCCCAGGGCCAGCCACCTATCCCTCCCCCAGAAGTGGAAGAGATTGAGTGCACCGATGCCTAACCACTTATGTTTCAGGATGAGGACATGGGAGGACCACCGCAGCACGTCTTGGATGATGACGAAACACAGGTTCCAACTGCTGTGGCTTTCTGCAGTGTACAGACCGACAAGGAGGGCAGGGGTGAAGACTGGGTGGAAGATGATGTGGAGGACAATGAGGTCCTCGACCCCACATGGAATCAAGGTCATGCAAGTGACCTGTCTAGTTCGGAGGAAGAGGCGGTGGTCGCTCAGAGCCACCAGCACAGCAGAAGAGGGAGCAGGGTGCAAAAGCAGAGTGGCCGTCCCCTAGACAGTATGCCTGCTTCTGCCCACCGCACCAAGGGACCGAGCATACCAAAGCCAGCTCCAAGAAGTTCCCTGGCGTGGCAGTTCTTCAGACAATGTGCTGACGACAAGATACAAGTGGTTTGCACGCTGTGCAATCAGAGCCTGAAGCGAGGCATAAACCTTCTAAACCTGAGCACAACCTGCATGACCAGGCATCTAAGTGCAAAGCACGAGCTGCAGTGGAGTAGACACCTCAAAAACCAAGAAAGGTCTCGGCCTATTTATCCCCCTATGGAGTGACAGTGGCACCTGCCATCCCACAAGAGGATGTGCCAGAAACGCCACCACCTGGGTCACCAAGCATCTCCACAATGTCCCATGGAAGCGTTCAGCTGTCTATCTCCCAAACACTGGAGCGAAAGTGGAAGTATCCCCCTACCCACCCGCGATCCCTGGCCCTGAATGCCAGCATTTAAAAATTGCTGGCCTTTAAAATGCTGTCATTTCGTCTAGTGGAGACGGAGAGTTTTAAAAGCCTTATGGCAGTGGCTGTCCCACAGTACGTCGTTTCCAGCCACCACTACGTTTCCCGGCGAGCCATCCCTTCGCTGCACATTTAAGTGGAGGACAAAATCAGGTGTGCACTGCACAACGCCATCTGTGGCAAGGTCCACCTAACTACGAATACTTGGACCAGTAAGCACGGTCAGGGACGTTATATCTCCCTAACAGCACACTGGGTAAATGCAGTGGCGGCTGGACCTGAGGCAGATAGCAGTTTGGCGCATGTCCTTCCACCACTGAGGATTGAAGGGTGCTTCTCTTCGCCTTCTGTTGCTTCCTCCTCTGCTTCCTCATCCTCTACTACCTCCTTTTCTGGTCAGCGTAACACCTTCACCACCAACTTCAGCACAGCCAGGGGTAAACGACAGCAGGCAGTTTTTAAATGTATCTGTTTGGGGGACAAACCCCACCACGCCACGTAGGAGCTGTGGACGGGCATGGAACAACAGACCGATGAGTGGTTAGTGCCAGTGAGCCTCAAACCCGGCCTGGCGCATGTGCTGAATTTGGTGGTGCAGAGGTTCCTAAAAAATTACCCCAATATGTCAGAAAGTGTGGGCCATCTGTGTGCGTTTTGGCGTTCTCACCTTGCTGCTGCTCGCCTGTCAGTGCTGCAGCGTAACTTCGGCCCACCGCCTCATATGCGATGTGCCCATAAGGTGGAACTCCACCTTGCACATGCTGGCCAGACTGTGCGAGCAGCAGCAGACGATAGTGGAGTTTCAGCTGCAGCACGCACGGGTGAGTCGCTCTGCGGAACAGCACCACTTCACCACCAATGAGTGGGCCTCCATGCGAGACCTGTGTGCCTTGTTGCGCTGTTTCGAGTACTCCACCAACATGGCCAGTGCCAATGATGCCGTTCTCAGCGTTACTATCCCACTTCTATGCCTTCTTGAAAAAACGCTTCGGGCGATGATGGAAGAGCATGTGGCACAGGATGAGGAGGAAGATGGATCATTTACAAGGGTTTCAGGTCAGTCATTCACAAGTGGCTCAGAAGGTGGGTTCCTGCAACAACATACGCCAGGTACACAATTATCCAGCCAGGGCACAGTTCTAGAGGATGACGAGGTAGAGGATGAGGAGGAGGAGGAACCGTATTCACAGCAGGGTGGCACCCAAACCAGCTGAAGGCCATCACTGGTGCGTGGCTGGGGGGATACAGAGGACACAGACGATACACCTCCTACAGAGGACAGCTTGTCGTTGCCTCTGGGCAGCCTGGCACACATGAGAGATTACATGCTTCAGTGTCTCCGCAACGACCGCCGAGTTGCCCACATTGTAATTTGTGCGGATTACTGGGTGGCCACGCTGCTGGATCCCCATTACTAGGACAACGTATCGTCCTTAATTCCATCACTGGAGCGTGATCGTAAGATGCGCAAATACAAGCGCACGCTGGTAGATGCGCTGCTGATGGCATTTCCACCTTACAGCAGGGGCACAGTGAAAGCACAAGGCGAAGGCAGAGGAGGAGGAAGAGGTTGCCAACGCAGCTGGGGCACCGACGCCACCTAAGAAGGCAGGGTTAGCATGGCTGAAATGTGGAAAAGCTTTGTCAGCACGCCACAACAACCAGCACCACTAGCTGATATGGAGCGTCTTAGCAGGAAGCAGCATTTTAGCAACATGGTGGAGCAGTATGTGTGCACACACCTACACGTACTGGATGATGGGTCTGCCCACTTCAACTTCTGAGTCTCCAAATTGGGCACATGGCCTGAGCTTGCCCTTTACGCCTTGGAGGTGCTGGCCTGCCCTGCAGCCAGTGTATTGTCTAAACGTGTGATTAGCATGGCAGGGGGCGTCATCACAGACAAGCGCAGCCGCCTGTCCACAGCCAATGTGGACAAGATCACGTTCATTAAAATGAACCAGGCAGGGATCCTACAGGACTTGTGCATACCTTTTGCAGATTAGACATGTGTACCGGCCTTACCCAGCCATTGTTATACTCCAGCGCACTTTCTCATTGTTTTATTTTTTATATTTCCCAATGTTTTGGGGTGTACCCTAATTTAAACAAAAAAATAAAAATTAAAACCAAAAACCAGTGTTGGCTACCTCCTCCACCGCCGCTTCCACCTTCACCGCTACGTCCACCGCCTCCTCAACCTCCTACTCCATATGGACCTCCACCTCCTAGATCAAGATTTATTTTTTATTTTTTTAAGTATTTTATGTTATTTTAAGTTATTTCATTAATTTGTCTGATACATTGTTGGGTGACATATCCCAAATTTTGGGCTGTGATATACCCCTGCTCTACCTAGTGGTTAGGGAAATACATTTCACTAATTCGTTTGTTACATTGTTGGGTGACATTCAACAATTTTTGGCTGTAATTTACCTGTGCTCTACCTAGTGGACAGGGAAATACATTTCAGTAATTCTCTGTTACATTGTTGGGTGACAAATTCTCATCTTTTGTGCTAGAAAGTACATTTGCGGCCTACACTGCATTTAGGACAGTACGAATGGCGAGGCCAGAACAAGTACAGACGATAGTAGATTGGGGGACTGACAGTGCCTCCAGTTCCTTCACATTGTCTCCCACCTATTCCCCTGCTGAAAGATCAGAGTTGGCACCTACAGCAAATCAGACAAGCAGTCTGAACCCCAAGTCATGCAGCAGTCTATGATTTTTGGTGACTCTGCTGGCAGGGTTTCCGTGGACCATCCACAAAGCCCTGCACCAGAAGTGGAAGAGAGTGCACTGATGCCGAACCCCTTATGTTTTAGGATGAGGACATGGGAAGACCACCGCAGCACATCTCTGATGATGATGAAACATAGGTGACAACTGCTGCGGCTTTCTGCAGTCTGCAGACCCACAAAAAGGGCAGGGGTAAAGAGTGGGTGGAAGATGATGTGGAGGATGATGAGGTACTAGACCCCACATGGAATCAAGGTCATGTGAGTAAAGTGTGCAGTTTGGAGGAAGATGCGGTGGTCGCACAGAGGCACCAGCACAGCAAAAGAGGGAGCAGGGTGCAAAAGCATCTGTTATATTCTTGGGTGACATTTTACCATTTTTGCTGTGAATAAACCCCTGCTCTACATAGGTGACAGTGACCTAAATGTAAAAAAATTGTCTGTTACATTCTCAGGTGACATTTTACCATATTTGCCGTATACAAACCCCTGCTCTGCATAGGTGACAGGGAACTAATTTTTGTAAAATCATCTGTTCAATTGGTGGGTAGTGATGAGCGGCAGGGGTCATATTAGAATTTGCGATATTTCACAAATATTTAGTAGAATATTCAGCGAATATTTGCGAATTGGAATATTCGTTATATTCTACGATTTTTTTACTCGAAAAATCGACAAGGTAATGATAGCGTAATATGCGAATTTTTGTAATGCGAATTGCCGAGCAAAAACATGATTCCTCCCTGCTTCTTGCTTGTGGGCCAATGAGTCATAGCACTATATCGAATGAATTAGTTTTTTTGAATATTCGTAATATTCTAAAACAAGAATATATAGCAATATAGCGAATATAAAAAAAAAAAAAAAAAGAATATAGAGCAATTTAGCTAATATAGTGCTATAATCTTTTTTTTCAATAGTTGTAATTTTTTTCCAATCTGAACTTCAGATGAGAAAAAAATTACAACTATTAGGCAAAGAAGATTATAGCACTATATTAGCTAAATTGCTCTATATTCTTTTTTTTTTTTTTTGAATATTCGCTATCAGGCTATATATTCTTGTTTTAGAATATTACGAATATTCGAAAAAACAAATATCTTCAAAATAGTGCTATATATTAGTTTTTTTGAATATTCATCATTTTTCCTATTTAAAGTCATGATTCCTCCCTGCTTCTTGCTTGTTGACCAATAAGTCATTGGCCCCCAAGCAAGAAGCAGGGAGGAATCATGTTTTTACTCGGCAATTGAAAAATTTGTGATAAAAATTTGTATTATGAAAATTTGCATTACAAAAATTTGCAAAAAAAACAACTCGAATATTCGAAGTTACGAATAGATAGCACTATATTCGAAATATTCGTGAATTTTCGAAGTACCTATATTCGCGATAAGAATTAGTTATTCGAATATTCGTGATCAACACTATAAGGTGGTTTACATGAACCCAGTTTTGCCACGAATAAACCCCTGCTCTGCATAGTTGACAGGGACCGAAATTTTTTAAAATCGTCTGTTCCATTGGTGGGTAACATTAACCCATTTTTGCTGATGAAAAACCCCTGTGCTGCATAGGTGACAGGGACTTAAATTTCTAAAATTCGTCTTTAATTGACATGTGCCCCCTCCTTTCATTCAACCCTTCTGCTTTAACAACTTGTCCCACATTTCCGCTCAATCACATTTCAGCCATTGACCTCCCTTGGATGTGGTATCTCTTTCTCAGGCTCCCTATCCGGCCTAGAACCCTGATTCCCCATTACCCGTGATCACCATGTTAGGTGCATAAAAGAACATCGAAAGTTGATAGAGAAGATATCCAATTGGATCATGGACGTCACGGGGACGTGCGATCAGGCAGAAGTTATCTAGAGTCAACAAAGCGGCAGCAGGGCCTCTCCTGTCTAACGTTTCCTAATCCAAAATACCGCAGTGACATTCCCTGTAATTTTTAATTAATCATTCCAATAACAGGGCATCTTAAGAGTCCTGTATTGTTATTTATCGTCACTACCTCCCCGAGTTGGGAGTGGGTAATTGCTGTGCGCCCCCTCCTTTTATTCGATCCTTCCGCTTTAATAACTTGTCCCACATTTCCGCTCGATCACAATTCATCCATTGACCTCCCTTGTATGTGGCATCCCTTTCTCAGGCTCCATCTCCGGCCTGGAACCCTGATTCCCAATTGCCCGTGATCACCATGGTAGGCGCATAAAAAAAACCGAAAGTTGATAGAGAAGATATCCAATTGGATCGTGGACATCACTGGGACGTGCAACATGGTGGAGCAGTATGTGTGCACACACCTACACGTACTGACTGATGGGTCTGCCCTCTTCAACTTCTGGGTCTTCAAATTGGGCACATGGCCTGAGCTTGCCCTTTACACCTTGGAGGTGCTTGCCTGCCCTGCAGCCAGTGTATTATCAGAACGTGTGTTTAGCACGGCTGGAGGGGGTTATCACAGGTTATATTTCCCAATGTTTTGGGGTGTACCCTAATTTGAACAAAAAAATAAAATAATAAAATAAAAAACTAAAACCAGTGTTGGCTACCTACTCCTCCACCGCCGCTTTCATCTAGACCGCCACATCCACCGCCTCCTCAACCTCCTACTCCATTTGGACCTCCTCCTCCTAGATCAAGATTATTATTTTTTATTTTTACGTATTTTATGTTATTTGAAGTCATTTCCCTATCCACATTTGCTTGCAGAGCACTTGCCATCCTCTTAACCACATTTTGCTGCCATTGGCATCCCTCTAGCTCTTTCCATGACTTTTTAGAGCCATTTTAGTGCTCAAAAGTTCGGGTCCCGATGGGGTTTTGGTTCGGGGTCAAGTTCGGGTCCCGAACTCGAACTTTTTTTTGAAGTTCGGACGAACCTGTTGAACCCGAACATCCAGGTGTCCGCTCAACTCTATTAATTAATAATTGGCTCATTGTGGCTCATTAGATTCATGTGTATAAATCCTCACAGAGATGATTGAAAATTTTTTCAGCATGATACTGTACAAAGAGGGTTTTATGTTTAGTGTTGGGCGCGAATATTCAAATCGCAAATTTTAATTGCGAATATCGCCACTTCGAGAATTCGCGAAGATTTAGAATATTGCGCTATATATTTGTTCTCCAATATTATAGATTTTTTTTTCATCAGTAACCTTCTTGCTTGTGGGCCAATGAGAAGGATGGAATGTATTTGTCTGAGCTTAGCAACATCCCCAGCAACCAATAGGAAAGTTGCCTACCCCTTACTATATAAGAACCTCCCCAGCAGCCATTTTCTGTAGTTTTATGGAGTTCTGAGAGAGACAGCAGTGTCATTTCTGTGCTCTGTGCTTTACTGTTTAATTACATTAGATAGTTAGATAGTTAGTTAGTTAGATAGCTTTTATATATATATATATATATATATATATATAATACAGATAGTTAGTGGGAGATAGTCAGTGTAGGTTAGATCGTGATATAGTGTAGCTGATAGGTTCTGCTGTCCATACATACATGCTGCATACATAGTGCTGTAATGTCATAAGTTCACAACAATACTTAGTGCACCAATCAGTAATATGTAGTCAGACCTGCAAAAATGTGAAGTTGCACATATTGCGCAAAATTATGTGCATTATTAATTGCCAATTTACGCAATCGCGAATATATTGGAGCACTCTATCTGCATATAAAGCTATTGTAATGTTCTGCCGTGCCAACCATTTTCTGCAGTCTCAGGAAACTTCTAGCAGCTTGAAAATGTAGCAACAGTGACCCATGCCTGTATTACGTGTGCAATATGCGCATATTACATTGCCGATTTTCGCAATCAAGGAAATAATCGCCACCTCTAGAATTTGCGAATATATAATATATATATTATTCGCCCAAATATTTGCAAAATATCGCGAATTCGAATATTGCTCCTGCCGCTCATCACTATTTATGTTCAGTTTCAAACAAACTAAAATATGTTAAATCTTTAACCCCTTCTACCTCGGGCCATTTTTCACTTTCCTGACCAGTCCATTTTTGCAAATCTGACTTTATGTAGTAATAATTTTGGAGCAATTTTACTTATCCAAGCCATTCTGAGATTGTTTTCTTGTGACATATTATAGTTCATGATGGTAAATGTGAGTCAATATGTTTTACCAATGACCAAATATTTGGAAAAATTAGCAATTTTCTAAATTATCATTTGAATAGTGATACCTCATTAAAATAGTTCCTCATAAAATAGTCTTCTTTATGTTGGCATTTGTAAAAGTCATTTTATTTTTTAGGATGTTAGATGGATTAGAATTTTAGGGCAGCTTTCAATGGGATAATTTTCAGGTGCCATGTTGCATTTAAACACCCTTTGATGCACCCTACAGTGGATGCACCCTAAAGTGACCCCATTTTGAAAACTACAATTGGTGTCCTGAGCACTTGTACTCAACAAGATTTTCATAGACTCCAGAAACATTTGACTGTGAAAATGGAAAATAGTTTTTTTTTGCAAAAAAAAAAAAGAGTCACTGAATTTTCTGGCACCATGTCAAGTGACCCCATTTTGTAAACTACAGCCCCCAAGGAATATTTCAAGTGGTGTATTGAGCAATTTGGCCCAACAGGCCAAAAAAAAGGGAGCAACTCTGCAATTGATTTTTGGGTTTTGTTATTGCAGTGTGCACCGTGCGGAAACAAAATGACACATTATCTTTATTATGCTGGTCAGTACGATTACAGAAATAAGCAATATTAAAAATTTTCTGGTGATTGTTTTGTGTGCAAGCTCATTTTTTGAGGGAAGAGTTGACGTTTTTATTGGTACCAATGGCTGTTTTGGCAGGGTTTTTATTTAATTTTTTATGGTGTTCACTTGATTGGGTAGATCATGTGATATTTTTATAGAGCCATTCGTTACACGGCGACACCCAATATGTGTATTTTTTATTTTTATTTTTTAATAAAAATCGCTTGATGAGGGGAAAAGGGCATTATTTATAATTTTTTACTGGAAACTTGTATTTGTTTATTTTTATATAAATATACTTTTTTTTCTTACTTTTTTACACTCTTTATTTTTGTCCCAGTATGGAACTTCAACATTAAAGGGTCTGAACCCTGTTTAAATATAGTAGAATACATGCTGTAAGAAAAAAGTGAGGGAGACCCCCCCACACCAGCTCCAACACAGGACCGAAAATCCGCACAATGCAATGTCACGGAGAATTGAGACTCTTGAGATTTCATATGAATAATCCAGCACTGCCGATCTTCAAACCGGAAACTTCCATACATGGCAAACCTTGAGGCCCAAGGCGACCATAGCAGCCATCGCCCACACGACAGCAGGTGGGGCGACGGAGAGACAGGAGACAGAGGGAGCCACCTTCCTCTGTGAACTTTGCATATGCTGTGGTCAGGATTGATTGCATCAAATAAGGGATTTATTCACTGGCATCGGTGTTTACAGCAATTCCAGCGGATACAGCAGGGGCCCGTCTGTCAGCTACTGTTCGGACCCCTGTACTGATTGGATGTGCAGAATTCCTGTGCCCACCAGATCATCATGATGTACTAGTACGTCAATTTGCAGGAGGTCCCTTCCCGCTATGATGTACTATTACATCACATGACAGGAAGGAGTTAAAGGGGTTGGCCATTTTTGCAAAATGTTTTGATTGCTCACTGCATTTTTTTCACTGCTCATGTTTTCACCCATCCATATTCATCCATTGGATTGAGCCAATTATAAGGAGTAAGCATATGTGCAAATGCTGTTCCTGATAACTGACCTATGCAATCCTTTAACCAGAGAGCTTAATTCCCACTATCTTCAATTTTGAATATTTTTATGGACTGCTCGTCTCTAGACGTGGCCACACTTGCTTACAACAAGAGAAAAAGCCGGCCTTTCCGGTAACCAGGAATTACAGGAGTGAGCTCACAGAGGACCACATGCATGCGCATTAACTCCTGTTCCTGGCCACATGTCAATCTTAAATGGCATCCTCTCCTGTCCCGGACACCTCATTTCTTATATTGTCGTTTGTATAGAACAGCTCCAGGGCATGTGCCACAGCCTTGGAGCTGTTCTATACATCTATGGCTGCTGGGAAGATAAAAAAGTAGCAAACAAATCGTGGCAAACACTTACCACGATCTGTACAGTATCTGCTCCTCTGAGACTGCTAGTGATTCTGAAATACTAGCAGTCTTGGGGGCATGCACTCACAGGCAAGGGCAGGATTACATTCTCCCAGCACCGCTTGCCTATACCATCATTTACAGCAAGAGGAACCACCCCCACTAAAGCTCAGGAAGTGCACTGGGAGCCATGCATTGAGGACTGAAATCAGGAGGTGAGACATCCCCTTTAAGAGATGGAATAAACCAGGACTAAGGGAAGGGAAAATAGATGGGAAATGCCTGATGCGTCTTATTTTAAGAGAAATTCTGGTGAAATACTAAAGACTGATATTTGATGGTATAATGCCAAATTCATTGTTCCACCAATGATGGCAAGCAATTCTGGCCCAAATTCAGCAAAACAGGCTCAAACCATGATACAGCCACCACCGGGTTTCACAGATGGGATGAAGTTTTTATGCTGGAATTCAGCATTTTCCTCTCTGCAAACATAACACATCTATTTTAAACCAAAAACTATTTTGTTCTCATCTGTCCACAAAACATTGTTCCAATATCCTTCTGGCTTGCACAGGGGATCATTAGGTGATATTTAGCAAACTGCATATGGCAATAATGTTCTTTTTGTAGAGTAGTCGCTTTCTCCTTGCAATCCTGCCATGCACACCATTGGTATTCAGTGGCCTTCTGATGGACTCATGAACAGGGGCGTTGCTAGGGTCTCAAAAGATCCGGGGCACAAGCCCCAATAAATATGTCCCCCCCCCCGCACTATGCTGTACTTGCTATACAGCGACACTTACCTGTCACATCCAGGGCCTCCAGGTGACGTCTCCTCTCTGTCATCATCTTCTCCACTTGGTCTGGACACTTCTCTCAGCCGCCTCGTCTCTGCAGAGTGTGACACACAGACATCTTAGCTTCCTCACATTCTATCATTATCCCCCAACTGGAGTCCTCACAGTGTTATCCTGCTGCTTGCTATGCCAAAACCTCAACCCCCCCCCTCCAATACCCCCAAATACTATCCTAAAGAAACATTACTGCCGCCCATAGTAATAGTGCTCCTCATAGTCCTACCAATAGTAATTCCCTTCTAGAATGCCCTCGTTAGTAACACTGCCCCAACCGTGATAATGCTCCTCAACAATGCCCTCCTATATTAATAATAACCTCACAGAGTCCGCAGTAGAAATAAGGCCCCCTATTGTTCCCCCAGTTGTGATAAAGCTCCCTACAGACCCCTCAGTAGTAATAAGACCCCCATAGTGCGCTTAGTAGAAATAAGGCGGATCTATAAGAGCCTCCTATAGAGCCCCCAGTAGTAATAAGACCGCCTATAATGTCCCCTGGATCTGCAGTGCCCCCTGCAGTTATAATCCTCCCTCCACCATACAGTCCCATGTAAATAACATCACCTCCTCCCCAGCCGCCTCCAACGCACAATCCCATGTAAACATCACCCCCATAGGCTACTTTCACACTTGCTTTCGTGCGGATCTGTCCTGTACTTGTACAGGACGGATCTGCACCGATATAATACAAACTAATGCATCCGTTCAGGACCGATCCGTTTGTATTAAATTTGAATTTCTAAGTCCCAATACGGATCCGTCCTGACTTACATTAAAAGTCAATGGGGGACGGATCAGTTTACAATTGCACCATTTTGTGTCAATGCAAAGAGATCCGTCCCTATTGACTTACATTGTAAGTCAGGACGGATCTGTTTGGCTCCGCAAGGGCATGCGGACACAAAAACGCTGCTTGCAGCATTTTGGGGTCCGCCTCCAAAATGGAACGGGGGGCCGTATGGAGCCGAACGAATGCATTCTAAATGGATCCGCATCCATTCAGAATGCATTGGGGTTAAACTGATGCATTTGGGGCTGCTTGTGAGAGACCTGAAACGGATCTCACAAGCGGATCACCAAACGCAAGTGTGAACGTAGCCTAAACCAGTGTTTCCCAACCAGTGTGCCTCCAGCTGTTGCAAAACTACAACTCCCAGCATGCCCGCACAGCCAAAGGCTGTCCAGGCATGCTGGGAGTTGTAGTTTTGCAACAGCTGGAGGCACACTGTTAGGGAAACATGGGCCTAAACAATAATTCCCATGTACATAAACATCATTCCCCCCCACCATCCACTTTCAACATACAGTCCCATGTAAATAACATCACTCCCTCCCCCAGCCACCTCAAGCACACAGTTCCATGTCAATAACATCCCTCCCTTCAGCCCTAACATACATCCCAGTTAAATAACTACAACTCCCAGCATTGCTCTGCCTCTCCCTTCACTTACCTCTCCTGTACAGACATCAGCATTAGGCTCCTTCTCCTCTCTTCACTCTGTCCAATCCTGCACTGGTCACATGATGGTGACATCATCCAGGTCATCCTATCACAGCCTGTTTTGCTGATCACATGACCTGTGATGTCACCAAAGGTCCTTCATTTCTTCCCAGTGTAAGATTCAATTGTACTTGCCGTTCTGTGTACGGCAATACAGTTGTATCTAGCAGGCAGGCAGGACATTCGGGGCATGGGACAAAACATCCGGGGCCCAGGCCCCGAATGTTTTAACCTAGCGACGCCCCTGTTCATGAACATTAATCCCTTCCGTACATGAGGATTTTCCACTTTTGCCTTTTCATTTTCACTCTCTGCCTTCATGGAGCCATACATTTTTTATTTTTCCATGTACTTTCTAATGGCACTATTTAATTGCATATATTGTGGTGGAATTGGAAAAAAATGCAATTATGCCACAGTTTTATGGGTTTGTTTTTATGGCATTTACTATGCAGTAAAACTGACTCGTGCTCTTCATTCTCCAGGTCAGTATGATTATGATGATACCATATTTTTAGTTTTTACTGATACCATTTTAAGGTCTGTTTGACTTTTTGATCACTTTTTATTCAATCTTTGAGAACAAGACATTTTGATTTTTTTTTTCCTGCTTTGGATACTTTTTTATATTTTAATAGTATTGGTGTTTTCGAAAGCGGCAATGCCCGTGATTTTATTTTATTTTTTATTGTTCATTTATTTAGATTTTAGGGAAAGGAGGTGATTTGAATTTTTATATTTTTTTCTTTTATACCTCAAAAAGTTTTTTTACGTCCCCAAGTGGACAACAGACATGCAAACATTAGACTGCATTAATCCATTACCCTATACAGAGATTGCTATATTACAATTCAGTGCTGCCATCTGCTGGCCTGACTTTCAATATACAAGTAATACGCCTAAAAGCCTAGTACAGGCTCTGGCTCATTATTTCTATGGAATGCCTTCCCCGATCTCCGACCAGGGGAGGCATTCCACCCCAGCGGGCGCAAGCTTCTGCATTTTTGACCTCTCAGATAGGCACTTGAAGGGTTAAATGACCGCAATCAGCATCTGCACTGGTCAGGGACATTAGCCACGGGTGTCTGCTGTATGAAACAGCAGGCACCCATTTGCTGTGGCACTTGATCCGCTTCAGAGGAGGAGCCATCTTTAAAGATCCGCCATACTATTACAGCGGATGTTGGGATGGGGTTAACATTAGCTAATGTGAGAAAGGCCTTTAGTTGTTTACATGTTACCTAAGGTTGTGACCTTGCGAACTATTAATCTCCTTGCTCTTGGCATGATCCCACCTCTGGGAGCTACTCCTAACTCAAGACTGGGGCCCTGAAGTGAATGGAGAGCAGGCCGTTCATGGATGGCCACCTCACCATTTACTACAATGGAACTTCCAAGAATAGCTAAGCAAGTGTGCTCAGCTATATTCAGAAGTCTCAAATTAGTGAATGGAGAGCAAGCCACACATTCCCAGCCATCCCTCCATGTATCGTTATGGCACCTATGAAAGTGGTTAAGCCAGTGCTTAGCTATTTTCAGATCCACTGTGGTGATCGGCAAGGTGGCTGTGCATGCATGGATTGCTCTCAATTCTTTTCAGGGCCCCTTCTTGATATATTCTTGATATAAGAGCAGGTTCGAGAAGTGTGACATGACCCTGTCAGAGATTTATGGCATATCATGCAAGATCTGATGTCCCTTTTAGATGAGCAGGAGGGTCAGCTGGAGACGACGACTCCTGTATATCTGCACCGGAGATCGCAGACGTTCCCCCCAGGTCCCTATGCCCAGTGGTGGATATCTTCACTAAATTGGTGAAGCAAGATTTTAAGAAAATTATATCGAGGAAAAGCATAGATAATTTGACCCCATCACAAAGGAAAGCATTGAGGGAATTCAAATCCCTCAAAGATGTGGTAATAAAACAGGCGGACAAGGGGGGCAACGTTGTGATCTGGCCGGTGCAGTTATATGAGCAGGAGGCCTTCAGGCAACTTAATGACAGATCCTGTTACAGGCGCCTGGATGGGAATCCTTTGGTCAAGTTCCAGGCAGAACTATACATACTGCTGCATGAGGCAGTGGAAAATAATGTAATCAGCCCTAAAATGATGGAGGGATTGATGGTGGAGTCTCCGGTCAGCCTCACATTGTATTTGTTACCCAAGGTGCACAAGAATGCCACAAATCCCCCGGGACGATGACCCATCGTCTCGGGGATTGGTGGATTGTGTGCCAACATTGGCAAGTTTATTGATTTCTACCTTAAGGGCTGCGTGTTTTTCATCTGGCAGGGCTCCACGTCGCAGTTGGATGACTTCTTAGTAGGGATGAGCGAACCCGAACTGTATAGTTCTTTTTCGTAAAAGTCCGGGTTCGGGTTCGGTGTTCGTCGCTTTCTTGGCGCTTTTTGAAAGGCTGCAAAGCAGCCAATCAACAAGCGTCATACTACTTGCCCCAAGAGGCCGTCACAGCCATGCCTACTATTGGCATGGCTATGATTGGCCAGAGCACCATGTGACCCAGCCTCTATTTAAGCTGGAGTCACGTAGCGCCGCACGTCACTCTGCTCTGATCAGCATAGGGAGAGGTTGCAGCCGCGACGTTAGGGCGAGATTAGGCAGTGATTAACTCCTCCAAAAGACTTCATTCAGAGAATGATCTGCAGCTGTGGATGATTGAACTGCTGCTATTGAATTGCTCACTGTTTTTAGGCTGCTCTGAGCGTTTTTCAGTCACTTTTTTTCTGGGGTGATCGGCGGCCATTTTGTGTCTTGTGGTGCGCCAGCACAAGCTGCCACCAAGTGCATTTAACCCTCAATAGTGTGGTTGTTTTTTGGCTAAATCCTACATCAGGGTCAAGCTGTCACACCAAGTGCATTTAACCAGCTATAGTGTGGTTATTTTTTGGCCATATACTACATCAGGGGCAAGCTGAGCCTGTCACCAAGTGCATTTAACCCTCAATGGTGTGGTTGTTTTTTGGCTAAATCCTACATCAGGGTCAAGCTGTCACACCAAGTGCATTTAACCAGCAATAGTGTGGTTATTTTTTGGCCATATACTACATCAGGGGCAAGCTGAGCCTGCCACCAAGTGCATTTAACCCTCAATGGTGTGGTTGTTTTTTGGCTAAATCCTACATCAGGGTCAAGCTGTCACACCAAGTGCATTTAACCAGCAATAGTGTGGTTATTTTTGGCCATATACTACATCAGGGGCAAGCTGAGCCTGTCACCAAGTGCATTTAACCCTCAATGGTGTGGTTGTTTTTTGGCTAAATCCTACATCAGGGTCAAGCTGTCACACCAAGTGCATTTAACCATCAATAGTCTGGTTATTTTTTGGCCATATACTACATCAGGGGCAAGCTGTCACCAAGTGCATTTAACCCTCAATAGTGTGGTTGGTCAAGCTGTCACACCAAGTGCATTTAACCATCAATAGTGTGGTTATTTTTTGGCCATATCCCAGTCTAATTCTGTCAGTAAACCTATACCTGTCACCCAGCGCCTAAATACTAGGCCTCAAATTTATATCCAGCTAAATCTGTCGTTACTGCTGTACTGCTGTGGCTGGTCAAGTTATTCAGTGTCCGTCAAAGCACATTTTTTGTTCTGCATTGAAATACAATTCCCAATTTAGCAATTTCCTAATTTAGTGGTTTCTGCTGTATCAGAGCTATTTTAAATCTATCCCTAAAAGGGTATATAACATTCAAGGTGCACATAGGGTCATTCTGAATAACTTCACACACACACACGCTACTGTGCATTTCCAAGTCTAATTCTGTCAGTAAACCTATACCTGTCACCCAGCGCCTAAATACTAGGCCTCAAATTTATATCCAGCTAAATCTGTCGTTACTGCTGTACTGCTGTGGCTGGTCAAGTTATTTAGTGTCCGTCAAAGCACATTTTTTGTTCTGGGTTGAAATACAATTCCCAATTTAGCAATTTCCTAATTTAGTGGTTTCTGCTGTATCAGAGCTATTTTAAATCTATCCCTAAAAGGGTATATAAGATTCAAGGTGCACATAGGGTCATTCTGAATAACTTCACACACACACACGCTACTGTGCATTTCCAAGTCTAATTCTGTCTGTAAACGTATACCTGTCACCCAGCGCCTAAATAATAGGCCTCAAATTTATATCCAGCTAAATCTGTGGTTACTGCTGTGCCTGTATTAGTGTAATACGGTACCTAAATAGATAGCCAGATAGTGTTAGGTGTCTGTAAAAATGTGCTGACGACAAGCCCCGAGTGGTTTGCACGCTGTGCCATCAGAGCCTGAAGCGAGGCATTAACGTTCTGAACCTGAGCACAACCTGCGTGACCAGGCACCTGCATGCAAAGCATGAACTGCAGTGGAGTAAACACCTTAAAACCAAGGAAGTCACTCAGGCTCCCCCTGCTACCTCTGCTGCTGCTCCCGCCTCGGCCTCTTCTGCTGCTGCCGCCTCGGCCTCTTCTGCTGCTGCCGCCTCGCCCTCTTCCTCCGCCTCTGGAGGAACGTTGGCACCTGCCGCCCAGCAAACAGGGGATGTACCACCAACACCACCACCTCCGTCACCAAGCATCTCAACCATGTCACACGGCAGCTCTCCATCTCACAAACATTTGAGAGAAAGCGTAAATTCCCACCTAGCCAGCCTCGATCCCTGGCCCTGAATGCCAGCATTTCTAAACTACTGGCCTATGAAATGCTGTCATTTAGGCTGGTGGACACAGACAGCTTCAAACAGCTCATGTCGCTTGCTGTCCCACAGTATGTTGTTCCTAGCCGGCACTACATCTCCAAGAGAGCCGTGCCTTCCCTGCACAACCAAGTATCCGATAAAATCAAGTGTGCACTGCGCAACGCCATCTGTGGCAAGGTCCACCTAACCATAGATACGTGGACCAGTAAGCACGGCCAGGGACGCTATATCTCCTTAACTGCACACTGGGTAAATGTAGTGGCAGCTGGGCCCCAGGCGGAGAGCTGTTTGGCGTACGTCCTTCCGCCGCCAAGGATCGCAGGGCAAGATTCTTTGTCTCCTGTTGCCACCTCCTCCTACTCAGCTTCCTCCTCCTCTTCTTCCACCTGCTCATCCAGTCAGCCACACACCTTCACCACCAACTTCAGCACAGCCCGGGGTAAACGTCAGCAGGCCATTCTGAAACTCATATGTTTGGGGGACAGGCCCCACACTGTACAGGAGTTGTGGCGGGGTATTGAACAACAGACCGACGAGTGGTTGCTGCCGGTGAGCCTCAAGCCCGGCCTGGTGGTGTGCGATAATGGGCGAAATCTCGTTGCAGCTCTGGGACTAGCCGGTTTGACGCACATCCCTTGCTTGGCGCGTGTGCTGAATTTGGTGGTGCAGAAGTTCATTCACAACTACCCCGAGAGCTGCTGCATAAAGTGCGGGCCGTCTGTTCGTGCTTCCGGCGTTCACATCCTGCCGCTGCTCGCCTGTCTGCGCTACAGCGTAACTTCGGCCTTCCCGCTCACCGCCTCATATGCGACGTGCCCACCAGGTGGAACTCCACCTTGCACATGCTGGACAGACTGTGCGAGCAGCAGCAGGCCATAGTGGAGTTTCAGCTGCAGCACGCACGGGTCAGTCGCACTACGGAACAGCACCACTTCACCACCAATGACTGGGCCTCCATGTGAGACCTGTGTGCCCTGTTGCGCTGTTTCGAGTACTCCACCAACATGGCCAGTGGCGATGACGCCGTTATCAGCGTTACAATACCACTTCTATGTCTCCTTGAGAAAACATTTAGGGCGATGATGGAAGAGGAGTTTGCCCGGGAGGAGGAGGAGGAGGAAGAGGGGTCTTTTTTAGCACTTTCAGGCCAGTCTCTTCGAAGTGACTCAGAGGGAGGTTTTTTGCAACAGCAGAGGCCAGGTACAAATGTGGCCAGCCAGGGCCCACTACTGGAGGACGAGGAGGACGAGGATGAGGAGGAGGTGGAGGAGGATGAGGATGAAGCATGGTCACAGCGGGGTGGCACCCAACGCAGCTCGGGTCCATCACTGGTGCGTGGCTGGGGGGAAAAGCAGGACGATGACGATACGCCTCCCACAGAGGACAGCTTGTCCTTACTCCTGGGCAGCCTGGCACACATGAGCGACTACATGCTGCAGTGCCTGCGCAACGGCAGCAGAGTTGCCCACATTTTAACGTGTGCGGACTACTGGGTTGCCACCCTGCTGGATCCACGGTACAAAGACAGAAATGTCCCCACCTTACTTCCTGCACTGGAGCGTGATAGGAGGATGCGCGAGTACAAGCGCACGTTGGTAGACGCGCTACTGAGAGCATTCCCAAATGTCACAGGGGAACAAGTGGAAGCCCAAGGCCAAGGCAGAGGAGGAGCAAGAGGTCGCCAAGGCAGCTGTGTCACAGCCAGCTCCTCTGAGGGCAGGGTTAGCATGGCAGAGATGTGGAAAAGTTTTGTCAACACGCCACAGCTAACTGCACCACCACCTGATACGCAACGTGTTAGCAGGAGGCAACATTTCACTAACATGGTGGAACAGTACGTGTGCACACCCCTTCACGTACTGACTGATGGTTCGGCCCCATTCAACTTCTAGGTCTCTAAATTGTCCACGTGGCCAGAGCTAGCCTTTTATGCCTTGGAGGTGCTGGCCTGCCCGGCGGCCAGCGTTTTGTCTGAACGTGTATTCAGCACGGCAGGGGGGGTCATTACAGACAAACGCAGGCGCCTGTCTACAGCCAATGTGGACAAGCTGACGTTCATAAAAATGAACCAGGCATGGATCCCACAGGACCTGTCCATCCCTTGTGCAGATTAGACATTAACTACCTCCCCTTAACCATATATTATTGTACTCCAGGGCACTTCCTCATTCAATCCTATTTTTATTTTCATTTTACCATTATATTGCAAGGCTACCCAAAGTTGAATGAACCTCTCCTCTGTCTGGGTGCCGGGGCCTAAATATATGCCAATGGACTGTTCCAATGTTGGGTGACGTGAAGCCTGATTCTCTGCTATGACATGCAGACTAATTCTCTGCTGACATGAAGCCAGATTCTCTGTTACGGGACCTCTATCCTCTGCCTGGGTGCTGGGCCTAAATACATGACAATGGACTGTTGCAGTGGTGGCTGACGTGAAGCCTGATTCTCTGCTATGACATGCAGACTGATTCTCTGCTGACATGAAGCCAGATCCTCTGTTACGGGACCTCTCTCCTCTGCCTGGGTGCTGGGCCTAAATATATGACAATGGACTGTTGCAGTGGTGGCTGACGTGAAGCCTGATTCTCTGCTATGACATGCAGACTGATTCTCTGCTGACATAAAGCCAGATTCTCTGTTACGGGACCTCTCTCCTCTGCCTGGGTGCTTGGCCTAAATATCTGACAATGGACTGTTGCAGTGGTGGCTGACGTGAAGCCTTATTCTCTGCTATGACATGCAGACTGATTCTCTGCTGACATGAAGCCAGATTCTCTGTTACGGGACCTCTCTCCTCTGCCTGGGTGCCTGGGCCTAAATATATGCCAATGGACTGTTGCAGGTTGACGTGAAGCCTGATTCTCTGCTATGGGACCTCTCTCCAATTGATATTGGTTAATTTTTATTTATTTTATTTTTATTTTTATTCTTATTCATTTCCCTATCCACATTTGTTTGCAGGGGATTTACCTACATGTTGCTGCCTTTTGCAGCCTTCTAGCTCTTTCCTGGGCTGTTTTACAGCCTTTCTAGTGCCGAAAAGTTCGGGTCCCCATTGACTTCAATGGGGTTCGGGACGAAGTTCGGATCGGGTTCGGATCCCGAACCCGAACATTTCCGGGAAGTTCGTCCAAACTTCTCGAACCCGAACATCCAGGTGTCCGCTCAACTCTAGTGGTAGGTAAATGATTGATCCCTCCTCTTTCGTCTATATATGCCCAATTTGTCTTAGTGTTGAATGTACCTCCTGACGAAGCCTACGTGGCGAAACACGTGTCGAGGTTGAGGCATTTGGGAATCCATTGACACCATGAGCAGCGGCGATATGGGTATGTAATACGAGACTCAGTGTGGGTTGGACTGGCGGTATTTGTTATCATTTAGTAGTCGTTTGTCACCAGTTATATCATTATATAGCCGCAGTCTCACTATTAACCTGGGTTTCTATGAGGAGGATGCAAGGATAGTTTGGGTGGTTATGTAACATGTTTGTGGGGATATGGTATTGTCATCACTAGAGATGTCGCGAACATAAAATTTTCCATTCGCGAACGGCAAAAGCGGATTTCTACAAATGTTCGCGAACGGGCGAACCGAGCTAACCGCCATAGACTTCTATAGGCAGGCGAATTTTAAAACCCACAGGGACTCTTTCTGGCCACAATAGTGATGGAAAAGTTGTTTCAAAGGGACTAACACCTGGACTGTGACATGCCGGAGGGGGATCCATGGCAAAACTCCCATGGAAAAATACATAGTTGCTGCAGAGTTGGATTTTAATCCATAAAGGGCATAAATCACCTAACAATCCATTTTTTTTTTTGAACAACGTGGTTTAAAACATCCTGTGTGTATACGATCAGGTATGATGTTGTATCGATCAGGTAGTGTAAGGGTTACGCCCGCTTCACAGACATTGACAGACCAAACTCCCCTTTTAATGCACCGCAAACAACCGCAAACAGTCTATTTGCCCAACCGCAAACTCCCCATTTGTACAAGGTTGGATACCAAGCTAGCCATGTCCCATTGATGTCATTTAAGGTTTCTTCCTCCACCCAGCCACGTACAACACCAAGGGTCCCGGAAAGGTGAATTGAATTGATTTTTCGAACAGGGAGATGGTTAAAAAAACGCTGGCTCCCTCCTCTTTGTTTGAATCACGGTCACTGCGCCTGTGCCGTGCAATTTAATGTCCCACCCGATATGAGTGCTATTTTCTATAGTTCTCTCTTCTCATCAGTTTAATCCCTGTTACATGACGTCCCCAATCTGGGGTCCATTTATTAAATGGAGTTTTCAAACGGGGAGATGGTTAAAAAATTGCTGGCTCCCTCCCCTTTGTTTGAATCCACGCCACGGTCACTGCGTCTGCGCCGTGCAATTTACTGTCACACCCGATATGAGTGGTATTTTCTGTAGTACTATTCTCATCAGTTTAATCCCTGTTACGTCCCATATCAGGGTGGGATTGCCTTTTGTGAAAAAAAATTTAGGCCGGATACCTTCGACTGCCTTCACAGTGACAGACCAAACTCTGATACACCAAACTGAATTGATTTTAGGAACCGGGAGATGGAAAAAGCAGCTTGGTCGGTCCTCTAACTCCCAAGTTGGGGCACTGCGCTTGCACGGAGCAATGTGCTGTGACACCCTATATGAGTGGTGTCTTAACTAGTACTATTCCTATCAGTTTAATCCCTGTTACGTCCCCTATCCAGGGACGTGTGTCGAATTGATTAACCATTGTCGAATTAACGAACCATTACGACATCCTGGAATAATTAAGTTCTGAGCTTTGTACTTGCTTTGTATTGGAATTGATGGGGATTTTTTAAATTGTCTGCATTATTTATAATAAACTATTAAGAGACTTTATTATGATTTTTTTATTTTATGTATTAAAAACCCACCCATACAACTTAAAAAAAAAAACATCCAGCCGATCGCTTTTGGTCTGATCATAATGAAGCAACGGCCTTATCATCTGGGGTGTGGCAACATAGCCAACACACTCATAGAGGTGATGATCGCTTCATTGTGATACGCAGCAAGCCCCTTCACCACAACAAGGTAATGATCACGAAAGGGGAATTGACACTTGTATGTGCCTTTAATTTTTGTTTTGTTTTTGCAGCCACAGTGCAGCACCAGAGGCCAGAAAAATTAGGCATGTACACATGCCTGAAAAATAATGTAATTCTTGCAGCCGGAAAAATGGATGTTTTCAAGGCAGAAAGGTGACTAAAACATTGCGGCTTGAACCCTAGTTGGTGGCAGAGAATTCACAAAAGTCATCCGGTATGCTGACATTAAATACAGCAGAGTGGGGACCATTTTGAGGCCAAGGCATGTCATCAGGCCTTTTGTTAGGTAAATGTATCCCCTACTGTCAGTCCCTTCGGGATCCATGCCTCATTCATCTTAATGAAGGTGAGGTAATCAACACTTTTTTGACCGAGGCGACTTCTTTTGTCAGTGACAATGCCTTTAGCTGCACTGAAGGTCCTTTCTGACAGGACACTTGAAGCGGGGCAGGCCAGAAGTTCTATCGCAAACTGGGATAGTTCAGGCCACAGGTCAAGCCTGCACACCCAGTAGTCAAGGGGTTCATTGCTCCTCAGAGTGTTGATATCTGCAGTTAAGGCGAGGTAGTCTGCTACCTGTCGGTCGAGTCGTTCTCTAAGGCTGGATCCCGAAGGGCTGTGGCGATGTGTAGGACTGAAAAAGCTCCACATGTCCTCCATCAACAACACATCTGTAAAGCGTCCTGTCCTTGCCGCCGTGGTCGTGATAGGAGGAGGATTACTTTCCCCTCTTCCCCTGTTAGATTCCCGTTGTGCTGTGAAAAGCATAATATTTTCGTTTGGTTTTGAACTGCATCCTTTCTAAATTCCGGTAATTTGGTAACATTTCCGCTACTTTCTGCTTATACCGGGGGTCCAGTAGCGTGGCCACCCAGTACAGGTCGTTCTCCTTCATCCTTTTTATACGAGGGTCCCTCAACAGACATGACAGCATGAAAGACCCCATTTGCACAAGGTTGGATGCCGACCTACTCATTTCTCGTTCCTCCTCCTCACTGATGTCATTGACGGTCTGTTCTTCCCCCCAGCCACGTACAACACCACAGGTCCCAGATAGGTGACAACAAAGAGCACCCTGGGATGCCTGCTGTGGTTGGTCTTCCTCCTCCTCAAAGCCACATTCCTCCTCTGACTCCTTTTCCTCATACTCCTCTTGCAGCGTTGCCGCAGGTCCGGCAAGCGATGATGACAAGGCTGTTTCTGGTGGTTCTTCCTCTTCACGCTCATCTACAGCCTGATCCAGCACTCTTCGCAGGGCACGCTCCAGGAAGAAAACAAATAGGATGAGGTTGCTGATGGTGCCTTCGGTGCGACTGACTAGGTTTGTCACCTCCTCAAAAGGATGCATGAGCCTACAGGCATTGCGCATGAGCGTCCAGTGACGTGGCAAAAAAATTCCCAGCTCAGCAGAGGCTGTCCTAGCACCCCGGTCATTCAAATACTCGTTGATGACTTTTTCTTGTTGGAGCAGATGGTCGAACATTAGGAGTGTTTAATTCCAACGTGTCGGCTGTCGCAAATCAAGCGCCTCACTGGCATGTTGTTTTGGCGCTGAATGTCTGAAAAGTGCGCCATGGCCGTGTAGGAACGCCTGAAATGGCTACACACCTTCCTGGCCTGCTTGAGGACGTCCTGTAAGCCTGGGTACTTAGACACAAAGCGTTGTACGATGAGATTCAACACATGTGCCATGAACGGCACATGTGACAACTTGCCCAAATTCAATGCCGCCAACAAATTGCTTCCATTGTCACACACCACTTTGCCGATGTCCAGTTGGTGCGGGGTCAGCCACTGATCCACCTGTGCGTTCAGGGCGGACAGGAGTGCTGGTCCGGTGTGGCTCTCTGCTTTCAGGCAAGTCAACCCCAAGACAGCGTGACACTGTTGTATCCGGGTTGTGGAATAACCCCTAGGAAGCTGGGGGGATTCAGTTGATGTGCAGCCAGATGCCGCAGCAGAAAAGGGCTCAGCCGAGGAGATTATGGAAGAGGATGGAGTATGAGGAGTAGAGGAGGTGTGAGTAGGCCTGCCTGCAAGTCGTGGCGGTGTCACCAACTCCACTGCAGAGCCACGCATTCCATGCTTGGCAGCCGTCAGCAGGTTGACCCAATGTGCAGTGTAGGTGATATACCTGCCCTGACCGTGCTTTGCAGACCAGGTATCAGTGGTCAGATGGACCCTTGCCCCAACACTGTATGCCAGAGATGCCATGAATTCCTTTTCAATCACTGAGTAGAGGTTTGGGATTGCCTTATTATAAAAAAAAATTCATCCGGGTACCTTCTCTGGTGTCCCAATAGCGACTAATTTTTTGAAGGCCTCAGACTCCACCAGCTGGTATGGTAAAAGCTGGTGGGCCAAGAGTTCCGTCAAGCCAGCTGTTAGACTCTGGGGGTGACTCTGTGACATTGGCTTCTTACGCTCAAACATTTCCTTTACAGACACCTGACTGTGGGCAGATGAGATGGAACTGCTGAAGGTGAAAAGCAGAGTGGCTGGTGGTTGAGAGGGGGCAAGGAGGACAGCAGTGGTTGATGTGGCTGAAGATGCTAGACCAGGAGGAGGATGGTGGCTTTGAGCTTGTGTGCTGCTTCTACTCGTCATCATGTGTTGATCCCATAGGTGTTTGTGATGTGCGATCATGTGCCTTCGCAAAGCAGTTGTACCTAGGTGGGTGTTGGATTTCCCACAACTCAGTTTCTTTTGGCACAGGTTGCAAATGGCATCACTGTTGTCAGAGGCAGACACACAAAAAAAATGCCACACTGCTGAGCTTTGCAATGACGGCATTCTGGTGGTGGCAACAGCATGCGTTGATTGGCGTGCTGTCTGGCTGACCCCGGGTGCCGATACATGCTGTCTGACTGTGCCACTAGCTCCTTTCGACAACTTCCCCCTGCTTCCAACTCGTCTCCTCCTTCTCTCTGTCTCCCCTTCTAAACTTTCCCCCTCTTCTTCTTCTCTTCGAGCAGGCACCCACGTGGCATCCACGGACACATCATCATCATCAACCACTTCACTTGTATCTGACACCTCAGCAAAGGAAGCAGCAGCGGGTACAACAACATCATCATCATCATCACACTGTACGTCCATGTGTGTAATGCTGCCTGACTGAGACATATCCCTGTTATCTACATCCCCTGGCAATAATGGTTGTGCATCACTAATTTCATACAACTGATGTGTAAATAACTCCTCTGAGGGATCAAGTGAAGCGGCTGTGGTGGCTGTGGTGGTAGTGGTGGTGGTGGCGGCGGGCGGGAGAGGGGTAACTTGAGAGCAGGTGACCAAAGCTTAGCTGGAGGAGGATGGTGCGTCAAGGTTCTTAGCGGAAGCTGTTGAATATTGGGTGTCCTGTGTAAGCCAGTCAACTATTTTCTCCGAATTTTTTGGGTTCAGGGTATGTGGCCTCTGAACACTGGGCATTATTCCAGGGCCAGTGGAAATCACAGCACCACGACCACGACGGCCACTGCGGGGTGTCCTGCCTCTGCCTGTCATTTTTTTTATTATGTGAAGTGGTACTATGCGTGCAAGGTACTGTGCCAACCTATATAAGTGGTGGGCACTGGGCAGTGGGCACAGTACAGTATGTGTGGGCCTGACACACACGGGCTTGCAAATGTGATTATATCACAGAAAAATTTTAAATATAATTTTTTTTTATCTGCAAGGTATTTGAGTGAATGACACCCTGTAACGGTATGAGTGCAGGCCTAGCCACTAGCAGTATACAGTATGTGTGTCCCTGACACACACGGGCTTGCAAATGTGATTATATTACAGAAACATTTTAAATATAATATTTTTTTTTATCTGCAAGGTATTTGACTGAATGACACCCTGTAACGGTATGAGTGCAGGCCTAGACACTAGCCAGTGGCCACAATACAGTATGTGTGGGCCTGAGACACACAGGCTTGCAAATATGATTATGTCACAGAAAAATATTAAATAAATTTTTTTTTTATCTGTGAGGTATTTTCTGTCACACCCTGTATGAATGGTGTGCACTGTGCACACAGTGCTGTCTATGACTGAGCCTGCAGCCTCTCACACACGGGTAGCCAGCAAATGCAATATATATATATATATATATATATAAAATTTTTAAAAAAGCAGACTGATGTACCAGCCCTGAAAAGGGCTTTTTGGGGTGCTGTCAGGACGCTGGCCTTACAGCAGATGAGTCTGTGGACACAGAACAATGCCCTAGCTAACGCTTTCCCTATTGGATCAGCAGCAGCAGCACTTTCCCTCCTCTCACTGTGAATGCAGCTTCCGAATGAATCTAAAATGGATGCTGAATGTGAGGTACAGGGTCAAAGTTTACTCAATGATGATGTATAGGGGGCGGACCGAACATCGCATATGTTCACCCGCAGGGGCGAACGCGAACAAGCTATGTTCGCCGGGAACTATTCGCCGGCGAATAGTTCGGGACATCACTAGTCATCACCACCTATTACTCATTCCACTGTCATCCGACTCTTTAACACTTATTCTACTGTGGCTGCTCAGGGTGCAATTTTCCTCAAGTGCGATTCTCCACATTGTTGAGCCCTATTCCAGAGGCTCGCTTCTTCATGTCCTATCCCTTTTGACTTATACTGACATTTATTGTTCTATGTAATTTAATACAAATATTATTTTTTTTATACAAATAGCATCCTCGTTTTTGGGTGTTTATATCATATCTATATGCCATACATGCCAAGATGAGAATACCCATTTTACTGCTGTTTACATTCAGCAAACATTGTGAGTTGGAGGACAAATGATTGGCAACATGATTGTTAATCTCCATATAGTTTTCATTCGTTGGCAGCACTTCACCTATTTACACAGGGCAATGTGCTGCTGACAATGATTTTTGTTTGCCGATCAGCATGCTAAACATGAGCAATAATGGGGAACAAGCTTTTTTTTTCTGATCATCAGCCCATGTACTAGGCCCCTAAAGATCTGTTACAGTTTTTCTTTCTTCGTTGTTATTATTTAATTTGATAACACAAATGATAAAATGACTGGCACAGACTGGGTGAGGTCACCAAATGAATTCTTAGCGAAGAACAGAAGGACCATTTCTCATTTGGGATACTGAAAATGACATATGTTTCTCGTGTAGCCAGATGGGGTCTCCAGAGTTAGAAGAAATATATCATTTCAATATAGCGTGGGTCCTGGCAAACCATAAGACTCAGTTCTACAATTATTTATTCTCAGGCAGATTTGCAAATTTTTAATTATTTCACATATTTATATTTACAGTCTATTGGCTAACGAATGTAGATGAAGATGAGTCTGTTAATCCGTGCCCATTAATTTTAAAAGACACTTCAGATCGTGATATCTGTACTTGATTTAATTGGAGCCATTGATGTAGGGTTCTCAGTAATACAATATACTAAAAGCAATTAGTCTTGGGCTATTATAAACTCACTCATGACAGACGAAAAGTTTTAAAGCAATTAATTGGACATTTAATTTTTTTTTTGTTTTATCCAATAATAATCCTTCACACATCAAGTGTGAAATAAGATGACCACTTTCTTGTTTTCTGTAAATTTGATGGATTTTTAAGAATTATTTTAACTGATGCAAAAAAACTAACTATCTGCTGGAGTTCCAGTAGCCATGCACCTATTTGAAATACCAAGATTGCTTAAAAGTTGTAACTTTCTACCTTTACAGCTTTAAAAAGTACCCAACCTTTACATTAATCAATATTACAGTATGTGTGCAGTGCCCAGGTTTGAGGTGGCCCCAACGCTACACTGGGTCTTCCGGACAACATTGATGTGTCACTATCTGTTGCTGCTCTCCAGAGGGGATGGTAAGGGGTGGTGCACCAAAATGGGAAATAAGTCTAGAGATTCAGGGTTTTTCAATAAACCAGTGTGCTTCTTTACTGGAGGAACTGATGTGCACCACAATAAAGGCAATGCACTGAGCTGGTAGCAAAAGGTCCTCTACTGAGGAAAGGCCTAAGCTAGCTGTCCCTCTTTTTCTTAGATGGCTGGTTCCTGGCCAAAAGGCTGCTGACCCACTGTCTGTTGCTAAGTTGTCCAGCTGGCTCCTTGGTCAATGAGTTGGTGATCCAGGATCCATGACAGAATATCCGTGTTTCAGCATCTTCTTCTGGTCACGTATGCAGTCTAGAAGAGTCTCTCTTATTAAACATTGGTCTCTATCTGCAGAGAAGTAGGGGATCTGACTGCTCTGCTTTTGTACACTTTCTAACGGATCTAGAACCTTCTAAATCAGACAGTCAAAAGTTCACTATGTCTAGCTTTTCCCTCCAAAACTCAGCTCTGCAATAGTATCTTATGACAGCAATGGATAATTACTAGCGTCACATTGCACAGGCTGGAAGTTCCACAAATCTCTTATTATGAGCTGGCTTTACATTAACCCTTTTCAGGGTAAATACAGTGCAAATGAACAGGATATAGCATAAAAAATTTAATTTAAGTGCTCATTCCCACGGCCGTTGCCCCACCGTGGCTGTATTGTGAGCCGCATATGGCAGGTCCACAATACACGGGGCACCAGCCATGTGCACCTCGCATCACGGATGTGGACCCACTTGAATGGGTCCGCAAACCCAGAGATGTGGTGCGGAAGCACGGATCGGAAACCCACGGAAGAACTATGGAGTGCTTCCGTTGTGTTTCAGGCCGTGCCTCCGCACCGCAAAAAAGTAGTGCATGCACTACTTTTTTGGGGTGTGGACTGATGGATGCAGATCACAGACCCCATTCAAGTGAATGGGTCCATGATCTGCATACGGCTGCCCCACGGTTAGTGCCTGTGCATTGTGGACCGCAATTTGCAGTCAGCAGCACGGGCCCGGCCACCACATGATTGTGTGCATGAGCCTTAACAGTGTAAAACAATATAGGTGCAAACAACGGCACTAAATTAGTCAGTTTATGGCTTTACATAGCAGCAATAGGGGCAAATGTCGACAAACTTCAGGACTCTAAAGTACCCTTGCTCCAGGGAACTACATGTATACATGGGGAATACCCCTATTTCTGACCATTATAGGACTTGTAAACTATTTGGCATTTTTTCCCAGTTTTCCCTTGTGCATGCGGTGTCTCTAGTTTGCAGTTCTCCCAGAACTGGTCGGTGATGACTAGCTCCCATCCATAGTTTGCTATACCACCCAACACCCATGCCCTGTCTGAGAAAAATGTTTTAATATACAGTATGCAAATTAGCCTCTAGGAGCAAGGGGGCATTGCCCCTACTCCTAGAGGCTCTGCTTTCTCTTTGCAACTGCTGCATCCTCTGCCCTTTGATTGACAGGTGCAAGTATCATGTTCTCACTGCATGGCCCTGTCAATCAAAGTGCAGAGGGCGTTACAGTTGCAGAGCAGAGCCCCTAGGTGTAAGGACGATGCCCCTATTGCTCATAGAGCATAAGCAATGCGGGTACATATAAACATGGGACCAACACAGATGCCTTCAGCTGCCAAGCGCATATGCAACAGGTCAGCCAGTTTCAGAGGTACAAATCTGCTTACAGATGCCCTTTAACACATTCTGTTATCATCATGTTTTATGTGTAGTACAGTTAACTATGCATATGACTATGTTGCAGTCAAAATAGAAGACCTTGCCATGCTGGAGGCAAAGCTGGCGAAATATAATTCTGAGAATCAGTTTCAGTTTACCTTTTGAGTCATGCAGCAGGATGTTATCATCAGAGAACTCCAGAGGATCAGTGAGATTCTGATACTGGTATCATTCTTTTCTGATGTACAAGTTATGACATTAATAGTGGAAGCAACACAACCTGCTGCAACCATTGAGCCTCCCTACAGATGACTCTGATCTCGAGCAGATTACAATGGACATTCCCCTAAGAACAGTCAGAATCTTCAGCTGCTATCACACAGATAATAGGCTTAGATTTTCAGCTAAACCATGTTTGGAAGAACTGCACTGTATGTCGCTCAAAATGTTTGATGGTCTTGATAGTTTCCTTGGTAATTTGTACATATATGGTTAGAATGGAAAATTGTCATAGAATGGGAAATGTAACGTGTGGTGCATGATCAAAACACATTATCCATTCACTATCCACCATAGGAGATTCTCTGGAAATCTTGTTTTCAAGCCCACAATGCACAAGGAGTATACATGACACCCAGACAACAAAAGATGGACATATGGATAAACACGGATGTATGAAAGAGGCCTTACTGTAATGAACCCTTTCCTATACTGATGTTTGAATTGCCTTCACTCACGTAATGAATGTATTATGATCCTTTTTTGTGCAGTTCTTGGAGCACATACATATAGTAGATTTATACACTTGGAAACAAATGCCCTACATTTACAAGCAAAAGAGACCGCAGCATCTGAGTAATTCGAGGGAGGGGGCTCCTCCAATCAGCGCCACATGGCAACCATCACTGGCGCAACTCACCTTGAGTAATATTTGAAGTCAGTTGCTTTAGTCTGTGTTTGTATAATTTGCATCATATTTCTCAAATGTAGCATGTTGCATGCCACACTCATCTGTAAACCTAATACTTTTGTCTAGAAATGTTACACCAGTTTTTTTTTTATGCCACTCCCTACTTGAGTGAGTTTTTGCAGCATTTTAAAAAGTCTTAATGATAAATCTGTGAACCTATTTAACAAACTTAACTTTTCAAAACTGGAGTGCTTGATGTAAAAATTTAAAAGGTCACAAACTTTTTAAATAAACCCAAAAAGTAGCAAAGAATAAAAACATATAAATTTGGTATTTCTGTAAGCGCACTAACCATAGAGAGCACTCACCATACAGGAACGTCATTTGAGCACACACGTAAAAATCAAGACGTGTGAAGGCGCTAGGGACAGCAATTGGAAAAACGACTGTGGAAAAAAAAGACAGAAAAAAACAATTTATAAGTGCAGGGAAAGGATAGGAAGGAATGATTTCACAGCATCTTAGTGCAGGGAGAGACGTCAGAAGGCGCTAGGGACATTGATAGGAAAGCGATTTACAAGTGCAAGGAACGATTATTTGGGGATCCAAATAGCCATTAGACAGCTCTGTCATTCTAGCTTTTTGTTATTGAGCTGCAAGTGTTATGTTGAAAAGCCTTTACTGGCTTATAGCTTATTATCTTTAGTATCTTATATCAGCACTACAAGAGAAAGATTTTCTCAATTCACTTCTGCAGTTAGTTCTGCATAGTAGCGTATTACTGAAAAAAATTGAAAATATATATGCCAGCACTGTTCCAGTTAAATCCATTTAAAGCGTATAGGGGCGTATTACAGTAAAAAAAAAAAAAGGAAAATATATACTGTATGCACTGCACTGTTGCTGTTATTTCTGGTCAAAGCTGGTGTTGTATTTCTGGTGTTGTGTTTCAGTAAAAGAAAAGAAAAATATATACGCACTGCACTGTTGCAGTTATTTCAGATGAAAGCGTATAGGGGCGTATTACAGTAGAAATATATGAACTATATACGCACTGCACTCTTGCAGTTTTTTCTGGTGAAAGCGTCTAGGGGTGTATTTCATTAAAAATAGAAAAATATATACGCACTGCACTGTTGCAGTTATTTCAGGTGAAAGCGTATAGGGGCGTATTACAGTAAAAAAAAGAAAAATATATACACACTGCAATGTTGCAGTTATTTCAGGTGAAAGTGTATAGGGGCTGTGGAGTTTTGCTCTGGTAGACAGGCTAGCGGACGCAGTATAGAGGCAATCACATAGTCTTTAACTTTTAAGTTTGTTGTTTATTCACACATAAGGAAACACAAAATGACAGTTCACAGTCTTGGTGTTTGTTCACACGATGCAGTCTTTCTCCCAGCTGTCCATAGCAGGCTTTAGGTGCCTGTTTTCCAGCATGCGGTTTTCAAGCCTTTAGCATGGCACCAATTCACAGATCCCAAAAACAGAGTCTCCACAGCTTCCCTGTCAGATGGATTAACCACACCCAGCTGAGACTGCTGATTAGGTTTTATATAGGCAACTAAAGACCCGGTCTGGAGCGTGGGGAGCAGCCACCCACCCAGCACTTTGGCTACTCCCAGTGACATCTGACCTGGATCGGCTTTATAGCCATACTAACAACAAACAGTGTCAATCAGCACTAGCTGCCACTGACACTTAAAACTACTGGCTCTTACCTCACTGAGGCCAGGAACCTCGGTGACACATACTTTCCATCAATGACAGCCCCTTGTGCCTTCCTACAGGGCGTATTACAGTAAAAAAATAGGAAAATATATACGCACTGCACTGTTGCAGTTATTTCAGTTAAAATTTTTATTCATTGACCGCATAATATACCTTGATCCACATAATCAGAATTTCTTTTATGTCAGGTGAATGCCTAATTTTTAAGGCCTGTACTCCTGTGGCCTAAAATATTAATTTTCTAGGCTCCAACAGGGCACATTTCAGAGAATTTCCCTTTAAGACGCATAAAAATTTCCCCTGATTAAGATACATATTTTTTTGTCATTGATCCCCTTCTAGTATGTCACTGTCCATGTTGTGGGACTATTTGAACACTTCTACTAAGTATTCGGTGGCTTAAAATATGAGCTGAAGGTTTTTCAGGTTCGCCTGCCATTAAAGTGAATCGGGCCCGCCGCAAACTTGCTGTTCGTGAACATCTGATCGCGTTTGCGCCATCGTGTTTGTGAACCGTCCCGGCCGATGTTCGTCCATCACTAATGTCAGGAAGGGGTCAATTGATTTAAGTAGTATAAACCCATGCCAATCTTTTGGTCAATATTAAAGTTGAGAAGATATGGCATATACTGTATTTTCTTGGGTGACACAAACACAAGAAAGGACCAAAATACAAGATTTAATTGTCATGGAACCATGAACCAGACGTACAACAGAGATGAGTGGAAATAAGAAGGCTTTATTGGAAATCAAGCCGTAGCAAAAGTCCAAACGGATGGCTAAACCGAAGCAGGGTCTTGCGTAGACAGAGGTCAGGAACCAGGAGGGTGGTCAGACGAAGCCAGGATCAGGAACCAACGGGGTAGTCAGACGAAGCCAGGATCAGGAACCAACGGGGTAGTCAGACGAAGCCAGGATCAGGAACCAACGGGGTAGTCAGACGAGGCCAGGATCAGGAACCAGAAGCAGCAGCAGTCTTAGAAGCATGTGAACCAAGCAAGGAAATGAAGCCACAGACCTTCTATATATATGAGCTAGGCATCCAGCTCCTCCCAGTGGGAAGGAGGAGCCGCAGGGTGGGAGGCTACAAGAAACCCAGAAACCAAGATGGCCGCCAGCACATGTCAAACGAAGGAGAACAGTGAGAAGGTAAGACCATGACATTACCTCCCCCTCAAGGGCCCCTCCTCCGCGGAGTAAGGAACGGTTTCAGAGGGAAGCGTGCGTGGAAGGCTCGGAGCAACGCAGGAGCATGGACATCTGCGGAGGGAACCCAGGAACGCTCCTCTGGACCATAACCACGCCAATGGACCAAAAACTGCAACCGACCGCGGACCAGGCGTGAGTCCAGGATATTGCTCACCTCATATTCCTCACGATTGCCCACTTGGACCGGACGGGGCGATTAGCCTGGAGTCTCTGGCGTTGCGCAGAGACCTCAAGGGACCTCTGGATCTGTACCCAAGAAGTACGTAGGACGGAAAGGTGATCCTCCACAGCCGGAGTATCCTGGGGAGAGAATACCTCCGGTAACACGGCAGGTTGGAACCCATAATTGGCCATGAAGGGAGACGTCCCAGAGGAAGAGTTCACCGCCGTGTTCCTGGCAAACTCAGCCCAAGGCAGGAGGTCAACCCAATTGTCTTGGTGATCGGAGACATAGCAACGAAGGAATTGCTCCAAGGCCTGATTGGATCGTTCTGCGGCCCCATTGGACTGAGGGTGGTAGGCCGAGGAGAAAGAGAGATGAATCCCCAACTGGGAGCAAAAGGCGCGCCAGAACCTGGACACAAACTGACTCCCCCGATCCGACACAATCTCCTTGGGCAAACCGTGCAACCGGAAGACCTCCCTGGCAAAAATCGAGGCCAACTCTTGTGCAGAGGGTAACTTCTTGAGAGGAACACAGTGGCACATTTTGGAAAACCGATCCACAATCATGAGAATGACCGTATGGCCTCGGGATGCAGGGAGGTCCACAATGAAATCCATCCCACAATGTGACCATGGACGCTCCCCGGTGGCTATGGGTTGCAAAAGGCCCAACGGAAGGTGCCGAGGGGACTTACTCTGGGCACAAACGGAGCATGCCGCTA
This sequence comes from Bufo gargarizans, assembly GCF_014858855.1. Lineage (NCBI taxonomy): Eukaryota > Metazoa > Chordata > Amphibia > Anura > Bufonidae > Bufo > Bufo gargarizans. Next base: position 111,076,881 of record NC_058084.1, on the reverse strand, counting down.
CATATGCGGCGATGTCGGAACGTAGAGAAGGCCACCAGAACAGACGTGAAACCGCCCAGGACAGCTGATTCTTTCCAGGGTGCCCCGCGGCCTTGGAGTTATGGTAGGTTCGCAACAACCGAGTGCGCAACTCCTCAGGCACAAAACATCTGCCGTTGGGTCTCCCAGAGGGAGCACCAGATTGAGCCGCCAAAATCTGCTCACCCAGAGGAGAGGTCAGGCTGGTGCGAATAGCGGCCAGGATCTGATTCGGGGGTATGACCGTAGTCGGAATCGACTCCTCCCCGGACAGCTCGGAGTACTGCCGTGATAAGGCATCCGCTCTGATGTTCTTGGAGCCGGGTAGGTAGGAGACCACGTAATTAAAACGTGACAAGAACAGAGCCCATCTGGCCTGACGTGGTGTCAATCTCTTGGCCTCAGAGAGGTAGGTCAGATTCTTGTGGTCCGTCAGGATGAGAACCGGAACCACCGAGCCCTCGAGCAAGTGCCTCCATTCTTTAAGGGCCTGCACGATGGCCAATAACTCCCTGTCACCAATCTGATAGTTGCACTCCGCGGAAGACAGTTTCCGGGAGTAAAACCCACAAGGAAGCAGAGGACCCTCTGGTGTTCTACGCTGAGACAGGAGGGCGCCTATTCCCGTCTCAGACGCGTCCACCTCGAGGAAAAAAGGCAACCCAGGGTTGGGATGCGACAGAATCGGAGCCGACACAAAGGCGGACTTTAGAGCCTCAAAAGCTCGGATGGCCTCGAGCGGCCAGACCTGAGGATTACTGCCCTTCCTGGTCAGATCCGTGAGAGGCTTGGCTAGCATGGAAAAGTCCCTGATGAACTTCCGATAATAATTGGCGAAGCCCAAAAAGCGCTGCAGGGCACGAAGCCCACTGGGCTGGGGCCACTGTAAGACAGCCGAAACCTTCTCCGGATCCATGGAGAACCCCTCAGCGGAAATGATGTATGTGTGCGAATGTGTCCGCGTGAAAGCGCCTCCCTCACGTACTCCTCCATGGCCTCATTCTCCGCTACCGACAGTGGATAGACTTTGCCACGAGGAGGAACGGCACCGGATTGTAACTCTATGGCACAATCGTATGGGCGGTGCGGAGGTAGGGCAACCGCGCGCACCTTATCGAATACATCCCGGTACTCTTCATATTCAGGAGGCAACAGAGAGTCCGAGGAAGTACACAGCAACTTGACAGGCCCATGGATGCAACTAGCCCCACACTGCGGTGACCACGAGAGGATCTCGACCGATCTCCAATCGAAAGTCGGATTATGCTTCTGGAGCCAGGGGTACCCCAAGACCACCGAGTAGTGTGGAGACGAAATAACCTGGAGACAGACCGACTCTCTGTGAACGGCACCAATGGCTATCCCCACTGGAAGGGTCTCATGAGTCACGTGTGGCGGCAGAAGGGGTCTGCCGTCTATCGCCTCAAGAGCCAGTGGGGAACCTCGAGGCTGCAGAGGAATGGAATTGGCGGCAACGAACACTCTATCAATGAACAAACCACCAGCACCAGAGTCCACCAACGCCTGGGTCGTCACCGAGCCCCCGACCCAGGAGAGGACAACCGTGATCAGTGGTTTGTCAACACGGGAAACCGGGGACGAGGAGACTCCACCCAAGATCTGCCCCCGACAGGACCTCAGGTGCGAGCGTTCTCCCGGACGGTTCGGACATGCCAACCGAAAATGCCCACCGAGACCACAGTACATGCATCGGCCCTCGCGTCTCCGGAGTACCCTCTCCCCCTCAGACAGGCGAGCAAACCTCCGCTGCATGGGTTCACCCCCAGACAAGTCATCCCCAGGAGGCGTGGGAGGAGAGGGAGGCACGGGTGGGACAGCAAACGTAGGCGCCAATCTGTTAGGAGACCTCCGCAGGCTCTCCTTAAAGGAAGGTCTCTCCCTGAGTCTGGTGTCAATCAAAATCAGGAAAGAAATAAGAGACTCGAGCTCCACTGGTAGGTCCTTAGCTGCAACCTCATCCTTCAAGGCATCCGAGAGACCATGAGAGAAAGCAGCGACCAGAGCCTCATTATTCCAGCCCACCTGTGCTGCCAGGGTACGAAACTCAATGGCGTATTCAGCTACGGATCGTGAACCCTGTCTGATGGACATAAGGAGCTTCGCAGCAGAGGCAGCACGAGCCGGCACATCGAATACCTTCCGAAGAGAAGCAACAAAACCGGAAAACTCGGCAACCACCGGATTGTTGTTCTCCCATAAAGGGCTGGCCCAGGCCAAGGCCTTGTCCGAGAGCAGCGAGATCAAGAAGCCCACCTTTGATCTCTCAGTAGGAAAGGCATGTGGCAGCAACTCGAAATAAATGCCCACCTGGTTAAGGAAACCTCGGCACTGAGTTGGCTCTCCCCCAAAGCGCTGTGGAAGGGGGGCAGAACCGGTCATACCCCGAGACACCGCAGGCGCAGCAACAGGTGTCGGGGTAGACTCTGGCGCAACAACCGGAGCGGCAGTAGGAGCGGGCCCAGGAGCGACAACCGACCCATCGGCAACGGAAGCGAAATGAGCCGTGCGTTCAAGCAGGGTTTGCAACGCCACAGCGAACCGACCCAACAGGTGATCCTGCTGATCAAGTCTGGCAACCAGCGTAGGTAGCGAGGATGGCCCTGTACCGTCAGAATTCATGGCTTGGTCCTAATGTCATGGAACCATGAACTAGACGTACAACAGAGATGAGTGGAAATAAGAAGGCTTTATTGGAAATCAAGCCGTAGCAAAAGTCCAAACGGATGGCTAAACCGAAGCAGGGTCTTGCGTAGACAGAGGTCAGGAACCAGGAGGGTGGTCAGACGAAGCCAGGATCAGGAACCAACGGGGTAGTCAGACGAAGCCAGGATCAGGAACCAACGGGGTAGTCAGACGAAGCCAGGATCAGGAACCAACGGGGTAGTCAGACGAGGCCAGGATCAGGAACCAGAAGCAGCAGCAGTCTTAGAAGCATGTGAACACAGGAGGACCAAGCAAGGAACTGAAGCCACAGACCTTCTATATATATGAGCTAGGCATCCAGCTCCTCCCAGTGGGAAGGAGGAGCCGCAGGGTGGGAGGCTACAAGAAACCCAGAAACCAAGATGGCCGCCAGCACATGTCAAACGAAGGAGAACAGTGAGAAGGTAAGACCATGACATTAATAGATTTGCAGTCCAGACTAACTCTTGAAATTTTTGTCCATTGCACTCGGTATTACTATTAAAGGGGTTGTTCGGTTTCCAATATTGATGACCTATCCTCAGGATAGGTCATCAATAGGGATGAGTGTATCGACTACGGATGAAACATCTGAAGTCGATTTACATAAAACTTTGTTTCAATACTGTACGGAGCGAGCGCTCAGTTCGGCTCATCAGAGCCAAACATTTTAATACTGTATGGAGCAATCACTCCGTACAGTATTCTAAGAAAGGTTTATGTGAATCGACTTTGGATGTTTCATCCTAGTCATCAATATCAGTGTGAGGTCTGACTTTAACTACAACTGCAACTGCTCCTTCCGATTGAAGTGAATGGGACAGAGGAATGCCGCTGCAATGTCGACGGCAAGCAGGTAAACCGTGAAGAGAACACAGCACTCAGAGGAGAGCTGCGTTCTCTTCATACAACTGATCAGCATGGGTGCCCGGGAGTCATACCCCCGATATATCTGACATTAATGACCTATCCTGAGGATAGGACATCAGGATTGGAAACCAGTCAACCCCTTTAAAGTATGTGAGTACAAACCGGATTCCAAAAAAGTTGGGACACTATACAAATCGTGAATAAAAACTGAATGCAATGATGTGGAGGTGCCAACTTCTAATATTTTATTCAGAATAGAACATAAATCACGTAACAAAAGTTTAAACTGAGAAAATGTACCATTTTAAGGGAAAAATATGTTGAATCAGAATTTCATGGTGTCAACAAATCCCAAAAAAGTTGGGACAAGGCCATTTTCACCCCTGTGTGGCATCTCCCCTTCTTCTTACAACACTCAACAGACGTCTGGGGACCGAGGAGACCAGTTTCTCAAGTTTAGAAATAGGAATGCTTTCCCATTCTTGTCTAATACAGGCCTCTAACTGTTCAATCGTCTTGGGCCTTCTTTGTTGCACCTTCCTCTTTATGATGCGCCAAATGTTCTCTATAGGTGAAAGATCTGGACTGCAGACTGGCCATTTCAGTACGCGGATCCTTCTCCTACGCAGCCATGATGTTGTGATTGATGCAGAATGTGGTCTGGCATTATCTTGTTGAAAAATGCAGGGTCTTCCCTGAAAGAGACGTCTGGATGGGAGCATATGTTGTTCTAGAACCTGAATATATTTTTCTGCATTGATGGTGCCTTTCCAGACATGCAAGCTGCCCATGCCACATGCACTCATGCAACCCCATACCATCAGAGATGCAGGCTTCTGAACTGAGCGTTGATAACAACTTGGGTTGTCCTTGTCCTCTTTGGTCCGGATGACATGGCGTCCCAGATTTCCAAAAAGAACTTCGAATCGTGACTCATCTGACCACAGAACAGTCTTCCATTTTGCCACACTCCATTTTAAATGATCCCTGGCCCAGTGAAAACGCCTGAGCTTGTGGATCTTGCTTAGAAATGGCTTCTTCTTTGCACTGTAGAGTTTCAGCTGGCAACGGCGGATGGCACTGTGGATTGTGTTCACTGACAATGGTTTCTGGAAGTATTCCTGAGCCCATTCTGTGATTTCCCTTACAGTAGCATTCCTGTTTGTGGTGCAGTGTCGTTTAAGGGCCCGGAGATCACGGGCATCCACTATGGTTTTACGGCCTTGACCCTTACTCACAGAGATTGTTCCAGATTCTCTGAATCTTCGGATGATGTTATGCACAGTTGATGAGGATAGATGCAAAGTCTTTGCAATTTTTCGCTGGGTAATACCTATCTGATATTGCTCCACTATCTTTCTGCGCAACATTGTGGGAATTGGTGATCCTCTACCCATCTTGGCTTCTGAGAGACACTGCCACTCTGAGAAGCTCTTTTTATACCCAATCATGTTGCCAATTGACCTAATTAGTGTTAATTGGTCTTCCAGCTCTTCGTTATGCTCAAATTTACATTTTCCAGCCTCTTATTGCTACTTGTCCCAACTGTTTTGGGATTTGTTGACACCGTGAAAATTTGAATCAACGTATTTTTCCTTTAAAATTATACAGTTACTCGGATTAAACGTTTGATCTGTTATCTACGTTCTATTACAAATAAAATATTGACATTTGCCATCTCCATATCATTGCATTCAGTTTTTATTCACAATTTGTTTAGTGTCCCAACTTTTTTGGAATCCGGTTTGTATATCATGGCTATGGTTGGTGACATAGTACTTAAACAGAACCTGGATGGAGCCACATGATGCCTGTGGTTACAGACAGCTAAAGTATGTTCTACTTTTCATTGAAAATATAGTTTAAGAAGGAATGGGGAATGGGGAGATGAGTGATGGCTGTCTTCTGTCTTCTTCTCATTGGGTTCAACTTGAATGACAGGTCTTTCTCCTACACAAGTAGGGTAGAGACCATTCAATCTACCCTATGGCTGCTAGGCTGAGTTTACATCACCATTTAGCTTTCCATTCTTCTGATACGTCAGGAGAACAGAAGAGGTTTTTGTCACTTCTGTCAGAGACGCAGGACTCTTTCTCCCTTTAAAAATAACTGATCTCTGATGAAAGTGACAAAAACTGTTGCAAACTGATCATAAATGATGCTCAAAAGGGGACGATGTTATTTTTTGTGCAAACTGATGCTCAAAATAACTGATTCATTTTTAAATTTTTTAATTTTATGTTCTTCTGACGGATCAGAAGACCAGAAAGCTAAACAATGATGTGAACTCAGCCAGACTCACATTCCAAGACTATAGTGCAACCTCATACAAAAGTCACATCAAGGGTGTCACTTGTCAGACAGATATCACACAATTTTGCATGGCAGAACCCCTTATATAAGTTCCCTACTCCTAGTTGCACCTCCTTGTGGCATCACTTCTTCAGACTCTAACCCCTTGGAGTGCCCCCTCTTCCAGAGCCCCTGACTACAGCTAAATTACATGTAGACTATAGCCTTACATCAGCATTGCTAAGCAGATTTTGTTAAAGCTCGAGGCACAATATAATATAACAGGTCACACTAACCGTTTCCCCCCCATGAGTCCAATCTAAAAAGGAAATAAAGTGCAAGGCATGTACAGAACATATCAATGTTTCCAACTCAAATAAAGTCAGTGTCTGTACACTGTAGGGAGAAAATGCACATTAATGTGTAAAACTGCATACATTAATTTCTACAAAAAAAAATCTGGCAGTCTCAAAGCTGTCACCACCACCACCACCACCACACACAAGTGGCCTCTGTGATTTTTTCCCTTTTTCCAGCTCACTTTTAAACGTATATTCTCTTTGAAAAGCTGTAGCGTTGCACTGCATGTTTAAGACACTTTAAAAAGGTTGTCCAGGTTTTTATTTTTTTTATTGGTCCTGTTCTGCCCAGCAGAGTTTGAATTTAATTCTATTTCACGTCAACTAGGTTTTACTATTGCTGTAGTTATTAGTTTGGTAAGAGCACCATCTAACGGTCTTAAAAATGTACTACACTTTGTTATTCTGTTAATAAGGATTATTGTATTGTGGGAGGTGCAAAGCATTGTGGGACTGTAATGCATCATGGGAAAGAGAATCCCAGTCTCCAGTCTTCATGTTACAGGACATCAGAAGTGCGTTCACCTGCATGTCTCCTTTTCAAACCCCATCATCCTTGTGCCAGAATATCTGGTAAGACTTATACCTCTGTCTCAGGGATATTGCGTTATACAGTGCTGTTTAGCTAGGTATACCACAAATACTCCTGTTTTGCCAATAAACAAGTTAGACTACAGAAAACACTCCTTTGATTTGGAAGACAGGATTGGTTTATACTGAATGTCAGACTGCACACTGTGTGAACATGTATGAAGACAGAACAGGTCCCCCAGCCAGCAATACTTGTTGAAAATCCATATTCACCTGCTCCCCAACACCTCGTTCTATTTCGCTGGCTCACAGGCTGTCTTTGCTGGATTTCTGGTCATGTCTGTCATGGAACCATGAACCAGACGTACAACAAGAGATAAGTGGAAATAAGAAGGCTTTATTGAAAATCAAGCTGTAAGCAAAAGTCCAAACGGATGGCTAAACCGAAGCAGGGTCTTGCGTAGACAGAGGTCAGGAACCAGAAGGGTAGTCAAACGAAGCCTGGATCAGGAACCAGCAGGGTAGTCAGACGAAGCCAGGATCAGGAACCAACGGGGTAGTCAGACGAGGCCAGGATCAGGAACCAGAAGCAGCAGCAGTCTTAGAAGCATGTGAACACAGGAGGACCAAGCAAGGAACTGAAGCCACAGACCTCCTATATATATGAGCTAGGCATCCAGCTCCTCCCAGTGGGAAGGAGAAGCCGCAGGGTGGGAGGCTACAAGAAACCCAGAAACCAAGATGGCCGCCAGCACATGTCAAACGAAGGAGAACAGTGAGAAGGTAAGACCATGACAGTACCTCCCCCTCAAGGGCCCCTCCTCCGCAGAGTAAGGAACGGTTTCTGAGGGAAGCGTGCGTGGAAGGCTCGGAGCAAAGCAGGAGCATGGACATCTGCGGAGGGAACCCAGGAACGCTCCTCTGGACCATAACCACGCCAATGGACCAAAAACTGCAACCGACCGCGGACCAGGCGTGAGTCCAGGATATTGCTCACCTCATATTCCTCACGATTGCCCACTTGGACCGGACGGGGCCGAGGAACCGAGGAAGTGAAACGATTACACACCAATGGCTTCAACAGGGAGACATGAAACACGTTGGAGATCCGCATGCCAGGAGGAAGCGCAAGGGCATAGGCTACCGGGTTTACCCTGCGAAGCACTCGGAAGGGACCAACAAAGCGAGGCGCCAGCTTGGGAGTGGGCACTCGAAGGTTGAGGTTGCGGGTGGACAACCATACACGGTCTCCGACCTGGTAGGAAGGAGCGGGCGCTCGTCTGCGATCAGCCTGGAGTCTCTGGCGCTGCGCAGAGACCTCAAGGGACCTCAAGAAGCACGTAGGATGGAAAGGTGATCCTCCACAGCCGGAATATCCTGGGGAGTGAATACCTCCGGTAACACGGCAGGTTGGAACCCATAATTGGCCATTAAGGGAGACGTCCCAGAGGAAGAGTTTACCGCCGTGTTCCTGGCAAACTCAGCCCAAGGCAGGAGGTCAACCCAATTGTCTTGGTGATCGGAGACATAGCAACGAAGGAATTGCTCCAAGGCCTGATTGGATCGTTCTGCGGCCCCATTGGACTGAGGGTGGTAGGCCGAGGAGAAAGAGAGATGAATCCCCAACTGGGAGCAAAAGGCGCGCCAGAACCTGGACACAAACTGACTCCCCCGATCCGACACAATCTCCTTGGGCAAACCGTGCAACCGGAAGACCTCCCTGGCGAAAATCGTGGCCAACTCTTGTGCAGAGGGTAACTTCTTGAGAGGAACACAGTGGCACATTTTGGAAAACCGATCCACAATCATGAGAATGACCGTATGGCCTCGGGATGCAGGGAGGTCCACAATGAAATCCATCCCCAGGTGTGACCATGGGCGCTCCCCGGTGGCTATGGGTTGCAAAAGGCCCAACGGAAGGTGCCGAGGGGACTTACTCTGGGCACAAACGGAGCATGCCGCTACATATGCGGCGATGTCGGAACGTAGAGAAGGCCACCAGAACAGACGTGAAACAGCCCAGGACAGCTGATTCTTTCCAGGATGCCCCGCGGCCTTGGAGTTATGGTAGGTTCGCAACAACCGAGTGCGCAACTCCTCAGGCACAAAACACCTGCCGTTGGGTCTCCCAGAGGGAGCACCAGATTGAGCCGCCAAAATCTGCTCACCCAGGGAAGAGGTCAGGCTGGTGCGAATGGCGGCCAGGATCTGATTCGGAGGTATGACCGAAGTCGGAATCGACTCCTCCCCGGACAGCTCGGAGTACTGCCGTGATAAGGCATCCGCTCTGATGTTCTTGGAACCGGGTAGGTAGGAGACCACGTAATTAAAACGTGACAAGAACAGAGCCCATCTGGCCTGACGTGGTGTCAATCTCTTGGCCTCAGAAAGGTAGGTCAGATTCTTGTGGTCCGTCAGGATGAGAACCGGAACCACCGAACCCTCGAGCAAGTGCCTCCATTCTTTAAGGGCCTGCACGATGGCCAATAACTCCCTGTCACCAATCTGATAGTTGCACTCCGCGGAAGACAGTTTCCGGGAGTAAAACCCACAAGGAAGCAGAGGACCCTCTGGTGTTCTACGCTGAGACAGAAGGGCGCCTACTCCCGTCTCAGACGCGTCCACCTCGAGGACAAAGGGCAACCCAGGGTTGGGATGCGACAGAATCGGAGCCGACACAAAGGCGGACTTTAGAGCCTCAAAAGCTCGGATGGCCTCGAGCGGCCAGACCTGGAAATTACTGCCCTTCCTGGTCAGATCCGTGAGAGGCTTGGCTAGCATAGAAAAGTCCCTGATGAACTTCCGATAATAATTGGCGAAGCCCAAAAAGCGCTGCAGGGCACGGAGACCACTGGGCTGGGGCCACTGTAAGACAGCCGAAACCTTCTCCGGATCCATGGAGAACCCCTCAGCGGAAATGATGTAACCTAAGAAGGTTACCTGGGATCGGTGAAATTCGCATTTCTCAAGCTTACCGAACAGCCTGTTCTCTCGTAACCGTTGCAACACTCGTCTGACATCCATAATGTGGGCCTCCATGGATTCAGAATATACCAAGATGTCATCCAAATAGACCACCACACACTGCTGCAACAGGTCACGGAAAACATCGTTGATGAATTCCTGGAAGACTGCGGGCGCATTGCACAACCCAAAGGGCATAACCAAGGATTCATAATGACCGGTCCTGGTGTTAAACGCGGTCTTCCACTCATCGCCCGCCTTGATCCTTACCAGGTTATATGCCGCCCTCAGGTCGAGTTTGGTAAAGACCGTGGCCCCTTTGAGGCGATCGAACAGCTCGGAAATCAAGGGTATCGGGTAAGCGTTCTTGATCGTGATGCGATTGAGACCCCTGTAATCGATGCAAGGCCTCAACTCGCCGCCCTTCTTTTTCACAAAGAAAAATCCAGCCCCTGCCGGGGACGAGGATTTGCGAATGTGTCCGCGTGAAAGCGCCTCCCTCACGTACTCCTCCATGGCCTCATTCTCCGCTACCGACAGTGGATAGACCTTGCCACGAGGAGGAACGGCACCAGATTGTAACTCTATGGCACAATCGTATGGGCGGTGCGGAGGTAGGGCAACCGCGCGCACCTTATCGAATACATCCCGGTACTCTTCGTATTCAGGAGGCAACAGAGAGTCCGAGGAAGTACACAGCAACTTGACAGGCCCATGGATGCAACTAGCCCCACACTGCGGTGACCACGAGAGGATCTCGACCGATCTCCAATCGAAAGTCGGATTATGCTTCTGGAGCCAGGGGTACCCCAAGACCACCGAGTAGTGTGGAGACGAAATCACCTGGAGACAGACCGACTCTCTGTGAACGGCACCAATGGCTATCCCCACTGGAAGGGTCTCATGAGTCACGTGTGGCGGCAGAAGGGGTCTGCCGTCTATCGCCTCAAGAGCCAGTGGGGAACCTCGAGGCTGCAGAGGAATGGAATTGGCGGCAGCGAACACACTATCAATGAACAAACCACCAGCACCAGAGTCCACCAACGCCTGGGTCGTCACCGAGCCCCCGACCCAGGAGAGGACAACAGTGATCAGTGGTTTGTCAACACGGGAAACCGGGGACGAGGAGACTCCACCCAAGATCTGCCCCCGACAGGATCTCAGGTGCGAGCGTTTCCCGGACGGTTCGGACATGCCAACCGAAAATGCCCACCGAGACCACAGTACATGCATCGGCCCTCGCGTCTCCAGAGTACCCTCTCCCCCTCGGACAGGCGAGCAAACCCCAGCTGCATGGGTTCACCCCCAGACGAGTCATCCCCAGGAGGCGTGGGAGGAGAGGGAGGCACGGGTGGGACAGCAAACGTAGGCGCCAATCTGTTAGGAGACCTCCGCAGGCTCTCCTTAAAGGAAGGTCTCTCCCTGAGTCTGGTGTCAATCAAAATCAGGAAAGAAATAAGAGACTCGAGCTCCACTGGTAGGTCCTTAGCTGCAACCTCATCCTTCAAGGCATCCGAGAGACCATGAGAGAAAGCAGCGACCAGAGCCTCATTATTCCAGCCCACCTCTGCTGCCAGGGTACGAAACTCAATGGCGTATTCAGCTACGGATCGTGAACCCTGTCTGATGGACATAAGGAGCTTCGCAGCAGAGGCAGCACGAGCCGGCACATCGAATACCTTCCGAAGAGAAGCAACAAAACCGGAAAACTCGGCAACCACCGGATTGTTGTTCTCCCATAAAGGGCTGGCCCAGGCCAAGGCCTTGTCCGAGAGCAGCGAGATCAAGAAGCCCACCTTTGATCTCTCAGTAGGAAAGGCATGTGGCAGCAACTCGAAATAAATGCCCACCTGGTTAAGGAAACCTCGGCACTGAGTTGGCTCTCCCCCAAAGCGCTGTGGAAGGGGGGCAGAACCGGTCATACCCCGAGACACCGCAGGCGCAGCAACAGGTGTCGGGGTAGACTCTGGCGCAACAACCGGAGCGGCAGTAGGAGCGGGCCCAGGAGCGACAACCGACCCATCGGCAACGGAAGCGAAATGAGCCGTGCGTTCAAGCAGGGTTTGCAACGCCACAGCGAACCGACCCAACAGGTGATCCTGCTGATCAAGTCTGGCAACCAGCGTAGGTAGCGAGGATGGCCCTGTACCGTCAAAATTCATGGCTTGGTCCTAATGTCATGGAACCATGAACCAGACGTACAACAAGAGATAAGTGGAAATAAGAAGGCTTTATTGAAAATCAAGCTGTAAGCAAAAGTCCAAACGGATGGCTAAACCGAAGCAGGGTCTTGCGTAGACAGAGGTCAGGAACCAGAAGGGTAGTCAAACGAAGCCTGGATCAGGAACCAGCAGGGTAGTCAGACGAAGCCAGGATCAGGAACCAACGGGGTAGTCAGACGAGGCCAGGATCAGGAACCAGAAGCAGCAGCAGTCTTAGAAGCATGTGAACACAGGAGGACCAAGCAAGGAACTGAAGCCACAGACCTCCTATATATATGAGCTAGGCATCCAGCTCCTCCCAGTGGGAAGGAGAAGCCGCAGGGTGGGAGGCTACAAGAAACCCAGAAACCAAGATGGCCGCCAGCACATGTCAAACGAAGGAGAACAGTGAGAAGGTAAGACCATGACAATGTCAAGTTCCACAAAGACAGGGTCATGTGCACCGCCATGGCCAATGACTGTCCTCAGCTATGACGGCTATGGGAACATGGTACCGCTGAAGCCAGTCATTGGCTGCGACAGTACAAGTGATCCTGGTCATCTAAAGGTTTACAAACAAGGACCAGAAGACCAGTGAAGATAGCTTGAGAGTCACGCAATCAGAAAGGAGCATCTGGAAGCAAGTGAGAGTCAATTCTTCCACAGTTACCACTGTCTGAGGGGCAACTAAAATAAAAAAAACACAGACAACCCCTTTAAGACACTTTTTATATGTTGTTCTACAAGGAAGGCATGGCTTTGTGGGAATGAGGCATGGCTTACATGTGACTAGACAGTCTAAAGATATCTAACATCAGCCGCTATGATAAATCTGGTGCATTTAAAGACTGCCTTGTCTAAGTTTACACTGTCCAACTATTAGACAGTATTATCAAATCTACACCAAAGTTGTTTGTAACAAGGGAGTCTCTCAGGACTACTTGCTGAAAATGGTGCGGGCAGCAGGAAGCTGCTGACAGGTTCCTTATAATGTGCTGCAGTATTTTTGACAAGCGATTTCACAGAGAAATGTATACAATGATGTCTATACACTTCTGTGACAATCACACAAACATAAAAATATCCACATTCCAAATATATAATATTGGAATAAAGCATATTGCCTTCATCCACAGTCTTTCCCACTGAGTGACTTGTCGGTATTCAGCACTGTTACTGTTAGCGTTTACATGAGGATAAGGGATAACCCTACGGATAATACAACTGGACAATTGATTAGCTGTGTGCAGTGAAGGATAGCCAACTAAAGCCAACGAAATTCTGTCAGCTACTTTAAAGATTATGGATAATGGATAATTGTGCTTACCCCAGTCCAGGTCAGGCTTATTAAATGTGAAATGGGATTACTCATAATCCTGCATGACAGGACACATGTATGACCTATTGACATGAAAGTAGCATATGTAATACTGTGAGACATCACTGTGCTATAAAATGTTTCAGTGTCATGGAATCAGAGCTTAGAAGGCATATGAATGCGCTTATGTTTTACTGAAGTCCATCATTTTTTTGTTGTTGTGTCAATAGGGTTGGTTTTGAAAGACTGCAGATATTCTCTTATGCAGACACTTGAGGGGACCTCAAATCACATTTTCTACAATGATTAAAAGGCCTCACCAGAATCGTAGCAAGCGGGGGTGCAGAGAGGTGGTGGCTTCAAACCCACTCTGTGGAGGACTGCTTTTTCTGGATGAGCAACTGTACTCTCAACAGTACTGGTGTCCACAAGGCGCCAATCGAGTTGAACACTGTGGTAGAGCAGAAAAGTATATGCTCCCTGCCTTACCAATTGTCAACTTTTAGGCGCTAGGATCAAGCCGACAATGTAATGGTCCTGGTGCAGGTGGTTTGATGATGTCACCGTATTGTGCTGCTTATGTTAATGTGCAGGGAGAGCACATGGCTGGCATGATATTTTCAGAGTTTTCTATAGATGGCTTATTATTTTGAGAGGGAACTTCGGACGGCATATTATTTTGAGGGTATCTATGGCTGGCATATAATTTTGATGGGTATACAGTATATGACTGGAATATTATTCTGAGGGGTATCTATGACTGGCATATTATGTTGAAGAGGATCTATGGCTGGCATATTATTTGAATGGGCATCTATTCCTGGTATATTATTTTGAGGGTATCTATGGATCTATGGTTGGCATATTGTTTTGAGGGGGAACTATGGCTGCCATGATATTGTGATGAGTATCTATGGCTGGCATATTATTTCAAGAGGGTACTATGGCTGGCATATTATATTAAGGGGCATCTATGGCTGGCATATTATTTTGATGGGTATATATGACTGGCATGTTATTTTGAGGGGTATCTGTGGCTGACATATTATTTTGATGAGTATCTATGGCTGGCATATTACTTCGAGAGGGAACTATAGCTGGCCTATTATTGTTGAGGGTATCTATAGCTTGTATTTTATTGTGAGGGAGAAATATGGCTGGCATATTATTTTGAGGGCTATCTAAGGTTGGCATATTAGTTCGAAGAGGAACTATGGCTGACATAATATTTTGAGGGGTATCTATGACTGGCATATTATTTAAAGGGGTATCTATAGCTGGCATATTATTTTGAGGGGCTTCTATGTCCGGCATATAATTTTTATGAGTATCTATGTCTAGCACAGTATTTTGATGGGTTTCTATGGATAGCATAGTATTTTGAGAGGGTACTATGGCTGACATTATTTTCAGGGGCTTATGGGGATGACATATTATTTTGAATGGCATCTATCACTGCCATATTAGCCATAGACTGACCTGCAACACCAGACAGAACCCATGGAAGTGGGTGGTGCTGTTTATGGAAGAAAGCGGCCATGTTATTCTAATTCTAGAATCCGTACACTCTTACTTTTCCCTTCGATGATTTTACTAAGGGATAGATACAGATTTCTCAACAAATGTCCAAGTCACTTAGCAAACCTGCTCAGAGTTTCAGTAATGCATCCATTATGTCCTTACATTTACAAACCTTATCTTCATTTTTGTTGTTTTGTTTGTCAGATTTAATATTTTTATTTTACATATTTTATTACACAAAAACAAAGACTATGTCATGGGCCACATCGTAACAATGGTGCATTCTGACCCAAAAACATGGTAGACTTTCACATGTGAAAATGTATTATGAAATGGAGGAACAGCAACACGTTCATTAAAAAGAGAAATTAGTGAACATTTGTTTGATACAAACTAATAACATTATTTAATGACTGGCAGGAAATTTGCAACCAAATTTTTTAATTAATTTAGTCTTTATCCCATTTTTTAAATAAAATTAATCCTTTGAGAAATGAAGTAACCAGTGTGATTTTGAAAATTGTAACAACATTTCATTCCATGCCCAAAAAACATTTCAATAATTTAATATCATTGCATTCTTATGTTCGCAATTACAGATGACACATGCTGAGCTTTGTTGGTAAAATATAATAGAAAAATATTGACGAGGATGATTATTTTCATGCTTGCATATCAGATATCAGCTGTGCTGCTTCAAAAAATTTCTCGAGTGGTGAAGTGTCAAGTAATTCAATGATGTACAGGTCCTTCTAAAAAAAATAGCATATTGTGATAAAGTTCATTATTTTCTGTAATGTACTGATAAACATTAGACTTTCATATATTTTAGATTCATTACACACCAACTGAAGTAGTTCAAGCCTTTTATTGTTTTAATATTGATGATTTTGGCATACAGCTCATGAAAACCCAAAATTCCTATCTAAAAAAATTAGCATATTTCATCCGACCAATAAAAGAAAAGTGTTTTTAATACAAAAAAAGTCAACCTTCAAATAATTATGTTCAGTTATGCACTCAATACTTGGTCGGGAATCCTTTTGCAGAAATGACTGCTTCAATACGGCGTGGCATGGAGGCAATCAGCCTGTGGCACTGCTGAGGTGTTATGGAGGCCCAGGATGCTTCGATAGCGGCCTTAAGCTCATCCAGAGTGTTGGGTCTTGCGTCTCTCAACTTTCCCTTCCCAATATCCCACAGATTCTCTATGGGGTTCAGGTCAGGAGAGTTGGCAGGCCAATTGAGCACAGTAATACCATGGTCAGTAAACCATTTACCAGTGGTTTTGGCACTGTGAGCGGGTGCCAGGTCGTGCTGAAAAATGAAATCTTTATCTCCATAAAGCTTTTCAGCAGATGGAAGCATGAAGTGCTCCAAAATCTCCTGATAGCTAGCTGCATTGACCCTGCCCTTGATAAAACACAGTGGACCAACACCAGTAGCTGACATGGCACCCCAGACCATCACTGACTGTGGGTACTTGACACTGGACTTCAGGCATTTTGGCATTTCCCTCTCCCTAGTCTTCCTCCAGACACTTGCACCTTGATTTCCGAATGACATGCAAAATTTGCTTTCATCCGAAAAAAGTACTTTGGACCACTGAGCAACAGTCCAGTGCTGCTTCTCTGTAGCCCAGGTCAGGCGCTTCTGCCGCTGTTTCCGGTTCAAAAGTGGCTTGACCTGGGGAATGCGGCACCTGTAGCCCATTTCCTGCACACGCCTGTACACGGTGGCTCTGGATTTTTCTACTCCAGACTCAGTCCACTGCTTCCGCAGGTCCCTCAAGGTCTGGAATCGGTCCTTCTCCACAATCTTCCTGGAGATTGTGCAGAGGTCCGGTCACCTCTTCTCGTTGTGCAGCGTTTTCTGCCACACTTTTTCCTTCCCGCAGACTTCCCACTGAGGTGCCTTGATACAGCACTCTCGGAACAGCCTATTCGTTCAGAAATTTCTTTCTGTGTCTTACTCTCTTGCTTGAGGGTTTCAATGATTGCCTTCTGGACAGCAGTCAGGTCGGCAGTCTTACCCATGATTGCGGTTTTGAGTAATGAACCAGGCTGGGAGTTTTTAAAGGCCTCAGGAATCTTTTGCAGGTGTTTAGAGTTAATTTGTTGATTCAGATGATTAGGTTAATAGCTCGTTTAGAGAACCTTTTCATGATATGCTAATTTTTTTAGATAGGAATTTTGGGTTTTCATGAGCTGTATGCCAAAATCCTCAATATTAAAACAATAAAAGGCTTGAACTACTTCAGTTGTGTGTAATGAATCTAAAATATATGAAAGTCTAATGTTTATCAGTACATTACAGAAAATAATGAACTTTATCACAATGTCACGGTAGTTTCTCTAGAGGTACCAGGATTAGTAAAAATTGTTTTTCTGAAAAATGTAAGTAACTTCCCACATTAGTTCACCTTCCCGATGCAGAAGCAGATGTAACCTTCTAGCTAAATCTGGCCGTACAGTAGGGATTTTGGGCAACTAAAAAAATCTAGTTTTAACCATCTCCTGCTTGCAGACAGATATGAAAGATCAGCTGTGGTGGACATTTTTCAATTCATGTCAGGTGTTAAAGTTGGAAAGTCATTCATATTAAATGACAGGACTGTGTCCCCTCAATACGAATAGAGGCCAAAACATAGATCACAACTTGATTGATCAGTGATTTATGTTTAAAACTTATGGAGTCATCATCCAAAGCAAAAACTTTCAGACCAACCATGAAAACATATGACTGAAATCACTACTGTATGGTAAGTATGTAGTATGTAGTTGCACCTATATTTTACATATTAGAAAAGTTGAGCGGACACCTGGATGTTCGGGTTCGGCCGAACTTCACAAAAAAGTTTGAGTTCGGGATCTGAACTTGACCCGAACTTGACCCCGAACCCCATTGAAGTCAATGGGGACCCGAACTTTTGAGCACTAAAATGGCTCTAAAAAAAGTCATGGAAAGGGCTAGAGGGCTGCAAATGGCAGCAAAATTTGGTTAAGAGCACAGCAAGTGCTCTGCAAACAGATGTGGATAGGGAAATGACTTAAAGTAACATAAAATACGTAAAAATTAAAAATAATAATCCTGATCTAGGAGGACGAGGTCCATATGGAGTAGAAGGTTGAGGAGGCGGTGGATTTGGTGGTGTAGGTGGAAGCGGCGGTGAAGGAGGAGGAGGCATGGGCGTAGGAAATGGGGGGACGGATCCCCCCAGGAAATAATGCAGGGGGGACAGGTTTGGTAAAATCCCCCCCAGCGGCAGTGTGTGCGGAGGCGGCGGGGCAGGCACTGAGATGAGCGCTTCCATTGTGGAAGCGAAGCGCTCATCTCTATAGTGATCTGTTTGTATCGCCGTCCTCAGGACAGCGATACAAACAGAAGGCTGCGGAGGAGCAGGGCAGGGAGGTGTGTCCCTTTCCTGTTCCTCTGATAGACTGCCGGCACTAATAGGCCGGCAGCCTATCAGAGGCCGGCGTAGGCGGCACAATGACGTCACCGCACCGCCTGAGTCGTACAGCGTTGGAGACGGGACACAGGCCGGAAGAGGCCTGCATCGTATTGCTCCAAAGAGGTAAGTATAAGTGTTAATTTTTATTATTTTTACTATATACAATACTTAGTTTTTTTACTGGCACATAATGGGGGGCCCTATTACTGGCACATGATTGGGGGGGTGGGGCGTGTTATTACTGGCACATGATTGGGGGGGCCTGTTATTACTGGCACATGATTGGGGGGGCCTGTTATTACTGGCACATGATTGGGGGGGCCCTGTTATTACTGGCACATGATTGGGGGGGGCTGTTATTACTGGCACATGATTGGGGAGGCCTGTTATTACTGGCACATGATTGGGGGGCCCTGTTATTACTGGCACATGATTGGGGGGCCCTGTTATTACTGGCTGATGAGAGGCGCTGGGGGGGGGCTGATGAGAGGCACTGGGGGGCTGATGAGAGGCACTGGGGGCTGCTGGGGAGGCACTGGGGGCTGCTATGAGGCATGGGGCTCTTATCTGAGGTCTGATTGGGGGTCATTCATATTGGGGTCTGAGCTGAGGTGTGATCTGAGGGCTTATTAACATTGGGGATCTTATTGGGGCTGTTAGCTGAGGTCTGATTAACATTGGGGGTCTGATTGATGGTCTAACCTGAGGTGTAATGAAAAATATTTTTTTCTTATTGTGCCCACTTCCAGCCCGGAGCCCAGAGCTGCCCAGAGCACTGATCCAGAGCAGCTTGGAGAAAAAGGCCTCACAGTCTCCCACACTCCTTCTGCCCGGCCAAGCCAGCCAGCACCCCTGAGGCTAAGCCAGCCAGCACCCCTGAGTCTTCAGAACTGTAAGTAAATTATATACACTCACCTAAAGAATTATTAGGAACACCTGTTCTATTTCTCATTAATGCAATTATCTAGTCAACCAATCACATGGCAGTTGCTTCAATGCATGTAGGGTTGTGGTCCTGGTCAAGACAATCTCCTGAACTCCAAACTGAATGTCATAATGGGAAAGAAAGCTGGGCTACAACAGCAGAAGACCCCACCGGGTACCACTCATCTCCATTACAAATAGGAAAAAGAGGCTACAATTTGCACGAGCTCACCAAAATTGGACTGCTGAAGACTGGAAAAATGTTGCCTGGTCTGATGAGTCTCTATTTCTGTTGAGACATTCAAATGGTAGAGTCCGAATTTGGCGTAAACAGAATGAGAACATGTATCCATCATGCCTTGTTACCACTGTGCAGGCTGGTGGTGGTGGTTTAATGGTGTGGGGGATGTTTTCTGGGCACACTTTAGGCCCCTTAGTGCCAATTGGCCATCGTTTAAATGATACGGGCTACCTGAGCATTGTTTCTGACCATGTCCATCCCTTCATGACCACAATGTACCCATCCTCTGATGGCTACTTCCAGCAGGATAATGCACCATGTCACAAAGCTCAAATCATTTCAAATTGGTTTCTTGAACATGACAAGGAGATCACTGTACTAAAATGGGTCCCACAGTCACCAGATCTCAATCCAATAGAGCATCTTTGGGCTGTGGTTGAACGGGAGCTTCGTGCCCTGGATGTGCTTCCCTCAAATCTCCATCAACTGCAAGATGCTATCCTATCAATATGGGCCAACATTTCTAAAGAATGCTATCAGCACCTTGTTGAATCAATGCCATGTAGAATTAAGGCAGTTCTGAAGGCAAAAGGGGGTCCAACACCATATTAGTATGGTGTTCCTAATTATTCTTTAGGTGAGTGTATAAGAGGAGATTATTGTTTCGGCGGGGGGGGGGGGGGGGGGGGCAGAGAAAGTACCCGGAATAACTGAAATATATGCCAAACGTTTGGTTAATTTATGTGACCTGATAAACAAAGAACTGTTCCTTTTGCATATTTTTTTGTTGTGAGATTTTTCACACACACACACACACACACACTTAAAAATTAACGATATAAACAACTCACAGTTTACTGAATAAGAATATACCCGGCGAGCAAAAATGCTGTCCCCCCCCCAGATTTCTGGGGGTTCCTACACCCATGGAAGGAGGTAGCCAACACTGGCTTTTTTTTTTTGTTTAAATTTGGGTGGACCCCAAAACATTGGGAAATATAACCTGTGATAACGCCCCAACTCAGCTGTGTTAAACAAACATTCAGAAAATACATTGGCTGCAGGGCAGGTCAGCACCTCTAAGGCGTAAAGGGCAAACTCAGGCCATGTGCCCAATATGGAGGCCCAGAAGTTGAAGGGGCAGACCCATCAGTCAGTACGTGTAGGCGTGTGCACACATATTGCTCCACCATGTCGCACATCCCGTGACGTCCACAATCCAATTGATTATCTTCTCTATCAACTTTCCATGTTCTTTTCTGTGTCTACCATGTTGATAACTGTTAGCGGCGAATTAGTGTTCCACGCCGGAGAGGGAGTGTGAGAAAGGGACACCACATCCAAGGGAGGTCAGTGTATGAAATTAGATATAATCGAGCAGAAATGTGGGACAAAGTATTGAAGCCGAAGCTTCTAAGTAAAGGAGGGGGCGTGCGGCAATTACCCACTCCCGACTCGGGGAGGTAGTGATGATAAATAACTACCTCTTAACCTCTTAACTCTTAACCTCTTCAGGACACATGACGTACCGGTACGTCATGATGTCCTGGTACTTAAGGACACATGACGTACCGGTACGTCATGTGTTGTTCCGATCACTGCCGCCCGGCTGGCAGTGATCGGAACAAGGTGCCTGCTCAAATCATTGAGCAGGCACCTAGGCTAAATGCGCGGGGGGGTCCCGTGACCCCCCCATGTCGGCGATCGCAACAAAACGCAGGTCAATTCAGACCTGTGGTTTGATGCGCTTTTTGCAGTTTCTGATCAGAAACTTTATAATGCCCAAAATATATATGGTTTTTCCTCCCCCTGCACCCCTGAATGATATAATGTGGGCGGGTGGTGCAGGGGGAGGGTTGCGGGCGGTGCGGGAGGCGGGCGGTGCGGCAGGCGGGATCGCGATCCCCCGCCCGCCTCCCCTTGAATAATCGTTGGTGTCTAGTGGGTATACCAGGGTGACAGCACATTGCTGGCACCCTGGTATAAACGGCTGACATCGTTAACGGCGATGTCAGCCGTTTAAAGGGATTCTGTCACCTCCCCTAACCCAAAATCCGATTTTAAAGCAGCCATGCAGCACAGCTTACCTTGATTAGGCTGTGCTCTTTTATCTTGTAATCCGTCCAGTAGTTTCTGTAAAAAACGACTTTTATGGATATGCAAATGAGCCCTGAATGTGCCCAGAGGGGCGTTTTGTTCCTCTTAGAGAGCCCAGTACCGCCCCTCTTACAGTGCCCAGCCCGCCTTCCTTGCACTGTCTAACCGCCCCCAGCCTCCCACAGCCTCTCCTCCCTCTCCTCCCCCTCCCTCACGGCTGAACGAACTCTCGCACAGGCGCAGTACCCACTGAGGGCTGCGCCTGTGCGATCAGCAGGAGACTGTGGGGAAAGAAATCGCTGGCTGGCTTCACTGTGGCAGGCAGGCAGGCTGGAGAAAGCGCAGGGTGCAGCAGCGATCGGCTATCCTCTGCGCTTCCTACCAGGCTGACTGAGGGAAGAGCGAGAAACGGACGTCACTGGGCTCGGCGCATGCCCAGTGACGAGGATGAAGCTCCTGCCCTCAGTCTCCTGCTGATCGCACAGGCGCAGCCCTCAGTGGGTACTGCGCCTGTGCGAGAGTTCGTTCGGCCGTGAGGGAGGGGGAGGAGAGGCTGTGGGAGGCTGGGGGCGGTTAGACAGTGCAAGGAAGGCGGGCTGGGCACTGTAAGAGGGGCGGTACTGGGCTCTCTAAGAGGAACAAAACGCCCCTCTGGGCACATTCAGGGCTCATTTGCATATCCATAAAAGTCGTTTTTTACAGAAACTACTGGACGGATTACAAGATAAAAGAGCACAGCCTAATCAAGGTAAGCTGTGCTGCATGGCTGCTTTAAAATCGGATTTTGGGTTAGGGGAGGTGACAGAATCCCTTTAACCCTTTCCATACAGCGGTCCGTACGGACTGCTGTATGGAAAAGGTTAACAACGCAGGGAGCTCCCTCCCTCTCCGATCTGGGGGCTGCTGTGCCTTTGCAGCCCCCCGATGGGAGAGGGAGAGAGCCCCCAGACAGCCCCCCGAAGCCCCGTCCTCACCCTTCCCCGTCTGCGAAGTTGTGGCAGACGGGGAAGGTTCCCATGGCAACAGGACGCCTGCAGGATGGGGTGACAGAGGGAGGAAGCCCCAGTCCTTACCCTTCCCCGTCTGCGAAGTTGTGGCCACAACTTCGCAGACGGGGAAGGTTCCCATGGCAACAGGACGCCTTCTCAGGCGTCCCGCTGTCCATGGTGCTGAACAGATCTATGCTAAAGACATAGATCTGTTCAGTGTAAGTAAAATACAGTACAGTACTATATATTGTACTGTACTGTATTATACAGACATCAGACCCACTGGATCTTCAAGAACCAAGTGGGTCTGGGTAAAAAAAAAGTGAAAAAAAAGTAAAAATCAAAAAACACATTTATCACTGATAAAAATAAAAATACCTTGAGGGGTGTAGTTTCTTAGATGGGGTCACTTTTATGGAGTTTCTACTCTAGGGGTGCATCAAGGGGCTTCAAATGGGACATGGTGTCAAAAAAACAGTCCAGCAAAATCTGGCTTCCAAAACCATACGGCGCACCTTTCACTCTACGCCCCTCTGTGTGGCTGTACAGTAGTTTACGGCCACATATGGGGTGTTTCTGTAAACGGAAGAGTCAGGGCAATAAAGATACAGTCGTGTTTGGCTGTTAACCCTTGCTTTGTTAGTGGAAAAAATTTGTTAAAATGGAAAATTTGGAAAAAAAATTAAATTCTCAAATTTTATCCCCATTTGCCAAATAACTCTTGTGCAACACCTAAAGGGTTAATAAAGTTTGTAAAATCAGTTTTGAATACCTTGAGGGGTGTAGTTTATAGAATGGGGTCATTTTTGGGTGGTTTCTATTATGTAAGCCTTGCAAAGTGACTTCAGACCTGTAGTGGTCCCTAAAAATTGGATTTCTGAAAAATGTCAAGACATATGGGGAAAGTAAAGTCACAATTTTTAGGGGTATTACTATGTATTACAGAAGTAGAGAAACTGAAACTTTGAAATTTGCAAATTTTTCACAATTTTTGGTAAATTAGGTGTTATTTTGTGCAAGAAAAAAAAAATTTGACTTCATTTTACCAGTGTCATGAAGTACAATATGTGACGAAAAAACAATCTCAGAACGGCCTGGATAAGTCAAAGCGTTTTAAAGTTATCAGCACTTAAAGTGACAGTGGTCAGATTTGCAAAAAATGGCCTGGTCCTTAAGGTGAAATAAGGCTGTGTCCCTATGGGGTTAAAAAGCCCTGTTATTTGAATGATTAATAAAAAATTATAGGGAATGTCACTGGGGTAGTTTGGATTTGGAGAGGCTCTGCTGCTGCTTTGTTGACTCTAGATAACTTCTGCCTGATTGCACATCCCTGTGACGTCCACGATCCAATTGGATATCTTCTCTATCAACTTTCGATGTTCTTTTCTGCGCCTCCCATGTTGATCACGGTTAGAGGCAAATCAGGGTTCCACGCTGGAGAGGGAGCGTGAGAAAGGGACACCACATCCAAGGGAGGTCAGTGGAGGCAATGTGATCGAGCCGAAATGTGGGACAAGTTATTAAAGCAGAAGGATCAAATAAAAGGGCCAATTAAAGATGAATTTTACAAATTTAAGTCCCTGTCACCTATGCAGAGCAGGGGTTTTTCATCTGCAAAAATGGGTTAATGTCACCCACCAATAGAACAGACGATTTTTAAAAATTTCGGGCCCTGTCAACTATGTAGAGCATGGGTTCATTCACGGCAAAACTGTGTTCATGTCACCCACCAATTAAACAGACGATTTTACAAAAAATAAGGTCCCAGTCACCTATGCAGAGCAGGGGTTTGTATAAGTCAAAATTGGTAAAATGTCACCTGAGAATATAACAGACGATTTTTTTTTTTAATTTAGGTCCCTGTCAGCTATGCAGAGCAGGGGTTAATTCACGGCAAAAATGGTAAAATGTCACCCAAGAAAGTAACATACAAATGAGTGAAATGTATTTCCTTGTCCACTAGGTAGAGCAGGGGTATATCACAGCCAAAAATTGGTAAATGTCACCCAACTAGGTAACAGAGAAATTAGTGAAATGTATTAACCTGTCTACTAGGTAGAGCACAGCTTCTACTGTGCCCCCGCTTTCAGGTGGGAATGCTACTAGCAGCGCATCTACCAGCATGCGCTTGTACTCGCGCATCTTACGATCACACTCCAGTAACGGAAATAAGGACAGTACATTGTCCTTGTAACAGGGATGCAGCACCGTGGCCACCCAGTAATCAGCACAAGTTAGAATGTGGGCAACTTGGCAGTCATTGCGGAGACACTGCAGCATGTAATCGCTCATGTGTGCCAGGCTGCCCAGAGGCAACGACAAGCTGTCCTCTGTGGGAGGTGTATCATCTGTGTCCTCTGCATCCCCCCGAGCCATGCACCAGTGATGGGCATGAGCTGGTTTGGGTGCCACCCTGCTGTGAACACGGTTCCTCCTCCTCATCTTCCACCTCGTCATCCTCCAAAACTGTGCCCTGGCTTGACAATTGTGTACTTGGCGTTTGTGGGTGCAGGAACCCACCCTCGGAGCCACTTGTGAATGACTGGTCTGAAACCCTTGGAAATGATCCCTCTTCCTCCTCCTCCTGTGCCACATCCTCTTCCATCATCGCCCGAAGCGTTTTTTCAAGGAGGCATAGAAGTGGGATAGTAATGCTGAGAACAGAGTCATCAGCACTAGCCATGTTGGTGTAGTACTCAAAACAGCGCAACAAGGCACAAAGGTCTCACATGGAGGCCCACTCATTGGTGGTGAAGTGGTGCTGTTCCGAAGAGAGACACACCCGTGCGTGCTGCAGCTGAAACTCCACTATCGCCTGCTGCTGCTCGCACAGTCTGGCCAGCATGTGCAAGGTGGAGTTCCACCTTATGGGTACGTCGCATATGAGGCGGTGAGCTGGAAGGCCGAAGTTACGCTGCAGAGCTGACATGTAAGCAGCAGCAGGGTGAGATCGCCGAAAGCGTGCACAGACGGCCCGCACTTTCTGCAGCAGCTCAGACATATTGGGGTCATTTTTCAGGAACCTCTGCACCACCAAATTCAGCATATGCGCCAGGCAAGGGATGTGCGTCAAACTGGCTAGGCCCAGAGCTGCTACGAGATTTCTCTGATTATCGCACACCACCAGGCCGGGCTTGAGGCTCATTGGCACAAACCACTCATCAGTCTGTTGTTCCATGCCTGTCCACAGCTCCTGCATGGTGTGGGGTTTGTCCCCAAAAAATATAAGCTTTAAAACTGCCTGATATTGTTTACCCCTAGCTGTGCTGAAGTCGGTGGTGAAGGTGTTACGCTGAATGGATGTGGAGGCGGTAGAGGATGAGGAAGTGGAGTAGGAGGAGGAAGCAACAGGAGGCAGAGAGAAGCGCCCTGCAATCCTCGGTGGTGGAAGGACATGCGCCAAACTGCTATCCGCTTCAGGCCCAGCCGCCACTGCATTTACCCAGTGTGCTGTTAGGGAGAAATAACATCCCTGACCGTGCTTACTGGTCCACGTATCCGTAGTTAGGTGGACCTTTCCACAGATGGCATTGCGCAGTGCAGACCTGATTTTGTCCCCCATTTGGTTTTGCAGGGAAGGGATGGTTCGCCTGTAAAAGAAGTGGTGGCTGGGCATGAAGTACTGTGGAACAGCCACCGCCATAAGGCATTTAAAACTCTCTGTCTCCACCAGACGGAATGACAGCATTTCAAAGGCAAGTTATTTTGAAATGCTGGCATTCAGGGACAGGGATCGCGGATGAGTAGGGGGGTACTTCCTCTTTCACTCCAGTGTTTGGGAGATAGACAGCTGAACGCTTCCATGGGACATTATAGAGATGCTTGGTGATCCAGGTGGTGGCGTTACTGGCAGATCCTCTGTTTGCGGGGTGGCAGGTGCCACTGTCACTCCAGAGGTGAATGAAGAGGCGGAGACTGCAGCAGAAGAGGAAGCAGGAGGAGCCAGAGGTGTTTTTGAGGTGTCTACTCCACTGCAGCTCGTGCTTTGCACTTAGATGCCTGGACATGCAGGTTGTGCTCAGGTTGAGAATATTTATGCCTCGCTTCAGGCTCTGATTGCACAGTGTGCAAACCACTCATGTCTTGTCGTCAGCACATTGTCTGAAGAACTGCCACGCCAGGGAACTTCTTGGAGCTGGCCTTGGTGTGCTTTGGTGTCCCTTGCTGTGGTGGGCAGTAGCAGGCGTACTGTCTAGGGGGCAGCCACTCCGCTTTTGCACCCTGCTCTCTCTTCTGCTGTGCTAGTGGCTCTGTGCGACTACTGCCTCTTCCTCCGAACTTCGCAGGTCACTCGCATGACCTTGATTCCATGTGGGGTCGAGGACTTCATTGTCTTCTGCATCATCGTCCACCCAGTCTTCACCCCTGCCCTCCTTGTCGGTTTTCACACTGCAGAAAGCCCCAGCAGTTGGCACCTGTGTTTCGTCATCATCCGAGATGTGCTGTGGTGGTCCTCCCATGTACTCATCCTGAAACATAAGTGGTTGGGCATTGGTGCACTCAATCTCTTCAACTTCTGGGGCAGGGCTATGTGGATGGCCCTGGGAAACCCTGCTAGAAGAGTCATCAAAAAGCAGAAGAGACTGCTCCATGCTTGGCTGATTTTCAAGAGGGTGAGGTGAAGGACTGATGGACATGGGCTGCAGGTGCCAACTCTGATCTTTCAGCAGGAGACTGGGTGGGAGACAATGTGAATGAACTGGAGGCACTGTCATCTACTATCTCCTGCACTTGTTCTGGCCTCACCATTCATAGAGCCGCATTAGGCCCGACCAAATAACGCTGAAGGTTCTGTCGCCTACTCGCACCTGAGGAAGGTGTTTCACTTGTGCGTGTAGCTGGCACAGATCGACCGCATCCTTTCCCTGCAACAGGAGCTCCACCAGCAGCACCACAACCGGGGCCACGTCCCTTATTTGACACTCTCCTCATTCTTTGCGCTCACCCACCAAACTAACAGATGGTTTATGTCAGGCAAAAAATGTAACCGCCAATAGTCAAAAATTAAGCAGTGCCGGTGTCATAAAGAGAAAACATTTCTTGACGTCACACAACAGTGTAACAGGCAAGTTTTATACAATTACTTCATGGTCACAAAATTTTTAAATTTGTCAACCAACAATGTAACTGCAGTATTGACTGGTTGTATTTCACTGTGACAAATGCCTGCAAAGGCCTCAAATTTAGTATCTTGCCCAAAATGGGTTGAGAACAACAGTTTTTTTTTAAAACAGAATATAACACTAGTATGTAACGCTTGTATTTCACTGTGACAAATGCAGCAAAGGCCCCAGATGTAGGGTTTTGCTAAAAATTTGAGTTTTTTTAAACCCAGAATATGATTGCAGTATTTCAAGCTTGTATTTCACAGTGACAAATGCAGAAAAGGCCCCAGATGTAGGGTATTGACAAAAATGGGTGTTTTTTTAAACCCAGAATATTATTGCAGTATTTTAAGCTTGTATTTCACAGTGACAAATGCAGCAAAGGGCCCAGATGTAGGGTATTGCCAAAATTGTGTGCTTTTTTACACCCTGAATATTATTGCAGTATTTCAAGCTTGTATTTCACAGTGCCAAATCCAGCAAAGGCCCCAGATGTAGGGTATTGCAAAAAAATGGGTGATTTTTTTTTAAACCCAGAATATAATTGCAGTATTTCAAGTTTGTATTGGACTGTCACAAATGCACATATGCTTTGCTGGTGCACTGAACTTGCATAAAATGGCCGCCGACGCCCATCTAACTAACAGATGGATAAAAGTTATTTTTCTGTGTCACTGGGCTCAGGGCAGGGTAAAAAAAATTGTGCACTGCACCCACAAAACAAAATCGCTGTAGATCGCTGAGTTAACAAGCACTTCTGATAAAAGATTATCTCCTATTCTCTCCTTCACAGCAGCAACATCCTATCCTTACACTAATAAGAGCAGAGTGACGTGCAGCGCTATGTGACTCCAGCTTATATAGAGGCTGGGTCACATGCTGCACTGGCCAATCACAGCCATGCCATTAGTTGGCATGGCTGTGATGGCTTCTAAGGGCACAAGAGTAATACGCTTGTTGATTGGCTGCTCTGCAGCCTTTCAAAAAGCATCATTAACTCGCCAAACACAGAACCTGAACCTGAACTTTTACTGAAAAGTTCAGGTTCGGGTCCGGGGTCCAAAAATCCTAAAGTTCGGTACGAACCCGAACTTTACAGTTCGGGTTCGCTCAACCCTACATATTAGCCAATCCCCCATCTATGTGACTGGTAAAGATCTTTACTTGTAAATTGATGGAATACAAGTGCTAACTTTCTTCTCTATAGTAATTGAAACTGCTGAATCTGCAGAGATAGTGTACCACTCAAATGCACCATTCATGAAATACTGCAGAGATGTCACTACGAAAAAGTATCACCTAACTACAGGATAGGTATTATTATTAGATTGAGAATGGAGTCTCCTCAAGTTACTAAGTAGTGTGTCCAGCACTCGGGTCTTGGATAAAACAATAGATTTTTTATTTCAAATATCTAATAAAAAGTCCAGAATGGCACACAGCAGTACACTTCCCCACACCAGTAAACATGTTTCAGACTGTACTCATTCATTCATGACATAAGTGACAAGTGACTCGTCTGAATGAAGTGGTCGTGCGCATATTAGTCCACCGCTCCATCCCCTTCTATGGGTCTGACAGAGCGATGTCTATGGATAGGGGATACATACTTTTGTGGGATAATCCCTTTAGATAAGTTATAAGTGACATGATTAATTGCAGCCTGTTATAAAAGGTTCTGAATAAATAATCATGGCACCTATGTTATACCTGATCGTTCAGGGTACTCCTCCTTGGTTTCTGGTTTCCAAGTGGCATCTTTTCTGTCCAAAGCCTAATAGATAAATGGTGAGTGTAATCTGGGTACTTAATGGGGTAAGAAGTTGTGGGTGAATCTGAAAATGGTTTACGGCTTTGAATTCTTGGCACAGTATTACTGCAAATGAGATGGTGTAGGTGAAAAAGACAAATTATATTTTTTTGCTATTCAATATTTTTACCAAGACTTTCTGCCATTTTTAATCATGTTACTTCAGAAAACTAATACTTATAGTACTAATCAGGTGGGGAGTATGTCCCCTGCAATCTGCATGGAGTATGTATTCAAATATAGGGTTAAATGGGCACTCCATCAATACTAGGGAAGCTCCAGAGGACACATGCAAGATTTTAAAGAGGGATGGGGGCGGCGGTGTTCAAGCACACTACTGCTCACAGGGGAGACAGAAAAATGCCCTTTCCTTAATATAAGGATTATTCAGGAATTTTAAACTGCTCAATACCTAATATCCCCAGTGGTTAATGATGGTGCAGAGGTTAATGGAGATAGTTCAAGCTATATTCACATGGATCACTTAAATCAATTTATGAGTTTTGTATCCGAGATAAGTGATAGACGAACATCGGCCGGGATGATTTGCGGATGCGCATTCGCGATCAATTGTTCAATTTGGACCCCATTCACTTTAATGGCAGATGAACCTGAAAAACCTTCAAGTTATATTTACAGCCAGCAAACACTGGCAGGAATCGAATGGGAATAAATGATAATAACAATGATAAAAATATTGATAAAGCAGGCTTTTTCACGTGCAAAATGTGCAATAATTGGATAGTGAAAAATACAAAGAGGCTCATAGAAAGGACATGAGTCATATAAAATTAAGGATAAAATAACATGCACTACAAAAGGAGTCATCTACTTTATGAAATGTCCATGCAATAAAATATATATAGGCCGTACTAAAGGGGCACTTAAAATAAGGATAGGAGAGCACATTAAAAATACACAGAAAAAAATATGACGGCCATCCCCTATCCCACTATTATGCAGAACATTGGATAATTTAGACAGCACTCCAATTTTGGTTAATTGATTTATATTTTTATTAGCCGGACATAGTGGTCCTTCTTGAGACAGACAACGTTTCGGGCAGAAAGCATGCCCTTCATCAGGTTGATTATGCGCTCATGTGAATGAATGGCCGGCCATTCATTCACATGAGCGCATAAGAAGCCTGATGAAGGGCATGCTTTCTGCCCGAAACGTTGTCTGTCTCAAGAAGGACCACTATGTCCGGCTAATAAAAATATAAATCAATTAACCAAAATTGAAGTGCTGTCTAAATTATCCAATATTTATACGTTCCAAGAGGTGGAGCCTGGAACACACCGAGACGTGCACCCAAACCAGTCAGTAAAAGATAGAGTGCCGTGATCATTACGAGATTCTAATACCATTCTAATACCATTAATACCATTATGCAGAACATCATGGGGGTCGCTGTGAGGGCTCATCGAAAAAGTAAAAAAGGATTACATCAATAAAATGTCCCGTTGTGAAAGTCATCGGATATACAAGTTGAACAGCTTGGCACCGAGGGGTTTAAATAAAGAAATGGAAGTATTTGCCTTCTACTAGATATATACAAATGATCCATTTAAAGATAAAAACAACTCATTTAAATATGTATAGTGACATTCTCATACAGCTTATTTCTATGAGAGACAGTTATAACAGCAACCAGTATGGCAAGTAATAGGTTAAATATCAGCCTCTGCTCTGTGTACAAGTAACCATGGGAACGGAATACCAACATAAGTAGGAGAATCAACACACTTACCTATCCCTGACGAAGAAACACGAGAATCCCTGTTTCGAAACGCGTTGACTGTTTTTTTCCCCTGAAGGCATCCGTACCTACAGGTATGACGTCACATAGGAACCATTCTTGGATTTACTTTCATCTGTTTTCCCGCACACACGCGAGCTCCTGGCTGCAGCGGCGCGCGCAGGAGAGGCTAGAAGACAGAGCGAGCTAATTATCTTGATTAGAAAAAAAGAAGAAGAAAAAAGGACTTAGGATTTTATACGCATCATACTAACAAGAATCACCAGGAACTTTGAGGCAACTGGCAGCATACTATTACAAGTGAGAACGCTGCATATATATATATTACACTAAACAAGGTTGTTATATTTGAATGTATTTATTATAGTGTCCAAAGGAAATGTCTCTTCTTACAGCGCAGGATCCATTTAATCCACCATTTTCTATAAGACTACTTTTGTTGAGTCTAGGTAGGGCTCTCAACCGGAACCCAGCACCGGCCCCCGGGATTATTCCCAGGTTAGTACTAGACACTTAGGTTACACACAGTAGCGGCAGCGCAGGAGTACCCTCCTCAACTCTGGTCACTTACTAGAAGTATACAAATAGTCCCACAACATGGACAGTGATATACCAGAAGGGGATCATTGGCAAAAATTCCCACAAAAAATATGTATTTTAATCAGGGGCCATTTTTATGCATCTTAAAGGGAAACTCTCAAAAATGTGCCCTGCTGGAGCCTAGACATTTTTTTTTTAGGCCACGGGAGTACGGGCTGCAAAAATAAGCATTCACCTGACATAAAAGAACTTGTGATTCTGTGGCTGGAGGTATATTAGGCGGTCACTGGATAAAAAATAGAACTATAGGCCACTGGAGTACAGGCCCCAAAAATTTGGCATTCACCAGACAGAAAAGAACTTTGGCTGATGTGGCTGGAGGTACATTAGGTGTTCAATGGATAAAAATTTTACTATAGGCCACTGGAGTAAAGGCCCACAAATTAGGCATTCACCTGACAGAAAAGGTCTTTAATGCTGCTGTATATACATAAAAAAAGGACCATTCTTTGTTCTAGTTGGTAGCGGATATGTATGGGCTGGCATGAGGAAATTAAATTACACGTGGTTGTCACAGGTGTTAAATTCCTCCGAGATCCATGCCTCATTCATTTTTAGAAATGTGAGGTAGTCCACACTGTCGTGAGCTAGGCGAGTGCACTTGTTGGTCACGATCCTTTCAGACAGGACACTCGACGAGGGGCAAGCCAAGAGTTCCATGGCAAATTGTGCCAGCTCTGGTCACAGGTCAAGCCTGCACACCCAGTAGTCAAGGGGTTCCTCGCTTCTCAGAGTGTCCACATCGGCCGTTAACCCGATGTAGTCATACACCAGTCGGTATAGGTGTTCCGTGAGGCTGGATCCGAAGGCGGCAGTTGATGGGTTTGCTGCAAGAATGATCTCATTTCCGTAGTGACTAGCACATCTTCAAACCGCCCTCTTCTTGCAGGCTCGGTAGGATTGGTACCTGCACCTGTTTCGCTGTGGGTAGAAATTCCTCTGCCAGTGCCCGCAACAGCAGAATGCAGCATCTCTCGCAGCAAGGCCTGGAAATGCTGCATTGTGCTAGCCCTCTGTGATGCTGGTAACATGTCCACCATTTTGTGTTTGTATCGGGGGTCTAAGTACGTTGCCACCCAGTACTGGTCCTTGACCTTTATGCTTTTTATACGGGGATCTCTCTGCAGACACTAGAGCATGAAGCCCCGATTTGCAATAAATTGGAAGTGGTGGAGCCCCCTGGTTCCTGCTCATCGCCCAGGAGAATGTAGTCCTCGTTCTCCTCCCCCAGCCATGGACAACATCATGGGATCCCGAAAAGTTTGAAGTCCCCCTCAAAGCCTGCTCTTGTTGCTCCTCCTCCCTACAGCCACCATCCTCCTCAGACTTTTCTTTATACTCCTGCTGACTTGACTCAGATGGAGTAGCCCCCCTGGGAATTTAATCAGCATTGCGACTTCCTTATCTTCCTGCTCCTGCTCCTCGACGGCTTGATCAATGACATTACACAATGCACGCTCCAGAAAGAAGGCGTAAGGTACGATGTCACTGATGGCGCCCTGGCTGCGACTGACCAGTTTGGTAATCTCATCAAACGACCGCAGAAGTCTGCATGTGTCGCGTATAAGAGGCCACTAGCGCGGTGAAAAAAAAAGAAACCAAGCTCCCCAGAACCTGTCCTGCTGCAGAGTTCGTACAGGTAGTCGTTAACTGCACGTTGCTGGTGGAGCAGCCTATCAAGCATATACAAGGTGGAGTTCTAGCACGTCGGTCACAAACCAGACGCCTGACGGGCAAGTGGTGTCACCACTGAACGTCAGCAAGAAAATGGCCAGAGACTTTCCTGGCCTGTCGCAAGACGTCCTGGACCCTGGGGTATTTGGCAACGAATCGTTGTACGACTAAAATGAGGATGTTTGCCATGCACGGCACGTGTGTCATTTTGCCGTGTTTCAGCACGCTCAGCAGATTGGCACCGTTGTCGCACACCACTTTACCTGTCAAATTGAGCAGGGTTAGCCACTGATCGGCCTGTGACCGCAGAGCTGAAAGCAGTGCAGGACTGGTGTGGCTCTTGGCTTCCAGGCATAACAGCCGCAGCACAGCATGGCGACGCCTCACCTGGCACGTTGAATAGGTTATCAGGAGCATGGGGGGTGCAGCGGAATTGGTGGTAGCAGTGGAAAAGGAGGAGTCAGCCAAGGAGGAGATGGAGGATGGAGTAGGAGGAGGAGAAGAAGAGGCAGGTCTGCATGTAATCTGTGGCGGTAAAACCAAATCCACACGGGAGCCACAGGTTACATGCTTGACGGCCATCAGAAGGTTCACCCAGTGGGCAGTAAAAGTTATGTACCTTCCCTGCCTGTGTTTGCTAGACCATGTGTCTGTAGTCAGATGTATCTTGGCACCGACACTGCGTGCCAGATATATATTAATTTGCAGCTGAAAGAGACCATATAGCTTTGGGATGCCCTTCTGGGAGAAATATTTCCTTCCAGGGACCTTCCATTGCAGTGTTCCAATGGCCACAAATTTTCTAAAAGCCACCAAGTCCACCAGTTCCGACAAGCCAGCGGTCAGCCTTTGGGCAAGAGGGTTATCCAGCATCATCATCTTTTTCCGCTCGAACATTTGGGCCATGGAAGCCTGCCTTATGCCAATGGCACGGTGAAAAGTGGAGTGGAGGACAAATGGAAGGAGAGAGGAGAAGGAGAAGAGGCGGGATGTGGAGTGGCGGGAGTGTGGCTTTGTGGGTTCTGACGGCGTTGCTCCCACTGGGCTCGGTGATGGGAGGCCAGGTGCCTTCTTAAGCCAGTCGTCCCTAGGTGAGTATTGGGCTTACCGTGACTTATACGTTGACAGCACAGGCTGAAGATGCCAACACTATTATCAGCAGCTGACACGTTTAATAAAAAACACACTGCAGAGCCATGTGCTGGCATCCTGGGAGTTCAATATTTGACCGTGCATGGTGGATGGCTCGCTCCAGATACATTAGCAGTCTGCTTTTTGCCTCCTGTGCACTGTGAGTTCTGCCTGCTTCTTCTTCTCCTCCCTATCTGCTGCTCCGTCTCTCCCTCTGAACTCCCCTCCTCTCTTGTGGGCACTCATATGATGTCCATCGACACGTCATCATTGTCACTTTCACCACCACTGACATTAGAGATCTTGGAGTAGGCAGCAACAGCGGGGACCACCCTCTTTAAGCTGATCTGGGGACTGTCGTCAGACCGCTGGGTGGCGGCCGTTGTTACCTTCTCTTCCTCATCCGATGCCAAGAACGGCTGCGCATCGGTAAGGTCTGGAATGGATGGAAAAATTATTCCTCTGACTCGAGTGGAGGGGCTATGGTGGTGGTGTCTTTAGGGGTGCACACAGCAAAGAGTGAGGAGGGTGAAAATACAGAGGATGAGGATGGTGCAGAAATGGAAGGGTGAGTGAGCCACTCAACCAACTCTGATGCGTCCTTTGAAGTAATTGCACGCGCCTTCTCCAACTTCCCACTTAGGCTCTGGCCTGGTGCACCTGCCCGACCCATACCTGCGGAACAGCCCTCTTCCTCTGCCTGTCATTTTCAAAATTACCCTATGCCTAAGTCCCTAGAGAAGAGCAGTATTTGTGTAAGCAGGTATATTGCAGGCCTCAATCAATATTTGGTGGTAGCAGGTATATCTAACAAACATTAATAAGGAAGGTGCACTACTGTGGATGCAAACAAATACAGTAAGTCTGACTAAACCTTTAAACTGGTGTTAAAATTGACAATTTAGCTAATATATCCTTATATGAAGGACATATCTAGGCCCGAGCACCGCTCCAAGTTATCTCAATTAGCTTGGGACCTAACGCCAACCTACCTGTGCCTTATGGGCAATACCAGGAGCCAGTGGGTAAGTTACAGGAGCGTAAGGTCCGACTCAGAGCAAACTCCCAGTTACCTCCAGCATGCAGCCATGCTTACAATGGGAGGAGGGAGGAGGTTGTGAGTCCCACCCAAGACTGGCTGATAAGGCCCAGGCCTCACAGGTGCACCCAAATGTTGACTATGGATGAAAATCAGGCATATTTAACCCCTTAAGGACTCAGCCCTATTTCACCTTAAGGACTTGGCCATTTTTTGCAAATCTGACCAGTGTCAATTTAAGTGCTGATAACTTTAAAACGCTTTGACTTACCCAGGCTGTTCTGAGATTCAATTTCTCTACTTCTATAATACATAGTAATACATCCAAAAATAGTTAATACTTTCCATTCCCCATATGTCTACTTCATGTTTGGATCATTTTGGGAATGATATTTTATTTTTTGGGTTTGTTACAAGGCTAAGAAGTTTAGTAGCAAATCTTGAAATTTTTCTGAAATTTTCAAAAACCCAATATTTAGGGACCAGTTCAAGTCTGAAGTCACTTTGCAAGGCTTACATAATAGAAACCACCCAAAAATGACCCCATTCTATAAACTACACCCCTCAAGGTATTCAAAACTGATTTTACAAACTTTGTTAACCCTTTAGGTGTTCCACAAGAATTAATGGAACATAGAGATACAATTTCAAAACTTCACTTTTTTGGCAGATTTTCCATTTTAATAATTTTTTCCCAGTTACAAAGCAAGGGTTACCAGCCAAACCAAACTCAATATTTATGGCCCTGATTCTGTAGTTTAAAGAAACACCCCATATGTGGTAAACCGCTGTACGGGCGCACGGCAGGGCGCAGTAGGAAAGGAATGCCA
Source organism: Bufo gargarizans (assembly GCF_014858855.1). NCBI lineage: Eukaryota > Metazoa > Chordata > Amphibia > Anura > Bufonidae > Bufo > Bufo gargarizans. Next base: position 111,040,448 of record NC_058084.1, on the reverse strand, counting down.
TACGGTTTTTGGAAGGCGGGTTTTGCTGGACTGTTTTTTTTTTATACCATGTCCCATTTGAAGCCCCCTGATGCACCCCTAGAGTAGAAACTCCATAAAAGTAACCCCATCTAAGAAACTACACCCCTCAAGGTATTCAAAACTAATTTTACAAACGTCGTTAACCCTTTAGGTGTTCCACAAGAATTAATGGAAAATAGAGATACAATTTCAAAATTTCACATTTTTGGCACATTTTCCATTTTAATATTTTTTTTCCAGTTACAAACAAGGGTTAACAGCCAAACCAAACTCAATATTTATGGCCCTGATTCTGTAGTTAACAGAAACACCCCATATGTGGTTGTAAACCGCTGTACGGGCACACGGCAGGGCCCAGAAGGAAAGGAATGCCATACGGTTTTTGGAAGGCAGGTTTTGCTGGACAGTTTTTTTTGACACCCATGTCCCATTTGAAGCCCCCTGATGAACCCTTAGAGTACAAACTCCATAAAAGTGACCCCATCTAAGAAACTACACCCCTCAAGGTATTCAAAACTGATTTTACAAATGTTGTTAACCCTTTAGGTGTTCCACAAGAATTAATGGAAAATAGAGATACAATTTCAAAATTTCACTTTTTTGGAAGATTTTCCATTTTACTAATTTTTTTTCCAGTTACAAAGCAAGGGTTAACAGTCAGACCAAACTCAATATTTATGGCCCTGATTCTGTAGTTGACAGAAACACCCCATATGTGGTCGTAAATCGCTGTACGGGCACACGGCAGGGGGCGCAGAAGGAAAGGAATGCCATACAGTTTTTGGAAGGCAGGTTTTGCTGGACAGTTTTTTTTGACACCATGTCCCATTTGAAGCCCCCCTGATGCACCCCTAGGGTAGAAACTTCAAAAAATTGGTCCCATTTTAGAAACTACGGGATAGGGTGGCAGTATTGTTGGTACTAGTTTAGGGTACATATGATTTTTGGTTGCTCTATATTACACTTTTTGTGAGGCAAGATAACAAGAAATAGCTGTTTTGGCACCATTTTTATTTTTTGTTATTTACAACATTCATCTGACAGGTTAGATCATGTGATATTTTTATAGACCAGGTTGTCACGGATGGGACGATATCTAATATGTATACTTTTTTTTATTTATGTAAGTTTTACACAATGATTTCATTTTTGAAGCAAAAAAAAAATCATGTTTTAGTGTTTCCATAGTCTGAGAGCCATAATTTTTTTCAGTTTTTGGCGATTACCTTAGGTAGGGTATGTTTGTTGCGGGATGAGATGACAGTTTTATTGGCACTATTTTGGGGTGCGTGTGACTTTTTGATCGCTTGCTGTTACACTTTTTGTGATGTAAGGTGACAAAAAATGGTTTATTTAGCACAGTTTTTATTTAATTTTTTTTACGGTGTTCATCTGAGGGGTTAGGTCATGTGATATTTTTATAGAGCCGGTCAATACGGACGCGGCGATACCTAATATGTATACTTTTTTTTATTTATGTAAGTTTTACACAATGATTTCATTTTTGAAGCAAAAAATAAATCCTGTTTTAGTGTTTCCATAGTCTTACAGCCATAATTTTTTCAGTTTTTGGGCGATTACCTTAGGTAGGGTATGATTTTTCCGGGACGACGGTTAGCACAGTTTTTATTTTTTACAGTGTTCATCTGAGAGGTTAGATCATGTGATATTTTTATAGAGCCGGTCGATACGAACGCGGTGATACCAAATATGTATACTTTTTTTGTATAGTTTTACACAATAACAGCTGTTTTCAAACAAAACAAAATTATGTTTTAGTGTCTCCATATTCTGAGTCATAGTTTTTTTATTTTTTGGGCGACTGTCTCAGGTGCGGGATGAGGTGACGGTTAGATTGGTACTATTTTGCTGGGCGAACGCCTTTTTGATCGCTTGCTGTTGTACTTTTTGTGATGTAAGGTGACAATTTTTTTTTTATATAGAACAGTTTTTATTTTTTACGGTGTTTTACGGGTTAGGTCATGTGATATGTTTATAGAGCTGGTCGATATGGACACGGCGATACCTAATATGTATTTTTTACCAATTTTTTTTACTTTATTTGGGGAAAATGACGTTTTTGTTTATTTTTACTTGAAACTTAAAAATTTTTGGGTGGGGACTTTATTTTTTCAACTTTTTTTTCACTTTATTTTTTGTCCCACTTTGGGACTTGAACTTTGGGGGGTATATTCCTTTACAATGCATTCCAATACTTCTGTATTGGAATGCATTGGCTGTATGAGTAATACTGTGTGTATTACTCATACAGCTTCCTGGGCCTGTGAGATCCAGGAGGCTGGATCTCACATGCTCTTCACAGGAAGGCAGCGCGATGCCTTCCTTAGACATCGCGCTGCCTTCCATGCCATCGGGTCCCCCCCACAGCCGCATGGAGACCCGATGGCACCGCCGCACAGCCGCCGCAACCGCAGGTAAAGCCGCAAACCGCAGGTCTGAATTGACCTGCGGTTTGCGGCGATATAGCTGCGGTATCGCAGCAGAACCGCACACGACTGCTACACAGTACAAATGCACTATAATATACTTTCTATGTTAGAAAGTATATTATAAGTATATCACATCCCTATGTATATTATACTTATCGATAGCACACCTATACTAGTCCTTAAAAGGACTTTTGTGTCCCTATTAGCTAGCGTTTGGTGTCCCTAACAGTCTGTCCCTGCTCCACACAGCAACCTCTCCCTACACTGACAAAATACAGAATGTAAAATGGCAGCCAGATCGGGTTCTGTTATAGGGTGGGGGTATGTCCATGTGCTGAAACATCTTAATTGGCTGTCCTGTCCCACCTGATGGATGTGTCATGGGTTAAAGTTCAGCGCAATGCAAAAGAAAATGGTGCGCACGAACATGGTCATATATTTGCATGTTCAGTGGATCGCAAACGCTCGAAGTTCCGCCGGGCGAACAGCAAGGCCATCACTATCCAAGAAGGTCCTCATTAAGCGCTCATGCACACAAACTTATTTTTTTCCATGTCCATTCCATTTTTTTTTTACTCTGTGTGCACTGCGTTTTCGCATTACCATTCTACAAAAAAATAGAACATGTTCTATTATTGTTCGCATTAAGGCCAAGGTTAGGACTGTTCTATTAGGGTTCGGCGGTTCTGTTCCGCAAAATACAAAATGCACACAAATGTTGTTGTTTTTTTGCGGATCCGCAATTTGCAGACCGCAAATCACCAACGGTCAAGTGAATAACCATAAGGATGTGTTTCAGTGGCTTTTTTATCACCATGGTTGATCAGTTTCCACCTGCAAAAAACTGTAACTTTTTATATACTGACTTTGTTTTAATCTTCTATGCCATTGACTATGAAAAACTTACCACACAGGGATGGCAACCATTTTATTTATGTAGTTTTAACAGGTTATTCGGTGGGGGTCCGATTCCAGGCATTCCCACAGATGAGCTATTTGAAGAGGTTACGACGCTCCAGTGAGCGCTGCAATCTCCCTGCAGCTTAGCAAACACAGCGCCGTCCAGTTGGATAGTGGCTGAGCTTGGTATTGCAGCTCAGGCCCATTCACTTGTATGAGACTGAGTTGCATCTAGGCCATGTGACTGATGAACGTGAGATCACTGTTCTAGAAAGAAGCTGCAGCACTGTGGCCTCTTCAAACAGCTGATCGTGGGGGTGCCGAGAGTTAGGCCCTTTAACAGCTCCCCACCACTCCAGTCCTGCACACTGCCTCCCATTCCCATGTGTCATTTGGGGAAGAGTATAAACGGTGTAATTACCAGAAAACTCCTTTATGATTAGAGCTATGTTTTATTTTTTTTATTTTTTATAGAGATCCTAATTGCCAGCTTTGCTTTACACAGCAAGAGTTAAATCATACAATTATATCTGCCTGCAACCACCACTAGAGGGAGCTCACTGCATAGCGAGTTAGACAGTTCCTATAACAAAACTATATGCAGCGACCCCTGTAGCAGTAGCAGAAATATTTTCCTCATTTAACTTTAGCTTCTCAGAGAATTTCTAAAATGGGGATTTCTGTTCCACTACAGGAGTTGTCATTTAAAGAAATTATGCAAACGTGAGAAGTTATCTTGACAACAATGGAAGGGAAGAATAATGAAAAATAAGTGGGCAATTCTGAGTTTAAATGCAACAGCAAGGCAGTAAAGAGCACATTTAGCTTAGCCCGTAACATCACAAATGAATATGTTTATTACTCCGTTCAGTGGGATACCATTCTTATGATCATATAATGTATTACTATGAAACATTCAGTGCTTCCATTAGTGGGATGAAAAAATTTCTAGATATTACAGAGATTATATAAAAAGATTAGATTTTTCTGCTAATCTCTGACCTCTTTATGAATGGTAGATTTTTTTTAATATCTCCAGATATCTTTTATTGTCACGGACGTTCCCGCGACAGCTGGCAGGAGATCGGTGAGACTGGCAACACGTGGTTTGATCTGACATGTTTTCCGTTTGGCTCAAATGACGTCTGTGTTGTTTCTGGTGCTTGCCACACCTTCTGTCCCCAGGAGACTCCTGTTTGTCCTTCCTTTTGGAGGAACAGATTGCCTCAGTCCTGACACTAGTACCAGGGTCCTATAGGGTGAGTTAGGACACTAGGTATTTCAATGTATGAACTCACCTACCTCTGGAGTCTGTTCATACTGGTAGTTAGTCAGGACTTTGATTGGGGTTTTACTAGGAGGTGTCCATCTTCTTTCTCTAGTTTCCAGGTTTTATTCCCTTACTCCTTTCCCTCCTATGTTCGGTGTGGTGTTTCCCTCCCACACCCGAGCGTGACATTAGTATTTCCAGTTCAAATTGTGTAAACATACATGATCTATGCCAAAGGGTTATTTCCTTACGTACACTGTACATGTTTGACATTATTTTTAAGACCGAATAAATCATATGTTTGGTGGCTTAAAGGGGTTCTCCAGGAATTATTTAAATGGCAGGATTGGTTGAACCACTTACACAGCTGCCTTACTACACACTACACTGCCCTACAGTAGATGGTAATGATGTGATCCTGCTTATAATATGCCATGATGGCTGAGCAGCCAGACAGGAGCATTCTCCAATGTGTAGTATATGCAAGTGCCAGAGCACACCGTGCAGTGATGCCCTACCCTTCACCCTCCATAGGCAGCAACCAATCCTGCTCACATTCTAGGACATTTTGCTGGCAGCATTTTTTAAATCATTCCCACAAGTCAGCAAGCTGTAGTTGATCCACCCAGTCGTTGTGGCAGGTAAGTGGTGGTTGTTCCAGTGCGTGTCATTTGCGCTGGGCTCTTACCTGCCATTAGAGATGGTCTTGTGGTTTGCCCGGTGGTCGTTTCGCGGTGAACTTTGCTCGTTTGCTGTTCGCCGAACGGGTGAACATATGGTGATATTCGCGCCCGCCATATTCTTTTACTTTGTGAAGCTTATTGTAATGACCGGCGTCGCGCACAGGGAGGGAAAAGGGAAAGCCCTGCCCAAGGGAGAGGGAAAGGTGGTGACCCCTGACTCACCTTGCGGCTGGCACCTGACTGCCCTGACTTCCCTAGACGGGTTCCTCACCCGTGCGGCGATCACGTGCCTAAACCCTGGCTTTCCCTAAAATGAGCCCTAGATAGTGAACGGGCCGGTGGGATCGCTAGTCCTCACCACTGACGCTAAGAGGGAAACACCAGGGAGAGGACAGACAATACAGACAAACACATAAACCCAGGTGGGCGACCACAGCAGACCACAAAGGTCCAACAGGGATCCGGAGGGAAACGTTCTGGACCAACAACCAGAGAACGCAGCAACACAGCTCCAGTGGGTCAGTATAGAAGTCCAGGCAGGAAGCTCTATATCTGGCAACCAGAGAAGTGTGAGAGGGGAATATAAGGAGGTTGGGAGTGCTGGACAAGGAACAGCTGAGGAGAAGGAGCTACGGATCCCTGAGTGAGCCAAAAAGGGTTGCAAAGCAAACCCAGAAAGCTACCATAAGGAAACAGCCCTATCTTACATAGAGCACGCAGCCAACCGCTGCGACTTCCTGACCCCGGTATAACGGAGTCAGGCGTGGTTCTTGACACCCTCGTGACACTTATAGGGCCACAAAAGTCCTTTTAAGGACTGGTATAGGTGTGATATCGATAGGTGTGACTTACTGAGGGTAACATACTTACTGAGTGTAATATACTTATAATATACTTTCTATATAGTGCATTTAGATAGTGCAGCATTTGTCTGCGGTTTTCCTGCGTTACCGCATCTACACAGAGTGAAAAACACTATTTGAAGAAATAATTTCTACTGGTGTGAATAACCAGTTGCCCCCCCAAAAAACTGATTGAAGCAGGGGTGTTATATACCAATAATATACTTTTTATATAGTGCATTTGGGTAGTGCAGAATTTGTTTGCAGTTTTGCTGAGTTACTGCATCTACACAGAGTGACATACAACGCTATAGGAACCAATAATTTCTACTGGTGTTATTTACCAGTTGCCCCCCTAAAAAATTGATTGAAGCAGGGGTGCTATATACCAATAATATACTTTCTATATAGTGCATTTAGGTAGTGCAGCATTTGTCTGAGGTTTTGCTGTGTTACCACATCTACACAGAGTGAAAAACACTATTTGAAGAAATAATTTCTACTGGTGTGAACTACCAATTACCTCCCAAAAAAACAGATTGAGGCAAGGATGTGATATGCCTTCTTCCACAAATACTGCTCTTCTATAGGGACTTTCGTCACAGGGTAATTTTGAAAATGAAAGGCAGAGGAAGAGGCAGGCCATTCCGCAGGGGTCGTAGGGGTCGGGCAGGTGCACCAGGCCGGAGCCTAAGTGGGAAGTTGCAGAAGGTGCGTGCGATTACGTCAAAGGACACACCAGACTTGGTTGAGTGGCTCACTCAGCCTTCCGCTTCTGCACCCTCCTCATCCTCTCTATCTTCACCCTCTTCACTCTCTGCTGTGTGCACCCCCAAAGACACCACCACCACCATATCCCTTCCGCTCGAGTCAGAGGAATTATTTTCCCATCCATTCCCAGACTTTACCGATGCGCAGCCATTATTGACATTTAATCAGGAAAAGGAGGTATCAACGGTCGCCACCAAGCAGTCTTACAACAAGACCCAGATCAGCCCAAGAGGGTGGTCCACGCTGTTGCAGCCTACTCCGAGAACTCTAATGTCAGTGGTGGTGAAGGTAATGAATCCGATGATGATGTGTCGATGGACGTCACGTGGTTGCCTGCCCACAAGAGTGGAAGAGGAGGGGAGTTCAGAGGGAGAGACGGAGCAGCAGATAGGGAGGAGAAGCAGGTAAAACTTACAGTGCAAAGGAGGCAAAAAGCAGACTGCTAATGTATCTGGAACGAGCCATCTACCATGAACGGTCACATCTGGCGCTCTCAGGACGCTGACTCATGACTCCGCAGTGTGGGCTTTTTTTAACGTGTCCGCTGCTGACAAAAGTGTTGCCATCTGCAGCCTGTACTGTCAACGCATAAGTTGCGGTAAGCCCAACACTCACCTAGGGACAACCGCCTTAAGAAGGCACCTGGCCTCCCATCACCAAGTCTAGTGGGAGCAACACTGTCAGAACCCACAAATCCACACTCCCGGCGCTCCCTGTCCTGCCTCTTTTCCTTCTCCTCTCTCCTCCCAGTTGCCCTCCACTCCACCTTCCACAGTGCCGTTGCCACGTTCATCTGGCAAAAGGCAGGCTTCCTTGCCACAAATGTTTGAGTGAAAAAACATGACGTCGGATAACCCTCTTGCCCAACGGCTGACCGCTGGCTTGTCAGAACTGCTAGCCTGCCAACTACTGACATATAAACTGGTGGACTCGGAGGCCTTTAGAAAATTTGTGGCCATTGGAACACCGCAATGGAAGGTCCCCGGAAGGAAACATTTCTCCCAGAAGGGTATCCCAGAGCTATATGGCCACGTTCAGCGGCAAGTGAATGTATCTCTGCCACACAGTGTCGGTGCCAAGATACATCTGACCACAGACACGTGGTCTAGAAAACACGAGCAGGGAAGGTACATAACCTTTACTGCCCACTAGGTGAACCTTCTGATGGCCGTCAAGCATGCAACCCATGGCACCCATGTAGATTTGGTGCTGCCACCACGCATTGCATGCAGGCCTGCCTCTTCTCCTCCTCCTACTCCATCCTCCCTCTCCTCCTCGGCTGACTCCTCCTTTTCCGCTGCTACCATCTATTCGACGTGCCAAGTGAGACATTGCCATGCTGTGCTGCATCTGTTGTGCCTGGAAGCCAAGAGCCACACTGGTCCTGCCCTCCTTTCAGCTTTGCGATCACAGGCCGATTAGTGGCTAACCCCGCTCAATTTGACAGTTGGTAAAGTGGTGTGCGAGAACGGTGCCAATCTGCTGAGTGCGCTGAAACAGGGCAAAATGACACACGTGCCATGCATGGCACAAGTCCTGAACTTAGTCGTACAACAATTCATTGCCAAATACCCCGGGGTCCAGGATGTCTTGCGGCAGGCCAGGAAAATCTCTGGCCATTTTAGAAGATCTTACACGGCCATGGCTCGCCTTGCTGACATTCAGCGGCGACACCACCTGCCCATCAGACGTCTGATTTGTGACTGCCTGACGCGATGGAACTCAACCTTGTACATCCTTGATATGATGCTCCAGCAGAAACGTGCAGTTAATGACTACCTGTACAAACTCTGCGGCAGGACAGGTTCTGGGGAGCTTGGTTTCTTTTCACTGTGCCAGTGGCTGCTCATGCGCAATGCATGCAGACTTCTGCGGCCATTTGATAAGATCACTAAACTGGTCAGTCGCAGCTAGGGCGCCATCAGTGACATCGTACCTTAAGCCTTCTTTCTGGAGCGTGCATTGCGTCATGTCATTGATCAAGCAGTCGAGGAGCAGGAAGTTGAGGAAGTCGCAATGCTGGATGAATTCCCAGGGGGGGCTACTCCATCTGAGACAAGTCAACAACAGGAGTCTGAAGAGGAGTCAGAGGAGGATGGTGCCGGAGGCGGAGGAGGAGCAATAGGAGCATGCTTTAAACTTTTCTGGGATCCCTGGTGTTGTTCGTGGCTGGGGGGAGGAGAACGAGGACGACATTATCCTGGATGATGAGCAGGAGCCAGGCTTCTCCACCGCTTTCAGTTTAGTGCAAATGGGGGCCTTCATGTTCCAGTGTTTGAAGAGGGACCCCCATATAAAAAGCATAAAGGGCAAGGACCAGTACTGGGTGGCAACGTACTTAGATTTCCAGTACAAACACAAAATGGCGGAAATGTTACCACCTTCACAGAGCGCTGTCAGGCCTTGCTTTGATAAACGCTGCATTTTGCTTTTGCGGGCGCTGGCAGAGGAATTTCCACTCACAGAGAAACAGTTGCGGGTACCAATCCAACAGCGCCTGCAAGAAGAGGGCGGTTTGAACATGTTTTGGTGACTTTAGATATGAGATCATTCTTGCAGCCAACCCATCGACAGCCGTCCTCTGGATCCAGCCTCAGGGAACGCCTATACCGACAGGTGTCCGACTACATCGGGTTAACGGCCGATGTAGACGCTCTGAGAAGCGATGAACCCCTGGACTACTGGGTGTGCAGGCTTGACCTGTGGCCAGAGCTGGCACAATTTGCCATGGAACTGTTGGCTTGCCCCTCATCCAGTGTCCTGTCCGAAAGGACGTTCAGCGCAGCAGGGGGGATCGTGACCAATAAGCGCACTAGCCTAGGTCACAACAGTGTGGACTATCTCACATTTCTAAAAATGAATGAGGTATGGATCTCGGAGGAATTCAATACGTGACGAGTCGACCACGTTTGATTGAATTTCCTCATGACAGCCCATAAATATCCTTCACCACCCAGAATAAATCATTGTCCCTATCTTAGGTAAACACAGCGGCATAAAAGGCCTTTTATGTCCATTGAATGCCTAATTTTTGGGGCCTGTACTGCCCGACAGTTACATATTTATCCTGTGACCGCCTAATGTACCTCCAGCCACAAAATTCTAAGTTCTTTGCTGTCAGGTAATGCCTATTGGCTAATTTTTGGGGCCTGTACTGGCCGACAGTTACATTTTTATCCTGTGACCACCTAATGCACCTCCAGCCACAAAATCCAAAGTTCTTTGCTGTCAGGTGAATGCCTATTGCCTAATTTTTGGGGCCTGTACTGGCCGACAGTAGCATATTTATCCTGTGACCGCCTAATGTACATCCAGCCACAGAATCTAAAGTTCTGTGCTGTCAGGTGAATGCCTATTGCCAAATCTTTGGGGCCTGTACTGGCCGACAGTTACATTTTTTTATCTCTAGCCACATAATCATACCCTTATCTCACTCCTCTGCCTCTCATTATGGTGGCTTATGAACCGCATTAACCATAAGGACCTTCTAATGTCACAGGGTCATCTGACTGTGCCCCTCACCCCGTACTGTGCCCCTCACACCATACTGTGCCCCCTTATACCCTGCATTCTGCCATCTTACCACACCCCATGCAGTGCCCCTATCATTCTCTGTACTGTGTCCTCTTATACTCTTTTATCCAGTCACGGTATGGCGGTGTTATCCGGTCACTGTGCAGAGGTGTTATCCGGTCAATGTATGACAGTGGTATCCAATAACTGGATGACCATAACTGTATCCCTTTCCCTGCCCACGCCATCCTTTTTTAGACCTGGCATGAGCAGGAAAAATATGCAGATTGAATCTGTGTCAGAAATATGCCTAACATAGACGTATTTCTATATAATAAATTATCACCTAATTGTATTATCATTAAGGGGTAGGGCTAATATCTTTATATTGTATAGGTTCTAGTGTATTATATTGTGCCTTGTATTTCCCAGTAGAAAATGATCCTTGGGAAACATTCCTCATCCCTGACCACCAGAACAAGGTAACGCTCTGTCAGTACATGCATTTAATGCATATCAAAAATGTATGCGTTAAAAGAGGCCTCAGACTGATGCCGTACAGTGGCGTCCGTTCACCATACAGTTCCATGGTAAAAAAAAATTGACGTTAACGTATGCATTTTTTTTAATGGACTCTGCAGGATACAAAAAACGTGGAGTGCTGCACATTTGTATACATCAAACCGATAGGAAATAAAAAATTTCTAGGCTCCAGCAGGGCACATTTTTAAGAGTTTCCCTTTAAGATGCTTAAAAATGGCCCCTGATTAAAGTACATATTTTTTGTGGGATATCACTGTCCATGTTGTGGGACTATTTGTGTACTTCTAGTAAGTGTTTGCTGGCTGCAAATATGAGCTAAAGGTTTTTCAGGTTTGCCTGCCATTAAAGTGAATAGGGCCCACCGCGAACTTGAGGTTTGCGAACATTTGATTGTGTTCGCGCAATCGCGAACCGTCCCGGCCGATGTTCGTCCATTACTACCTGCCGTTATGTGTTTATGCTTGCTCTCTGCTCCTTTATTGTTGCTAGGCCTGTGGGAGACTCCGGTTCTTCCGTTTCTTGGAGGAACCAGTTGTCTCTTTTTCCTTACAATACCATCAGGGATCATCAGGGCAAATTAGGGTCCAAGGTTCTGGGTATGAGCCCTCCCACTATCAGGGTTGACTCATACAGTCAGGAGGTCAGGGATTGTATTTAGGGTCGCATAGGATGTGACGTTCTCCCTTATCCTGGCTTCTAGGCCTAGTGGCATGGTCTATATAGACATTGTGCGGTAGGGGGGTTTCCCCACTCCCCACCGTGACAATATGCATGGATGTCGCTCACTTCTGCAAACACAATTCTATATCAGTCTCTCTAAAATACAAAACTAGTAACGATTTCTGGGAAATAAATGCTATTCCTATACATAGTGAGTATGTGGTGAGTGGGCCTATGCATTTTGATCAAAACGTATGCTAAGTGCCTCGTGCACAGTTTACAAATGCCTCTGAGCAGCAGTAGATTAATGCATGGCATGTGGACGTGCGATCCTTATCTTTTTCTCCACAGTCTATTATTTCTATACCTACATATAAATGGAAGTAAAGGAAAATAAAACATTGTTTTTATCATGGCACAATGTAAAAATATGACAAAGATTTATATTTTTCATGTATAAATGACATACTATATACTATGTTGCACATATGATTCTTTCGAAAAGTATTTTAGCATAGAATCATAATCAGTTATATACAATACAAAGTCCTACCCCCCATATTCCTCTTAGGGTACAACCAAATGGCGCAGGCGTTTTATGAATTTTTGGTAGGAAATGCAAATTAAGTTTAGATGGTTCAAGGAGAAAAGACATTATGATAATTTCTTAGATATAATATTTTATTTCAAAGCCCTTATGATAAAACGTACACAGCTCATTCAAAATATACACAGTGGGATCACATTCTAATCTAGTATAGTTAGCTACATCTTGTAATTGCCACATAAATGACCTATGGTAATACTCAATAACTATGCATCACCACTATGGTCCCTCCCTTGTCCACCAGCTAAATTACCAAACGCTTCTGTGATTTTAACCATTTATTTTCCTTATGTTCAGCTATGGTTAGATTACTAATCAGTGAGGGATATATAGCAGCCTTTATCTCATCCATAAATGCCCTAAAACAATTATAAAGTGCACTGCCGGGAGACAAGGAAGGGAACACAGTGGAACAAACCCCATCCTGAAAACTGATCTAGTATTGGTAGGATCAATATCCTCATAGAGTAAACCACAGAGGTCCGTAAGACATTGTCTGTCATTCAGTCCATCAAATTTATTTTTTATTTCTTATATAAACACATATTATGCACAGATTTACTCAAATCAATAGTAATATTAACCTAATCAAATATTTCTGCAATATCAAAAAATTTACATTATTCACTTTTACTACACCAATAGTAGCTTGAGGATCAGGTTGCTCTACTTGGGCCAAGAGATCTGATTCCTCTTCGTACTCTCCTCCCCAAACCAGGCTATGGGTTATTCTTTTTTTGTCTCCCCCTCGTATCCTTTGTTACAAGGGAATGAAGTAGTTCCAGGCACATTAATAGAGGACTGATCCTTTAGTCCAATATCCTCTGTAGGGCTTGATTCAGAATCAGTAGTCCAATAATCCTTTTAGGGTTTGTTAGATTCTAAAATGCCCCCCTTTTGTCATTTTCCGTGGTTTCTGCTGCTGTGATGTGTTCCAAGAAAACATATGGTCAAAATCCAGTTTGTCCCTTAAAAATGTATCCTGAATATGTTCTTTAACATCATTCTGAATAGGTATCCATTTTGTGGGTAAATTGTTGATATGCTTCAGTCAATTGAGTAATTCAGTATATGCTTTATCCAGATGACATTTTACAAGATCATAATCAGACTTGGAATGGTCCCAAACAATTCTCACCAGCTGCATAGCATCTTCCAAATCTGCCTGTTTCAATTTGTGAGCAAATTCAATATCATCTCCATATTGGGAGATCCAGGGTCGTAGCTAAAGGCTCATGGGCCCTCATGCAAGAGTTCAGCTTGGGTTCCCTTCTCTCAGTGCTTTGTGGCCAGGGGCTAGGAAGCACATAGCCTTTGTGTTGCCGGAGGCAAAAATTGAAACCGCCCCCTCCATGCAAAGTTCTTGACCTAACCCCTTCCCTTCAGCCAGAGGTGTAACTTGGCCAGCATGCATTTTCTATAATACTGGTGTCTTCTTATGTGGCACAAGGCTCTTGGACCCAGTAGCGACTGTTATCTCTGCACCCCCTACAGCTACGCACCTGGGGAGAGCTCCGTATATACTCTCAGGCTACGTTGTACCCGGTTTAACGTGATATATGATTATAGAGTATTATTAGTCCAAAAGAGTCTAACTTCCTTTTCAGCCAAGGTAGTAATTTTAAGGCTCTAGTACTTAGAACTTTAATATCCTCTTGTATGTTGCATTAAAGGGGTTGTGCAGCAATTTATATTGATGACCTATACTCAGGTCATCAATATCTGATCGGTGGGGATCCAACACCCAGCACCACTGCCGATTAGCTGTTTGAAGAGAAAGCGGAGCGCCATGAGAGTGCTGCTTCCTTTTCATTACGCTGCACTTTGTCTTGTGCAGTATAATGACAAATACTTGCTCTATTTACTTGAATGGAGCAAATACTTGTAATGACATTATGCCGCCACTCCATAGGAGATGACGTGTAGCGTAATGACCATGAAGCGGCACTCACATGGAGCACCACTTCCTCGTCAAACAGCTGATCGGCGAGGATGCCAGGTTTCAGACCCCCGACAATCAGATATTGATGACCTATCCTGAGGATAGATCACCATATAAATCTCTGCACAACCCCTTTAAGAAAAAAACACGCTGATATCTGCTTACCCTGCATTTAAAGTACTTGTAGTGCCACTCACCTCAACAACAATCAGTTTCTCCATACTGACTGTGGCGGAACCCGCCTCGCCACTGGGCATTGGAGAGGACTGGCTACCCGCCTCCTACCTGCTGATTATGGCCCCTGGTAAATTTGTACGTTTGAATGCAATTTGGGCATGTGGTATTTTATATTGCTGCTACTGGCCCTTTAAGGACCATCCGTGGACATATTATGACTTTTAGGAACAATGCCCTTTAAGACTGTGTAGCAGATTGCATTCAGGCTGTTTTAAATATTATGTGTTATTATGGGTTTGGTTAAATTGTATTGCGATGTATTGTAAACAGTATATATCTTGCTCTTACTGTAATGTTTAGTATGTGTGGGGATGTGCTCGTGGTAGGCTACGGTAGCGGCGGCAGTATTGAGGCAATCACAGACAGTCTTTGTGATACACCGTGACTTTATTCACACCAAAGGCATAACAGGCATTGTGCAGACCACACAGGTGCATATCCACATAGTGCATAAAACAAAAGTCCTTCCATAGAAAATAAACAGCAGGTTTGAGTCACCTTGTTTTGGACAGACCACAGCGGTCGTGCAGGCTTGTAAGCTACCTGCCTTTGTCTCCCTCAGGCCAGAGCCCCTTCGGCTCGTAGCACCACAGGTCCCAGGGCTATCCTTCAATGTGTGCTGCGCCCAGACTCTCCTCCACCAGCACTGACTCGGTCTGTGGAAATCTCCAGCACAGCAAGACACACCCCACCCCCATCATCAGCAGGCTGGGTTCTTAAAGGCCCAGCTCCACCAAAAACCTGGGCTGGCCGTGGGGAACAGGCACCCCCCCACTCTTTACCTGTTCCCAGTAAGAACCGGCCCGGACACGCTGCGCCAGCAGCATTCGCCGCTGTAACCGCAATGATCCGGTTCTTACTCCACCGAGGCCAGGACCTCTGGTGGCACGTATCGTCCGTCCATTATTATTCCGGGGACTCTCCTACATATCCCCCCCCTTTGTTCACCCCTGAGGGCTTGAACATACTGTTCAAGCCTGAGGGGGTGAACACATGCACAGCAGTGTACCCGGGACAGGGCATCTGCGTTCCCCTGTAAGCGGCCGGCCCTGTGCTCAACAGTGAACTTAAAGTTCTGGAGGGACAAGAACCACCTGGTAACCCGAGCGCTCCCCTCCTTAGCCCGACTCATCCACTGGAGGGGGGAGTGGTCGGTCACCAGACGGAACCTTCTCCCCAGAAGGTAATATCTGAGAGACTCGAGTGCCCACTTGATGGCGAGGCACTCTCTCTCCACAATGCTATACCGGGTTTCTGCTGGGGTAAGCTTGCGGCTTAGAAAAACCACGGGGTGCTCTTCCCCGTTGAGCTCTTGGGAAAGCACAGCCCCTAGTCCTACTCCCGAGGCATCTGTTTGAACTACAAACTCCCGCTTGAAGTCGGGCGTCACCAGAACTGGGGACTCACATAGGGCCGACTTCAAACGGGAGAACGCCTCCTCCTCCTGCTCCCCCCAGCGAACCATCACCGACTTTCTACCCTTCAAGAGGCCGGTTAACGGGGCTGCCAAAGTGGCAAAATGGGGAATGAACCTCATGTAGTACCCAATCAGGCCCAAAAATGACCGTACTTGCTTGGACGTACGAGGCCTGGGCCAATTCCGGATTGCTTCAACTTTATTCACTTGGGGCCTAATGACTCCGTGTCCAATCACATATCCCAAATAGCGAGCTTCCTCTAGTCCCACCGAGCATTTTTTTGGGTTGGCAGTTAACCCCGCCTTCCTTAGAGAATCTATCACTGCCTGAAGTTTTGACAAATGACCCTCCCAGTCTGGGCTAAACACGACTATATCATCCAGATACGCGGAGGTATACTGGTGATGGGGCTTGAGGACGACATCCATCAGACGCTGGAACGTAGCCGGAGCGCCATGCAACCCAAAAGGCAACACCCTATACTGAAAAAGCCCCTCCGGGGTGACAAAGGCCGTCTTCTCCTTTGCTGCCTCCATCAGAGGTACCTGCCAGTAGCCCTTCGTGAGATCTAGGATCGAAAAATACCGGGCTTTTCCCAGCCGCTCTATCAACTCGTCTACCCGAGGCATGGGATAGGCGTCAAATTTTGATACCTCATTCAATTTCCTAAAATCATTACAGAACCGTAATGAACCATCCGGTTTGGGAATAAGGACAATCGGGCTAGCCCACTCACTCTTTGACTCTTCTATGACCCCTAGACGTAGCATCGATCTTACCTCCTGCGAAATGGCCTGTCGCCGAGCCTCCGGTACTCGGTATGGTCTTAGGCGGACTTTCACCCGGGGCTCGGTGACAATGTCATGCTCGATCAAGGTGGTACGTCCAGGAAGGTCAGAGAATACGTCCCTATTCTGACTAACAAATTCTCTCACCTCTTGTGCTTGTTTGGTCGACAGTCCGTCCCCTATCGTCACCCCAGCGGCGTTCTCCGGAACACCTGGTGACCCCGGGTCACTCCCTGACGTCCCGACAGAGGGCGGGCTGTCTCCAAACAAATTCTCTCTGTCTCTCCAAGGTTTTAGTAGATTCACATGATATACCTGTTCGGGCTTCCGCCGCCCCGGCTGGTATATCCTGTAATCAACTGGGCCCACTTTCTCCTTAACTTCATAGGGTCCTTGCCACCGGGCCAAGAATTTACTCTTGACCGTGGGCACGAGTACAAGAACTCGGTCACCCGGGTGAAATGTTCTTACCCGGGCGGTTCGGTTATATACCCGACTCTGGGCCAGTTGTGCCGCTTCCATGTGCTCACGGACGATCGGCAACACGACCTCTATTCGGTCCTGCATTTTTCCTATGTGCTCTATCACACTTTTATGAGGCGTAGGCTGTTGCTCCCATGCCTCCTTAGCGATATCCAGTAGCCCACGGGGATGTCGCCCATATAACAACTCGAAGAGCGAGAACCCCGTGGATGCCTGGGGCACTTCCCGTACCGCAAACAAAACATAGGGCAACAGTAAGTCCCAATCTCTCCCGTCCCTAGCCACGACTCTTTTTAGCATGGACTTCAGGGTCTTATTAAACCGTTCTACTAACCCATTGGTTTGGGGATGGTAGACGGACGTGTGCAGGTGTTTAATATTTAATAGCTTACACAATTCCTTTGTTATTTTGGACATAAAGGGTGTCCCCTGGTCCGTCAGAATCTCCTTTGGTATCCCCACCCGGGCAAACATACTCATGAGCTCTTTAGCTATTACCTTGGCCGACGTATGGCGCAATGGGACCACCTCCGGATAGCGAGTGGCATAGTCTAACACTACCAGGATGTGTTGGTGACCTCAGGCTGACTTAATAATGGGGCCTACCAGATCCATGGCGATCCTTTTGAAGGGCACCTCTATAATGGGCATAGGTACCAGTGGACTGTGATACTGAGGTTGGGGGCTAGTCAGCTGACACACTGGACAGGACTGACAGAACCTCCGGACTTCCTCATATATCCCAGGCCAATAGAACCGTTGTAGAATTCGCTCCAGCGTTTTCTTAACCCCCAGATGACCACCCAACACATGCGCATGCGCTAAATCCAAGACCCAAGGTAAGGCTGGGGCACCACCAGTTGTTCCACCACCTCCTGCCTCACCTTGTCTACCCTATATAACAGGTCCTGGTTATAGGCCAGGTGAGGAAATACGGTATCGGCGCCGGGACGCTGGGCAACACCATTAATCACCGACACCCCTTCTCTAGCCCGCAATAACGTCGAGTCCTGGAGCTGTGCGGTCCCGAAGGTTTCTCGGGGTACCTCCAGATCCAGGACGGACGAACTTTCTACTGTCTCACCCGCCAATACTTCTAGGGGAAACCGGTCAGGGTTACACTCTACCTCCCCTACGGTGACCCCTACAGCTGGGGCCCCTGCCTCGGGGTCCTCGGGCTCGGGACCTGGACATTTTCCTTCCCCACAGGTAGGCAACCCGTTCCTCCACAAAGTCCAGAACAGGGGAAAGTCCCTCCCCAATATTGCGGCATAAGGGAGCCGTCTCCCCACCCCGAGGTCATGTGGTACCTCCTTTCCACACACTGCCAGGGTAACCTTAGTGGTGGGATACTCCCTGCGATCCCCATGTATACAGACAATGGTAAGGGTTCGCCTTTCTGGGAGTTTTTCCGTTACCAGCGACTCATGGACCAGAGTTACCAGGCTCCCAGAGTCCAGCAGGGCCTGCACGGAGTGTCCATTAACAACGACATCACACAGCGGAGGGGTGTCCGCCGCCAGCAGGGGGTCAGCTATATACACCGGTTGGGCATAAAAAGAGGACCGGCGAGCGAACCCGCAGTCCATGGGTTCGGATGCCCTAGGGCAGTTGGATGCCACATGTCCCCAGTCCTGACAATGCCAACATCTGATCCTCGCAGCCTCCCTCCTCCCCAGGGTATTCCTCCCACGAACTGGAGATCCACTCCCCTCCTTATGTGGTGGGATCCCTTTTTCAGGATCCCGGGTCGGCAACGGGGGCTGACATGACTTCGGTAGTACCGCTGAGTCCCGCACCAAATCCTGAGTGGCCATATACCTCTCCACCAGGCTAACCAGTTGTTCCAGGTTGCCTGGATCGCCTTGTCCCACCCAGCGCTGTATGGCTCTCGGGAGGGTACGCACGAACCTGTCGACCACGACCCTTTCAACCATCTGAGAAGTGCTCAATATTTCAGGCTGAAGCCATTTTTTTACTAGGTGAAGTAAGTCATAGGCTTGTGACCGGACGGGTCGGGACTCGGCAAACACCCACTGATACACCCTGTGCGCTCGCACATAGGTGTTTACCCCCAACCTGGCCAACACCTCAGCTTTTAGCCTCTCATAGTCCTTGGCCTCATCGCGGCTGAGGTCAAAATAGGCCTTTTGTGCGTCCCCCACCAGAAAAGGCGCCACCACCTCGGCCCACTGCTCCAACGGCAGCCTCTCTTGCTCCGCGGTTCTTTCGAACACCATCAGGAATGCCTCTATATCATCTCCCGGACCCATTTTCCTCAGGGCGGATCGGACTTTGTCCCTGGCGGTAGACACAGTCGGGGTTGTCGCAGTTGAAACTCCTTGCAGGGATGTTCGCACCGACTCTTGCATGGCTGCCAGCTGCTGCATTAGGAGATTGTTTGTTTGCTGCTGCTGTACATTACTCTGAATCAGGTGCTTAATGGCCTCCTCCATCTTGTCAGGAACCAAAAAACTTGCAGGCCTGATATATGACATGCAGTCCAACACAACTTTTGCTTCAGGCCTGCCTCACTGCAGGAATGCCCGCTCCAAGCCACCAATTGTGGGGATGTGCTCGTGGTAGGCTACGGTAGCGGCGGCAGTATTGAGGCAATCACAGACAGTCTTTGTGATACACCGTGACTTTATTCACACCAAAGGCATAACAGGCATTGTGCAGACCACACAGGTGCATATTCACATAGTGCATAAAACAAAAGTCCTTCCATAGAAAATAAACAGCAGGTTTGAGTCACCTTGTTTTGGACAGACCACAGCGGTCGTGCAGGCTTGTAAGCTACCTGCCTTTGTCTCCCTCAGGCCAGAGCCCCTTCGGCTCGTAGCACCACAGGTCCCAGGGCTATCCTTCAATGTGTGCTGCGCCCAGACTCTCCTCCACCAGCACTGACTCGGTCTGTGGAAATCTCCAGCACAGCAAGACACACCCCACCCCCATCATCAGCAGGCTGGGTTCTTAAAGGCCCAGCTCCACCAAAAACCTGGGCTGGCCGTGGGGAACAGGCACCCCCCCACTCTTTACCTGTTCCCAGTAAGAACCGGCCCGGACACGCTGCGCCAGCAGCATTCGCCGCTGTAACCGCAATGATCCGGTTCTTACTCCACCGAGGCCAGGACCTCTGGTGGCACGTATCGTCCGTCCATTATTATTCCGGGGACTCTCCTACATATGTTAAAGGCATTGCTGTTCTGTGCCCCTTCTCCTCCCCCTTTTTCCTGTCCCATTGTTTTCCCCAGCAAGGTGTTGTCTCAGGGACACTGGGAACCCAGTTTAAACCAGCTGCTCTGTCCCTCCTCAATCTCCCATTAGCCCTTGCTATTGTCAGGCCCCACCCTTCCCTGTACCATAGTCCCCCATGTGCCCTATTGTATGTAAATGAGGCTGTATGTAATCTTGGAGTAAAGTGGTTAATACAGCAAATAATATTGGTGTGCTCAGTGGAAAAGATGAAGCTCATGATAAATCTTGCAAGTAAGAAAAATAAATTCATGGCATTTACCAGTCAATAAAAATATTATTTATTTAATTTTTATAATGTATTTAGTTACTGTAATTATTTGTATTTATTTGTTTATATTTTCATATTTTGATGAGCACATTAAGTACAGGGATTTAAGTATAATTACCTTGATAAAGTATCCGAGGACACGAACAACTGACCATAGACTGTGTACCTGATTGTCTTGATCTACTATTCCTTAGGAATTAAATAAATGGAATTTTTATCGACTGGTGAGTGCCGTGAATGTTTATTTTCTTACTTGCTGGATTTATCATGAGTGTCATCTTTTACACGGAGCATCCCTGATATTATGTGCTATATTAGCCTTTTTAAGATGACATACAGTATAGTAGTGCTGGTTATCTCTTTGCTATAGACTGTCTTTAAAGAGCATACTTTTACACAAGCCAAGAATCTGCCATGCAGCACTCCCCATGGGGTCAGAGGATAAGTTAGGGAATATTCTAATGTTAAATCAGTAAACTTATCATAATTCCTAGCTCAATCACATATATAGCGCCACATACAAGCTAAATTGGCATACACTATGAAAAAATCAACCATTCCTCCTGACATCTGTCATTAGGCTTATCAAGGAATTACATGGTCTCCTTTGCTTCCAGAAAGATTTCTCTTAAGCTTTTCTGAGCATCTTAACAGAAGTGGCAAGTTCTATAATGGAAAAAGAAGATGGGCAAAAAGCAGTGACAATATGAGATCTGCCCATTTAACTAACTTATTATGAAGTAACTAATGACTGAACTGTGGTTTAAATAGTCACTAACTTTTCACACGACTTTGCATAAATCAATAGTACAAGCAACCATAAGAAACTTTATAATATATCTTATCGGAGAGAAATGTCTTGTTCTTGCTATCAGCTGCCTACAGTACCTCACCCTCATCCCCTTGCTAAATGTTTTTCTCTTTGAAATATGCCTTGCATCCGCCCAGGGTGGGAGCAGCTCACAGAAGGATTAAATAAGACTAAATTCACATCAGAGTTTAGAAATCCAGCAGACGAAAGAAATAGCCTGCAGGAGTTAACACAGCCGGATAATGATGGAAACTGCCTGATCCCCCATCAATTACAATGGGATCTGATGGGGATCTGACCGCTTTCTCAAATAAATGTCAGCTGGACAAAAAGTCCTGCATGTATGACTTTTTCTGCAGCTGAAAGCCAGCATTAATGCCTGAAAGCTACCAGATCCCTGTTGGATCCCATTGTAGTTAATGGGGATCCAGCAGTTCATGGCATTATCTGGTTATGTGATTTCTAAATGCTGATTTGAACATAACATTACCAATGTCAATACAAATGTATGGAGAGGGAAGATGGGAGGAGGGAGCAGGAACTCAAAGGCAGACACAGCAAGATAGACTGCTGCAGCTAAATACAAAGTTTATATCTCAGCACTAGAACTTTATTCACAACCATACAGGTACTCCATGATCCTGGGACAGCTTCTGAATAAGAATATGAGAAGGTTAGGAAGCAGATTCACCTCTACTTCTAGTGAGCAGTGGATGAGTGGATAAACTACCTGGGATAATCATTTGTTCTCTTAGGAAAGAAATGTAGCCCAAAGAAATATTAGAAACCTCCCCTGAAAATAAATATGCACCGGGACCTGAAAAAGGAAGAGAACATATTGCCAAATGTCTTTTCAGCGTCAGGTTATCATAGTGGCTTTTGATCTCTGTGTCCTAGACAAGGCCACCCGCATTCAAGACCGCTAGTAATTATTATTTATTATTAATATATCCTGATATTATCAATGCCATTTCTTCTCTGGACAAATTCCATTTGGTGCTGCTGGGCAAGAGCATACAAAATCCTCTCTAGTCTGTCTGCCAATATTTTAGAGAGGAACTTGACAAAAGATATTTGTTGATTTGCGTCCCGACTGGCAGGGTCCTTACCCTTCTTCAGCACATCCTTGATATAGGCTATATTTCCCAACAGCAAATACTGACCCTTTCAGCATCAGTTAATTAAACATTTTAGAAATGGCCCTAAATCCTCTTTTAAAATCTTGTAAAACTCTGAGAAATACCCATCTAGACTCGGGGTCTTCCCCCTTTCTGCTGTTTCAAAAATCCTTTTAACCATTTTCTCCTGAATATGAAAGTTTATAATAACTAGCTCTGTTAGTTTAGGTAAGTGTATGTGGCTAAGAAAAGTCTTTCCTTTTTCTGTCATCACCTGTTTTTGAGCAGAGCAACTTGACAAACTGGGCAAAACTAGGCTAATACCAATTTTGGATGTCAATGGATATTTCCATCCTTGTCCATTAGAACCATAATATGCAGAGTGTTTTACCGGCCTTTAGCCAAAGCGACCATCAACCTGACTGCTTTGTCGCCATAGTTAAAGAAAAGTAAATCAATGTGTACAATGATGGGCTTCTAATCTCTTGAACCACATATCCACTGTCATCTTTGTCTTAAAGGTGTTATGCAGTGCTACAGTTTTGATGACTTCTTCCCAGGATAGGTCATCAGTATCAGATTGGCAGGGGTCTGACTCCCAGCAACTCCCCGGATCAGCTGTTTGAAAAGGTGCTGTGATGCTTCCTCTTAAAAATTACCTGCGAGCCATATCCTATGCAGCAGCAGTGTAGTGTAATTACTACTGCTCTGTCCCACTGCAATTTTAGAGAGGCCAGAGTACCTCTTTAATAGTTAAGCAATACAATTCTGACTGGTTGCAGCAACTCTTGTGTTCAATAAAAAAAGTATCAACCTGCAAAAATTTCATTTAAAGTTTAATATACTTTTTTCGTAAGAACTCAGCTGCAGTGGCATTATGTCCATAATGATGTTATAACTATAAAAGGCTGTTGACTTAGGAATGCAACATCACCTATGGCCTAGTCGCTGCACTAGAACACACAAGGCCAGCCTTCGGTATCACGATCGGCGTAACTGTCACATACGTGACACGGAGGGAGGAACAGAGGGAGGCCCTGCCCTAGTGAGAGGGAAGGTGGTGACCCCTGACTCACCTTGCGTCTGGCACCTGGCTGCCCTGTCGTCCCTAGACGGGTTCCTCACCCGTACGCCGATCACGTGCCTAAAACCCTGGCTTTCCCTAGGATGAGCCCTAGATAGTGAACAGGGCGGTGGGAACACTAGTCCGCACCACTAGCTCTAGAGGAAAACACCAAGGGGAGGACAGACAATACAAACTAAACATATAATCCCAGGTGGGCAACAACAGGAGACAACAAAAGCCCAACAGGGATCCGGAGGGTAGCACTCTGGAACAACAACCAGATTCTCAGCTCCAGTGGGTCAGTATAGATGTCCAGGCAGGAAGCTCTGTTGGCTGGCGACCTGGGACTGTTGTGTACGGTCCAGGTCCGTTGGCGGCAGCTCTGGAGGGAGACACTGGTGGTTATCAGAGGCTTTATAGGCCAAGAGGCCCCACCCAACGATCAACCACACCCAGTGACATAACACACACTGGGAAGGAAGTTAACCCTTCCAGCACACAGAAGGGAAAACACACATATAAGGGGAAGTGCACATAATACATAACCCACACCAACCCACTCACCTGTTACCGCCAGCAACGGCATGCGTGGCCACCATGTTCTGGGGAACAGCCCGCAGGCCGAAACCCTGCCACCACATGCATACAACAGACGTTGCCGCGGACAACCACAGGTGAAGGGAGGTGTCTACGTGCATACAACACATAACCTCGTGCACCACAAAACGACAAAGGGAGTGCACATAAAACACGTTGCCAAGGGCAACCGCACGCACACTTGTTGTCCGCGGCAACCGCACCTGAGGCAAACAACTAAGTGCCCCAGCTGCGGTTGACGAACTCCCAAACCGCGGGCAACAGCATGCGGCACCCAAGGAGTCACGACCATGACCAGGGGTCGTGACATTCGGCCAATGAGGAATTGTGACCAATAAATTACAAAAACTCCAATAAATCGCAACTAAGCATGAAACATTTGAATACAAGTTTACACAGGGTTTCCGAGACTTTAATATTGATAACCTTTCCTCAGGATATGTCATCAGTACCTGATCGGTGGGGGTCCGACACCTGGGACTCCTGCTGATCAGCTGTTTTAGAAGGCGGTGGCGCTTGCAGTAGCCCGGCGGCCATCTCTCAGCTTTTCCTAGGCCAGTGACAACACGTTCCTCGGTCACATAACCTAGGAGCAGCTCAGCGCCATAGAATTGAATGGGGCTGAATGCGATACCAAGCATAGCCACTGTACAATGTATGGTGTTGTGTTTGGTAAGCACGGAGAAGGCTGCTGCACTCATGGGAGCGCCAGTGCCTTTTCAAACAACTGATCAGTGAGGGGACCCGGGTGTCGGACTACCACCAATCAGATACTGATGGCCTATCCTAAGTAAATGTCATCAGTATTAAACTCTTGGAAAACCTTTTTCAATTAAAATTTATAATGAGATGACATTTAAAAATATATATATATATAGTTGCAAGAAAAAGTATGTGAACCCTTTGGAATGATATGGATTTCTGCACAAATTGGTCATAAAATGTGATCTGCTCTTCATCTAAGTGCCAACAATAGACAATTACAGTCTGCTTAAACTAATAACACAAAGATTTAAATGTTACCATGTTTTTATTGAACACACCATGTAAACATTCACAGTGCAGGTGGAAAAAGTATGAAAGTTCAGCACTGCTGCTACTCTCCCTAGGAGTGGCCATCCTGTAAAGATGGCTGCAAGCGCACAGCGCAGACTGCTCAATGAGGTGAAGAAGAATCCTAGAGTGTCAGCTAAAGACTTACAAAAGTCTCTGGCATATGCTAACATCCCTGTTAGCGAATCTATGATACATAAAACACTAAACAAGAATGGATTTCATGGGAGGATACCACAGAGGAAGCCACTGCTGTCCAAAAAAAAACCATTGCTGCACGTTTACAGTTTGCACAAGAGCACCTGGATGTTCCACAGCAGTACTGGAAAATATTCTGTGAACAGATGAAACCAAAGTTGAGTTGTTTGGAAGAAAATCAAAAACACTTTGTTGGGCTATTGCTTGCTTTAAAACATAACTTTTACTAAGTTTGTTCTTAAAAATAATGGGGAAACACTATCTATATTCATAAATTTAACAGTGATAAATGTTGTACCTGTTGATGGACATTCCCTATTTTGTGTGTGTCCAAACTACTCCCGTCTGTATGGATCCAAACGGTTCAGGTACGCAGTTAGGCTCGTATTTACTGGATGGAATCTTCTATGGGACAGTGTCCTATCTAGCCCTAGATCTAGTCCCTAATGGATGTGTTGGGATTAGGGCTATTAGGCCCTGCCTAACAGAAATACAGAGCACCCGCCCCGATAGGGGCGACCCCGTCAGGAACCTTTCCCTGTGAGGGGCCTAAATCCCTTATGGATTCCCTCTCTATTGTCCCAACATGTTTCGTACCCCTTTCTGGGGACTCATCAGGGGAGATATTCGCTCTTGGAGGGTTAACTAAAGTAAAGAAAAAAGGGAACATATACACCAAGAACAGTCACAATTTGTCCCGATTGTGTAATGAAAAGAAAAGAATATGGGGATCACATTAAGTTGATCCGACATTTACTAACCGCTTCAGTAGTTGTTCTGTTGAACGCAGGAGGTGTCGGATGTATCGACAAGTCCGTTTTTCAGAGACACTAAAAAGACAGTGGTCCGTGTCCTGTTGAGATGCGGGGAAGTGTCTCCAGCATCTATGTCTCACCGCCTGTAGTTTGTTGTCTCAGGAGGTTGGCGCTTAGTATCGCGCCGGTTTCCCTATTAAATCCCCCACTCTAATTCAGCCCTGCGGCCTTTCCACTCCCACTTCCTGTGCGCTGGAACGCACGTGGAACGCACGCTAGTAACGCGTGCTAGGAAGTGAGAGGGAGGAGCGGCCAACTAACAATGGGGCAGGTTGGAGGTTCGTGGTATTACGAGTGCGCGTCTCTCGTTGCGTAGCAACCGGGTGACGCGAAACACGTAATTTAGTCTGATGACTTGACTTATTCTACATCTGAGCATTATTGCTCGAATCAAGATTTCTTTGACAGGTTTCAAAAGACCAGTACAATTATTCATTTGTATTATTTTATTTTCACCCTGAGTGGGGGAGTTTAATATTATTTTAATTTTGTTTATATTTTGTTTTATTTTATTTTATTTTGTTTTACTGGGATTTGGCCTTATGTATACGCTCTAATGGTCATATCTCATTTGTATCCAGTGCCTTCATGTGTCACCATGAGGCTCAGATGAAAGGGCCATAATTCAGTTGATCATTAAGGCCGTTCGGGTATACTGTCTGCATATAAAATATCCATTTGGCTTCACATTGCAAGATCTTTTTGTCCCAGTTTCCTCTTCTGCCGGTTTGTTTTATTAAGTCAATTCCCATAAACTCCAGGGAGTCCAGTCTTCCGTCATGTTCAAATCTGACATGCCGGGAGACTGATGTTTCTCTCTCATGTGTAATATCTCCAATATGTTCACCTATTCGGCGCCTGAACTCTCTTTTGGTCTTGCCGATGTACTCTTTACCGCATTTACAGTTAATTTTGTAGATGACACCCTTTGATTTACAATTTATCATGTCTCTAATGGTGTATACCCTGCCAGTCACGTTACTCATGAAAGTTTTACCACGGCACACATATTTGCAAGAGACACATGTACCACATTTGTAACAACCCATGACTGGCTTGTCTAACCATGTTCTGTGTGCAGGAGGCCCCACAAAGTGGCTTTTGACAACTTTGTCACGTATACTCATTCCCCTCCTGTAGGTTATACTGGGGTATTCTCTAATTACACTCCTTATATCTGAGTCCATTCTTAAGATGTGCCAGTACTTGGAGATAATATTTTTCACATTTGGAGCTGCCTGATCAAATGTTCTAATCAGGCGGATTTCTTTCGTATCCTTATTCTCAACCTTCGTTCCAGCTTCCAGTGCCCTTTCCTTTTTGGTTTTTAACAGTGATGCCCGGTCTTGGCTGTGTGCAAACTGGAAGGCTGGTTTGAGGGTATGTAAGGGATAACCTCGATCGAGAAATCTATTTTTCAGGTCAGCAGCCTGTTTCAGAAAGTCTGATTTTTGTGAACAATTCCTTTTGATCCGAAGGTATTGTCCACGAGGAATACCTTTTCTAAGGGGATATGGATGGCTGCTCTCCCATCTCAGGAGAGAGTTTGTGGAAGTTGGTTTCCTGTAGATTGTGGTATCTAGTGAGCCATTTGAATTTTTGATTATGTAGATATCCAGGAAGGGAAGTTTTATTTTATCACATTCTGATGTGAATCGTAGGCCAACAGAATTGTTGTTCAAGCCCTTGGTCCAGGTGGTAAAAGTCTCTGAATCACCCTTCCAAATTACAAAAATATCGTCTATAAATCTAGACCATATTTGAATGTTCTCACTACCGTTTGAGGTATCACCCCCAAACACATGGGTATCCTCCCACCAGCCCAGGAACAGATTTGCGTACGATGGGGCACAAGAACTCCCCATCGCGGTGCCCCTGAGCTGGTGGTAGTATTTTCCATTGAAAAGAAAATAGTTTTTGGTTAAAGAGAATTCTAAAAGCTGTAACACCAGCTGATTGTGTGGAGAGAATTGACAACCCCGTGTGGATAGAAAGTACTCCACTGCCAGGAGACCAAACTTGTGGGGGATCGACGAGTATAAGGCTTCTACGTCGATACTACCCAAGATGGATCCTTCCTCCAAATGGGTCCCCTCCAATTGTCTGATCAGGTCTCCCGTGTCACGCACATGGGACGGGAGAGCTGTGACAAAAGGTGATAAAATTTTGTCCACATATATTCCCAGGTTTTGTCCCAGGCTGCCAATCCCGGATACAATGGGGCGTCCTTTAATCGGGCTAATCCCCTTGTGTACCTTCGGGAGGGAGTAAAATGTTGCTACCTGGGGGTATTGAGGAAGCAAAAAGTCATGCTCATTCTGGTCAATTAAGTTCTTAGCCTTTGCGTTGTCCAGAATGAGCCTGAGTTCTCCTCTATATTGGTCTGTTGGGTCACCATGTAACACTTCGTAACAGTCTCTAGATGCAAGTAGTTCCTCACACATAAATTTATAGTCAAGTGTGTCTTGGATCACAATATTTCCGCCCTTGTCTGACGGTTTTATTGTTATGTTTCGGTCCTCTTCTAGGTTTTTCAGGGCTGCCAATTCCTCTTTTGTACAATTTGTCGAGGTAAACTTCATTGGCATGCCTTTCAAATCCCTAGTTACCAAGTTCATAAATACGTCAATACAATTAGTATCACCACCTGGTGGGTATTTGCTACTTTTGTTTTTGAGTGACGTAAAGGGGCCTACTCCTTCTTGGGGGCCCACTGGTAAGGCAAGATTGTGAAGTATCCTGACATCTTCTAATATCTCAGTAGGAATTCCCAGCTCATGACTTTGTTTTTTGTCTAGGTTCTTAAAGTGTTTGACCCATCTCAGCTTTCGTGCAAACAAGTTCAGATCCACTATTGTTTTAAACAAATTAAATCTAGCGGTCGGTACAAATGAAAGTCCTTTTTCAAGAATACCCATCTCGAACTTGTTTAGCAGGCGCGTTGACAAGTTCATTATTTTTGGGCCGGAACTGTTGTTGCTGGCGGTTGCACTCGATTCCAATTAAAAGAACAGATTAACATCACTCAATCCTTTGTATCAGAAGGCGAATTCAATAACAAAGAAAAACAACTCCAGGCCACATTGGAACGTTTCCAATACCATTTAAAAGACAGAAAACATAAACAATTTATCAGAGACCTGGCAGACTTTAGGGAGAATAAAGTATACAACTTAGTGATTGGAAATAGGTTGGTAACACCAGACACAGACATATCTTCCACCGAAACAGAACAGTCGGACTCAGATAGAGAACAGAACACGAATAGGAACCCAATACGTGGAAGAGGCAGGGCCAGAGGAAATTATATGGGTAACCAACAAAACAGGGGCAATAAAAGTTTTTTATACCAAGCTCCGACATACCCCTTACGGAATCGAGTGCAACCGCCAGCAACAACAGTTCCGGCCCAAAAATAATGAACTTGTCAACGCGCCTGCTAAACAAGTTCGAGATGGGTATTCTTGAAAAAGGACTTTCATTTGTACCGACCGCTAGATTTAATTTGTTTAAAACAATAGTGGATCTGAACTTGTTTGCACGAAAGCTGAGATGGGTCAAACACTTTAAGAACCTAGACAAAAAACAAAGTCATGAGCTGGGAATTCCTACTGAGATATTAGAAGATGTCAGGATACTTCACAATCTTGCCTTACCAGTGGGCCCCCAAGAAGGAGTAGGCCCCTTTACGTCACTCAAAAACAAAAGTAGCAAATACCCACCAGGTGGTGATACTAATTGTATTGACGTATTTATGAACTTGGTAACTAGGGATTTGAAAGGCATGCCAATGAAGTTTACCTCGACAAATTGTACAAAAGAGGAATTGGCAGCCCTGAAAAACCTAGAAGAGGACCGAAACATAACAATAAAACCGTCAGACAAGGGCGGAAATATTGTGATCCAAGACACACTTGACTATAAATTTATGTGTGAGGAACTACTTGCATCTAGAGACTGTTACGAAGTGTTACATGGTGACCCAACAGACCAATATAGAGGAGAACTCAGGCTCATTCTGGACAACGCAAAGGCTAAGAACTTAATTGACCAGAATGAGCATGACTTTTTGCTTCCTCAATACCCCCAGGTAGCAACATTTTACTCCCTCCCGAAGGTACACAAGGGGATTAGCCCGATTAAAGGACGCCCCATTGTATCCGGGATTGGCAGCCTGGGACAAAACCTGGGAATATATGTGGACAAAATTTTATCACCTTTTGTCACAGCTCTCCCGTCCCATGTGCGTGACACGGGAGACCTGATCAGACAATTGGAGGGGACCCATTTGGAGGAAGGATCCATCTTGGGTAGTATCGACGTAGAAGCCTTATACTCGTCGATCCCCCACAAGTTTGGTCTCCTGGCAGTGGAGTACTTTCTATCCACACGGGGTTGTCAATTCTCTCCACACAATCAGCTGGTGTTACAGCTTTTAGAATTCTCTTTAACCAAAAACTATTTTCTTTTCAATGGAAAATACTACCACCAGCTCAGGGGCACCGCGATGGGGAGTTCTTGTGCCCCATCGTACGCAAATCTGTTCCTGGGCTGGTGGGAGGATACCCATGTGTTTGGGGGTGATACCTCAAACGGTAGTGAGAACATTCAAATATGGTCTAGATTTATAGACGATATTTTTGTAATTTGGAAGGGTGATTCAGAGACTTTTACCACCTGGACCAAGGGCTTGAACAACAATTCTGTTGGCCTACGATTCACATCAGAATGTGATAAAATAAAACTTCCCTTCCTGGATATCTACATAATCAAAAATTCAAATGGCTCACTAGATACCACAATCTACAGGAAACCAACTTCCACAAACTCTCTCCTGAGATGGGAGAGCAGCCATCCATATCCCCTTAGAAAAGGTATTCCTCGTGGACAATACCTTCGGATCAAAAGGATTTGTTCACAAAAATCAGACTTTCTGAAACAGGCTGCTGACCTGAAAAATAGATTTCTCGATCGAGGTTATCCCTTACATACCCTCAAACCAGCCTTCCAGTTTGCACACAGCCAAGACCGGGCATCACTGTTAAAAACCAAAAAGGAAAGGGCACTGGAAGCTGGAACGAAGGTTGAGAATAAGGATACGAAAGAAATCCGCCTGATTAGAACATTTGATCAGGCAGCTCCAAATGTGAAAAATATTATCTCCAAGTACTGGCACATCTTAAGAATGGACTCAGATATAAGGAGTATAATTAGAGAATACCCCAGTATAACCTACAGGAGGGGAATGAGTATACGTGACAAAGTTGTCAAAAGCCACTTTGTGGGGCCTCCTGCACACAGAACATGGTTAGACAAGCCAGTCATGGGTTGTTACAAATGTGGTACATGTGTCTCTTGCAAATATGTGTGCCGTGGTAAAACTTTCATGAGTAACGTGACTGGCAGGGTATACACCATTAGAGACATGATAAATTGTAAATCAAAGGGTGTCATCTACAAAATTAACTGTAAATGCGGTAAAGAGTACATCGGCAAGACCAAAAGAGAGTTCAGGCGCCGAATAGGTGAACATATTGGAGATATTACACATGAGAGAGAAACATCAGTCTCCCGGCATGTCAGATTTGAACATGACGGAAGACTGGACTCCCTGGAGTTTATGGGAATTGACTTAATAAAACAAACCGGCAGAAGAGGAAACTGGGACAAAAAGATCTTGCAATGTGAAGCCAAATGGATATTTTATATGCAGACAGTATACCCGAACGGCCTTAATGATCAACTGAATTATGGCCCTTTCATCTGAGCCTCATGGTGACACATGAAGGCACTGGATACAAATGAGATATGACCATTAGAGCGTATACATAAGGCCAAATCCCAGTAAAACAAAATAAAATAAAATAAAACAAAATATAAACAA
Source organism: Bufo gargarizans (assembly GCF_014858855.1). NCBI lineage: Eukaryota > Metazoa > Chordata > Amphibia > Anura > Bufonidae > Bufo > Bufo gargarizans. Next base: position 111,008,249 of record NC_058084.1, on the reverse strand, counting down.
AATTAAAATAATATTAAACTCCCCCACTCAGGGTGAAAATAAAATAATACAAATGAATAATTGTACTGGTCTTTTGAAACCTGTCAAAGAAATCTTGATTCGAGCAATAATGCTCAGATGTAGAATAAGTCAAGTCATCAGACTAAATTACGTGTTTCGCGTCACCCGGTTGCTACGCAACGAGAGACGCGCACTCGTAATACCACGAACCTCCAACCTGCCCCATTGTTAGTTGGCCGCTCCTCCCTCTCACTTCCTAGCACGCGTTACTAGCGTGCGTTCCACGTGCGTTCCAGCGCACAGGAAGTGGGAGTGGAAAGGCCGCAGGGCTGAATTAGAGTGGGGGATTTAATAGGGAAACCGGCGCGATACTAAGCGCCAACCTCCTGAGACAACAAACTACAGGCGGTGAGACATAGATGCTGGAGACACTTCCCCGCATCTCAACAGGACACGGACCACTGTCTTTTTAGTGTCTCTGAAAAACGGACTTGTCGATACATCCGACACCTCCTGCGTTCAACAGAACAACTACTGAAGCGGTTAGTAAATGTCGGATCAACTTAATGTGATCCCCATATTCTTTTCTTTTCATTACACAATCGGGACAAATTGTGACTGTTCTTGGTGTATATGTTCCCTTTTTTCTTTACTTTAGTTAACCCTCCAAGAGCGAATATCTCCCCTGATGAGTCCCCAGAAAGGGGTACGAAACATGTTGGGACAATAGAGAGGGAATCCATAAGGGATTTAGGCCCCTCACAGGGAAAGGTTCCTGACGGGGTCGCCCCTATCGGGGCGGGTGCTCTGTATTTCTGTTAGGCAGGGCCTAATAGCCCTAATCCCAACACATCCATTAGGGACTAGATCTAGGGCTAGATAGGACACTGTCCCATAGAAGATTCCATCCAGTAAATACGAGCCTAACTGCGTACCTGAACCGTTTGGATCCATACAGACGGGAGTAGTTTGGACACACACAAAATAGGGAATGTCCATCAACAGGTACAACATTTATCACTGTTAAATTTATGAATATAGATAGTGTTTCCCCATTATTTTTAAGAACAAACTTAGTAAAAGTTATGTTTTAAAGCAAGCAATAGCCCAACAAAGTGTTTTTGATTTAATTGTGCTGAGGCCCAAATAGTTGTATTTCATTTAAAAACAACATCTAGAATTTCTTGTTTGGAAGAAACACACAACACTATGTGTGGAGAAAAAGAGGCACAGCACACCAACATCAAAACATCATCCCAACTGTGAAGTATGGTGGTGGGGGCATCATGGTTTGGGGCTGCTTTGCTGCATCATGGCCTGGACGGATTGCTATCATCGAAGGAAAAATGAATTCCCAAGTTTATCGAGACATTTTGCAGGAGAACTTAAGGCCATCTGTCCACCAGCTGAAGCTCAACAGAAGATGGGTGTTGCAACAGGACAACGACCCAAAGCATAGAAGTAAATCAACAACAGAATGGCTTAAACAGAAGAAAATACGCCTTCTGGAGTCCTGACCTCAACCCGATTGAGATGCTGTGGCATGACCTCAAGAAAGCGATTCATACCAGACATCCCAAGAATATTGCTGAACTGAAGCAGTTCTGTAAAGATAAAAAGGTCAAGAATTACTCCTGACCGTTGTGCACGTCTGATCTCCAACTACAGGAAACGTTTGGTTGAAGTTATTGCTGCCAAAGGAGGTTCATCCAGTTATTAAATCCAAGGGTTCACATACTTTTTCCACCTGCACTGTGAATGTTTACATGGTGTGTTCAATAAAAACATGGTAACATTTAATTCTTTGTGTGTTATTAGTTTAAGCAGACTGTGATTGTCTATTGTTGTGACTTAGATGAAGATTAGATCACATTTTATGACCAATTTGTGCAGAAATCCATATCATTCTAAATGGTTCACATACTTTTTCTTGCGACTGTATATTGTGATTAATAAAAACCTCAGATAGTTCTTAAGGGCCCTTTACACGGGCCGAGATTCGCACAGATTATCGCTAACGAGCGTTCGTTGTAACACTAGTGATGATCGGGAGGTATAAATGTACTGCCGATTACCCGATTAACTAGCAAAACACTCGTTCATTGGGTAATCTAATCGTTTGTGTGCACGCAAAAATGATCGTTTACCGGCAGAAGATCATGCAATGTAAGCACGACCTCATGTCCTGCAAACAACAAGTCCTTATGGGGAAGAGCGATGGCATTAGCGATCTCTCCTCCCCATACTCTGGAGGAGATTGCTGCATGTAAATACAGTAGTCACCTCCACCAGTGATCAGCAGATTGTCGAGAAGGAACGCTTCCTTCCTCACAATCTACTGTAATATTGTCCCGGTTGAAGTGACCTTTAGTCTTCTCTGAGCCAAGGATTTTAATGATAACATGTAAAGTACTTTAACTTAGTGAAAGTTCTGCAAGTAATTACTTTGATTGACCTTATCTTCCATCTGCTTTCCTACATTGAGGAGCACAATGAAATCCACTGTCATTCTGTTTTTCAGTGATATTAAAGGGTTTAAGGATTTTTTTCCAGAAATAGACTTTGATTTCCCCTTCTTATGATTTACTTAAATGAAGCTGAACTGCAGTACCTGATAAATGGATCAGCCAATTTTGTTCTGGATTAACAATGAAGAACCATGGTCCGCATCCCAAAAGACCCCTGTAGGAATCTATTAATTTGTTAATTAATTTAGCAAATGGTTATTCATATTCTAGACCTGAGATATATGAGACCTCAGAAATGTTCTCACTGATCTCCATCTCCGTGTTGCAAATCTCATTGTATGTCCAATGTTGACATACTGGGACTACTGTTATGTTTCTCAATAGATAAGTGGGTCAATGACCCACAGCCTGTTTGCTGCTAGCTAAATTTGTGTACTCAGTTTAAGAAATCTCTTTTAGGCTGAGTTCACACTTTAGTTTTTTAATCAGTTATTTCCATCAGTGATTGTGAGCCAAAACCCGTAGTGAAGCCTACTCAGAGATAAGGCATAATGGAAAGATCCGTACCTGTTCTGTGTTTTTGAACCGCTCCTAGTTTTGGCTTGCCATAACTGATGGAAATAACTGACCAAATAACTCAAGTGTGAACTCAGCCTAACCTTGATGCCTGTTTATTGTGTTTGTGTTGTTTGCCCTTTCCCTGTTGTTACCCTAGGTATCAGTGGTGAGGACTAGTGCTCCCACTGCCCTACTAACTACCTACCTACTTTATTTCAGGGTAAGCCAGGGACGAGGCACAAGATCAGCGTATGGGTTAGCAGCCCGTCTAGGAACGTGAGGGCAGCCAGGTGCCAGGGCCAGATGAGCTAAGGGTCACCATGCCTTCCTCTCCCTAGTGGAAGGGTACTCCTCTTCCCTCCCATCTGCGCTGCACATCTGTTACTTGCCAAATCAGATGTGATACCAGAGTAGTCACTGATTGGCAGTAGGTGTGCTGCAGGATTAGCTAAAGCATAATCATTGACAAAGTCAAGGATGGTTACCAGGAGCATGATCAGAGTGTAACTAACTGAAGGATGGGAAGAGACATGATCAGAATACAGGCAAAGGGACAGAACCATAAGATTGAACAGCAGGAGCAAAATGACAAATCTAAAGTGTTAGACAACAGCGAAATCCAATAACTCCCATAATAAGGCTAGGGTCACGGCCATGATCATGTGCACAGGACACTGCAGGGGGTTAATCTAGTTTATAATGCCAACAATTGACATCTATCTATCCAGTTCAACATATTATCCTGCAAAATTAGATGGAAGCCAGTTTTCCTCATCTTAATGGAAAAATCTGTTCCAACTACACAACTCCAAAACTAAAAAGAGAAGGGTACCCACCTAAACTCACATACCAGGCAATGAGGGTATTAATCAGATATTTAACAAAGACACCAATGATAACACTCAAGTAGTTTCATATCCATGATCCATAATAGAAATTAAAGTTTCGGTCCACATACACAACCATTCACAGAGTGATTTATGGAAGAGAGGCCAAAAAAGCCATTGCCTAAAGATAAATCTAATAAAACATAATTGCAGTTTGCCAAACATGTGGCGTGGTATAAGGGGAACCATTTAAATGTTTTGGAATATCCTAATCAAAGGCCAGACCTCAACCCATTTGAGTATCTGTAGCATGTCTTGAAGACTGCTGTACACCAACGCAACCTATCTAACTTGAAGGTGTTGGAACAGTTTTGCCTGGAAGAATGGGGTGCAACTATAACCATAGCAGACATAGCACTTGCTATGGGGTTCAGAGGTTGGGGTGGGCAATTATGTGTAAGAACATTGAGGGTCATTTATTAACCTGAAATACGCCTATATTAGGTGTATTTCAGGCACAGATTGCAGGGACTTTTCCACAGCTCACGCCAGGTCTAAAAAAGTGGGTTTGGCATGGACGGGGACAGGCAGGCAGGCAGGCCTGTCTCATTCATCATTTTCTACACCTGTTTTCTGCATAGAAAATGGTCTTAATTAGAGATGAGTGAATCGAAGCTGATGAAGTGGAATTCAATCCAAATTTCAGAAAAATTCGATTTGCACTAAAGCCAAACGAATCACATTTTTTCCTAAAATGGCTGCTGCACGTGTGAGGACATGGAGCAAGGAACTCTGGGAAGGCAGGATCACCCACAATGCCATGCATGCAGCCAATCAGCAGCCAGCCCTGTGATGTCACAGCCCTATAAATAGCGGCAGCCATCTTAGATTCTCCCATTTACCAGTGTGCTTAGTGCAGGGAGAGACATCTGCAGGCGCTAGGGATAGTGTTCGAAAAAAACGTCATTGTGCTAAAAAAAAAAAAAAACGATTTACAAGTGCAGGGAAAGATTATTCAAGGTGTACAGAAAGGATAGGGAGGAATCATTCCGCAACATTTATGTTGAACAGGGTTCAGTAGGGGAGGTTACAGCCTGGGAAATAGGAACAATCCAATTAGACTTTGCTGCACTGACTGGGGATCCAAATTGCCATTATACAGCTCTGTAATTCCAGCAAACCATTCTTATTAGGGTGCAAGTGCTGTTTGATACAGGCATTAACAGGGTTTATTACAAGGAAATATTTCTACGTCTTATTTGCCCTTGTGCAGTGCAGTTATATGTTCTAAAGCATGTTTTGGCTTGTATTAGTGGGGAAAAATGGCTTATTAGCCATTGTGTGGTGAAGTGCTAAAACTACAGCCCTTTTTGCCATGTATTAGTGGCAAAAGTAAAATATATTTGCCGCTCAGCGTTGAAGTTATATGTTCTAAAGCCTTCTGTGGCGTGGAAAAAAATTAGGGCCTTATTGCCGTTCAGTGGTGCAGTTATATATTCTAAAGTCATGCTTGCCGTGTATTAGTGGCAAAATAAAAATATATTCACCGTTCAGCATTGCACTTATATGTTGAAAAGTCTTTTGTGTAGTGTAAAAGTGGAAAGTTATATATTTTAAAGCCCTTTTTGCTCTGTATTAGTGGCAAAAGATATTCGCCATTCAGCGGTGCAGTTATATGTGGTAAAGCACTTTTTGCAGTATAGACCGAATTACGTAGTAGTGAAATTTTTTCTGTGAAACAGGCATTTTTGTGGAAAATTGATAGGTGATTGTAGACTTTCTTCTGTATGAACCAAATTCCATTATCCTTTCATTGGTGACATTTTTTTAATTCAAATGTTTTTTTCGGGAAAATTGATAGTTGATTGTAGACCGCCTTTTGCTGTATGGACCGAATTACATCGTCCTGGGTCCTGCAGTAAACATAATGAATATGTTGATGACAACACACCAGCAGACTGCCTTTACCATCTATTCACAATTAAATCAAGCAGCTTCAGTAAATTGAAAATATTCATGTGTTTTTATCTGCTCCGTCTGCATTCAATCTCCACAGAACACAAGACATGACAGTAGAGCCTCTGCTTTGGAGTCCAAGTCCAGTTTCTTAAGATCAGGAGTTCCATCAGAATGGTGCGTAACATTCTTGCTCCCTTTGCAAAGTCATAACAAAAGGACTCCATAGGCATACACATCAGAGGAAGCTGAAGCTGGTTGCCCCAATTTTAATTAAGGACCAGTAAACAGCAGGAAGAAAATAGAGGTGGCTGAACTCCGCTGCTCTGCATCTCTTGTGAAGTCAATGTCTCCAACTATGCCCCTCTCGTGATTTACAGCAAATACATTATTTTCATGTAGAGATCCAAGAATTATGTTGGAGGCATGTAGTGTATGCAATCCATGTGCGACCCCTTTCATCACTCTCACGTTGTTCTGCACCTGGTTTGCCTAGGCGAACGGAGTCACACAGGGGTGGAACTGCTCTGTGTCCTTCAGCAAGACATCGAATCCTGGCTTTCTCTGCAACAACTCAAAATCAGAACCATGGTGACCAACAACGGGAAGTACATCGTGTCGGCGCTGCATGGCACACATATTCAATCTGGTTGTCAAGCGGTTCCTGAAGTCTTCCACCCATCTGCAAAACATCCTAAAAATGGCAAGGAAACTTTGCATGCACTTTAGCCACTCGTACACCGCAAAGCACACCATCCTTGAGCTGCAGCGGCAGAACGGCATCCCACAACATAGGCTGATATGTGACATTTCCACCCAATGGAATTCCACCCTCCATATGTTGGACTGACTATACGAACAGAGAAAGGCAATCTTGATGATCCAAGCGGATAGGAGTACTCCCCTGTGTAACTTCAATGTCAGCCAGTGGCAGATCATGCACGACACCTGCCGTTTGCTCAGGCTCTTTGAGGAAGCCACTTTATTTGTCAGTTGCCAGGACTATGGGATGAACAACGTCATTCCACTGCTTCATGTCCTGGAACAGATGCTGGTTAATCTGGCTGGTCAGGGGACTGGAGACGTGGCACCTAGATCTCACGGCCACATGAGCCCTGTGGGGGCTGAACTGGAGGAGGAGGAGGACATTGGAGCACAAGCAATGTGTAGCGAAATGGGTGGTTTTTCTACAGAGGTGACAGGAGAGGAGGAGCAGGAGCAGCCGGAGGAGCTACACGGCGATAAGGAAGAGGAGGCAGAGGACCCAGGCACACTGTGGCAGTATGCAATGGAGATGGAGGCAGGGAGTCCCTCCAAGTCACTTGCACAAATGGCCTGATGCATGCTCACTTGCTTGCATAGTGACAGCCAAATTGTCACCATTCGGCAGAGGGATGACTTCTGGCTCTCCACCTTGTTGGACCCTTGCTACCGGCACAAAATGGGGGCCTTTTTTACACCCGCTGAGAGGGAGGACAAACTGAATTACTATAGAGACATCCTATGTAGTCTGAAGGTTCGCCGAAACGCTCGTCGGGGCCATCCCTGAGGAAGCACACATGGGTAACTGATTCTGTGTTTATATGTTTGATTATGCACTTGCACTATATTATTATCTAATGTGGATGTTATGTTGAATCGCTGCCCTTGTGTGTTTTCCTCTTGTGGATGCCGCCTTTCCCTGCACCCATTCTTTATGTACGGTTTGTCCTCTATCTATGTTATCAATAAATGTATTTATAATTTATGCAGTCTGGTAATTTTTGATAGGTGCTTTCTTCATCCACATAGTGAAGAAACTACTCACCAGCATCTAGACATAGAGAAGAACCTGAACCAGCAGGTGGTGGCATACTTGGAGTGCACCCTGCCAGCCATCATTGAAGATCCGCCCCAAGAAGAACTCGCCTGTCCACCCAAAATGTGGAGAGACTGACATTTGTCAAGATGAATCATGCTTGGATCAGCCAAGATTTCCACCCACCAATGCCTGATGCATCAGACTAGATCATCCATGGTGCCACACCAACACTTTGACAAAAGAGACCGGTTTCTTCTGGCTACCTGCCTCAGCTACTATTCTGGTGCCACACATCTGATGCCAAGTGCTCCTTCTTTCACTCGCCATCTTCAGCTGGTACTCATATTGCCACCCACCTCAACACTATGTCACCTTGCCACTCTGTGGCCTCCTCATGCTGTTGCCATCTTCACACTGTGCCACCTTGCAACTCTGTGGTCTCCTCGTGCTGTTGCCACCTCCACACTGTCACCTTGCCACTCTGTGCTCTCCTCATGCTGCTTCCATCTCCACACTGGGCCACTTTGCCACTCTGTGGCCTCCTCATGCTGCTGCCACCTCCACACTATGTCACCTTGCCACTCTGTGGCCTCCTGATGCTGCTTCCACCTCACCACTATTTCATAGGGCCACTCTGCGGACTTCTCATGCTGTTCCCACCCTCCTCACTTCATAACTAGGCCACTAAGCTTTTAATAGAACATGTTCTGTAGACATCTATGTGGAATCAGCTGATGACGGTGTAAAAGGAGTGTGGTCCTTCTTGGCGCTAACATCGACCTATAAGGCTGAGTTCATACTTGAGTTATTTGGTCAGTTTTGGCACCATCACTGCCCAAATAAGTGAAGTGTGCAGTGATTCTAAGAGAGACGCCTGTCATCTGGCATCTTTCCAAAAAGATTTGATTCGATCCAAATTTATTTGTGGATCCAAAACAGAGATGACACGTGAATGGAATCTTTGCATGTCTTCTGTGTTTTGTACCCACTCCAGCTATTGGCTACCAAGTCATAAGCCAATTGTGATACAAAAAAGGGACCATGTCATACAGGCCATACAGCTGCTATATAGACAGGATTCGTTTTAGGAATCTTCTAGCAGCTTGAAAAATGTAGCAAAAGTGACCCACGCCTTATTGCGCACGCTGAATGCGCATATTACATTGCCGATTTTCGCAATCAAGAAAATAATGGCGAATTCTCGAAATTATGATGAATGTTCGCCCAAATATTCACAAAATATTGCAAATTTGAATATTGCCCCTGCCGCTCATCACTAATAGGATTTGTCATGAGCTGGACCAAACTGGTACACGATTCCCAGACTGGAGCTCTGCACTGCTGTGCTTGCAGTGGAGTTGGCTGAACTTATAACATCAGGAATGAACCTGGAAATCGAAGAAGTCGAGTTTTACACAGACAGCATGGTAGTCCTAGGCTATATTTGCAACGAAACCAGATGCTTTTATGTCTACGTCTGCAATCGGGTGCTAAGAATCAGAAGATCCACTTGTCCTAAACAGTGGCCCTATGTGCCTACACAGCATAAACCTGCGGACCATGCGACTAGATCCGTCACACCAGGCCACCTTAAAGACACCACATGGTTTACGGGTCCTGCATTCCTGTAGCGTTTAACATCTTGCAGTATCGGATCCGACACATTCGAATTGGTAGAACCAGATGCTGATGAAGATGTCCGATCTGAAGTAACTGTTCTACATACAGTCACTTATGACCACCAGCTCAAGTCTCATCGTTTCAACAGGTTCTCCACCTGGATGTTTCTTGTTTGTCCTATAGCCTGTGTAGTTCATATAGCTCAGTCTTACCAATCGACATTACCTGTGAGCCAGAAGCCATGCAAAGGTTGGCATCACTGCAAACATGCCTTTACTTCTGCTAATCTGAGAAAGTCAAAAAACATAATAATTCCTACTCTACAACATGAATGTTATTTTAGGAAATAGACTACCTCAGCGAGGGCCAAGCAGTCTCCAAAGATAGTGTTTTGAAAAGGCTTGATCATATCATTGACCAAAATGGGTTGCTAAGAATGAAGGATCTAGTGGTGGTGTCTGTTAACGCCAGACGGGGAGTGTTCAGCAGGGTTTGAATTTAATTCTATTTCCCTTCAGCCAGGGTTTGTATTCCTGTAGTGATTAATGTGGTAATAGCATTGTATTGCACCTTGTTTTTCTTGGTGCAAAGCATTGTGGTAGTGCAACCCATCCTGGGAAAGAGAAGTCTCCAAGACACAGTACAGAGCTGTCCTCCTGCATATCTCCTTCTAATACTCCTCCATACTGGTAAAATCATATCTGGTGAGAGATCTATCTTTGTTTCAGGGAAATTATGTTATGCAGAGCTGTTTAGTTAGTTATAGTCGTCACTCAGGGAGTTACTTCTGTTAGCTAGCCATGCAATCTTATGTTAGGCAGCCATTTTACCATGTGCTTCGGTGTTATGCAAATTTTAAAGTACATGCTATGCTATATACCTATTCATGTTATTTGTACACTTTTAGTTTTTCCTAGTTATTTGTAACCTTTATAGTTTTTAAATTGATCAATCATCAAATACTCCTGTTTTGCCAATAAACAAGTTAGACTACAAAGAGCAGTCCTCTTATTTGGAAGTCAGGAATGATTTATGCTGAATGTCAGACTGCACACTGTGTGAATGTGTATGAATACAGAACAACCAAGATAACACTGTGCCATGTGTTATCAGAGTCAAGTTTAGCTCGGCTTTATCTTTATAATGCAATCAAAAAATGTCTACATGATACATGCCATGATTAACTTTGTCTACATGATACATGCCATTTTCTGAAGTGAGACAACCCCTTTAAAGGCCTTGTGTAGTGGGTTGATATTGATGATCTATCCTCAGGATAGGTCATCAATATCAGATCGGCGGGGGTATGACTCCCAGCACCCCAACTGCTTCTACCATTTTCAAACTCCACCAGGAGTCAGACACCTATCAATCTGATACTGATAACCTACCCTGAGGAAAGGTAATCAATATTTACCCACTGTACACTTTTTTTTTATTCCCTTGGGGTGTATGTCATCAGATGTGGTGACTTGTTTATATTTAGCTCGTTATGGTGTTGCTGCACTTTTTGCTGGGTTATAGATGATAGTTAATGGGTTTGTTTGACAATGATTGCAACACAGTCAATCCTAAGCTCTCTTCCCAATCAGGTTGCATATTTAGCATATACAGATCAGTCATAACGTTAAAACCATCTGCCTAACATTGTGTAGGTCTCTTTATGTATCACGCAAACAACTCTGACCCATCAGTGCATGAACTCCACAAGACCTCTGAAGATGTCCTAAAGTCCAGTATCTTGTGCCAAGATTTTAACATCAGAACCAAAGATGAGAGAATTTGATTTGTTTTGGGTCTGATTTGCTGAATTTTTCAATTTGGGCACAAATCGAGTCTACCTGAATCAAATATAACCCAATTGCATTAAAATTTGGTATGTAACACTCTCTTGTATTCTACGGATGTAGTCGAGTTAACACTCATGATTTATAAGACATGTTATCTAAACTAAATGCGTTAAGCAAACACCTTCAATTGCTTTTCAATGGCTTTTGTTGCGATGACTGTATATACATAGAGAGATAAAGGGTATGGTAAGCCAGTCAATCAATATTCCTCTGGATTTCTGGGAGAACTATATAAAAAATAGCACATCTGCTGACATCAGATAGGCTTAGGAAAGCTAATTTGAATATTTTTCTAGACACCTAGGGCATTTCTTGACCTAAAATACTCCACACACATACTACACATAATAGGCACTCTCCATAATGAGAGAGTACAACCCTGTCTCACTCTCTCCCTGATCAAAAACATAATTAATTAGATAAACCACTTTTATTGCTCCATGGTGCAGAGTCTGATGCTGTCATGCCCATTGTGGGCTCTTTCAGTGGTGGACGGGGATCAGCATGGGCAGTCTAACTCCAATTTTTGCTGCAGAAGCTTATACCTGTCCATTTTTCCTGCTTCCAACACATTAACTTCAAGAACAGACTGCTCATTTACTGAATAATATATCACACCTTTTGACAGTTGTCATGAGATAATTAATGTTATTCACTTCACCTGTAGTTTTGAGCGTGAATATTCGTATATCCAAATTGAATTCCAAATCGCATATAAATAATCCTGATAGTTATTGTTAGAATCCTAGTAATAGGGAATTGTGTAGCTGAATTGCTGATAGGGTCCAGTGCAGGGTGTAGTGTAGGTTATAGAGATAGCTGAAATTAATAATCCATCTAGTTAGTGTTAGATAGTGTAGGTTATAGTGTGTGGCAGGAAAATAAATGTGCAATGTGCATGTGAGAGAGAAGTTGCTGCCAACCATTTTCATCACTAAGGCCTCTTTCAGATGGGCGTTGCAGGAAAAGGTGCGAATGTGTTGCGGGAACATGCAAGATTTTTCTGTGCGAGTGCAAAACATTGTAATGCGTTTTGCACTCGCGTGAGAAAAATCGGCATGTTTGGTACCCAAACCTGAACTTCTTCACAGAAGTTCGGGTTTGGGATTGGTGTTCTGTAGATTGTATTGTTTTCTCTTATAACATGGTTATAAGGGAAAATAATAGTATTCTGAATACAGAATGCATAGTAAAATAGCACTGGAGGGGTTGAAATTTTTTTTATTTTTTTTTAACTCACCTTAATCCACTTGATCGCGCAGCCGGCATCTCTTCTGTCTGCCTTCCTTTGCTGTGTGCAGGAACAGGACCTGTGGTGACGTCACTCCGGTCATCACATGATCCATCACATGATCTTTTAACATGGTGATGGATCATGTGATGACCGGAGTGATGTCACCACAGGTCCTGTTCCTGCACACAGCACAGATGACAGACAGAAGAGATGCCGGCTGCGCGATCAAGTGGATTAAGATGAGTTCAATTATTTTTTATTTTTAACCCCATAGAAATCAATGGGACAGTTTTTAACAGCCAATTGACAAGAGTGCACCCGTCTAACGGTTGTTAAAAATGGGTACACTTTATCTATATGGCCATTTAGGAGTTAAAAAAAAAACTCACCTCATCCACTTGCTTGTGCTGCGGCAGTCTCTTCTCTCTTCATTGAGCAAGACCTGCGATATGTGGTGATGTAACCACGTGGGAGCTCTCAGTGACGTCATCGAGCACATTGCAGGTCTTTTGGCAGGTCCTGTTCAGTGAAGAGAGACTGCTGCAGCGTGAGCAAGTGGATAAGGCTACTTTCACACTAGCGTTCGGGTGTCCGCTTGTGAGCTCCGTTTGAAGGGTCTCACAAGCGGCCCCGAACGCATCCGTCCAGCACTAATGGATTCTGAGTGGACGCGGATCCGCTGAGAATGCATCAGTCTGGCAGCGTTCAGCCTCCGCTCCGCTCAGCAGGCGGACACCTGAACGCTGCTTGCATTAAGATGGGGCCCTACATTGGAGGCATTATTAAAGCTGGGGACATTAAAAAAACAATTTCTATACTATAGGGGACATTACTTAAGATGGTGGCTTACATTGGGGGCATTATTAAAGATGGGGCAGTAAAAAAAAAAAAACATACACTATGGGCGACATTATTTTACCAGGAGGCCTACATGGGGGACATTATTAAAGCTGGTGACAGTAACAAAAAAAATCCTACACTATGGTGGACATTATTTTACTACGGGGCCTACGTGGTGGCATTATTAAAGCTGGGGGCTGTAAAAAAAAAAAAAAAAAAATCCTACACTATGGTGGACATTATTTTCAGAAGGGTGGGAGTAGAAATAACTGCCAATCAAATCCATCCTTTTTTCAAAAACAGACACATGGACAGAAAATGGATGCACACACTGATGCAAAATGGCCATTAAAAACTGACAATGCGTGCGTTTTTAATTGACTTTTTTTTCACTTAGGTTCCCATCTTATAGAGTATTCGCCAAGAGTCTCAAATTTACAAAATAAGCGTAGCATTAGCACCAGAATATTTTCTATAATTATAGCATTATTGTACTTTATTTGGTTTGCAGAGTGCTATTGCATTGTATTTTTTTTCTAATATAAAACTCCTTGCCATCCACTGCCAAGTTCTAGGTTGATAGGTACCCAACACACATACATATTGCTCTCCAGCAATCAAAGGGTTAATACCCCCCTAAGGCTGTGGATTCTATAAGCACAAACAAGAACAAAACATTAAATATTTTAAATCGTCATTGCACTTTCCATCAACTTTGCATAAATTGACAGTACAGTCAAATATAAGATACAGTGATCCCTCAAAATTAGAGTTGAGTGAACCCGAACTGTAAAGTTCGGGTTCGTACCGAACTTTAGGTTTTTTGGCACCCGGACCCGAACCCGAACATTTACGCAAAAGTTCGGGTTTGGTGTTCGGCGAATTTTATGGCGCTTTTTGAAAGGCTGCAAAGCAGCCAATCAACAAGCGTCATACTACTTGCCCCAAAAGGCCATCACAGCCATGCCTACTATTGGCATGGCTGTATTTGGCCAACTGCAGCATGTGACCCAGCCTCTATCTAAGCTGGAGTCACATAGCGCCGCCCGTCACTCTGCTCGGATTAGTGTAGGGATAGGCTGCAGCTGCTGTGAGGGAGAGATCAGGGAGGAATCTTATGAAGAACTGCTTCTTTACTCAGCGATCTACAGCAAATGTGTTTTGTGGGTGCAGTGCACAATTGTTTTAAGCCTGCCCTGAGCCAACTACTACTGAAAGCAAACTTTTTTTCCTTCAGTTAGTCAATATCAATACATAATCGGCAGCTATTTTATGCAACGATAGTGCACCAGCACAGGATATCTGCATGTCTGCAAGTTCAGAAATACTGCTTTGAGACACTGGAGTAAAAAAAAAAACCTTTGTTTCATAAATTGCACATCTAGGATTATCGCTGCATAAGTGACTGTTTAATTAAGGCCAGAAATACGGCTTTCTCATACTGGGGCATACTGGGGTGAAAAAAAAACCTCTGTTTCATATAGTGCACATCTAGGATTATAGGTGCATAAGGGACTGTTCACAGGCTAGAAATACGGCTTTCGCATACCGGGGTGGAAAAAACACTGTGTTTTATATACTGCACATCTGTGATTATAGGTGCATAAGTTACTATGAAATTTAGGCCACAAATACAGCTTTTGCTTACTGGGGTTAAAAAAAAACTCTGATATACTGCACATCTGTGATTATAGGTGCATAAGTTACTGTGAAATTTAGGCCACAAATACAGCTTTTGCTTACTGGGGTTAAAAAAAAAAAACTCTGATATACTGCACATCTGGGATTAGAGGTGCATAAGTGAGTGTCACATTTAGGCCAGAAATACGGCTTTGGCATACTGGGTGAAACAAACCCCTCTGTTTCATATAGTGCACATCTAGGATTATAGCTGCATAAGGGACTGTTCATTTTAGGCCAGAAATACGGCTTTCGCATACCTGGGTGGAAAAAACACTGTGTTTTAGGCCTCATGCACACGACCGTTGTGTGCATCCGTGTCCGTTGTTCTGTTTTGTTTCACTCAAATTTTCATCTTAGTATCAGCTTCAGCCAAAGGTCATTCAGTCCTGACTGTACTGGTACGATTACACCCTATCACCATCGGTAATCTCCCCAGTGGTTCCTCCCGTTTCCAACTATTCTTTCCCCTGCCTCAGCCCTTCCCCGCCCTCCGCCCGCCCTCCGGCCAGCATCATGATTGTAGCCCTGCCCACCCTGCGATACCCGACCAGCGCTCAAATGCCGGCTTATTTAAACCCCGGCAGTGCGCGCTTTTGTGAACACACAGCACACCAGACGTCCCACGTGCTGGGAAACGAGCGGCTTCCACTGTGATCCACCAGGTAGGTTTTCCCCCCCTGGTACATCTATCCAGCCCAGCATCTCTTCACGTAGCGCTAGCATATGAAACATATTACCTGCTATCACCCACATGTTTGTCTTAACTAATCCAAAGATCTCGGCCACACATATAAATTGGTCCTCTAGGCGCATATATGTTTATCATGTGTTCATTCATTTTTTATTATGTAATCGTTTGACTCAAGTAATTCTTATTGCCATGATCACACATATTTTTTATCCATATTTATTTTTCTTTTTATTTTCATTCATCTACATCTATTTCTATTTTTATTACCATGATTTTTCTTTTTTTCAATTTTTTCCTATTTATTTTCATGAACTAATCATCCCAATACATGGTCAAATTACTCAATTATTGCTACATTGTCGCGATACCCAATTATAGTTGATCTAGTATAAAGCTAGTGATAGGCGCATATATCAACGCCAACGCTAAAGATGCTTATAATGAATTTTTTGGAGATCATTGCACTTTTATCAATTGACTTTTTACTATGTATCTATTATGAACATTTAGTCTTCTCAGAATATAATATATGTATTTATGTATATATTTATCAGAAAAAATAGTAGGTAAATGAGGGGCACTCCGTGTAAGGGAATACAAACAACAAGTGAATAATGGCTAGATTTTATTAATCTTATAAACACGCCAATGCATCAAACAATAACAATGTTAAAAACATCCATAAAATATAATAAAATGCATAAAATAAAATAAATACCCAATGAAAAGGGCCCTGAGAAAAATTCGTCAGACAAGCATGAAAGTCCACAAATTTGTGAACGCGAATAATAAGCAGTCCCCACAATAGAAATAATCGCACCGGGTCTTTATACACTTGGAAAATGCGTAACTCAAGCCTGTATCAAGCCTGTAATAAAATCTAGCCATTATTCACTTGCTGTTTGTATTCCCTTACACGGAGTGCCCCTCATTTACCTACTATTTTTTCTGATCTATTTGTGCGGTCTGGGTGGACCGAGAGGTGAGCACCCTTATCTATTCGGTCTATAGGTTGAGTCACTGGTTTATACTAGTTTCTTCAATATGTATATATTTATACCTTTTAATTCTCCCTATAATTCATTACGTGAATATATATTTATGTATTTATTATTTTATATGTGGCTATGTCTGTACACACATGTATATACATATATACTCATGTTACGACTTCTCAGATATATTATCTATTTCTATTTTTATCATCATTTTTAATTTTATTTTCATCAACGTTCATGTATATATTCGATATATTTCTTTCTGTAGACTTGATAAAGGGGTCATGCACCCTGAAACGCGTTGTCCTGATTAAACCAAATTGTTTCCTACCATTGGTTGTGGATTTGCGCCCTTTCACTTTGCTCTTCTTGGACTTTCTTGGTCCACCAAACCCACAGCTCTCATACTCACCCGATCGGCGGTTTGGCTCCGACCAAAGGGTGTTTGGACAAAGCCGGCGGCACCAACCAATCCTCACGTGTACTTAGCCTTCATTGTAGTTGCACCCAATTTGGTGCAACTCTGACAGGTGAGCCTCTTGTAAGAAAGGGGAAATAGTAATTTACATACTCACCCTATGAGCGCCTTCTCTTTTTGTTGTCTATAAACGCTTTTAGAGTTCGGAGGAAGAGGCAGTGGTGAGACCGAGCCAACAGCGTAGCAAAAGAGGGAGCAGGGTGCAAAAGCAGAGCAGTCGTAGCCAAAACAGTTCGCCTGCTACTGGCCACCGTCACCAGGGACCGAGCACACAAAAGGCAGCTTCAAGGAGTTCCCTGGCATGGCACTTCTTCACACAATGTGCTGACGACAAGACCTGAGTGGTTTGCACGCTGTGCCATCAGAGCATGAAGTGAGGCATTAGCGTTCTGAACCCTAGCACAACCTGCATGACCAGGCATCTACATGTGAGTCACGGGCTGCAGTGGAGTAAGCACCTTCAAAACCAAGAAAGGGCTCAGGCCCCTCCTGCTTCCTCTTCTGCTGCTGCCTCGGCCTTTTCCTCCTCCTCTGGAGGAACGTTGGCACCTGCCGCCCAGCAAACAGAGGATGTGCCACTAACACCACCACCTCCGTCACCAAGCATCTCCACCATGTCACACGGAAGCGTTCAGCTCTCCATCTCATAAACCTTGAAGAGAAAGTGTAAACTCCCACCTAGCCACCCTCGATCCCTGGCCCTGAATACCAGCATTTCTAAACTACTGGCCTTTGAAATGCTGTCATTCAGGCTGGTAGAGACGGACAGCTTAAAACAGCTCATGTCGCTTGCTGTCCCACAGTACGTCGTTCCCAGCCGCCTCTACTTCTCAAGTGTGCACTGCGCAACACCATCTGTGGCAAGGTCCACCTAACCACAGATACGTGGACCAGTAAGCACGGCCAGGGACGCTGTATCTCCCTAACTGCACACTGGGTAAATGTAGTGGTGGCTGGGCCCCAGGCTGAGAGCTGTTTGGCGCACGTCCTTCCGCCACCAAGGATCGCAGGGCATCTTTCTTTGCCTCCTGTTGCCTCCTCTTCCTACTTGGCTTCCTCCTCCTCTTCTACCACCTCCTCATCCGGTCAGCGACAGACCTTCACCACCAACTTCAGCACAGCCAGGGGTAAACGTCAGCAGGCCGTTCTGAAACTGATGTGTTTGGGGGACGGGTCCCACACCGCGCAGGAGTTGTGGTGGGGTATAGAACAACAGACCAACGAGTGGTTGCTGCCAGTGAGCTTGAAGCAGCTCTGGGACGAGCCGGTTTGACGCACATCCCTTGCCTGGCGCATGTGCTGAATTTGGTGGTGCAGAAATTAATTCACAACTACCCCAACATGTCAGAGCTGCTGCATAAAGTGCGGGCCGTCTGTGCGCGCTTCCGGCGTTCTCATCCTGCCGCCGCTTGGCTGTCTGCTCTACAGCGTAACTTCGGCCTTCCCGCTCACTGCCTCATATGCGACTTGCCCACCAGGTGGAACTCCACCTTGCACATGCTGGAGAGACTGTGCGAGCAGCAGCAGGCCATAGTGGAGTTTCAGCTGCAGCACGCACGGGTGAGTCGCACTGCGGAAGAGCACCACTTCACCACCAATGACTGGGCCTCCATGCGAGACCTGTGTGCCCTGTTGTGCTGTTTCGAGTACTCCACCAACATGGCCAGTGGCGATGACGCCGTTATCAGCGTTACAATACCACTTCTATGTCTCCTTGAGAAAACACTTAGGGCGATGATTGAAGAGGATGTGGCCCAGGACGAGGAGGAGGAGGAGGAAGAGGGGTCATCTCTAAAACTTTCAGGCCAGTCTTTTAGAAGTGGCTCAGAGGGAGGTTTTTTGCAACAGCAGAGGCCAGGTACAAATTTGGCCAGCCAGGGCCCACTACTGGAGGACGAGGATGAGGAGGAGGATGAGGATGAAGCATGTTCACAGCGGGGTGGCACCCAACGCAGCTCGGGCCCATCACTGTTGCATGGCTGGGGGGATACGGAGGACGCAGACGAAACGCCTCCCACAGAGGACAGCTTGTCCTTACCTCTGGGCAGCCTGGCACACATGAGCGACTTCATGCTGCAGTGCCTGCGCAACAACAGCAGAGTTGCCCACATTTTAACGTGTGCTGACTACTGGGTGGCCACCCTGCTGGATCCCCGTTACAAAGACAATGTGCCGTCCTTAATTCCCTCACTGGAGCGTGATCGGAAGATGTGCGACTACAGGCGCACGCTGGTAGACGCGCTCCTGAGAGCATTCCCGACTGACGCCGGGGGACAAGTGGAAGCACAAGGCGAAGGCAGGGGAGGAGGAATCGGTCGCCAACGCAGCTGTGTCAGCGCCAGCACCTCAGAAGGCAGGGTTAGCATGGCCGACATATGGAAAAGCTTTGTCACCTCGCCGCAACAACCGTCCCCAACTGCTGATATGGAGCGTGTTAGCAGGAGGCAGCATTTGAACAACATGGTGGAACACCTGTGTACATGCCTACACATACTGACTGTTGGTTCTGCCCTATTCAACTTCTGGCTGGGTCTCCAAATTGTCCACATGGCCAGAGCTGGCCCTGTATGCCTTGGAGGTGCTGGCCTGCCCTGCAGTCAGTGTACTCTCTAAACGTGTCCACAGCCAACGTGGACAAGCTCACGTTCATTAAAATGAACCAGGCCTGGATCCCACAAGACTTGTCTGTACCTTGTGCAGAATAGACAGTTCTAACAGCCTCAAGCATCCATCCTTGTACTCAAATGCACTTTTTTTTTTTTTTTATATATATGTCCCAATATTTTGGGGGATACCCCTATGTAAAAATGCAAAATAACACACATCTGTGTTGGCTACCTATTCCTCCTTCGCCGGTGCTTCCACTTAGACTGCCATGTGAGTCTACACGGCCACATCCACCCATTCACCGCCTCCTCAACCTCTTCCTCCTACATCATTCCAAATTTTTATTTTTTTAAGGTCTTTTTTGTTTTTTTAATTCATTCCCCTATCCACATTTGTTTGCAGAGCATTTGCCATGCTCTTAAGCATATTTTGCTGCCTTTTGCAGCCCTCTAGCTCTTTCCAGGGCTATTTTAGAGCCATTTTAGTGGCCAAAAGTTCGGGTCCCTATTGACTTCAATGGGGTTCGGGTTCAAGTTCGGGTCAAGTTCGGGTCCCGAACCCGAACTTTTTTTTCAAATTCGGCTGAACCTGCCGAACCCGAACATCCAGGTGTCCGCTCAACTCTACTCAAGATACAACGGCCTCAGAATACAATATTTTCAACATACAATGGTCTTTTCTGACCCATTTTAAGTTGAAACCAGACTCAACATACAATGTCTCAGACTCCGACCCAACCAATCTTGTCCACTTCTCTGGTAAAATAGCTGTATTTCCTAGTTATCTGCTATTCTAGACTGTTATTTGTAAGGACTTGTTTTATTTGTCTTAGTTATCTGCTTATTTTTCTTAAATCTTCATTTTCTCTTATCTTGGATGACATTTTGGGGCTGTGGAACCGATTACTCAACTTACAATGGTTTTAACATACAATGGTCGTCCTGGAACCAATTAATATTGTAACTTGAGGGACCATTGTACTTTGTAATATCTATAATAATAAAATCCCTGTGTGAGTGCGCTGTATCCGTGTGTGTGTCACCAGTTTTGCACTGGGCATGCACGGCGCGGCGTCCAATCAGGACACAGCGCTCCACACTGACGCAGTGCTACACACACGTTTCCCTGTAGCTTGACTGCCAATAGATACCTCCGAGGCCGCAGCTTCCCTGCCACCATCCGCTCCTGCCACAGTTCCCTCTCCGCCGTCCGCTCCTCTCTCGGCTCAGGAGATGCAGAGCGCGAGCACCCCCCTCCTTTAGGATGGCAGAACAGTAGCCAGCAGAGTGTTGGCTGTAATGTCCAGCTAACACGCGTTGGCCGTTTAACCCCTTCCATGCCGTGGTCTTTAGGGACCGCTGTATGGAGGGGCTAACCATCAGGCCGCTGCTCTGCCCTGGCAGCGGCCTGATGCTTGAAGGGTTAATGCCCCCTGCACACAACACCCCCGTCCCCCCTTTCAAGCTGCCAAGATGCAGAGCCCGCAGCACCCCCATCCCCCCTTTTCAAGATAAAAGAGCGCTCGGCACCCCACCACCCTTTCAGGATGGCAGAGCGGCAGTGGGGTAGAGTGTTAGCTGTAATGTACGGCTGTTTAACCCCTTCCATGCAGTGTTCCTTAGGGACTGCTGTATGGAGGGGCTAACCATCGGGCCGCTGCTCTGTTGTGTCCCCCATCGGGCTGCTGCACTGTGGCAGCATCCCGATGGTCATCATGGCAACTAGACACCTTCACAGGCATCCGGCTTGCTGTGGTATATCTTAGCCTGATCAGGCTCCGGCTAAAGGCAGGAGCCTGATCAGGCTTAGTGTGAGTTCAACTATATAGTGTACTGCAGTGTATTGTAAGCCATCAGACCCACTGGATCTTCAAGAACCAAGTGGGTCTGCGTCCAAAAAAAAAAAAAAAAAAAACTCTTCCTATATCCACACATAATTGGTTAAAAATGTAAAAAATAAAAAACACTAAATATGTTTGGTATCACCGCGTCCGTAAGGACCTGATCTATAAAATAATCATGTTACTTTTACCGCATGGTGAACCCCATAAAAAAATATATGAAAAACTTTAATGGAATTTCAATTTTGCCCACTGCACTTCCCAAAAATTGGTATAAAAAGTGATAAGAAAAAGTCATATGTATCCATAATTAGCACCAACTAAACCGTGACCTCATCCCACAAAAAATTTGCCCCTACATAAGCGAATCATCCAAAAAATTAAAAAAATATGACTTCCAGAAAATGTTTTTTTTTTAAACATGCTTTTATTGAATAAAATAAAGTAAAAAAAAATGCACATATTAGGTATTGTCATGTCCGTATCTAGTGAACACCATAAAAAAATAATAATAGAATGTGCCAAAAAATCTATTTTTTATCACCTTACATCACAAAAAGTGTAATACTAAGCAATCCCAAACTCATATGTGCCCCATAATGGTACCAATCAAACAGTCATCTCATTCCGCAAAAAATTAGACCCTACCTAGGACAATCGCCCAAAAAATATCAAAATATGGCTTTCAGAAAATGGAAACACAAAAACATGATTTAAAAAAAAAAATGCTTTTATTGTGTCTCAGCCACAGCCAGCATATAGTGCCAGCAGTCTCAGCCACAAGCCACAGCTAGCAATCTCAGCCACAGCCACCAGTCAGTGTGGTCAAGTTCCCTTGCCATTTAATATAGACTGTTCCTACTAATGTTTATGCACTACTATTCTAGCACCCGGTATTGTAACGTGTGTTATATCTCATCCCAAATACTTTAATCACATCTATACTGCTCAGTACTTATCTATAATATCATATATAGTACTTCTGAGTGATTCTGGGGGAGTCAGAGAGAGAGAAGCATCTTCTGTTTCTCCATGACATGATGAGCTTTAATAGAGAAAGTACACAAAGAGACAATATATAATATAATATTAATTCAAGCAAGACAGCTACATGGGTGAACAGAAAAACTCACACTGCTACAATTCTTTAGAGCCTTTTTTGCTCCATGAGAGTCGGACAAACAATGGATGCACTTTTCAGGCTTGGATTTGTCCTGCAGAATGTGAACATACAGTATCCAAGTTATATTTCATATCTTTAGCCTATGTGTCAGGTTTCCAACTCTGTGTACTAGTTTGTTAGGCAAAATGCTGTGTTTGTGAGAGATAAGGGGGTACAGTACAATGAAATAACATAATCCATTGTTCTTTTATTGACCCCCTTATTGTTTCTTAAAAGTATACAAAAAGTAAGAAATGATAAGGTGTGTAACCACAGGATGGCCAGCAGAAGCAACTATAGTTTATACATACAGAACTGGCACTGGTTTTGAAGTTACACATGACATGAGTAGAGTTGAGCGAACACCTGGATGTTCGGGTTCGAGAAGTTCGGCCGAACATCCCGGAAATGTTCGGGTTCGGGATCCGAACCCGATCCGAACTTCGTCCCGAACCCGAACCCCATTGAAGTCAATGGGGACCCGAACTTTTCGGCACTAAAAAGGCTGTAAAACAGCCCAGGAAAGAGCTAGAGGGCTGCAAAAGGCAGCAACATGTAGGTAAATCCCCTGCAAACAAATGTGGATAGGGAAATGAATTAAAATAAAAATTAAATAAATAAAAATTAACCAAAATCAATTGGAGAGAGGTTCCATAGCAGAGAATGAGGCTTCACGTCAGCCACCACTGCAACAGTCCATTGGCATATATTTAGGCCCAGCACCCAGGCAGAGGAGGGAGGTCCCGTAACAGAGAATCTGTCTTCATGTCAGCAGAGAATCAGTCTGCATGTCATAGCAGAGAATGAGGCTTCACGTCACCCACCACTGCAACAGTCCATTGGCATATATTTAGGCCCAGCACACACACAGGCAGAGGAGAGAGGTCCCGTAACAGAGAATCTGTCTTCATGTCAGCATAGAATCAGTCTGCATGTCATAGCAGAGAATGAGGCTTCACGTCAGCCACCACTGCAACAGTCCATTGGCATATATTTAGGCCCAGCACACACACAGGCAGAGGAGAGAGGTCCCGTAACAGAGAATCTGTCTTCATGTCAGCAGAGAATTAGTCTGCATGTCATAGCAGAGAATGAGGCTTCACGTCAGCCACCACTGCAACAGTCCATTGGCATATATTTAGGCCCAGCACACACACAGGCAGAGGAGAGAGGTCCCGTAACAGAGAATCTGTCTTCATGTCAGCAGAGAATTAGTCTGCATGTCATAGCAGAGAATGAGGCTTCACGTCAGCCACCACTGCAACAGTCCATTGGCATATATTTAGGCCCAGCACCCAGGCAGAGGAGGGAGGTCCCGTAACAGAGAATCTGTCTTCATGTCAGCAGAGAATCAGTCTGCATGTCATAGCAGAGAATGAGGCTTCACGTCACCCACCACTGCAACAGTCCATTGGCATATATTTAGGCCCAGCACACACACAGGCAGAGGAGAGAGGTCCCGTAACAGAGAATCTGTCTTCATGTCAGCAGAGAATTAGTCTGCATGTCATAGCAGAGAATGAGGCTTCACGTCAGCCACCACTGCAACAGTCCATTGGCATATATTTAGGCCCAGCACACACACAGGCAGAGGAGAGAGGTCCCGTAACAGAGAATCTGTCTTCATGTCAGCAGAGAATTAGTCTGCATGTCATAGCAGAGAATGAGGCTTCACGTCAGCCACCACTGCAACAGTCCATTGGCATATATTTAGGCCCAGCACCCAGGCAGAGGAGGGAGGTCCCGTAACAGAGAATCTGTCTTCATGTCAGCAGAGAATCAGTCTGCATGTCATAGCAGAGAATGAGGCTTCACGTCACCCACCACTGCAACAGTCCATTGGCATATATTTAGGCCCAGCACACACACAGGCAGAGGAGGGAGGTCCCGTAACAGAGGATCTGTCTTCATGTCAGCAGAGAATCAGTCTGCATGTCATAGCAGAGAATGAGGCTTCACGTCAGCCACCACTGCAACAGTCCATTGGCATATATTTAGGCCCAGCACCCAGGCAGAGGAGGGAGGTCCCGTAACAGAGAATCTGTCTTCATGTCAGCAGAGAATCAGTCTGCATGTCATAGCAGAGAATGAGGCTTCACGTCACCCACCACTGCAACAGTCCATTGGCATATATTTAGGCCCAGCACACACACAGGCAGAGGAGAGAGGTCCCGTAACAGAGAATCTGTCTTCATGTCAGCAGAGAATTAGTCTGCATGTCATAGCAGAGAATGAGGCTTCACGTCAGCCACCACTGCAACAGTCCATTGGCATATATTTAGGCCCAGCACACACACAGGCAGAGGAGAGAGGTCCCGTAACAGACAATCTGGCTTCATGTCAGCAGAGAATCAGTCTGCATGTCATAGCAGAGAATGAGGCTTCACGTCAGCCACCACTGCAACAGTCCATTGGCATATATTTAGGCCCAGCACCCAGGCAGAGGAGGGAGGTCCCGTAACAGACAATCTGTCTTCATGTCAGCAGAGAATCAGTCTGCATGTCATAGCAGAGAATGAGGCTTCACGTCACCCACCACTGCAACAGTCCATTGGCATATATTTAGGCCCAGCACACACACAGGCAGAGGAGAGAGGTCCCGTAACAGAGAATCTGTCTTCATGTCAGCAGAGAATTAGTCTGCATGTCATAGCAGAGAATGAGGCTTCACGTCAGCCACCACTGCAACAGTCCATTGGCATATATTTAGGCCCAGCACCCAGGCAGAGGAGGGAGGTCCCGTAACAGAGAATCTGTCTTCATGTCAGCAGAGAATCAGTCTGCATGTCATAGCAGAGAATGAGGCTTCACGTCACCCACCACTGCAACAGTCCATTGGCATATATTTAGGCCCAGCACACACACAGGCAGAGGAGAGAGGTCCCGTAACAGAGAATCTGTCTTCATGTCAGCAGAGAATTAGTCTGCATGTCATAGCAGAGAATGAGGCTTCACGTCAGCCACCACTGCAACAGTCCATTGGCATATATTTAGGCCCAGCACACACACAGGCAGAGGAGAGAGGTCCCGTAACAGAGAATCTGTCTTCATGTCAGCAGAGAATTAGTCTGCATGTCATAGCAGAGAATGAGGCTTCACGTCAGCCACCACTGCAACAGTCCATTGGCATATATTTAGGCCCAGCACCCAGGCAGAGGAGGGAGGTCCCGTAACAGAGAATCTGTCTTCATGTCAGCAGAGAATCAGTCTGCATGTCATAGCAGAGAATGAGGCTTCACGTCAGCCACCACTGCAACAGTCCATTGGCATATATTTAGGCCCAGCACACACACAGGCAGAGGAGAGAGGTCCCGTAACAGACAATCTGGCTTCATGTCAGCAGAGAATCAGTCTGCATGTCATAGCAGAGAATGAGGCTTCACGTCAGCCACCACTGCAACAGTCCATTGGCATATATTTAGGCCCAGCACCCAGGCAGAGGAGGGAGGTCCCGTAACAGACAATCTGGCTTCATGTCAGCAGAGAATCAGTCTTCATGTCATAGCAGAGAATCAGGCTTCACGTCACCCACCACTGTAAGAGTCCGATTTCATAAATTTAGGTCCAGCACCCAGGCAGAGGAGAGAGGTCCCGTAACAGAGGATCTGGCTTCATGTCAGCAGAGAATCAGTCTGCATGTCATAGCAGAGAATCAGGCTTCACGTCAGCCACCACTGCAACAGTCCATTGTCATAAATTTAGGCCCAGCACCCAGGCAGAGGAGAGAGGTCCCGTAACAGAGGATCTGGCTTCATGTCAGCAGAGAATCAGTCTGCATGTCATAGCAGAGAATCAGGCTTCACGTCAGCCACCACTGCAACAGTCCATTGTCATAAATTTAGGCCCAGCACCCAGGCAGAGGAGAGAGGTCCCGTAACAGACAATCTGGCTTCATGTCAGCAGAGAATCAGTCTGCATGTCATAGCAGAGAATGAGGCTTCACGTCACCCACCACTGCAACAGTCCATTGGCATATATTTAGGCCTAGCACACAGGCAGAGCAGAGAGGTCCCGTAACAGACAATCTGGCTTCATGACAGCAGAGAATCAGTCTGCATGTCATAGCAGAGAATGAGGCTTCACGTCACCCACCACTGCAACAGTCCATTGGCATATATTTAGGCCTAGCACACAGGCAGAGCAGAGAGGTCCCGTAACAGACAATCTGGCTTCATGTCAGCAGAGAATCAGTCTGCATGTCATAGCAGAGAATGAGGCTTCACGTCACCCACCACTGCAACAGTCCATTGGCATATATTTAGGCCTAGCACACAGGCAGAGCAGAGAGGTCCCGTAACAGACGATCTGGCTTCATGTCAGCAGAGAATCAGTCTGCATGTCATAGCAGAGAATGAGGCTTCACGTCACCCACCACTGCAACAGTCCATTGGCATATATTTAGGCCTAGCACACAGGCAGAGCAGAGAGGTCCCGTAACAGAAGATCTGGCTTCATGTCAGCAGAGAATCAGTCTGCATGTCATAGCAGAGAATGAGGCTTCACGTCACCCACCACTGCAACAGTCCATTTTCATAAATTTAGGCCCAGCACCCAGGCAGAGGAGAGAGGTCCCGTAACAGAGGATCTGGCTTCATGTCAGCAGAGAATCAGTCTGCATGTCATAGCAGAGAATCAGGCTTCACGTCAGCCACCACTGCAACAGTCCATTGTCATAAATTTAGGCCCAGCACCCAGGCAGAGGAGAGAGGTCCCGTAACAGACAATCTGGCTTCATGTCAGCAGAGAATTAGTCTGCATGTCATAGCAGAGAATCAGGCTTCATGTCAGCCACCACTGCAACAGTCCATTGGCATATATTTAGGCCTAGCACACAGGCAGAGGAGAGGTTCATTCAACTTTGGGTAGCCTCGCAATATAATGGTAAAATGAAAATGAAAATAGGATTGAATGAGGAAGTGCCCTGGAGTCCAATAATATATGGTTATGGGGAGGTAGTTAATGTCTAATCTGGACAAGGGACGGACAGGTCCTGTGGGATCCATGCCTGGTTCATTTTTATGAACGTCAGCTTGTCCACATTGGCTGTAGACAGGCGGCTGCGTTTGTCTGTAATGACGCCCCCTGCCGTGCTGAATACACGTTCAGACAAAACGCTGGCTGCCGGGCAGGCCAGCACCTCCAAGGCATAAAAGGCTAGCTCTGGCCACGTGGACAATTTAGAGACCCAGAAGTTGAATGGGGCCGAACCATCAGTCAGTACGTGGAGGGGTGTGCACACGTACTGTTCCACCATGTTAGTGAAATGTTGCCTCCTGCTAACACGTTGCGTATCAGGTGGTGGTGCAGTTAGCTGTGGCGTGTTGACAAAAGTTTTCCACATCTCTGCCATGCTAACCCTGCCCTCAGAGGAGCTGGCCGTGACACAGCTGCCTTGGCGACCTCTTGCTCCTCCTCTGCCTTGGCCTTGGGCTTCCACTTGTTCCCCTGTGACATTTGGGAATGCTCTCAGTAGCGCGTCTACCAACGTGCGCTTGTACTCGCGCATCTTCCTATCACGCTCCAGTGCAGGAAGTAAGGTGGGCACATTGTCTTTGTAGCGTGGATCCAGCAGGGTGGCAACCCAGTAGTCCGCACACGTTAAAATGTGGGCAACTCTGCTGTCGTTGCGCAGGCACTGCAGCATGTAGTCGCTCATGTGTGCCAGGCTGCCCAGGGGTAAGGACAAGCTGTCCTCTGTGGGAGGCGTATCGTCATCGTCCTGCCTTTCCCCCCAGCCACGCACCAGTGATGGACCCGAGCTGCGTTGGGTGCCACCCCGCTGTGACCATGCTTCATCCTCATCCTCCTCCACCTCCTCCTCATCCTCGTCCTCCTCGTCCTCCAGTAGTGGGCCCTGGCTGGCCACATTTGTACCTGGCCTCTGCTGTTGCCAAAAACCTCCCTCTGAGTCACTTCGAAGAGACTGGCCTGAAAGTGCTAAAAATGACCCCTCTTCCTCCTCCTCCTCCTCCTCCTGGGCCACCTCCTCTTCCATCATCGCCCTAAGTGTTTTCTCAAGGAGACATAGAAGTGGTATTGTAACGCTGATAACGGTGTCATCGCCACTGGCCATGTTGGTGGAGTACTCGAAACAGCGCAACAGGGCACACAGGTCTCGCATGGAGGCCCAGTCATTGGTGGTGAAGTGGTGCTGTTCTGTAGTGCGACTGACCCGTGCGTGCTGCAGCTGAAACTCCACTATGGCCTGCTGCTGCTCGCACAGTCTGTCCAGCATGTGCAAGGTGGAGTTCCACCTGGTGGGCACGTCGCATATGAGGCGGTGAGCGGGAAGGCCGAAGTTACGCTGTAGCGCAGACAGGCGAGCAGCAGCAGGATGTGAACGCCGGAAGCGCGAACAGACGGCCCGCACTTTATGCAGCAGCTCTGACATGTCGGGGTAGTTGTGAATGAACTTCTGCACCACCAAATTCAGCACATGCGCCAAGCAAGGGATGTGCGTCAAATTGGCTAGTCCCAGAGCTGCAACGAGATTTCGCCCATTATCACACACCACCAGGCCGGGCTTGAGGCTCACCGGCAGCAACCACTCGTCGGTCTGTTGTTCAATACCCCGCCACAACTCCTGTGCGGTGTGGGGCCTGTCCCCCAAACATATGAGTTTCAGAATGGCCTGCTGACGTTTACCCCGGGCTGTGCTGAAGTTGGTGGTGAAGGTGTGTGGCTGACTGGATGAGCAGGTGGAAGAAGAGGAGGAGGAAGCCGAGAAGGAGGAGGTGGCAACAGGAGGCAAAGAATGTTGCCCTGCGATCCTTGGCGGCGGAAGGACGTGCGCCAAACAGCTCTCCGCCTGGGGCCCAGCTGCCACTACATTTACCCAGTGTGCAGTTAGGGAGATATAGCGTCCCTGGCCGTGCTTACTGGTCCACGTATCTGTGGTTAGGTGGACCTTGCTACAGATGGCGTTGCGCAGTGCACACTTGATTTTATCGGATACTTGGTTGTGCAGGGAAGGCACGGCTCTCTTGGAGAAGTAGTGCCGGCTGGGAACAACATACTGTGGGACAGCAAGCGACATGAGCTGTTTGAAGCTGTCTGTGTCCACCAGCCTAAATGACAGCATTTCATAGGCCAGTAGTTTAGAAATGCTGGCATTCAGGGCCAGGGATCGAGGGTGGCTAGGTGGGAATTTACGCTTTCTATCAAATGTTTGTGAGATGGAGAGCTGAACGCTGGCGTGTGACATGGTTGAGACGCTTGGTGACGGAGGTGGTGGTGGTGGTGTTGGTGGTACATCCCCTGTTTGCTGGGCGGCAGGTGCCAACGTTCCTCCAGAGGCGGAGGAAGAGGC
Source organism: Bufo gargarizans (assembly GCF_014858855.1). Taxonomy (NCBI): domain Eukaryota; kingdom Metazoa; phylum Chordata; class Amphibia; order Anura; family Bufonidae; genus Bufo; species Bufo gargarizans. Next base: position 110,978,327 of record NC_058084.1, on the reverse strand, counting down.
CGAGGCGGCAGCAGCAGAATAGGCCGAGGCGGCAGCAGCAGAAGAGGTAGCAGGGGGAGCCTGAGTGACTTCCTTGGTTTTAAGGTGTTTACTCCACTGCAGTTCATGCTTTGCATGCAGGTGCCTGGTCATGCAGGTTGTGCTCAGGTTCAGAACGTTAATGCCTCGCTTCAGGCTCTGATGGCACAGCGTGCAAACCACTCGGGTCTTGTCGTCAGCACATTGTTTGAAGAAGTGCCATGCCAGGGAACTCCTTGAAGCTGCCTTTGGGGTGCTCGGTCCCAGATGGCGGCGGTCAGTAGCAGGCGGAGTCTCTTGGCGGCGGGTGTTCTGCTTTTGCCCACTGCTCCCTCTTTTGCTACGCTGTTGGCTCGGTCTCACCACTGCCTCTTCCTCCGAACTGTGAAAGTCAGTGGCACGACCTTCATTCCATGTGGGGTCTAGGACCTCATCGTCCCCTGCATCGTCTTCCACCCAGTCTTGATCCCTGACCTCCTGTTCAGTCTGCACACTGCAGAAAGACGCAGCAGTTGGCACCTGTGTTTCGTCATCATCAGAGACATGCTGAGGTGGTATTCCCATGTCCTCATCATCAGGAAACATAAGTGGTTGTGCGTCAGTGCATTCTATGTCTTTCACCGCTGGGGAAGGGCTAGGTGGATGCCCTTGGGAAACCCTGCCAGCGGAGTCTTCAAACAGCATAAGAGACTGCTGCATAACTTGAGGCTGAGACAGTTTCCCTGGTATGCATGGGGGTGATGTGACAGACTGATGGGGTTGGTTTTCAGGCGCCATCTGTGCGCTTTCTGCAGAAGACTGGGTGGGAGATAATGTGAACGTGCTGGATCCACTGTCGGCCACCCAATTGACTAATGCCTGTACCTGCTCAGGCCTTACCATCCTTAGAACGGCATTGGGCCCCACCATATATCGCTGTAAATTCTGGCGGCTACTGGGACCTGAGGTAGTTGGTACACTAGGACGTGTGGATGTGGCAGAACGGCCACGTCCTCTCCCAGCACCAGAGGGTCCACTAACACCACCACGACCATGTCCACGTCCGCGTCCCTTACTAGATGTTTTTCTCATTGTTATGGTTCACCACAACAACAAATATATTATTTGGCCCAATGTATTGTATTCAAATTCAGCGGGATATAAATTTGAGGCCTAGTATTTAGGCGCTGGGTGACCGGTATGGATTTAGTGACAGAATTAGACTTGGAAATGCACAGAAGCGTGTGTGTGAAGTTATTCTGAATGACCCTATGTGCACCTTGAATATTATATACCCTTTTAGGGATAGATTTCAAATAGCTCTGATATAGCAGAAACCACTAAATTATGAAATTGCTAAATTGGGAATTGTATTTCAACCCAGAACAAAAAATGTGCTTTGACGGACACTAAATAACTTTCCCAGCCACAACAGGACAGCGGTAACGAGAGATTTAGCAGGATATAAATTTGAGGCCTAGTATTTAGGCGCTGGGTGACAGGTATGGGTTTAGTGACAGAATTAGACTTGGAAATACACAGTAGTGGGTGTGTGTGAAGTTATTCTGAATGACCCAATGTGCACCTTGAATATTATATACCCTTTTAGGGATAGATTTCAAATAGCTCTGATATAGCAGAAACCACTAAATTATGAAATTGCTAAATTGGGAATTGTATTTCAACCCAGAACAGAAAATGTGCTTTGACGGACACTAAATAACTTTCCCAGCCACAACAGGACAGCGGTAACGAGAGATTTAGCAGGATATAAATTTGAGGCCTAGTATTTAGGCGCTGGGTGACAGGTATGGGTTTAGTGACAGAATTAGACTTGGAAATACACAGTAGCGGGTGTGTGTGAAGTTATTCTGAATGACCCAATGTGCACCTTGAATATTATATACCCTTTTAGGGATAGATTTCAAATAGCTCTGATATAGCAGAAACCACTAAATTATGAAATTGCTAAATTGGGAATTGTATTTCAACCCAGAACAAAAAATGTGCTTTGACGGACACTAAATAACTTTCCCAGCCACAACAGGACAGCGGTAACGAGAGATTTAGCAGGATATAAATTTGAGGCCTAGTATTTAGGCGCTGGGTGACAGGTATGGGTTTAGTGACAGAATTAGACTTGGAAATACACAGTAGCGGGTGTGTGTGAAGTTATTCTGAATGACCCAATGTGCACCTTGAATATTATATACCCTTTTAGGGATAGATTTCAAATAGCTCTGATATAGCAGAAACCACTAAATTATGAAATTGCTAAATTGGGAATTGTATTTCAACCCAGAACAGAAAATGTGCTTTGACGGACACTAAATAACTTTCCCAGCCACAACAGGACAGCGGTAACGAGAGATTTAGCAGGATATAAATTTGAGGCCTAGTATTTAGGCGCTGGGTGACAGGTATGGGTTTAGTGACAGAATTAGACTTGGAAATACACAGTAGCGGGTGTGTGTGAAGTTATTCTGAATGACCCAATGTGCACCTTGAATATTATATACCCTTTTAGGGATAGATTTCAAATAGCTCTGATATAGCAGAAACCACTAAATTATGAAATTGCTAAATTGGGAATTGTATTTCAACCCAGAACAAAAAATGTGCTTTGACGGACACTAAATAACTTTCCCAGCCACAACAGGACAGCGGTAACGAGAGATTTAGCGGGATATAAATTTGAGGCCTAGTATTTAGGCGCTGGGTGACAGGTATGGGTTTAGTGACAGAATTAGATTTGGAAATGCACAGTAGCGGGTGTGTGAAGTTATTCTGAATGACCCTATGTGCACCTTCAATATGATCTACCCTTTTAGGGATAGATTTCAAATAGCTCTGATACAGCAGAAACCAATAAATTTTTAAATTGCTAAATTGGGAATTGTATTTCAACCCAGAACAAAAAATGTGCTTTGACGGACACTAAATAACTTTCCCAGCCACAACAGGACAGCGGTAACGAGAGATTTAGCGGGATATAAATTTGAGGCCTAGTATTTAGGCGCTTGGTGACCGGTATGGATTTAGTGACAGAATTAGACTTGGAAATACACAGTAGCGGGTGTGTGTGAAGTTATTCTGAATGACCCAATGTGCACCTTGAATATTATATACCCTTTTAGGGATAGATTTCAAATAGCTCTGATATAGCAGAAACCACTAAATTATGAAATTGCTAAATTGGGAATTGTATTTCAACCCAGAACAGAAAATGTGCTTTGACGGACACTAAATAACTTTCCCAGCCACAACAGGACAGCGGTAACGAGAGATTTAGCAGGATATAAATTTGAGGCCTAGTATTTAGGCGCTGGGTGACAGGTATGGGTTTAGTGACAGAATTAGACTTGGAAATACACAGTAGCGGGTGTGTGTGAAGTTATTCTGAATGACCCAATGTGCACCTTGAATATTATATACCCTTTTAGGGATAGATTTCAAATAGCTCTGATATAGCAGAAACCACTAAATTATGAAATTGCTAAATTGGGAATTGTATTTCAACCCAGAACAAAAAATGTGCTTTGACGGACACTAAATAACTTTCCCAGCCACAACAGGACAGCGGTAACGAGAGATTTAGCGGGATATAAATTTGAGGCCTAGTATTTAGGCGCTGGGTGACAGGTATGGGTTTAGTGACAGAATTAGATTTGGAAATGCACAGTAGCGGGTGTGTGAAGTTATTCTGAATGACCCTATGTGCACCTTCAATATGATCTACCCTTTTAGGGATAGATTTCAAATAGCTCTGATACAGCAGAAACCAATAAATTTTTAAATTGCTAAATTGGGAATTGTATTTCAACCCAGAACAAAAAATGTGCTTTGACGGACACTAAATAACTTTCCCAGCCACAACAGGACAGCGGTAACGAGAGATTTAGCGGGATATAAATTTGAGGCCTAGTATTTAGGCGCTTGGTGACCGGTATGGATTTAGTGACAGAATTAGACTTGGAAATACACAGTAGCGGGTGTATGTGAAGTTATTCTGAATGACCCAATGTGCACCTTGAATATTATATACCCTTTTAGGGATAGATTTCAAATAGCTCTGATATAGCAGAAACCACTAAATTATGAAATTGCTAAATTGGGAATTGTATTTCAACCCAGAACAAAAAATGTGCTTTGACGGACACTAAATAACTTTCCCAGCCACAACAGGACAGCGGTAACGAGAGATTTAGCGGGATATAAATTTGAGGCCTAGTATTTCGGCGCTGGGTGACCGGTATGGATTTAGTGACAGAATTAGACTGGGATATGGCCAAAAAATAACCACACTATTGCTGGTTAAATGCACTTGGTGACGGGCGCAGCTTGCCCCTGATGTAGTATATGGCCAAAAAATGAACAGACTATTGCTGGTTAAATGCACTTGGTGTCACAGCTTGACCAACCACACTACTGAGGGTTAAATGCACTTTGTGACGGGCGCAGCTTGCCCCTGATGTAGTATATGGCCAAAAAATAAACAGACTATTGCTGGTTAAATGCACTTGGTGTGACAGCTTCACCCTGATGTAGGCTTTAGCCAAAAAACAACCACACCATTGAGGGTTAAATGCACTTGGTGACAGGCGCAGCTTGCCCCTGATTTTGTATATGGCCAAAAAATGAACAGACTATTGCTGGTTAAATGCACTTGGTGTGACAGCTTCACCCTGATGTAGGCTTTAGCCAAAAAACAACCACACCATTGAGGGTTAAATGCACTTGGTCGCAGCTTGTGCTGGCGCACCACAAGACACAAAATGGCCGCCGATCACCCCAGAAAAATGTGACTGACAAACGGTCTGGGCAGCCTAAAAACAGTGAGCAATTGAGGATCAGCAGCTCAATGATCCACAGCTGCAGATCGATCAGTTAATCAAGTCCTTTGGAGGAGTTAATCTGCCTAATCTCGCCCTACTGTCGCAGCCGCAACCTCTCCCTACGCTAATCAGAGCAGAGTGACGGGCGGCGCTATGTGACTCCAGCTTAAATAGAGGCTGGGTCACATGGTGCTCTGGCCAATCACAGCCATGCCAATAGTAGGCATGGCTGTGATGGCCTCTTGGGGCAAGTAGTATGACGCTTGTTGATTGGCTGCTTTGCAGCCTTTCAAAAAGCGCCAAGAAAGCGTCACAAAAGCGCCAAGAAAGCGACGAACACCGAACCCGAACCCGGACTTTTACGAAAATGTCCGGGTTCGGGTCCGTGTCACGGTACACCCCAAAATTCGGTACGAACCCGAACTATACAGTTCGAGTTCGCTCATCCCTAGACATGAGATGTTGACACATGGTTATGTAAAAGTAGTGGATACTTTTCTCTGTGTAAGTAAATATAGAATCTTATTAAATCACTTTATACATTTCTCAGCCAAGATCGGGAACTGAGGAGGAGGAAAATACTGTATCACCAGCCAAAAGATGTGTAAACTTTCTATTAATCTGGCAGCATATCCCATCGTCTTAAATACCATATTACAAAATAATAATAATAATAATAATAAAAAAAAGCGCTACTCTCCACTGAACTGTAACACCATCTGGAGACATGAAGAAGAAGATAATTTGTGTAAGACTGTCTTTCTTATGATACATGCATGCCATTATACATATGGGGTTTTCATGTTAGTCATGCATGGACTGCTTGCCTGACGTTTAAAATTTACAAAAGATCATGCAATTCAGTTTAAAAAGATATGTTGTCTTTGTTGTAATTGCTGTAATATTTAAAATCTTTATTTATGGTGCCATTATATTCTGTAGTGCTTTACAATTGAGAAATTAAAAACTAAGTAAAATGACAAGTAATCCAAACAAATTTGACAACTATTGGGCGTTTCATACATCAGTCTTAAAGGGGTTGTCTCACTTCAGCAAATAGCATTTATTATGTAGAATAAGTTAATACAAGGCACTTACTAATGTATTATTAAGATCCATATTGCTGGCTGGAATCATTTTTCCATCACATTATGCATTGCTCGTTTCCATGGGTATGACCACCCTACAATCCATCAGTGGTGGTCGTGCTTGCACACTATAGGAAATAGCGCCAGCCTCTCTGGTGGACGGGACCGTGGGAGCGCACATAGGCTAGTGCTTTTTTCCTATAGTTTGTAAGCACGACCACTGCTCCTGGATTACAGGGTGTTCGTAACCATGGAAACGAGCAATATATAATGTGATGGAAAAACTAATGCAGCCAGCAAAGGAAGGAATGTGGATAATAACATTACATTAGTAAGTGCCTTGTATTAACTTCCTTTACATAATAAATGCTACTGTATTTGCTGTTTGACACGACCCCCTTTACTTGCCCACAAATACTAAGAGACAAACGCCTCTGAATTATTGTGGCGCATTTCAGCCAGTCTAGAACTGAAATCTATGCGAAGCTGGTATAGATCTCAGGCATAATTGGCACCAGTTTTCTGGCATTATTTATAATTAATTCGCAGAGCCCTCAAGGCCCTGGCCAGTGCCGGACAATTTTTTTGAAACGTGGGACGCATGACACAGCAAAGTTTGTGCAAATGGGGCTTGCACCAAAATTTGCAATGTTTTGACGCCAGAAGGTAAAGCATAGTCCTCTTATCAGATATTGTACCACACTACAAACCTCCCTAGTGTCCCTATTTTGAAAAAATTCTCTACTTTTCCAAGCCCCTCTGTTCTTTATTTTCCTAAGAAAAAAATCGGTTAATTAATTATCTTTATTATATTTCTTATATATTTACCATCTGATTTTTAATTATATATTACTCATCAATTGCATATGATATTATGATTTGATGCAAAAAAAAAATATTGTATACAGACAGGGTTGTATACTGATCTCATAGGGTCCCATAGCAAAACTTAGTATGGGCCCCATACACTAGTTTCCCAGTAAGTGTGTGTGTCAAACACCCCCAGGCAATGCAGAATGAATAGAGAAATTTTAATTAAAAAAAAAAGTAATTAGAAAAGTTGCCCTCGGCCTCACCCGCTTTATCAGACTTCTGTGGAAGAAGTGGAATAGATGCTTCAAAAATATAACACTCATAATAAATCTTCTGCTTCACTTCTCATACAAGTGAAACTCGAAAAATTAGAATATCGTGCAAAGTTAATTTATTTCAGTAATGCAACTTAACTGACTAGAGTGTGACACTTTGAGCCTAGAATATTGAACCTTTTCACAAAATTCGAATTTTAAGCTGCATTAATGCAATTCCTTTTAATTTTCATTACTGAAATAAATAGACTTTTGCACGATATTCTAATTTTTCGAGTTTCACCTGTATATTCTATATGTAAGTTTTATATTATATCGCTCATGAACATTACTTAGTAAGGGCACTGCTTGGTGTCATACTGATTTATATACAGCAGCACATACAGGAGGCTTAAACTGTAAACTCAACTACATGAACAGCCTGAATCATACAGTTGACATTTCCAAGACCAACACAAGGATCCTGGGGCCTTGAGGAAAGCAGACTTTGTGCCCTTAGACTATACTGACTTAAAATGTGACTGGATGGTACAATGTAAACAGGGGTGGAGGGCAACTTAAAGTGGCTCTGGAAAATACCTAAAATTGGCCCATCCAAATTTAAAAAAGGTGGGTCAACACAAGTAGGCCTGACAAACACAATAAGGTGGGTTCAGCCATACTATTGCTGTGCAGGCCACAGGCCTCTTCCAGCCTGAGATGTCTGTGTTCCTGTGTCATCTGTATAGGCTTCATACCTTGGCAGAATGGTGGCTCAGTGGTTAGCACTGGTGCATTGCAGCGCTGGGGTCCTAGGTTCGAATCTGACAAGGACAACATCTGCATGGAGTTTGTATGTTCTCCCTGTTTTTGCGTGAGTTCCCTCCAGGTACTCCGGTTTCCTCCCACACTCCAAAGACATACTGATATGGACCTTAGATTGTGAGCCCCATTGGGGACAGTTGGATGATAATGTCTGTAAAGCGCTGCAGAATACAGTAGTGCTATATAAGTGCATAAAAAAAAATAATAATACCTAGTGTCCTGTTTCCTATGAGGATGGGTAGGAAGCCATAGGCTCCTGTGCCTGTTGCAGTATTTAACTGTATTATCATCTTGAAAAAGGTGATACAGTTGAAACGAGGGAAGTACCTGTTGTACTCAGCCAGGTACATAAGTACCTAATACAGGTGAAACTCGAAAAATATTAATATCGTGCAGTTCATTTATTTCAGTAATGCTACTTACTTCAAAATGTTTTTTATTGTTTCATAACAATATGAAAAATACACTGAAAGTCAGTAAGAGATTGGCAGTGACAAATTCTTGTACAGATCAGCATATGCCAACAAACATCCAATACAATAGGATTACTTATTTGGAAAATATCATTCTATCGCTTTATCAGGTAGAAACACAATATAACCTGAGGGAAAAAACATACCCCGTCAAAGGGTAGGGGAGGGGGGGGGGAAGGTAAAAGAGGGAGAGGTAAGGCAATGGGAAAAAGGGTATAGGTAAAATTTATCGAGGCTACACAGACACTTTATCTTCACAGACTAATACCAGCAACCAACGCCAAATTCCCTTTAGGTAAGGGGGGGAAACTATCCTAATCTTTAAACCCTCTAAACTTTTCCCACGGATTCCATATTTCCGAGAACTTATGGGGTGTTCTAGCCTCCCAATGGGCTAATTGTTCCAATCTATAAATTTGGTCACACTTCAAGTACCAATGTTGTAATGGTGGGGATTCAGGTTTCCTCCAATACACCGCCACAAGAATACGAGCAGCAGCCAGTAGTGTTTTGCATAAGCTGTGGGTCACTTTAGATTTTGTACCCGCTATTTCCCCCATTAAACTAAAAAGACATAGTTTGGGTGACGCCCTAACTGTTACCCTGCTTATTTTGGATATAATTTTACAGATCTCTTGCCAATAAATTTGTATTTTAGAGCATGACCACCAGCTATGACTCTGTGAGCCTATAGCGAGGTCACATCTCCAACAAATAGGGCTAACTTCAGAGAACATAGCATGTAAACGCTTTGGAGTATAGTACCAATGTGTGAGAACCTTGTAGCTGTTCTCTTGAAGCTTCACACATCTAGAAACCTTTCCTGAGGCTGATAATACCTTTGGCAGTTCCCATTTGTCAAACTTTATATCTAATTCCTCCTCCCATTTATCTATGAAGCTACATCTATTTAAAGTGGTGAAGGAATTAATTGCCGCGTATAACTGGGAAATCTTCTTTTTAGGCTCCAGCTTTTGCAATGCCATTTTTTCAAATTTTGTGTGCTCAGTACCCCAAATAGAAGCTCTAGTTAGTCTTTTTAAGACCTGATAGCAATGCGCTACTTGGAATATAGAACAGTTTTTCATGGCAGGGTGTGACTTCAACTCTGACATTGATGGTAAGTCAGCATCTGGACACAGTGACCCTATCGGTGTCTCATTCTTTTTTTCCTCTTCCGTCATTGTATTCCAAAAACATAAGCTGGACTGACACATAACATCCCTAACTTGCATCAATAAAGCATAATTAGGCATCATTTTCTGCAGCATATTCATATTACACCACTTCATTATTGTGTGTTTTGTCATTGAGCTATGTGTTTTCAATAGTTTGTTGACCTTCTTAAGATCCAAAAACAGTAAGGACCTTAGCGGGAAGTTCGCCATCGCCTCTTCTACCCTAATGTCCAATCTACCCGGAGTAGGCCGCAGCCAATCCAAGCTTCTAGTACATAAAATGGCTTTATAATAAGCATAAACATCTGGTACTCCCATACCTCCACTCGTGGGATGTCTTATTACAAATGCTGAGGGCATTCTCGCTTTCTTCCCTCCCCATAAAAACTTATGAAAGATCTTCTGGACTTTTTTAAAGAAAATTAAAGGGATAGGGATTGGTAGTGCTTGCAAGTAATATAGCACCTTCGGAAGGAGTATTGATTTTATCAGGGATTTACGGCCAAACCAAGAGACAAAGGGGATATCCCAGCTGCAAATTACTTCCTCTAGTTGTTTAGGGATAGGTAGAAAATTTTCACTATACAGTCTGTCAAACTCAGGGGTGAGTTCTATTCCTAAAAAAGTTATCGCCTTCGTCGTCCATTGGAATGACGTGGTGGGTTGCAGAGTAGCCTGCTCGCTCGTCGGCAAGGATACGTTCAGAACTGTAGATTTTGAAAAATTTACAGAAAAGTTAGAAACTTCATGAAATCTGTCTAAGATAGACATTATCACTGGGAACGCTTTTTTTGGGTTCGTGACTATTAGGAGGACGTCATCCGCGAACGCCGCGGTTGAATGAATTGTCTTCCCTACTGACATCCCGTGTATCTCTGTGTTTTGTCTAAAAGCCTGTAGCAAGGTTTCTATTGTCAGTATGAACAATAGAGGGGACAAAGGGCAACCCTGCCGGGTACCATTTGCTATTTCGAAGGCGGGAGAGAGAGTGCCGTCCACCAGGACCTTTGCTGTTGGATTCCTATACATTGCCATAACACCATCAATAAATGATTGAGGGATACCAAATTTTGCCAGAGTCAGAGACATAAATTGCCAATCCACTCTGTCAAATGCCTTTTCGGCATCCATACTCAGCAACACCAGAGGAGAAAAGGTACTTTTTGCTAATTGCATAAGGTGTATCACTCAAATAATGTTGTTTTTACCTTTCCTGCCCGGCACAAACCCCACCTGTTCAGGGGAGATTAATTCTGGCAAGAATTTTTTTAGCCTATTTGCTAACATTTTCGCGTAGAGCTTGAGGTCATTATTCAATAGTGAGATAGGCCTGTAATTTGCGCACAATGAGTGGTCTTTTTTTGGTTTGGGGATAATGGAAATTTGTGCTTGTAGCATGTCTCTGTTGAAAGCAGCACCCTCTTCAGTAATGCTACTTAAAAGGCGACACTAACACATGAGATAGACTCATTACATGCAAAGCGAGATATTTCAAGCCTTTATTTGTTATAATTTGGATGATAATGGCTTACAGCTTATGAAACCCCAAAGTCACAATTTTGAGGTACCCTTTGCTCAGGGGGTATGGATTAATTAGCTGACTAGAGTGTGACACTTTGAGGCTAGAATATTGAACCTTTTCACAAAATTCTAATTTTAAGCTGCATTAATGCAATTCCTTTTAATTTGCATTACTGAAATAAATGGACTTTTGCACGATATTCTAATTTTTCGAGTTTCACCTGTATTCCCATTAATTAATGTGGAAACTGTCAGCTCATTACGTAAATTACATACTCAACAACTTCAGGAGGGTTCACGTGGCCCCTTGGGCATTGATCCATCAGGACATTTCCTGTGGGGTCTATGGCCAGTCCAAACCTGAAGGTAAACAAATTATGCCATCATCTATTCAGTAGTACAGTTATTGGTGGAGATGAGCAAATTTCCTGAAATTCATTTCAGTTCCGATTCTGTCAATTTTGCCATTAGATTAGATTCTGATGCAAATAAATTCAACCTGAATCAAAAATGCTGAGGTCTCCTAGGATTGTGTCCAACCTCTATTTAAGCTTTTTAATGCCAAGATAGCATTAGTAATGTCAAATGGACAGTGGCATACTGTATATGGCTATAGGTAAATAGATGGTAGCCGGTGGTAACAAACAGCCTGATAACACACTACACTGCCGGATTTTATTGTTAAATTGAAACACAGTCCACAATTGATATCTTTTGTGGCAGTCGCCTTCTTCTCTGTCTTCTAACCAGTAAAACTGTGGCTAGCATTTTGAGAGAGTTATCCAAATCAAAACACTAAAGGCTGGAAACCACATTTTTGGAAAACTTGAGAAGAATTTGATTAATTGAGAATCAATGATATTTCACTGGGAAATGTCAAAGCATTTTGTATTATGCAGACTATATATCAGAACAGAGGCTTTCTGATATGGAATCACAATATAAAATCTTTTGAGTTACTAAAGCTGGACATAGACATTAGATAAATGTCAAACACACTATGCAGAACTGACAATTATTGCTACCATCTGCCTCATTATCATGCTGTTACGGCAATGCGTGAACCAACAGATTTGACCTTGGGCTACTGTTAAGGGCATTATCCTGGCAATCCCCTGTTTTTCACACTTTAACCCTTGGGCAGGGATCTGTTCTTTGCTACAAGGGAACCACCCGACTGCTACCTCATGGAGTAGTCTCTGCATGATTGATAGCCGGTCCATGGGGGTCATAGACACCAGAGCAGAGCATAGGGACACACTGAGGTCAGAGCAGGCAGAGTAAAAGCAACCAAATAGGTCAGAGTAAGCAGCAAAAAGTGATTATGGAGCTTAGGCACAGGTCAGGTCAGGTCAGGTAGCAGAGGGTCCAGGATTGGGAAGAAGTCAGGACATTGACATACATATGAATACAACATACCTTTGCAGGAGCTAGCAAGCTGGAAACCTATTGCTCAGACACTATCTCATGGGGAAGCTGCCTAAAGTACCACAAGCTACTGGCACTTAAAAAAAAAAAAAAAAGGAAGGGGAGTACATGGCCAACAGGCAGAGGAAAAGAAGTCTTGCCAGCAAACAGGCCACAGCCTGGACTTCATAGCTAATTTGTCTAGGAGATATAAGACTTCAAGAGCTCAGGCATATTTTCAGAGGCTGATTGGCCATTTGCTATATGACTTTGCTGGTCATTGTAGTGCCACATTGCCACATTCATATGACAGACATAGAAAGACAGAAAGAAAAAAGAGATATTGCACTCCTATGGCTGAATCAGAGAGATAAATTGCAGATACTAGAAGGCCGACTCAGACAGGGGACATCTACCACCTTTGCAGCTTATAGAACCATGAAAACCGTGGAAATTTCAATCTACCGTATGTAAGATCTGCCTGTCCATGCATTATCTGAACTATGACAATATGTGTGTTTGCATTTTGCTTCCACCTTCAGCAACACACTGTTGTTTGTTGCAAAACTAGCCTCATCATTGCATGCACCAACACATGCATTTCCACAGTACAGCATTGTCTTGCATCATACTCCACTCATCGACCCTGCCTTGCACCCACCAACACTAAGGGAACCCTGAACCACCACCAGGCAGGAGACCTTAAAGCCAGGGTGGGCTCTGAGGGAACCAGGGTACACCCTTCTTCACTTTGCACCAGCCCAGGGAAATCCATGGAGGACCAGAGCCACTGTTAGTTCTCCAACCACCATCATTGCAGCAGCCACCACTCATATCCTCTCTGCCTCTCCTCTCCTGGACTATCTGTTCCATAAAAATGAATGGGAGCAGGTGCCGCACATGCGTGGTGCGCTTGTATGGGAGCAGCGGTAAGCTGCGCTTGGTGGTGGCCGGACTCCGGGACATCCGGGGTCCTCAAGCCACAACTCTCCCTGCTCTGTTCTCATTGTCGGCGCGGGTCCCATTGGTGGGACCTGCACCTATCAGACAATGGGAGCATATCCTAGTGATATGACCCCATTGTCTTTGATGGGAATACCCTTTTAAAACTGACACAAAGACAACCGCAAACAATAAATGTCCCCCATAATGTTTAAAAATATTCAGATTGCAATTAAAACTGCTATTGTAATGTGAGGGAATGGCTTAAGACGAAAGAACGGCAAAACTTGAAGATGTTTATGTGACTAATTCTGCTTCATCGATCAGTAACCAGTGAAAGTACACTTTTCTAATTTGATGACAATAAGCACCAACTTGCACACCCAACACGCTAACTATGCAGTAAAGTAGGATCTTGTTTTCTGCTTGAGATACTGAATATAATGGCCTTCCACTACGCTGGTTTATATGGGTATCAATAGTAATCCAACACTGTTATTTTATTCTTGTAATTATAATTCATTTTCTACTTATCTAGTAGAATGCTTGCAGATAATTGTGAAGAATTGTACGTATATAAAAATAAAGAAATGGATCGTGCAGAAGCCAAATGCAGATGTCTGAATTAATTAGACTCCTAGTACAGAGCACTGAAGAAGCATCCAAAATTATCTTATAATTTTCATCAATTACAGTTAAACTGTCTGAAAGATGGGTCAGGGCCCTTGTTCTGACCATTATAATGTGACCTTGTAATTCATTTTAGGGTAATTACAGGACTGGTTTGGTATTAACTTATTTAAGATTCAGAACAGGAAATTTCGCTCTTTTTTGGAATGCTTACAAATTCAGAAGAATCACCAAAGGGTGTTTTAATAATTCAGAGTCTAAGTAATAATGTAAAAAATAACTGTGTTTTATACTTAAAATGCAAATGAAAAACAATGTAGCAGCTTTATTGTAAGTTTGTTCTAGTCTATTATTACATTTTTTCAAAGAGTCAATGTTAGTTATTATTTAACTTTGCAGCACTCTTCCATTCACTTGAATAAAATGGCCCCCTCAATTAGTTGATCATGGGAGGACCAGGAGTCGGACCCTCAGCAATCTGATATTAATGGCCTATCCTAAGGGGAGATCATCAATATTGACTTCACAGAAACCCCTTTAAATTAATTGTCTGCATCAAGGTGTAGAATCAGACTAGAAAAATTACCATTTGTGTGGGTGCTGCAGATTTAAAGGGTTTCTACCACCAGAAATACTGTTATGTAGCTGACTGACATTAGCGATGCGCTAATGTCAGCACTACATAACAGTATGTTTCTAACAGTAGTTCCTGCAGCCGTTTTTGTTAAAAACTTACTTTTATGGATATGCTAATGAGCCTCTAGGTGCTATGTGGGCGTCATTAGCACCTAGAGGGCTCCGTCCACTAACCATTTCAGCCGCCCATCGTGTCCCTCCAGCCCGCCCCACTCCTGTTGATTGACGTAAAACTTCTCAGTATCGAGTACCATTTCCCGCGCCTGCGCCATGGGCTTCTGTATTCGGCGCAGGCGCAGTGAGTGAATGCCGCGCTCCTGGTGCCGGCTTCCTCATTGTAACGTAGTTGGCGCAGGCGCAGTGAGGAAGCCGGCGCCGGGAAAATACAGAAGCGCACGGCGGCTGAAATGGTTGGTGAACGGAGCCCTCTAGATGCTAATGACGCCCACATAGCACCTAGAAGCTCATTAGCATATCTATAAAAGTATGTTTTTAACAAAAACGGCTGCAGGAATTACTGTTAGAAACATACTGTTATGTAGTGCTGACATTAGCGAATCGCTAATGTCAGTCAGCTACATAACAGTATTTCTGGTGGTTGAAACCCTTTCAGTATTATAGAAGAACTGAATAAGGAATAAATGTCAACCTCCTAATTCATCTGATTTCCACCCAATACAGTGGTGCTGTGAAGTTTGTGAACCCTTCAGAATTTTCTATATTTCTTTATAACTTTCACCTAAACCTACATCAGATTTTCAAATTCTAAAATTAGATACAGAAAACCAAATCAAACAAATGAGTCAAAATTTAACACTTGGTCATGTATTTGTTGAGGAAAATTATCCAATATCACATGCCTGTAAGTAGCAAAAGTATGTGAACCTTTAGGATTAGCAGATAATTTAAAATTGAAATTTAAGTCAGGGGTTTTCCATCAATAGGATGACAATCAGATGTGAGTGGGCGACCTGACATGCTTGTGCAAGTGTATCATGGCAAGAACAAAGAAGATTTCTGGGGACCTTAGAAGAAAAGTTGTTGATGCTCATCAGGCTGTAAAAAGTTACAGAATCATTTGGACTCCACCAACCTGCAGTCTGACAGTGCCACAAAAACCAAGAACTTATATGGCTATTTGATTGGAAAAATAAAAGAGTTATGGCTCCTGGTGGGAATGCAGGGGGTAAAAAACTGAAATTAAAAAACAGAAAATCACTGTGGCAGGAAAGAGTTAAACATGTTCATAATGTAGATGTTCTGTGTTGTGTTCACTATTATGCTGTATATGCATTTGCCTATTCCTTGTCTGTAGGGGAAAGCGGTACAGACTAGTGTTGATTGAGCACCAAAGTGCTCAGGTGCTGTGGCCGGACACATCGGGATGCTCGGGTGCTCTACCGAGCACCAGAGTATAATGGAAGTCAATGGGAGAACCTGAGCATTAAACCAGGCACCCCCTGGTCTGTAGAGGAGAGAGTGTCTGTTTTACAGAAAAAGGTTAGAAATTGATTGAAACACCACCAAAATGGTTTGGAAACAGCATGGGGAGGACATCTGGATGCATCTTGGACTCCCATTACCTATGACATACAATAGACAACCACACAAAGGCTATGTATGTGCAAGCCAACAATCTATCCATGAGACATATACAGTCAGCACACCTTACAATGGCAGCCTTGTGCACTATGAGACATTCAAAACCAGCTCTCATCTGACTGAGAACCAGTAAGCCTCAAAGTTGCTTCATATCTGTTGGATGGTTTAGGTGGACCTGCGCACCTAGATCATTATCATTAGGGTGACAAAAAGTTTTCTGATTGTCCTAACATAAATTCAATAACCTTTCTATACAGTTTTGTATAAAATTTGCGATTACAATATTCGCGATTTACACTACTCATGAACAGCGCCATCTATTGGATTCGTAGTCTTGTCTTTTAATAAGACTATGAATCCAGTAAATGGCACTGTTCATGAGCAGTGTTGATCGTGAATATTCTAATCGCAAATTTTTATTGGAAATTTTCCATGCAAATGGTGTTTCAGCTGAAAAACAAGCATATTCAGCTAATTTGCATATGTCCATGATTATGCAAATGCATTTACATGAGAAAACTGTATAGAAAGGTTATTGAATATTATGCTAGGACAATCAGAAAACTCTTTGTCACCCTAATGATAATTATCTAGGTGCGGAAGTCCACCCAAGCCATCCAGCAGTTATGAAGCAACTTCGAGGCTTACTGGCTCTCAGTCAGATGAAAGCTGGTTTTAAATATCACATAGTGCACAAGGCTGCCATTGTAAGGTATGCTGACTGTATCTGTCTCATGAATAGATTGTTGGTTTGCACATACCCGGCTTTAACATATAGCCTTTGTGTCGTTGTCTATTGTATGTCATAGGTAATGGGAGTCCAAGATGCATCCAGGCATTCTTCCCATGCTGTTTCCAAACCATTTTGGTGGTGTTTCCATCAACTTTTTACCTTTTTCTGTGAACCAGACACCCTCTCTTCTTCAGAGCAGGGGGTGCCTGGTTTAATGCTTGGGTCCCCCATTGATTTTCATTGTGTTCAATTGTGCTCGAGCATACACAGTATTTGGCCGAACACTGTGATGTGCCGAGCATAGCAATGCTCGAGCCGAACTGCTGTTCGGCCGAGCATGGTCGCTCAACACTAGTACAGACGTTAATCATGTATAATATATGCAGCGGTAAATATTAATATGTCATTTACTACTGAAAGAATATATGTGGGCTGAACAGAAAGCAGCAATATTACCAGGAAATGATTACAGCAGGTCAGTCAGATTATTCTGTAAATCACACTTAGGAATTACAAAATACGATGGAACAGACGCATTCACATAGCTAGAGAAACAATCATGTAAATCACATGGAAACACTGGAGCACTGATTTAGCTAGTGCTTATCTGAGCTCTAATTTTACTGAGGCAGGAAGGGAACACGAAATAAATGGCTTTCTACTCATACCACCCTATGCTTTACTCTCTGTCGCTCCGCTCTGCTATTGAGTGCACACTGATTGCCTTGGTATATTATGACAGCATAAATAATACATAGCATTTGGTGGTTTATGAAAAGAAAAATAAGAAAACAAATATTTGTTTAGAATTTGACACATTGAAGGGATGACCTAGTCCCTTGGAGGTCAGCTGGTAGTTGAAACCATAACCCCCCTTCCCTGCAAGGGTACTGTTGGGTTTGGCAGACAACTGAATGTAAAATCTCCATCATATTTTACATAATCTAATGTATTTAGTTTTAAGTTTTTGTTATCTCTATTATTAGTTTTCTGTTTCCTTTTCCTACGTTTTAGCTAATGTTCACAGCAGATCTAGTCATATACATTATTCTGCTCCATTAGAGGAGGAGAACAAGAAAAATAACACAAGTGCCGGATCTGGTACACAACTGAACCGAATGCAGCTGAATAGATCCCATTGACTACGAAGGTCTGTGTTCATTTCCTATTTGATTGTCCATTTTTTTTGCAGAAAAAAGTTTTTTTGGTCAACTGTTTTCGAAGTATTCTGTGACAGAGGCCCCAAACGGAGCCTTCTATGCAGATATGCATAATGCCTAAGTTGTGATTGTAGCTAGTGAATGGGCAGTATTAAGGGACCTGGGCAATGTTGATCAGCACCTTCTGTAGATAGTTTTCACAATAGACAGTACCTGATGGTCTAGAGCAGTTTAAAGGTTGATGCCCTCATCTCTGTTCATCTAGTGTAGTGAAGGGGGATATGGTAAGCAATCCTGGCAGTTTTGAGTAGTGAAGGGGTTAATATCAGTACTCCTAGTGATCTAAGGAAAGTGTGTTAATCTCTGCATCCAGTGTCATCTAGCGCAATGAAAGTATATGTATCCCTGCTAACCAAGGGCAGTGCACGCCATATTTTTAGGAGTCACTTGCACTGTTCTAATTCTGTGCTTTTAATATGTACTACAGTAAATGATCATAGCCTTGGGGGTACTTTATAATTTATGTGAGTAGGGGATATATGGAACACTGAGAGAGGCTAGCTAAAGAGGCCCTGTCAGCTCTCCTTCACCATGAACAGAAATGTGATTATTTACTAAAACAAGCATCTTAGGAGAGCTGACAGGTTCTCTTTAAAAGTTGCCATCCCACAAAAGTCATTACTATGCAATGAATAGGGCATAAATGAAGTATTATTACAATATCCAGGCAATAAAAATATTGTTAGCTTTTAAAGTATTACATTTTCCTCTCTGGTACCACCTGCTGTATCTCCTGTGTCAGAAATTCTGGTCCACCTTCTCCTGCATTAAGTGGTGGGCTGTCATGCAATCCATAGTGCAAATTTTTTTTTTATCACTTGGGCCGTGTGTTAGGAGTTATTTTCTATTCAGGGGAGGAATGGGTTATCAAGGGCTGACTGCAGTGCACTCCTGGGAGATGTAGGTACTTCACATGGGATGAGTTGCTGCCCACCAACAGAAAGTAAAGAAAGAGCAGTGGTGACATTTACACAGGAGAACAGCTTTTTTTTCTATCATTGATATAGTAAAATAATGGCGCATATTACTCCAGATTACTCCATGGTCGCAATTGACAACAGCATCTGAGGGCTTAAATGTCCATGATCAGCATGTAAAACAGCAGATAGCTGGCGGCTACAGCACTATCTCAGCTTCTGAGCAGGCACCATGTTTACAATGTGGACTACCACCATACATGTACAGTGCATGTCCTTAAGGGGTTGTTCAGGATTTATCATTTTTAAATCCCACCCCCAGCCATCGGGACCTATGAAGAAAAACATACCTGCTTCTCTAACCCGTTAGGTTCCGACTCCTTGGCTTCCATGCTGTCCTCACTGCAGTTCCTGTCTCCAACTGTGAACATCCATATGGACAGATCACGTACATTGCATGCAGCCAATGACTCGGTGGTGATGTGTCTCCAAGCGGCATGCAAAAGAGCAGTGGTGTGCGGCTTGGGGACACATCATCACTGAGGCCAGTGGAGATCATGTAAAAATGTGTCAAGGAACCATGAACCAGACGTACAACAAGAGATAAGTGGAAATAAAAAGGCTTTATTGAAAATAAAGCTGTAAGGCAAAAGTCCAAATGGATGGCTAAACCGAAGCAGGGTCTTGCGAAGCCAGCGGTCAGGAACCAGAAGGGTAGTCAGACTAAGCCTGGATCAGGAACCAGCAGGGTAGTCAGACGAAGCCTGGATCAGGAACCAGCAGGGTAGTCAGACGAAGCCAGGATCAGGAACCAGAAGCAGCAGCAGTCTTAGAAGCATGTGAACACAGGAGGACCAAGCAAGGAACTGAAGCCACAGACCTCCTATATATATGAGCTAGGCATCCAGCTCCTCCCAGTGGGAAGGAGAAGCCGCAGGGTGGGAGGCTACAAGAAACCCAGAAACCAAGATGGCCGCCAGCACATGTCAAACGAAGGAGAACAGCAAGAAGGTAAGACCATGACAGTACCTCCCCCTCAAGGGCCCCTCCTCCGCGGAGTAAAGAACGGTTTCTGAGGGAAGCGTGCGTGGAAGGCTCGGAGCAAGGCAGGAGCATGGACATCTGCGGAGGGAACCCAGGAACGCTCCTCTGGACCATAACCACGCCAATGGACCAAAAACTGCACCCGACCGCGGACCAGGCGTGAGTCCAGGATATTGCTCACCTCATACTCCTCACGATTGCCCACTTGGACCGGACGAGGCCGAGGAACCGAGGAAGTGAAACGATTACACACCAGTGGCTTCAACAGGGAGACATGAAACACGTTGGAGATCCGCATGCCAGGAGGAAGCGCAATGGCATAGGCTACCGGGTTTACCCTGCGAAGCACTCGGAAGGGACCAACAAAGCGAGGCGCCAGCTTGGGAGTGGGCACTCGAAGGTTGAGGTTGCGGGTGGACAACCATACGCGGTCTCCGACCTGGTAGGAAGGAGCGGGCGCTCGTCTGCGATCAGCCTGGAGTCTCTGGCGCTGCGCAGAGACCTCAAGGGACCTCTGGATCTGTACCCAAGAAGCACGTAGGACGGAAAGGTGATCCTCCACAGCCGGAATATCCTGGGGAGAGAATACCTCCGGTAACACGGCAGGTTGGAACCCATAATTGGCCATGAAGGGAGACGTCCCAGAGGAAGAGTTCACCGCCGTGTTCCTGGCAAACTCAGCCCAAGGCAGGAGGTCAACCCAATTGTCTTGGTGATCGGAGACATAGCAACGAAGGAATTGCTCCAAGGCCTGATTGGATCGTTCTGCGGCCCCATTGGACTGAGGGTGGTAGGCCGAGGAGAAAGAGAGATGAATCCCCAACTGGGAGCAAAAGGCGCGCCAGAACCTGGACACAAACTGACTCCCCCGATCCGACACAATCTCCTTGGGCAAACCGTGCAACCGGAAGACCTCCCTGGCAAAAATCGAGGCCAACTCTTGTGCAGAGGGTAACTTCTTGAGAGGAACACAGTGGCACATTTTGGAAAACCGATCCACAATCATGAGAATGACCGTATGGCCTCGGGATGCAGGGAGGTCCACAATGAAATCCATCCCCAGGTGTGACCATGGACGCTCCCCGGTGGCTATGGGTTGCAAAAGGCCCAACGGAAGGTGCCGAGGGGACTTACTCTGGGCACAAACGGAGCATGCCGCTACAGTATGCGGCGATGTCGGAACGTAGAGAAGGCCACCAGAACAGACGTGAAACAGCCCAGGACAGCTGATTCTTTCCAGGATGCCCCGCGGCCTTGGAGTTATGATAGGTTCGCAACAACCTAGTGCGCAACTCCTCAGGCACAAAACATCTGCCGTTGGGTCTCCCAGAGGGAGCACCAGATTGAGCCGCCAAAATCTGCTCACCCAGGGGAGAGGTCAGGCTGGTGCGAATGGCGGCCAGGATCTGATTCGGAGGTATGACCGAAGTCGGAATCGACTCCTCCCCGGACAGCTCGGAGTACTGCCGTGATAAGGCATCCGCTCTGATGTTCTTGGAACCGGGTAGGTAGGAGACCACGTAATTAAAACGTGACAAGAACAGAGCCCATCTGGCCTGACGTGGTGTCAATCTCTTGGCCTCAGAGAGGTAGGTCAGATTCTTGTGGTCCGTCAGGATGAGAACCGGAACCACCGAGCCCTCGAGCAAGTGCCTCCATTCTTTAAGGGCCTGCACGATGGCCAATAGCTCCCTGTCACCAATCTGATAGTTGCACTCCGCGGAAGACAGTTTCCGGGAGTAAAACCCACAAGGAAGCAGAGGACCCTCTGGTGTTCTACGCTGAGACAGAAGGGCGCCTACTCCCGTCTCAGACGCGTCCACCTCGAGGACAAAAGGCAACCCAGGGTTGGGATGCGACAGAATCGGAGCCGACACAAAGGCGGACTTTAGAGCCTCAAAAGCTCGGATGGCCTCGAGCGGCCAGACCTGGGGATTACTGCCCTTCCTGGTCAGATCCGTGAGAGGCTTGGCTAGCATGGAAAAGTCCCTGATGAACTTCCGATAATAATTGGCGAAGCCCAAAAAGCGCTGCAGGGCACGAAGACCACTGGGCTGGGGCCACTGTAAGACAGCCGAAACCTTCTCAGGATCCATGGAGAACCCCTCAGCGGAAATGATGTAACCTAAGAAGGTTACCTGGGATCGGTGAAATTCGCATTTCTCAAGCTTACCGAACAGCTTGTTCTCTCGTAACCGTTGCAACACTCGTCTGACATCCAGAATGTGGGCCTCCATGGATTCAGAATATACCAAGATGTCATCCAAATAGACCACCACACACTGCTGCAACAGGTCACGGAAAACATCGTTGATGAATTCCTGGAAGACTGCGGGCGCATTGCACAACCCAAAGGGCATAACCAAGGATTCATAATGACCGGTCCTGGTGTTAAACGCGGTCTTCCACTCATCGCCCGCCTTGATCCTTACCAGGTTATATGCCGCCCTCAGGTCGAGTTTGGTAAAGACCGTGGCCCCTTTGAGGCGATCGAACAGCTCGGAAATCAAGGGTATCGGGTAAGCGTTCTTGATCGTGATGCGATTGAGACCCCTGTAATCGATGCAAGGCCTCAACTCACCGCCCTTCTTTTTCACAAAGAAAAATCCAGCCCCTGCCGGGGACGAGGATTTGCGAATGTGTCCGCGTGAAAGCGCCTCCCTCACGTACTCCTCCATGGCCTCATTCTCAGCTACCGACAGTGGATAGACTTTGCCACGAGGAGGAACGGCACCAGATTGTAACTCTATGGCACAATCGTATGGGCGGTGCGGAGGTAGGGCAACCGCACGCACCTTATCGAATACATCCCGGTACTCCTCGTATTCAGGAGGCAACAGAGAGTCCGAGGAAGTACACAGCAACTTGACAGGCCCATGGATGCAACTAGCCCCACACTGCGGTGACCACGAGAGGATCTCGGCCGATCTCCAATCGAAAGTCGGATTATGCTTCTGGAGCCAGGGGTACCCCAAGACCACCGAGTAGTGTGGAGACAAAATAACCTGGAGACAGACCGACTCTCTGTGAACGGCACCAATGGCCATCCCCACTGGAAGGGTCTCCTGAGTCACGTGTGGCGGCAGAAGGGGTCTGCCGTCTATCGCCTCAAGAGCCAGTGGGGAACCTCGAGGCTGCAGAGGAATGGAATTGGCGGCAGCGAACGCACTATCAATGAACAAACCACCAGCACCAGAGTCCACCAACGCCTGGGTCGTCACCGAGCCCCCGACCCAGGAGAGGACAACAGTAATCAGTGGTTTGTCAACACAGGAAACCGGGGACGAGGAGACTCCACCCAAGATCTGCCCCCGACAGGATCTCAGGTGCGAGCGTTTCCCGGACGGTTCGGGCATGCCAACCGAAAATGCCCACCGAGACCACAGTACATGCATCGGCCCTCGCGTCTCCGGAGTACCCTCTCCCCCTCGGACAGGCGAGCAAACCCCAGCTGCATGGGTTCACCCCCAGAAAAGTCATCCCCAGGAGGCGTGGGAGGAGAGGGAGGCACGGGTGGGACAGCAAACGTAGGCGCCAATCTGTTAGAAGACCTCCGCAGGCTCTCCTTAAAGGAAGGTCTCTCCCTGAGTCTGGTGTCAATCAAAATCAGGAAAGAAATAAGAGACTCGAGCTCCACTGGCAGGTCCTTAGCTGCAACCTCATCCTTCAAGGCATCCGAGAGACCATGAGAGAAAGCAGCGACCAGAGCCTCATTATTCCAGCCCACCTCTGCTGCCAGGGTACGAAACTCAATGGCGTATTCAGCTACGGATCGTGAACCCTGTCTGATGGACATAAGGAGCTTCGCAGCAGAGGCAGCACGAGCCGGCACATCGAATACCTTCCGAAGAGAAGCAACAAAACCGGAAAACTCGGCAACCACCGGATTGTTGTTCTCCCATAAAGGGCTGGCCCAGGCCAAGGCCTTGTCCGAGAGCAGCGAGATCAAGAAGCCCACTTTTGATCTCTCAGTAGGAAAGGCATGTGGCAGCAACTCGAAGTAAATGCCCACCTGGTTAAGGAAACCTCGGCACTGAGTTGGCTCTCCCCCAAAGCGCTGTGGAAGGGGGGCAGAACCGGTCATACCCCGAAACACCGCAGGCGCAGCAACAGGTGTCGGGGTAGACTCTGGCGCAACAACCGGAGCGGCAGTAGGAGCGGGCCCAGGAGCGACAACCGACCCATCGGCAACGGAAGCTAAATGAGCCGTGCGTTCAAGCAGGGTTTGCAACGCCACAGCGAACCGACCCAACAGGTGATCCTGCTGATCAAGTCTGGCAACCAGCGTAGGTAGCGAGGATGGCCCTGTACCGTCAGAATTCATGGCTTGGTCCTAATGTCAAGGAACCATGAACCAGACGTACAACAAGAGATAAGTGGAAATAAAAAGGCTTTATTGAAAATAAAGCTGTAAGGCAAAAGTCCAAACGGATGGCTAAACCGAAGCAGGGTCTTGTGAAGCCAGCGGTCAGGAACCAGAAGGGTAGTCAGACTAAGCCTGGATCAGGAACCAGCAGGGTAGTCAGACGAAGCCTGGATCAGGAACCAGCAGGGTAGTCAGGCGAAGCCAGGATCAGGAACCAGAAGCAGCAGCAGTCTTAGAAGCATGTGAACACAGGAGGACCAAGCAAGGAACTGAAGCCACAGATCTCCTATATATATGAGCTAGGCATCCAGCTCCTCCCAGTGGGAAGGAGAAGCCGCAGGGTGGGAGGCTACAAGAAACCCAGAAACCAAGATGGCCGCCAGCACATGTCAAACGAAGGAGAACAGCAAGAAGGTAAGACCATGACAAAATGTTTCTCTTTACTTTCCCAGGCCCTGCTGGCTGGGCCTGGGAATTGAAAAATAAAAGTCCAATCCCTTTAATATCAAACAAGAGCTGCACTATGAGGAATTTATTCTCAGTTTTACCTAATCTTATTGGATGCCATCTGAAAGAAAAGTTTGTAAAGATTTACTTTAACATTAAAAGGGTTAGCTCTGAACCCGGACATAAACCCTTCTTCCCCCACTCAGCCCTTCTGAGTTGAGTATCGGAACTTTTCATGCCCTGATCTTAAGGAAAAGCCCTTCATCGATGTTTGTGATGTCTGACATCTATTAGTTATGTCTTTGTTTATTTTCTGTTTTGTCCATGAATGCCATGCTTCCTGAATGTATCCTAATCCACATGGGTTCCGGTTTATGCCTTGATCCTGATCCTGATTCTGTGTCTTTGAGCTGGTTTGCTTGTGACATTGATTAGTATCTGTTTGGTCTGCTTGTGTTCCAGCTGTGTGAACAGGTCCCTGCAGTTCTAACATCGGGTATTTGGACTAGGTCCCTGCACTTAGACAGTATAGGGAATGTTGACCAGTTGGGGCTGTTGTTTAGGATAGATCATCCAAGCAGGTAGGGACAGTGGTTGGGTGACAATAGGTCTCCACTGTTCCCTATCCTTGTGTCCAGTTTGATTCTGATTATGTATGTGTCTTGTATCATTTGTTAAATAAAGCGTTTGATTTTGCATATTCTCTATCTGTATGTCTTGTCTACAAGTGATTGGGACATGTTCAGTGGGTCTCCTATGTGGTCTTCTATGTCTTATATGTATCTATTACAAGGTTCTGATATTTTGCTTGTATGATTTATGAATGTTTGTTGAAAAGAGTGACTTTGAGTGAACTCATATCTAGTTCAACCTTGGTTTTCTGTCATGACTTTATTACGAGGAATTTTTATACTTCCAGCGATTATACGGGGCATACTGAGCATGGCACTTTATATTTTACTATGTGTTCCTTTCACATGTTTGTTCATCACATTTCTAAGGGTGTGGTGCCCTTTGTGGTGACCCTCCTGGCGTTCTAGGAGTGTGTGTGGCCATCATATTTCTCACACCCTTGCAAATAGGGTCCTTCTTCTGGGAATCCAAACCTAGTACTTTCAGTTCCATAAGATGCTTGGGGGGCAGGCATTGGCAAATGCAGGAGCATAGATGGGTCTCCCTAAGCTTTGGCAAGGGGAGGCCACTTGTCACTCACATCTATGTGAAAGCACAATCTTGACTTTCAATTTTTTTTATTTTTTATACCATTGCTACAAGTCTTTTAAAGGTGTCCACAAGTGACTGAATCTTTGCTATTTCTACTTAGAAGAACCTAAAAGTTTTTCTGCAGTCTTTATCATCCTAAGGAATTTGAAAAATAGACAAATGACTCTCGTGACTTGTAATTTTAAAAGTATTTACAGCACTTAAACAATGCATTGCTTATGTAAGAGCTGCAACATAAAAATACACATGGCAAATAAAGATTATATCACTTGTGAAGCAGTTTGCAGAATATTGCATCCATTTATCTACATTTCTGAGTCATAATCTTTCATTTTAGTGCAATCCACGGGCACTTTAATTATTAATGTAAACTTTAACTAGGCGAGAACTTAAAGCTATTTCACAGATGCAGCATCCTCCGTAAATGTTCCGCTATGCTATCACCTACTGTATTTGTGTAATCAAGCATTGAACAGTGCTAAGTGCTATAACATTAGTCTCCATCACAAGAAGGAACAACGTGCTGCATGCAATAAATTCATAAAACAGTAGTAGATGAAGATGTAACGCTTTAACAATAAATCTTTGCATAATACGCTGTTCGGTTTTTGTTCCACTTGTCCCTACTCAGTTCCATTCCTCCAAAAGACCTTTATTTTCACCATATATTATGCAAACTGGCCATCGTCTTTGAGAAGACCACCCTACTAGATTTCTACTTTTTAATGCAATTTTTGGTAGTTATCAAAAAGAGGTTTCGCTGTGTAATTGCAAATGTGGAGAAAGATGTTACATTAGTGTAACTTCTCTTTATAGGGCTTGTATTCCAGGTTCTGAGCTATTATTTCCACACCACTATAATAGGAAATATCTATGTACCAGGGGTGTAACTATAAATGGTAGGACCCCATAGCAAAATAAGGCCTAGTGTAAGAAAATTTAAAAATATTTATAATACTACCATATATCAGAAAACCCACATTATAGGCTACCGTATTGTTATTCCCCACCAAAATTTACAATATTCTTGCACCTGCCCCTTCCCTCCCCAACCAGTGAACTCTATAGCAAGTGCTATGGCTGCTATGACTGTAGTTACGCCTATGCTAGGTACAGCTCTGCTGGCCTTTTCTCTTTCAACATTACAGTTTCCAGCTGGTATGGGGGCATGGTAATTTCTTCTCAATGTGTTCTTTGCTTCTCTCTCTCTTTACAAAACTCACTGCATCCTATGGGAAGAAAAATGGTATGACAATGGGATGGTGCTCTCATTGACTGACTGGGACAAGAAAAAGTAAGTTAACCCTTTTGAATTACCTGGAAAAACATGTGCATATATTATGATGTTTACATAAAATATAAACTGAGTCTCTTAATCAAAGTAATGGATCAACGGAAGTATATGTAAGACCCTTAAAACTATAGATTTTAATATATTATTCTAAAACCTATTGGAAAAGGATGCCAACCAAATGCTACAACAATTAAATCATAAATAATGAAACAAAACGTTCAGAGTGGAGCCAAGGGGAGTGGGGGGGGGGGGCAATTTACTCACCCTGGTTAGCCCTGTTGTACCCCTCAGCCCAGAGACAAATCCAGATAGTGGAAACTCTGTCCTCATTCCTGAACTCAAATGCCCTAAATATCCCTATAGATGTTTTGGGGGTATGAAACCCCCAAGACCCCGACGCGTTTCCCCCAGCTAAGTGGGTTTTTCAGGGGGTCAGTGTATCAGGTAAATTGATGGACACATAGATAAATAATAATAATAAAGAATAGATATTGCAGTAAGGTAGCAAAGATAGACAGACAGGATGATGGTTAGTACCATCTGTCTCACAGTTTAGAGGTCAGCGGGATTGGTATCCACAGCCTGATACCTACAAAAGAAAAAAGAGGTACCTATATAAGGTCCATGCAGAGTAACTACAATTCCCCAGCAGTCATATTGGTAACAGGGACTTACTTGACCTCCCAGCTTGAAGCAAGTGCCACCTCCTGCTGATGCCTGATGATATGGGCATACTGGAGCGCCAGTACACTGAACTTTAAATAGCGCGCCAAGACCTCCCTCCGAACTAAACAGCCAGTCATGATTCTACTGACGTTGTCCGCATGAAGTAACCACCTCCGGCCGGTGTAACGCAGAATGGGACGCAAGCGGCCGACAGTGGTATATGATGGAGCCATAGGTGAAAAAAACCTGGGTATATTGTAAGATGAATTTAATATACAGGGAGGGTGACTATGTTCCTATAGGGAGAATTAACACTACAATTTCCAGAAATGAAAAAATCTTGCAGAAAAAAATGTCTGACCATATATCATGTTAAGCACCAGTATATAGGGGAAAGGAGGGGGATATAGACATCCCCATCGGATAAATCAACCCTATTGTGCCTGTTTTCTATACAAGAATTGTTCTATACGGACAATTAAAGCCCACAAAATCAGGACATTCTTGAACAACCATAGTATTATCCAAAAGCATAATTGTTATAAAACGGCAGACCCCCACAGATGCAGGGAGTCACCTATAAATGGGCACTGGGGAAAAGATATTTATCCCTCTTTGTCAGCATATTGTAAATATATGGACGCTTCGCACGTCACTGGCTCTGTTATGACTACCCTTCAGAATATAGAGACAAATTACAAATAGAATAAAGACATACTGTCCAGTCTCCTCATCTTAAATGTAGCAACTGAAAGTGAGCCTCTCGTTGAGTCCAGCCGGGGACTGGGACTGGAATCTAAAAATCCATTCTGTCTCGTTCTGTAGGATCTTCCTGTCCCAGTCCCCTCCTCTCGGTGATGGAGGTATCACTTCCAGTACTAAGAATTTTAAGACCCTCGGATTACCAGAATGGGCCTCCAAGACATGGCTAGCCACTGGGGTGGCATTCTTTTTTTGGATATCGTTGAGATGTTCACATACACGTCTCCTGACTTCCCTGATAGTCTTGTCCACGTAATCCTTGCCCAGTAGGACATGGGCACTGACATTTGTAGACAGTCCCTCTGTTTTTTTTAAACTTGTTTTATTAACGATAAACCATTCAGGTATGAATCAAGCAGTACAAAGTACATTAATTTCCGACGCAGGGGAGCAGTATGACGTGTTACAGGCGCACAGTGATGCATTACATTAGAGCATACATTTCAAATAAAAAAATTAAAAAAAAAGGAAAAGGAAAATAGAGGGATCTTACTAGAGGGAGCCGAGAATGGGATCATGCAGTTACATACAGTAATGAGAAACAGGGTACAGCCACCTTTATTCTATCCTGGATTGTCACTCACTGAGTACATATGAGAGGTTTTCAGGGTCAGAGCGGAGGAGCACCACTCTCCCCATACCTTCTGGAATTTTTGTGGACACTTCCTATGCTTATAGACAATGTTTTCCATGGACACTGTATGAATAACAAGGGAGTCCCACTGACCCAAAGATGGTGGTCTGTCCCCCATCCAACAAAGTGCAATAGCTTTCCTGGCCAAAACTAACGTTTCTCCCAAAAATATTCTACTATGATGGGACCATATCTCCTCATCCAACACTCCAAGTATACAAAGTTTGGGACAAAGAGGGATCACAGCAGGTACCATTGTGGATAATACCCCCAGGACCGAGGTCCAGAAGCGACGAATATAAGTACATTCCCAGTACATGTGCCAAAAGTCGGCACGGTCCGCCGAGCATCTGTGGCACTTACTATGAGGAATCCTTCCCATCTTGTGGAGCCTGGTCAAAGTGAGGTAGCTTCTTTGCAGAATAAACATCTGTATCAATCTGTTATGTATAGAGGGAGAAACCCTGGTTGGAGTAAGAAGCGCCTCACTCCAATCATCCCCCGTTAAAGAGGGAATGGATAACTTCCATTTATTTTCAATAGCAAGGGGGTTCATTGTCATGCGATTGCATAGCAGATGGCTGTATAGTATGTAAATGATCCCTCTCGGGCCCTGAGACCTGAGCACTCCTATCAAAGGGTATTTTGAGATAGCCCTTCCCAATATTCTCAGCTGAGCCTGCAGGGCATGTCTCAATTGCAGGAACCTAAAAAACATGCTGCGGGGTGATGGCGTATAAGTAACTCTATTTTGTCTTATTCAGCAACGTGTATTAGGATTGCATCATGCCAGTGCACTATTCTAAGATTTACATTCTGCCTTCCCCCCTCTGTAATATTTGGAGATCAGTTTAGAAAAAGGCCCATACATACATTTGTTTAAACAGCCTTACTTCACAAGGTCATTCTCATGTTTATACCTGAATGATTAACTGCTGTTACTATGTACCATCTATTTATGTAAATGCAGAGCTCATGTGTATTCAGGCCATAAGATAAGGCAAATGCTAACATATGATTGGATGTAATAGGGGGTCAATTCTACCCTATATTAAGTGTTTGCAAGCAATGAATAAATAGAATGGATCAGAACAAGACACCTTTTTAGTCTCCACTCTTATTCATTCTCCCGGTATCGGATAAGACTTAATTCAAGCTGATCACCGAAATCTTGTGTCAGGGACACATCTAGGCAAAGCTCCATATTGCCTTACAGCTTTTGGGGGCTCGTCCGAGATCGAGAGGGTCATCCTTATGGTCTGTTGCAAGAGACATCAATTTTTGTCTTCCTTGGACCTGGGGGCACTGACCAAAATCTCGACTTAAGTAAGTTGAACCATCTATTTGTTGATTTCGGTAGATTGCTGTGTCTGGGGCACAAGCAATTAAGCTCAGGGAGCGAAAGTTGATTATAAGAGGCGTCCATATCATTAGAAATAAGTACACTAAAGAAATCTGTTCAGGGAACAGAAGGTTACAAGCTTGGTTTAACTCATATATATATATATATATATATATATATATATATAGTATAAGTATTTTATAAGTGATAAGATTATCTGTTTGTGTGAGATACTGACCGGGTGGTAAGTGTACGGTCACATCCCACTGTTATTGTCAAATTGATGTATTTTGGATTAATTACTGTTAATGTGTAAAATTGTTTGTGTTGTGGAGGACCGCAAGACGCCCCATTTTTTCGGCTAGGATCTGTGATCTGCTGACCTGGAAAATATGAACGCAAGTGGCGGTCCGAAACAACAATAGTCGATAGGGGTCCAAAGAGTATAGAGAGACATTAAGATACGAATCAGCTGATCAGTTGACAGGTCATGTCGGCGCTATTTCAGTGCAGTACAGCCAGTCCTGACAGCGATTGTCTCACTTATTCTTTGAACTATAAGTACTAACATGGGAGGACAAGGGTCTAAAACTAAATTCCCTAAACCAGAACCAGGAGAAACTTGCAAAATCTATGTAGCTCGTGTTAGTCCAACAAACTATTACCTGATCAACCCATGGGTAGATAATCTAGCAGGCTGGACTGAGGTAATGGATGCTGCAGATCCATTCCCCAGGGACGGTGATAATAGTATTTATCATATGGATATGGTCAAAGGACTATGTCTAGGTGATAAAACAGCCTGGCCGCATTTCGATGCGGATCCTTCCTGGGACATGGAGTACATGTCCAGGGGAGGAGAACAGTGGCTGGAAATAGCCCCCCACTGGTATGATGCAGGTAATAGCAAGAAGAATAAGAATCTAAAAAGTCCCAAAAATGATAGGACTCTACATGAAATAGAACAGGAGGTAGGCACAAAGAAGAGAAGTCAGAAATCCCCTCCACCTTATAATAAATCCACCCCCACGGCACCTCTGTACCCAGTTCTGACTCAAATTGAGGAAGATGCTGTAACATCGGTTATACCATTGAAACTAGAAGAAAAATACCGACCCCCCACGCCAACATTTGGAAACATAATGGAGCGTGGTCTAATTACTGGCACACCGCATACTAGTTATAATACACGCAGTACAAGTAGACTGAAAGATGAAACCGAACAGGAAGAATCAAAAGAGGGAGTACAAGTAATCGCTCCCTTTCTGACATGAGGACAACATTTAGTAAAAAAAAAACAACATAGAAATAGAAGATCTCAACAAAATTATTAAATATTGTCCCAAACCTTCCATAGCCCCACTGGGGACTATTACATACCTAAAAAAAGGGCTGTAGAGGGCGCAACTATACACAGGAAGATTTAAGGCTTATCCTGGATGGTATTATAGGAACACACACAACATGGGATTGGGAGAAGGTCAAATCCATATCTATAATTGCACAACGCGGTGATGCTCCAGATTATATATGTAACACAGAAGAGGGGCAGAAAAGAATATGGGAGGAGATTGAGGTCCATATGAATGAGGTATTCAAACAAAAATCTTCATTGCCCGTAGCAGTAGCCTGCAAACAGAAATCTGCTGAAACAGTCACTGAATTCTGAAAAAGATTCCTTGATTGCTGGAAGACTGAGGCCGGGCTACCTGTGCGTGACAATGATTGTTTGATTATTTCCATATTTATAAACAATTTGTCAGACAAGTTGATTTTAACTGTGAAGCAAAATGTGTCCTCATGGACTTCAGATACAACTGACGATTTTGAGAAACATCTCTTTGAAAAAGAAGCAGCTGGATGCTTTGAGATAAGGAAAGCAACATCCCCCACACATGCATATACTAGCAGAGGCAGGGGGAGGAGGGGTGGGAATAACAGCAGAACCTACAATGAAAAACATGAATCATTGCCAAATAATTGTTGTTATAACTATGGAAAGGAAGGACATTGGGCACGTCAATGCCGCGCACCAAGGAGAGGTAGGGGGAGAGGTCAGGTTTACAACACACAGAGACCTGATTCCCATTAGATTGGCATCAGCAAAACTCATACTGAGGATGCCCGGAGGGACACGCCCCAACTTTCACACAGGTCACAACACATTGGAAGGACACACCAGTAATTCTACTTAGAATGGGAGGACGAAAAGTGGGGTTTCTAATAGATAGTGGAGCTACTTCTAGTGTGTTAAACAGCTCAATATACAAAGGGCCTTTAAGGAAGTGTGCGCCCTCTATGGGAATAAATGGGGTACTGACAAGGACATACAGAACAGATTCCTTACCAGTAGAAACCATTGATAGGGAATACATTACAGATCATGCGTTTAGCATCATACCTGAATGTCCTGTGAGTCTTCTGGGAAGAGACTTATTCATTAAGTTAGAATTGCAAATCACTGTTGAGAACAATGGCATCAGTGTATACTCTGATGCTTTGCCCATAATAACCCCCACACCTCTGATCTTTACAAACTTACAAGATCACTCAGAATTAGAGGAAATAGACCCATCATTATGGGAAAAGGGGGACTATGACACAGGATTCACTGACTGCACACCATACAAAGCAACCATCAAAGAAGGCAGTACACCTGTATATCAGAAACAATACCCACTGTCAAAAGAGAAACTTGATGGACTTAGGCCAATGATAGAAGAATTCCTACAAAAGGGAATCCTGGAAGAGGTGATTTCACCCTACAGCACGCCCGTGAATCCAGTGACAAAGGCAGATGGTACTACCCACTTTGTACAGGATTTAAGGGCAATAAATAATATCATTGTGCCTATTGCTCCTATTGTCCCAGATGTCACCTCACTTCTTTCTGCAATTCCTGCAGACGCTGTCTATTTCAGTGTGATAGATCTGAAGAATGCTTTCTTTTCTATCCCAGTTGATAAGGCAACCAGACTACTTTTTGCTTTTTCCTTTGACGGGCGACAACTGACCTGGTGCAGAATGCCTCAGGGATATGCTGATTCACCTGTAGTGTACAGCATAGTCCTCCAAGCCACGTTAAAACCATGGTACCCCCCCCCCCCCCCCAAGGTTCTGTGCTGCTGCAATATGGCGATGATTTGTTACTGTGTAGCATGTCAGCGGAGGCCAGCATTCAGGATGGTTTATCACTGTTAAAATGGTTGTCAGGATGTGGTCACAAAGTGACACTTAAGAAAATGCAATGGTGTAAAATGCAGGTTGAATACTTGGGCTTTGTCCTCACAAAAGGTGAAAGGAGAATCAGCGCAGAAAGAGTCCAGTCTATTGCGGGTCTGGTCACCCCGCACACCAAGAAAGAAATGTTGTCTTTCCTTGGTATGATAAACTACTGTAGACAATGGATTCCTGATTGCTCCTACTATGACAATGTTTTGAGGCAAGCCACTCTGGATGAAAATCCAGATTTGATTAAATGGTCTTCTGAAATGTACAATGCATTTGATTATTTGAAATGTTCACTCATGTCGAGTCCAGGGCTGGGCCTCCCTGACTATAATATGCCCTTCCACATGTTTGCACGCCAAAATTGTAAAACCATGGCGGGGGTACAGACACAAGAACACGGAGGCAAGTTGCGTCCTTGTGCGTTTTTCTCAAAGGTTATGCCCACCTCTGTTCAGGGGATGTCGGCATGTCTGCGTTCCCTTGCAGCCTGTGCAATGATGGTAGAATTAGCAACTACTTTCACCCTGGGACATTTAACCTTCTTGCACACTACACATGATGTTGTAGGTTTACTCAGAGGTGTACATACACAACACATGTCAGCACAAAGATTATCTGGATATGAGATCCTGTTGCTCAGTAATCCTTCACTCCAGATTAAATATGCATACAACATTACAGGACCAGCACCTATTTTGAATGCATTACCAGGGCTGACTTATCAACTGTTCCCATACCTGACGCACCAGAAGTTTTTGTTGATGGATCATGCTCGCGTCCCACTGACACTATATTCTGTGCAGCATATGCTATTGTCATGTTGCCAGATGTAGTCTTGGAAGCAAGCCCAATTCCCATCCAGTCTGCACAGGCAGCTGAACTCATTGCACTCACAAGGGCTTGCATACTACACACTAACAAACCAATCACTATTTACACAGACAGCAGATATGCTCATGGTGTAGTATGGGATCATGGAATGATTTGGCAGAGGAGAGGATTCACTGCAGCAGACGGTAAGAGAATCTCACATGCGCAGCTAGTCATGGACCTCTTGGCCGCAATCAGATTGCCTTCAGATCTAGCTATAGTACATTGCAGGGCACACACAAATGGAAAATACAGAATTTCAAGAGGAAATGCACTTGCAGATAGTGTAGCTAAAGACACAGCCAAGAGAAATCCAAATAGAATGAATCATGACAATTGGGAAATGGCAGTCTTACACCCACCCTCACCTGATTTGACACACATGCTAACAGACCTACAAAGGTATGCTACTAAAACAGAGGAGAAGGATTGGTGCTATCCAATCTTGCAGAAAAATCCAAAGTCTGGATTGGTCTGCAAGGAGGGGAGGCCATGCATACCTCAACATAGTGCATGGCCTCCATGACTTAAACTTATCTACAAAGAGAAGTCTCCCCTTCTGAACTTTCCCCCTCTTCTTCTTCTCTTCGAGCAGGCACCCACGTGGCATCCACAGACACATCATCATCATCAACCACTTCACTTGTATCTTACACCTCAGCAAAGGAAGCAGCAGCGGGTACAACATCATCATCATCATCACACTGTACGTCCATGTGTGTAATGCTGCCTGACTGAGACATATCCCTGTTATCTACATCCCCTGGCAATAATGGTTGCGCATCACTAATTTCATCCAACTGATGTGTAAATAACTCCTCTGAGGGATCAAGGGAAGAGGCTGTGGTGGCTGTGGTGGTAGTGGTGGTGGTGGAGGCGGGCGGGAGAGTGGTAACTTGAGAGCAGGTGACCAAAGCTGAGCTGGAGGAGGATGGTGCGTCAAGGTTCTTAGCGGAAGCTGTTGAAGATTGGGTGTCCAGTGTAAGCCAGTCAACTATTTTCTCAGAATTTTTTGGGTTCAGGGTATGTGGCCTCTGAACACTGGGAATTATTCCAGGGCCAGTGAAAATCACAGCACCACGACCACAACGGCCCCTGCGGGGTGGCCTGCCTCTGCCTGACATTTTTTTTTAGATAAGTGGTACTATGCGTGCAAGGTACTGTGCCACCCTATATAAGTTGTGGGCAGTGGGCACAGTACAGTCTGTGTGGGCCTGACACATACAGCCTTGCAATTTGAAAATGTGATAATCTCACAGAAAAAAATTTAACTGAATTTTTTTTATCTGCAAGGTATTTAAGTGAATTACACCCTGTAACGGTATGAGTGGAGGCCTAGCCACTAGCCAGTGGCCACAATACAGTCTGTGTTGGCCTGACACACACAGCCTTGCAATTTGCAAATGTGATTATATCACAGAAAATGTTTAATAGATTTTTTTTATCTGCAAGGTATTTGAGTGAATGACACCCTGTAACGGTATGAGTGGAGGCCTAGACAGTGGCCACAATACAGTCTGTGTGGGCCTGACACACACGGGCTTGCAATTTGCAAATGTGATTATATCACAGAAAAATTTTAAATAATTTTTTTTTTATCTGCAAGGTATTTGCGTGAATGACACCCTGTAACGGTATGAGTGGAGGCCTAGCCAGTGGCCACAGTACAGTCTGTGTGGGCCTGACACACACGGGCTTGCAAATGTGATAATCTCACAGAAAAAAATTTAACGGAATTTTTTTTATCTGCAAGGAATTTGAGTGAATGACACCCTGTAACGGTATGAGTGGAGGCTCTAGTCACTAGCCAGTGGCCACAATACGGTCTGTGTGGGCCTGACACACGGGCTTGCAATTTGCAAATGTGATTATATCACAGAAAATTTTTTAATAGAATTTTTTTTATCTGCAAGGTATTTAAGTGAATTACACCCTGTAACGGTATGAGTGGAGGCCTAGCCACTAGCCAGTGGCCACAATACAGTCTGTGTGGGCCTGACACACACGGCCTTGCAATTTGCAAATGTGATTATATCACAGAAAATGTTTAATAGATTTTTTTTTATATGCAAGGTATTTGAGTGAATGACACCCTGTAACGGTATGAGTGGAGGCCTAGCCAGTGGCCACAATACAGTCTGTGTGGGCCTGACACACACGGGCTTGCAATTTGCAAATGTGATTATATCACAGAAAAATTTTAAATATAATTTTTTTTATCTGCAAGGTATTTAAGTGAATTACACCCTGTAACGGTATGAGTGGAGGCCTAGCCACTAGCCAGTGGCCACAATACAGTCTGTGTGGGCCTGACACACACGGCCTTGCAATTTGCAAATGTGATTATATCACAGAAAATGTTTAATAGATTTTTTTTTATATGCAAGGTATTTGAGTGAATGACACCCTGTAACGGTATGAGTGGAGGCCTAGCCAGTGGCCACAATACAGTCTGTGTGGGCCTGACACACACGGGCTTGCAATTTGCAAATGTGATTATATCACAGAAAAATTGTAAATAATTTTTTTTATCTGCAAGGTATTTGCGTGAATGACACCCTGTAACGGTATGAGTGGAGGCCTAGCCACTAGCCAGTGGCCACAATACAGTCTGTGTGGGCCTGACACACACGGGCTTGCAAATGTTATTATATCACAGAAAAATTTTAAATATAATTTTTTTTATCTGCAAGGTATTTGAGTGAATGACACCCTGTAATGGTATGAGTCGAGGCCTAGCCAGTGGCCACAGTACAGTCTGTGTGGGCCTGACACACACGGGCTTGCAAATGTGATAATCTCACAGAAAAAAATTTAACAGAATTTTTTTTATCTGCAAGGAATTTGAGTGAATGACACCCTGTAACGGTATGAGTGGAGGCTCTAGTCACTAGCCAGTGGCCACAATACGGTCTGTGTGGGCCTGACACACGGGCTTGCAATTTGCAAATGTGATTATATCACAGAAAATTTTTTAATATAATTTTTTTTTATCTGCAAGGTATTTAAGTGAATTACACCCTGTAACGGTATGAGTGGAGGCCTAGCCACTAGCCAGTGGCCACAATACAGTCTGTGTGGGCCTGACACACACGGCCTTGCAATTTGCAAATGTGATTATATCACAGAAAATGTTTAATAGATTTTTTTTTATATGCAAGGTATTTGAGTGAATGACACCCTGTAACGGTATGAGTGGAGGCCTAGCCAGTGGCCACAATACAGTCTGTGTGGGCCTGACACACACGGGCTTGCAATTTGCAAATGTGATTATATCACAGAAAAATTTTAAATATAATTTTTTTTATCTGCAAGGTATTTGCGTGAATGACACCCTGTAACGGTATGAGTGGAGGCCTAGCCACTAGCCAGTGGCCACAATACAGTCTGTGTGGGCCTGACACACATGGGCTTGCAAATGTTATTATATCACAGAAAAATTTTAAATATATTTTTTTTTATCTGCAAGGTATCTGAGTGAATGACACCCTGTAATGGTATGAGTCGAGGCCTAGCCAGTGGCCACAGTACATTCTGTGTGGGCCTGACACACACGGGCTTGCAAATGTGATAATCTCACAGAAAAAAATTTAACAGAATTTTTTTTATCTGCAAGGAATTTGAGTGAATGACACCCTGTAACGGTATGAGTGGAGGCTCTAGTCACTAGCCAGTGGCCACAATACGGTCTGTGTGGGCCTGACACACGGGCTTGCAATTTGCAAATGTGATTATATCACAGAAAAATTTTTAATTGAATTTTTTTTATCTGCAAGGTATTTGAGTGAATGACACCCTGTAACAGTATGAGTGGAGGCCTAGCCACTAGCCAGTGACCACAATACAGTCTGTGTGGGCCTGACACACAGGGCCTTGCAAATGTGATTATGTCACAGAAAAATATTAAATATATATTTTTTTTATCTGCGAGGTATTTTTTGTCACACCCTGTATGAATGGTGTGCACGTGCCGTCTGTGACTGAGCCTGCAGCCTCTCACACACGGGCAGCCAGGCAACTGCAATACATATATATATATATATATATATATATATATTAAAAAAAGCACACTGATGTACCAGCCCTGAAAAGGGCTTTTTGGGGTGCTGTCAGGACGCTGTTCTTACAGCAGATGAGTCTGTGGACACAGAACAATGCCCTAGCTAACGCTTTCCCTATTGAATCAGCAGCAGCAGCACTGTCCCTCCTCTCACTGTGAATGCAGCTTCTGAATGAATCTAAAATGGATGCTGTCCAGGAAGTGGGAGGGTCTGCTGCTGATTGGCTGGAATGTGTCTGCTGACTGTGAGGTACAGGGTCAAAGTTTACTCAATGATGATGTATAGGGGGCGGATCGAATATCGCATATGTTCGCCCGCCGCGGCGAACGCGAACAAGCTATGTTCGCCGGGAACTATTCGCCGGCGAATAGTTTGGGACATCACTAATGTTATGTTGGGTGTAGGTGTAACTACCTTGGACCGATCCGGATCCATGGCTAGGATTGGCCAATGTCTGTCCAGAATCTTCCTAACCTCAGGGTTCGCCGCATCAAACGTGGAGATTAATCTAATCAGTGTTTTACTCTCTGTCAAGGTATCCTGTGATATAAGAAGAGTAGACCTGTCTTTCAGTGACTCTTGTTTATAGGCTTACTTAAGTATGTTCTGAGGATAGCCCCTGTCAAGAAATCTCCTCTGTAATACCCTGATGAAATCGTTCAGAATCGGAGCAGTTTCTACAAGCCCGTAGATATTGCCCCTTAGGTATACCTCTTTTGAGAGGAAAGGGGTGATAGCTGTCCCAATGGAGGATGGAATTAGTGGCCATAGGTTTTCGAAATAATGTTATGACAAGCCTGTTCTCTTGTTTAGAGACCCCGACATCCAAAAAAGCAATACTATCCCTGTGAATCTCGTAAGTAAACCTTAATCCTATATGGTTGATGTTCAAAGCTCCTATGAAGTTAGCAAACTCACCGGTGGTACCCTCTCAGATGACAAATATGTCATTGATATAACGTGACCAAAATATTATCTTCTCCATCCATCATTCTTGATGGTTGGGGAGGACATTTTTTTTGTCACCTTACATCACTAAAAGTGCAACACCAAGCGATCAAAAAGGCGTATGACCCCCAAAATAGTACCAATCTAACCATCACCTCATCCCGCAAAAAAATAGCCCTTACCTAAGACAATCGCTCCCCAAAAAAAAGACTATAGCTCAAAATATGGAGACACTAAAACATCTTTTTTTTGTTTTAAAAATGCTGTTATTGTGTAAAACTTAAGTAAATAAAAAAAAGTATACATATTAGGTATCACCGCGTCTGTAAGAACCTGCTCTATTAAAATATCACATGACCTAACCCCTCAGATGAACACCGTATAAACGGTGTAAAAAAGCAATTTTTTTTTTACCTTACATCACAAAAAGTGTAATAGCAAGCAATCAAAAAGTCATACGCACCCCAAAATAGTGCCATTAAACCATCATCTCATCCCGCAAAAATGGTACCCTACCTAAGATAAGCGCCCAAAAACTGAGAAAAAAATGACTCTCAGAATATGGAGACACTAAAACATGATTTTTTTTTGGTTTCAAAAATGCTATTATTGTGTAAAACTGAAATAAAAAAAAGTATACATATTAGGTATTGTCACGTCCATAATGACTGGCTCTATAAAAATACCACATGACCTAACCCGTCAGGTGAACACCGTAAAAAATATATATATATAAATGGTGTAAAAAAAGCTATTTTTTGTCACCTTACATCACAAAAAGTGTAATGGCAAGCGATCAAAAAGTCATATGCACCCTATAATAGTACCAATCAAACCGTCATCTCATACCGGAAAAAAATGAGCCCCTACACAAAACAGTCGCCAAAAAAAAAAAAACTACGGCTTTTAGAATGTGGAGACAGAAAAAAAGTTGTCATATTTTGTATTGTCGCGTCCGTGACAACCTGCTCTATAAAAATACCACATGAAATAACCTGTCAGATGAATGTTGTAAATAACAAAAAAATTTAAAACAGCTTTTTCTTGTTACCTTGCCTCACAAAAAGTGTAATATAGAGCAACCAAAAATCATGTGTACCCTAAAATAGTACAAACAAAACTGCCACCTTATCCCGTAGTTTACAAAATGGGGTCACTTTTTTGGAGTTTCTACTCTAGGGGTGCATCAGGTGCATAATGGTACATGGTATCAAAAAACTGTTCAGCAAAATCTGCCTTCCAAAAACCGTATGGCCATACGATAGTTTATGACCATATATGGGGTGTTTCTGTAAACTACAGAATCAGGGCCATAAATATTGAGTTTTGTTTGGCTGTTAACCCTTGCTTTGTAACTGGAAAAATGGATTCAAATGGAAAATCTACCAAAAAAGTGAAATTTTGAAATTTCATCTCTATTTTCCATTAATTATTGTGGAACACCTAAAGGGTTAACAAAGTTTGTAAAATCAGTTTTGAATATCTTGAGGGGTGTAGTTTGTAAAATTGGGTCATTTTAGGGTGGTTTCTATTATGTAAGCCTCACAAAGTGACTTCAGACCTGAACTAGTCCTGAAAAAGTGGGTTTTAGAAATTTTATAATAACTTTTTTGGGGGGTATTACTATCTATTATAAAAGTAGAGAAATTGAAATTTGGAAATTATATAAAAAAATAAAATAAAAAATTTGACTCAATTTTACCACTGTCATGAAGTACAATACGTGACGAGAAAAGAATCTCACAATGGCCTGGATAAGTAAAAGCATTTTAAAGTTATCACCACATAAAGTGTCACATGTCAGATCTGCAAAAAAAGGCCTGGTCCTTAAGGTGAAAAATGGCAGGGTCCTTAAGGGGTTGAGGAGTATACCAGACAATTTTTTTTTCTTTCCCTGTCCATAAATTGTCATGGTTTTAGTATTGTGATACTAAAGATTTTTAATTAATAAAGATTATTAAAAACAAATAAATAAATAAAATAAAAAATAAAATTATATATGTTTATTCCTTTCCCCATTTATTCTACGTCTGACATCTTATAGAGCACATATGCCTAGTGTAAAGTGCCGGCAACTGTTACATGAATCTGTAAATTCCTGCTTTATGCTGCCCATTATCTCATGTTTATCATTCAGTTGCCCATGTTTATACTGTAATGATTGATCACCCACGTTTCTTCCTAGAGAGAAGCAACCACTTTTTTTCTTTAGAATTTCTGATCCGTCTCCGCTGATAAAGGTGTAGGCAGTCTGAAGAATGGCCGCATTCTGTAAAATGAAGCTCAATAAAATAAACAACCCTGACACTAGTGATGCCTACGGAATTGCATTTCTTTTGTTGGCAGGATCCATTCTGACAGGTGGTATTTACATCTCACAGGTCCCTGCATATTTTGTATTAATCAATTGAAAAAAAAAAAAACTGCACAGTGGGAACAGTTTCTTATAAACTTTTTTCTTATAAAAGAATTTGTTCTCTGTGTCATTTTGTAGACATGCCATTAAAACAACAAGGCGTGAAATGTCATATAGCAGAGAAAAATGAGTATTTACTATCTGATTCTTCATATTCCCATCAGTGAGATAATAAGTCAGGGATGTGCACTTTTATGTATTCTTGATGTTGCTTGCTGGTAGATGAGTAAATATGTACGGTATGTAAAGTGTAACTCTTGAAAGTTTTTGCCCATTTTAGGGTGGGTACACATCACAGTTTTTGCCATCTGTTTCATGTATACGTTGGAGAAAAAAAGAACACCATGAACTTTGCCATCCTGCAGAGTCTGGTAAAAAACGTATACTTTTTTTACAATGGAACTCTATGACGAAGGAAGCCATTGTATGGTATCTGTCTGTGGCATTCGTTAACATATACAGTTTTGTAGCTGTAAAATAGATAGCAGAACGTGATGTGAACCCGGCATTAGTCATGACTTTTTGCCATACTTATAAGGGGTACAGCTAATTGATATCTAGACTTGTTTCATGCTGTTGATCGTAACTTAGGAACCTAAATGGGATACAGATGTCATCCACCCTCTATATCTATATAACAAAAAAATCTGTAATCTGTTATATTTTTGTCATTGTATATTTTTTGTACGATTTTCTGTACATGATTATGGGGCAGCCATTTTGCCGGAGATGCTGCTCTGTTCTGTTAACAGCAGTTGAGTCCTGCTTTACGGCAGCCACATGGATATAGGAAACTGATGTCTGGAGATAACTTATGAACGTCTATGGGAGAGTTCATGCTCTGTTACCGGGGCAGAGGTCATTGGATTTGTTGCAGTTTCCACAACTGAAAAGCCTGCCTTTAATTTAATAATGAAGGCTACACTGTATAGTCCTTCTTGATTGTTAATGGCCATGCTGCTTGTTTAATGCACCTTTAAACAGGGGCTGCTGCTGGTATGGGGTTTGGCTGGTTAGATTGGGGGGGCAATATACATATTATTGCTGTTCTTGCCTGCAATCTTCTGCAGGTTATTTGACAGTAAACACAGTATATTAATCAGCTTTGGCATACTCACTTCTCAAACGCCAGTGCTCTCCTGCCCTACAGGTCAGCCCTTCTTCTGCCATCTGCTTTTCCTCCTTTTCCACATCATCTAATATCGAAGAGAACCTGTCATCAGTAACATCCAGCTCCTCCTCTCTTTGCATCTTGCTGACTTTTCTAGGACATGGAGACTTTGAAGGCCAGCAAAAGATGAGGATGGTTATCATTAAGACCGGGCCCCCCCTCAGGGGTGTAGACTGGATGGTATTGGTTGGCAACTGGCAGTGGAATAATAAAGGCTTCCATCTTAGGCTACTTTCACACTTGTGGTATCCTTTTCCAGCAGGCTGTTCTGGCGG
Source organism: Bufo gargarizans (assembly GCF_014858855.1). NCBI lineage: Eukaryota > Metazoa > Chordata > Amphibia > Anura > Bufonidae > Bufo > Bufo gargarizans. The sequence continues at coordinate 110,934,505 of NC_058084.1, read as the reverse complement.
GGGAACAGCTTGCCGTATTCGTTGTAATGCTAGCTCACCGTGCCACCGTAAGTCCCCTCCTGCCCATTTCCTATAATGGGGGCAGCACGGCGAATGTGCCGAGAGGCAGCCAGAATAAAACTACAGCATGCTGCAGTTTTTGTTACACAGCTTCTCCCGAGTACAGCTATACGACAAATGTGTCCATGAACTGCTGTTTGGGGAAATGGCAGGGCTCAGAAGTGAAGGAGCACCATTTGGATATTCAAGTGTGCCATGTAACATTTGTAATGACCCTGATGCACCAGTACAGTGTAAACCCCCAAGAAATCACCCCATTTTGACACCTGTACTTCCAATTAATTCAGCTAGGGTTTTAGTGAAGGTTTTGACCAACATATGTGTCATAAACTTTATAAAAATTTAATTGTGAAAAAAACATTTTTAATAGTACATTCTTCTAGCCCAAATAATTCATTTTTATAAGGGTTAGTGGGATAATAAGTACCCTTTGAGTATGTCAATACCTCATACATGTTCATAATATTCTGTTTGAGAATTTGGCAGGGCTCAGAAGGGATTTTGGAACATGGATTTTCTGGAAATATTTGTTTTTAATAGCTATAACTTTATTTTATTTTTGGGTGGACTGTACTGTGTGCTGGCTGTTTTTTATTTGGTAACATTTTGGGGTACATATGACCTTTTCATTGCTTTTTATCTAAATGACTTTGGGAGGTTAGATAAACAAAAACAGCTATTCTGTCAGTGTTTTTTATTTTATTTTTGTGGACTTTACTGTGTGGTATAAATTACATGTTCATTTTTTTAATATAATTACAGTGATAGCAAATGTATATTTTTTATATTTTACTACTTTTGCATCATAAAATTACCTTTTTTATTAAAATCATTTTTTTTGTGTGGCCCCATAGTCTAACACCCATAACATTTATTTATTTTTTGAGGCAGCTGTAAATAATATAACTTTATTCTGCTGGCTTACATCTCTATTTTTATTTATTTTTCTGTTGACAGATCTGTATTAGAGCTTGTTTTTCAGAGCACTATATGCGGTTTCCATTGATGCCATATTGGGGTACATATGAGTTTTTATTAGATTTTTGGTAGATTAAGTAGCCAAATAATAGCAATTCTGCCAACATGTTTAACACAGTTGCAAGAAAAAGTATGTGAACCTTTTGGAATGATATGGATTTCTGCACAAATTGGTCATAAAATGTGATCTGATCTTCACCTAAGTCACAACAATAGACAATCACAGTAACTAATAACACAGAAAGAATTAAATGTTACCATGTTTTTATTGAACACACCATGTAAACATTCACAGGTGGAAAAAGTATGTGAACCCCTAGACTAATGACATCTCCAAGAGCTAATTGGAGTGAGGTGTCAGCCAACTTGAGCCCAATCAATGAGATGAGATTGGAGGTGTTGTTTACAGCTGCCCTGCCCTAAAAAAAAAACCACACACACCAGTTCTGGGTTTGCTTTTCACAAAAGAGCTCTCAGAAGACCTACGATTGAGAATTGTTGACTTGCATAAAGCTGGAAAGGGTTATAAAAGTATCTCCAAAAGCCTTGCTGTTCATCAGTCCACGGTAAGACAAATTGTCTATAAATGGATGGCTATCCTGTAAAGATGACTGCAAGAGCACAGTGCAGACTGCTCAATGAGGTGAAGAAGAAACCTAGAGTGTCAGCTAAAGACTTACAAAAGTCTCTGGCATATGCTAACATCCCTGTTAGCGAATCTACGATACGTAAAACTCTAAACAAGAATGGATTTCATGGGAGGATACCACAGAGGAAGCCACTGCTGTCCAAAAAAAACATTGCTGCACGTTTACAGTTTGCACAAGAGCACCTGGATGTTCCACAGCAGTACTGGCAAAATATTCTGTGGACAGGTGAAACCAAAGTTGAGTTGTTTGGAAGAAACACACCAACATCAAAACCTCATCCCAACTCTAAAGTATGGTGGTGTGGGCATCAGGGTTTGGGGCTGCTTTGCTGCGTCAGGGCCTGGACGGATTGCTTTCAACGAAGGAAAAATGAATTCCCAAGTTTATCAAGACATTTTGCAGGATAACTTAAGGCCATCTGTCCACCAGCTGAAGCTCAACAGAAGATGGGTGTTGCAACAGGACAACGACCCAAAGCATAGAAGTAAATCAGCAACAGAATGGCTTAAACAGAAGAAAATACGCCTTCTGGAGTGGCCCAGTCAGAGTCTTGACCTCAACCCGATTGAGATGCTGTGGCATGACCTAAAGAAAGCGATTCACACCAGACATCCCAAGAATATTGCTGAACTGAAACAGTTCTGTAAAGAGGAATGGTCAAGAATTACTCCTGACCGTTGTGCACGTCTCATCTTCAACTACAGGAAACGTTTGGTTGAAGTTATTGCTGCCAAAGGAGGTTCAACCAGTTATTAAATCCAAGGGTTCACATACTTTTTCCACCTGCACTGTGAATGTTTACATGGTGTGTTTAATAAAAACATGGTAACATTTAGTTCTTTGTGTGTTATTAGTTTAAGCAGACTGTGATAGTCTATTATTGTGACTTAGATGAAGATCAGATCACATTTTATGACCAATTTGTGCAGAAATTCATATCATTCCAAAGGGTTCACATACTTTTTCTTGCAACTGTATGTTTTATGAGGTTCACCGTGTGGAGTAAATAATATGATAACTTTATTCTGCAAGTTGATGCCATTACATGGATACCAAATTCATATACTAAAGTTTAAACCAAGAAAAAAGAAGTTAGTGGATCCCTTTAGCTAGTATTGATAATTCCCACAATCCAATCAAGTAATATACTTTTTGCTCTCAACTGACATTTTTTGAGTGCAATGGCCAAGTCGATTATAACTCTGTCTCCACTTGCTAACAGGATCGAATCATCCAGATTGGTACTACCGTAGGTCCAATTCAGACTTGCACTAGCGGTGCCACTCTGTTATTCGTACTGTTCAGCAAACATAAAAGAAAAAAAAACACAGTCCATTCACCTCCAAACGCGAGTTTTGTCCTCACTCAACTTGCCTGGAATAAGTCAAATAGCAACGAAACTCGAGATGGGTAATGAATGGACTCTTTGATGTTCGAAGAACTGTGAGAATACAGTTTCAAAACCTCTACAGGGTGAGCCATTTATATGGATACACCTTAATAAAATGGGAATGGTTGGTGATATTAACTTCCTGTTTGTGGCACATTAGTATATGTGAGGGGGGAAACTTTTCAAGATGGGTGGTGACCATGGCGGCCATTTTGAAGTCGGCCATTTTGAATCCAACTTTTGTTTTTTCAATAGGAAGAGGGTCATGTGACACATCAAATTTATTGGGAATTTCACAAGAAAAACATTTCATGAGTTATTTACAAGTTTCTGACCACTTATAAAATGTGTTCAATGCGCTACCCATTGTGTTGGATTGTCAATGCAACCCTCTTCTCCCACTCTTCACACACTGATAGCAACACTGCAGGAGAAATGCTAGCACAGGCTTCCAGTATCCGTACTTTCAGCATATGCTGTGAAGATACGAGGTGTGCAGCACCTAAAACTACGGATACTGGAAGCCTGTGCTAGCATTTATCCTGCAGTGTTGCTATCAGTGTGTGAAGAGTGGGAGAAGAGGGTTGCATTGACAATCCAACACAATGGGCAGCACATTGAACACATTTTATAAGTGGTCAGAAACTTGTAAATAACTCATGAAAGAATAAAGTTAGGTTAAAACCAAGCACACCATTGTTTTTCTTGTGAAATTCCCAATAAGCTTGATGTGTCACATGACCCTCTTCCTGTTGAAAAAACAAAAGTTGGATTCAAAATGGCCAACTTCAAAATGGCCGCCATGGTCACCACCCATCTTGAAAAGTTTCCCCCCTCACATATACTAATGTGCCACAAACAGGAAGTTAATATCACCAACCATTCCCATTTTATTAAGGTGTATCCATATAAATGGCCCACCCTGTAGTTCAAGTCTGGATCTGACTTAAAACTGATTTGGATGATCTGATCCTGTTTGAAAGTGGAGGCAGAGTTAAAACTAACTTGGCTATTGAATGTGAGCATGACAAATATGACCAAATATATGTGGGGGGGCTGGGGTTGCTACTTTTGCATCATAAAATCCCTTTTTTTTTAAATAGAACATCATTTTCTTTTATTTTTATGTGTCGCCATATTCAAAGACCCATAATAACATTTTTATTTTTCCATCAAGGAGGCTGTGTTAGAGCATGTTTTTTTTGTGTGACAAGCTGTAGTTTTTAGTAGTACTATTTTGGAGCACATATGACTTTTATTGCTTTTTACCATTTTAGAACCATTTCTGGCATTTTCTAAAAAATCTTTTTTATGCTTGTTTGAAAAAGGCTGTTTAGCCAAACGTGTCACTAATGCCTGTATTTTGTTTATGACAAAGTAAAGATTTATTAGCATGAAAAAGTGAGTGCTGATCCACTTCTTCTACTTAAACATATTTTTTTATACATATCAGGTTGTTACAGATACAGTGATACCACTTAAAGGGAATAAGGGATAAGATTATTATTATTATTATTATTTTTACAATATTTTTCCTTTTTTTTCTTCCCTTTTTTTAAAGTCCCAGCAGGAAACGTGAAGTTCCAATCTTCTGATTGCTTGTAAAATACAATCAAATACTGCTGTATTTATTTATTTTATGCACTTATATAGCTATATATATAGCTACTATATTCCACAGCACTATACAGACATTAGCATCCAACTGTCCCCAATGGGACTCACAATCTAAATTCCCTATCAATATGTCTTTGGAGTGTGGGAGTGCAGTGGCCAGGTACAAGTGGATAATATTCTGTATTTGTCGTGATGCCAATTGTAGGGTGCGCAGGATACGATCCCAGGGCCCTTCCAAGGTGTTATAACGCACGTCCCAGATTAGAAATGCCCGAGTGGTGTAATGGCCTATAATGTCTCTGTAGTTTGGTGGTAGTTGAGTCACGGTGTCTCCTACCTGGGTACGGCTGAACTCCTGGCTCACTTGCAAAAAAATTTAGTGTAGTGATAGTAGGAGTAATAGAGGAACTTTGCAGGATAAATGATGTCCAGACCTTTAGATGAAGTTTAAACGTTGCTTTACTTGAAATAACTTGCATCCAAACAGTATACAGGTCTATTGGTCTCAGCAGGTTTTGGCAATGATTGGCAGGAATGAGTACTTTTGCTTAAAATGTGGAGTTTTCAAGATAAACATCCGCTTGGTAGCTCTGTAACTGTGGCAGGATTAGCTTTGGCAACTATTTGTAGCTTCTGCTGTGTGGGGACAGACTAGCTGAGGAGGAATAGGCTTCTCCTAGGACTGTGGACTTATCTCACAGATGGATGCTCAGTGGATGCTTTTTTCCTGGAACTCTGGAGTTTGTCTGTAGATTCTGCTTTCCTCATCCAGCAGAGCTGGAGATGCTCTAGCTGGGATATATATGGACATGTCTCAGCCGAGACTATGTCCTTGCTGTCCTCCCTAAGAAGGGGTTCCCAAGAACATTATCACACAGCCTTCCTCTAGCAGGGGGAGGCTACTCTGACCTTAACTTCCTTCTCCACCCATACTGCAGGATGTGGGCCAGCCCACCTCTCCACAGAGGTGGAGCCAAGCTGGAACAAACCATTCCAGCTCAGATACACTAAGCTGTAACTTGTACCTGCCAATGAGTTGCTGCCACCTGCTGGTAACCAGGCTAATTACATGAACAATTGCATTTAACATAGATCTATATGCACATTTGTGGAAGACATGAGCAAAATCATATCTGATGACAGTATAAAGGCTCCTAGGAGATAGTAGCGGGGTAGAGGAGTATAGTAGCACAACTCTGGGGTGTTATAGGAGGAAACCAAAGTACCTGGAGAAAACTTGCGCAAACACAGGGAAAACACCAGTGCTAACCACTGAGCCACCGTGCTGCCCCTGTATGTGATGTAGTTTACCTTTTTGTATTACACCATTGGTTTACCTATTAGTAATCGACTTCTACACAAGGAAACACCAGAGGCCATTATGAGGCCTTTAGCTGCCATGGTCACCATTGAGACCCTGCAATTAAATCGCAGGGGTACAACAGGAGTCCCCTTCCTCTGTAAATTAATAGATGCTGAAGCTGCTATTAACAACAGCATCTAAGATGTTTGACGCCAATTCCAATCTCGCCCATTGTAGTGGAAGCCCAGCTCCGTATTACAGCAGAATCCTGTCGTAGGTTTCCCAGGCTTAGGTCTTGTGACTGTGAAATGACAGTGCGGTACGGTACTTTGTGCAAAGAACACCCTTACAGTGCCATGTATGTACATACCGGTATGTTTCTGGGATTTAGTTAAAGACATTTTCCGCTGAGAACTTTTTTTTCTGTCATAAATTTGCTTACACATCCTCGCATTAGTCATAGGTAGACAAAAGGTTATTCCAATTTTTCCTCTCCTTCAGTGACTTCATTATTACTCAGCTTGGTTTTCAAGGACAGAGCTCCATAGCTATCGCTCATAATGCATAATAAAATCTCCCATACCTCAGGCTTTTGTCACAAGCAGGCAGTTCTACGTACATAGGCTATACCATGGCTCAGTTAATACCAGTCTATTTTCTAGCTCAGGGGTCAGCAACTTTTGGCACTCCAGCTGCTGTGAAACTACAACTCCCAGCATGCACATGTACTTGGCTGTTCTTGTAACTCCCTTAGAATTGAAAGTTATAGCTCTTTACTACAGCAAGTCTCTTTAGTACAGTTAGAAAGTGTGATTAATACAAGGACCTTTCAACACTCATAAAATATGTTTTTGGGAGGAGAATCTCTTGATCTACATGTTATGATTTTCTGAAAATGTGACTCTATGACGATTGTCAATATACAGTGTTTACACACAGCAGTTTTTGAAAAGGATTTTAAGTTTTGAATGATTCCTTTATAAACTGAAACAGAACATTATGATGGGAATATATTCATTCTTATGCTGATGATTGAAAAAGACAACTGTTTTGCAGCAATCACAATAGTTTGTCGTGCCTGACAGCACAAATACTCATGGTAATTAGGATGGCAGCGATTACCATCTATTGAAGACTTCAACAATTTTCTATTGTCCTTTGTAAGAACTGTTCTGCTAATCTCACTAAGGTGTGATAATACTCTCACTATTCAAGAGACTTCTGCATCCTGCATCTAGTTTTTATTATAAGTAGAGATGAGCGTATTTAAAAATAAATCTGATTCGGCCAGTTCGCAGAATTTTTTGAAATTTTTTGGTTAGATCCGAATTTATTCGCAGCAAATCACGTTAAAAACGGCTATTTCATGGCTGCAGAGAGCCTTTATAGGGTTGTAATAAGGTTCAAATAGCCTAGGCTACTAAATTCCCGTTTCTGGTCAATTAAAACGTAACATTTTTTTCATTTGTTAAAGCTAATATGAAATCGGTAAAGAAAAGGAACTTTTAAAATTATTGGTGCTGTTAAACTCAAGCGGCTGGGGATATAGGTTACTTCACCTATATATCCTGCCTCATTCAAATGCGTCTATCTTTCTTTTGTTTGCTGTTTCAACGATTATTATTTTCTACTTTCCAGGTCTTTTTGGTATGTTAGCTGAATGCCTTTCTTAGTGTCTAATAGATCTATCTAGTCGCTTTTGATTTCAGTCCCTCACTTTTGTTTTATTATATATCATTTGTTGTGACTCCCTGCCGCTTATGTGTCTTAGGCGAGGTGGGTCTGCAGTCACTCTACACTCCGACACTTAGTTGTACATGCACCTAACCTAAAAACCAAAGTGCAGCTCCCCCAACATGTTTCGCCACAGATGTGGCGTCTTCAGGGGAATGGAGCTACTGTCAACGTTGACAGTAGCTCCATTCCCCTGAAGATGCCACATCTGTGGCGAAACATGTTGGGGGAGCTGCAATTCGTTTGTTAGGTTAGGTGGAGACCACAGAGTGGCCAAATGACAGTGTGGAGGTAGCAGCAGCATCAGAAGACCACAGAGTGGAATGGTGACATAGTGTGGAGGTGGCAGCAGAATCAGGAGGCCAGAGAGTGGCAATGTGTCATAGTGTAGAGGTGGCAGCAGCATGAGAAGACCACAGAGTGGCAAGGTGACATAGTGTGGAGGTGGCAGCAGCATGAGGAAACCACAGAGTGGCAAGGTGACAGCGTGGAGGTGGCAGCAGCATGAGGAGATCACAGAGTGTCAAGGTGACATAGTGTGGAGGTGGAAGCAACATGAAGAGACCACATAGTGGCAAGGTTACATAGTGTGGAGGTGGCAGCATCATGAGGAGGCCACAGAGTGGCAAGGTGGCATAGTGTGTAGGTGGGTGGCAATATCACTACCCACTGAAGATGGTGGGTGAAAGAAGGAGCACTTGGCATTAGATGTGTGGCATCAGGCGGGAGACAGCATTAGAATAGTAGCTGAGGAAGGTAGCAAGAAGAAACCGGTCTCTTTTGTCAAAGTGTTGGTGTGGCACCATGGATGATCTAGTCTGATGCATCAGCCATTGGTGGGTGGAAATCCTGGCTGATCCACGCCTGATTCATCTTGACAAAGGTCAGTCTCTCCATATTTTGGGTGGACATGCGAGTTTTTCTTGGGGTAACTATGGCCCCCACCGCACTAAACACCTGCTCTGATGCCACACTACTGGCCGGGCAGGTCAGCTTTTCCAGGAAAAACTCTGCCAGTTGCGGCCACAAATCCAGTTTGGCTGCCCAGTAGTCCAGCAGATCTTCAACTTGGGGTGGCAGGGTGCTGTCCAAGTATCCCACTACCTGCTGGTTCAGGTTCTGCTCTATGTCTACCTGCTGCTGCTGGTGAGTAGTTTCTTCAGTAGGCGGGTGAAGAAAACTGCTCATCAGCGAATCTAGACTTAAGTTGCTGCTGATGGAGCTGGTGCTGGTACTGATCCTGCCCCCCACCCCCTCCAGGAGCCATGGCAGTGGAAGGTGAGTGCAAGGGCCCCCCCGGTCAGACCTGCATGAGGATGGGGAATAGCGCAGATAGGCAGCAGCCAACTTACTACATAGGATGTCTCTGAAGTAGTTCAGTTTGTCCTCCCTCTCAACGGGTGTAAAAAAGGCCCCCGTTTTGGATCGGTAGCGAGGGTCCAACAAGGTGGAGAGTAGAAGTAATCCCTCTGCCTAATAGTGACAATTCAGCTGTCACTACACAAGCAAGAGAGCATGCATCGGGCCATTTGCACAAGTGACTCGGTTGGACTCCCTGCCTCCCTCTCCACTGCATACTGCCACTGTGTGTCTGGGTCCTCTGCCTCGTCTTCCTCATCACCCTGTAACTCCTCTGCCTGCTCCAGCTCCTCCTCTCCTGTCACTTGTGTAGAAAAGCCACCCATTTCGCTATACATTGCTTGTGCTATAATCTCCTCCTCCTTCTTCTCCTCCAGTTCAGCCTCCACAGGGCTCATGTGGCCGTGAGATCTAGGCACCACGTCTCCCGTGCCCTGACCAGCCAGATTTACCAGCATCTGTTCCAAAACATGAAGCAGTGGAATGACATCGTTCATCCCGTAGTCCTGGCGACTTACAAATAACGTGGCCTCCTCAAAGGGCCTGAGCAAACATCAGGTGTCATGCATGAGCTGCCACTGGCTGACATCGAAGTTACACAGGGGAGTACTCCTGTACGCTTGGATCATCAGGAAATCGTTTATGGCCTTTCTCTGTTCGTACAGTCGGTCCAACATATGGAGGGTGGAATTCCTACGGGTGGAAACCTCGCATATCAGCCTATGTTGGAGGATGCCGTTCTGCCGCTGCAGTTCAAGGAGGGTGTTCTTTGCGGTGTATGTGTTGCTGAAGTGCATGCAAAGTTTCCTGGCCATTTTTAGGATGTCTTGCAGATGGGTTGAAGACTTCAGGAACCGCTTGACAACCAGACTGAACACGTGTGCATGCAGGGCGCATGGCTCAGCCCTCCTTGACGCAGCACTGACACCATGTTCTTCCCGTCATCGGTCACCATGGTTCCGATTTTCAGTTGTCGGAGGGAGAAAGCCAGGATTTGATTTCTTGATGAAGGACACAGAGCATTTCCTCCCCTGTGTGACTCCGTTCGCCCAGGCAAACGAGGTGCAGAACAGCCTGACACCGCCATGCCCTGCACATGTGGTATGCTGGAGGAGCACTGTGAATTGTCCTTGCAGTGGAGGCTGAGGACACAGTGGAGGATGAGGAGGCAGAGGCGAACATTGTCGCTGGTCCAACAGCGTGAGAAAGTGGAGACGGAAGCGGCGTTACCTGACCAAGTTGCTGGTGTGGCTGTGCAGGAACCACATTCACCCAGTGGGCTGTAAAGGAGATGTATTGTCCCTGACCATAGTTACAGCTCCACACGTCGGCACTGCTGTGCACTTTGGCAGACACCGACAGGCTCAAGGACTGGCCCATCTTCTGTTCTACATGTTTTTGCAGGGCTGGTACTGCCTTTTGGGCAAAGAAATGACGTCTTGGGACTCTCCACCTCGGCTCGGCACAAGGCATCAGTTCTCTTAAAGGTGCAGAGTCCACCACTTGGAAAGGGAGGGACTGCAACACCAGCAACTTGGACAGGAGCACGTTCAGCTTCTGCGCCATTGGATGAGTGCACGTATACTGTTGTCTCTTGGCAAAAGCTTCGGTGATTCATTGCTGACGGAATGACTGATGAGGAGTAGGAGCAGGAGCATCAGGACCAGCAGATGATGCATGATGGGAGGACAGAGAGCTCCCTTTGGCTGAGGTGGTGGAGCCTTGACTGCCTGAAATCGGGTACGTGCCACTGGGTGATGCAGCAGTTTCTGCGGCAGGCTGGTACACAACACTTTATGGCGATGCTGCATATGTTGACGCTGGGCCGTAGTGCCAACATTGGCACCCTGGCCGTGCTTCACCTTCTGCCCACAGATTCTACATATGGCCATGTTCACTTCTTCCGGAGGCTTAACAAAAAACTACCACACTGCCAAGTAGGTGGTATTGCACTGACTGACTGCTACCACCGGTGCACCGCTACTTCCCAGGCAGGTAGGCTCCTGCGAAGTGGGTGGTCTACCCCGGGCATGTTTGGCTACCGACCTCCCAGTGCTGCCACTCTGCTGACTCCCGGCCATGCTAGCGACTTGCTGGCTCCGCCACTGCCTCACGGGCAAGCTGCCACCCTCTTCTCCCGATGATGGAGCCCCTTCGTTACCCAACTCCCAAGTGCGATCAGCTATATCAGAATCATCGAGTACTGTCTGCACATCACTGATGTCCTCCTCAATCGTCTCTGTGACAGGAGCCTGACCGCTTGCAACACCAGCTCCCACGCCACTCTCCTCATCACTACTTGCCCGCCTAGTCGAGGAAGCGGCGGATCTCTCCTCCACATCTTGGTTTGCCAGTAGCTGCTGACTGTCTTCTAGTAGCTCGTCCTCACTGTATAGTGGAGCTGAGCCCACAGTATACAATACTTCTCTGGCTGAGGGAACAGAAAAGGACAGAGGCAGGTTGAGGACAGGTCAGGGCACAGGGCCTACACCTGGGCCATGCCAACTAAGGGTTGTGTCTGACGAACCCACCGACTCTTTGCTGAGGGTGTCTGATAATCCTTGGAATGAAGTGGATGACCGAGTCAACTATTCAAGAACCGCTGGGTTGCTGGTCAAGACATGACCTCTAGATTACACCGGGAGCTCAGGCCTCTCGCTACAACTCCTGCTGCCATGCCCCCTTACTCTGCTGCGACCTGTGCCTGCGCCAGAAACATTTAGGCCTCTGCCACTCTCTTGCGCAGGGCCTGGCACTTCTCTGTCTGACATACTGTTAGATCAAATAAATAAAAAGGAAATTAAAACACCCCAAAAAAGTCAGTAATTTTCTCACTTCACCACACAACGGCTAATAAGCCCTTTTTCCCACTAATACACACAAAAAAGGTCTTTAGAACAAAAAAATGCACCGCTGAACGGCAAATATATTTTTTCTTTTGCCACTAATACACACCACAAAAGACTTTAGAACATATAACTGCACCTCTGAACGGCAAATATATTTTTTCTTTTTCCACTAATAGACGCCGCAAAAGGCTTTAGAACATATAACTGCACCGCTGAACGGAAAATTTATTTTACTTTTGCCACTAATACATGAAAAAAAGGGCTGTAATTTCAGCACTTCCCCACACAATGGCTAATAAGCCATTTTTTCCCACTAATACAAGCCAAAAAATGCTTTAGTACATATAACTGAACAGCACAAGGGCAAATAAGATATATAAATAATATATATATATATATATATATATATATACAGACGTGGACAAAATTGTTGGTACCCTTTGGTCAATGAAAGAAAAAGTCACAATGGTCACAGAAATAACTTTAATCTGACAAAAGTAATAATAAATTAAAATTCTATAAATGTTAACCAATGAAAGTCAGACATTGTTTTTCAACCATGCTTCAACAGAATTATGTAAAAAAATAAACTCATGAAACAGGCATGGACAAAAATGATGGTACCCCTAGAAAACACAGAACATAATGTGACCAAAGGGACATGTTAATTCAAGGTGTGTCCACTAATTAGCATCACAGGTGTCTACAACCTTGTAATCAGCCATTGGGCCTATATATATGGCTCCAGGTAATCACTGTGTTGTTTGGTGATATGGTGTGTACCACACTCGACATGGACCAGAGGAAGCAAAGGAAAGAGCTGTCTCAAGAGATCAGAAAGAAAATTATAGACAAGCATGTTAAAGGTAAAGGCTATAAGACCATCTCCAAGCAACTAGATGTTCCTGTGAGTACAGTTGCACATATTATTCATAAGTTTAAGATCCATGGGACTGTAGCCAACCTCCCTGGACGTGGCCGCAGGAGGAAAATTGATGACAAATCTAAGAGACGGATAATCCGAATGGTAACAAAAGAGCCTAGAAAGACTTCTAAAGAGATTCAAGGTGAACTTCATGCTCAAGGAACATCAGTGTCAGATCGCACCATCCGTCGTTGTTTGAGCCAAAGTGGACTACATGGGAGACGACCAAGGAGGACACCATTGTTGAAAACGAATCATAAAAAAGCAAGACTGGAATATGCCAAACTACATGTTGACAAGCCACAAAGCTTCTGGGAGAATGTCCTGTGGACAGATGAGACAAAAATCGAAGTTTTTGCCAAGGCACATCAGCTGTATGTTCACAGACGAAAAAATGAAGCATATCAAGAAAAGAACACTGTCCCTACTGTGAAACATGGAGGAGGCTCTGTTATGTTCTGGGGCTGCTTTGCTGCGTCTGGCACAGGGTGTCTTGAATCTGTGCAGGGTACAATGAAATCTCAAGACTATCAAGGAATTCTAGAGAGAAATGTACTAGCCAGTGTCAGAAAGCTTGGTCTCAGTCGCAGGTCATGGGTCTTGCAACAGGACAATGACCCAAAACACACCGCTAAAAACACCCAAGAATGGCTAAGAGGAAAAAATTGGACTATTCTAAAGTGGCCTTCTATGAGCCCTGACCTCAATCCTATTGAGCATCTTTGGAAGGAGCTGAAACATGCAGTCTGGAAAAGGCACCCTTCAAACCGGACACAACTGGAGCAGTTTGCTCATGAGGAGTGGGCCAAAATACCTGCTGAGAGGTGCAGATGTCTCATTGACAGTTACAGGAAGCGTTTGATTGCAGTGATTGCCTCAAAAGGTTGCGCAACAAAATATTAAGTTAGGGGTACCATCATTTTTGTCCATGCCTGTTTCATGAGTTTATTTTTTTACATAATTCTGTTGAAGCATGGTTGAAAAACAATGTCTGACTTTCATTGGTTAACATTTATAGAATTTTAATTTATTATTACTTTTGTCAGATTAAAGTTATTTCTGTGACCATTGTGACTTTTTCTTTCATTGACCAAAGGGTACCAACAATTTTGTCCACGTCTGTATATAAAGATAAGAAATATAGAAATAATTCCTTGTAATAAACCCTGTTAATGCCTGAATCAAACAGCACTTGCACCCTAATAAGAACGGTTTGCTAGAATTACAGAGCTGTATAATGGCAATTTAGGTGCCCAGTCAGTGCAGCAAGGTGTAATAGGATTGTTCCTATTATCCAGGCTGTAACCTCCCCAACTGGACCCTGTTCAACATAAATGCTTTGGAATGATTCCTCCCTATCCTTTCCCTACACCTTGAATAATCTTTCCCTGCACTTGTAAATATTATTTTTTAGCACAATAAAGTTTTTTCTAGCACTGTTCCTAGCACCTGCTGACGTCTCTCCCTGCACTAAGTACACTGAAAAATGGAAGAATCCAAGATGGCTGAGACTATTTATAGGCCTGTTACATCACAGGGCTGGCTGGCTGCTGATTGGCTGCATGCATGGCATTATGGGTGATCCCGCCTTCCCAGAGTTCCTTGCTCCATGTCTTCACACGTGCAGCAGCCATTTTAGGAAAAAATGTCATTCGTTAACACGTATCGCGAGGAAATTCGGCTTCGATGCGAATCAAATTTTTCCTGAAATTTGGAACGAACTCCACTTCGTCAGCTTTGATTCGCTCATCTCTAATTATAACCATATTTTACCTATTTTTGGTGATCTTTTTATGTATTTATTTATCATGTGTTACTCTCCACTAAAATAAAAATACTAAACAATATTTTTATTTCATGTACTGTATATTTTTACTTCATTTTTAAATGTCTTATTTATTGCATCGTATTGCACAGATGAGGCCCATTATTATGACCATTTCCTATTTTTGACATCGAAATGAAGAGAAGTACGCTGAAACTTAAGTGGAGCGTGTGGACTGCTGGGGGCGCACGAAACAACCGATCAAAGACAGTGTTTTGGTTTCAGTAATGTTCCATTTATTCGTAAGACAACGTGTTTCGGGGCGCTAAAGTCCCCTTTATCAAGTCTAAAAGAGAGGTTAGGTAAGAAAGGAGAAACATATATTTGGAAACGTAAATTTTGTACTTCCCTATGGTAATTCTGTATAACAAACAGAAAAAGTAGATAAATAAAATAGATAAATAAATACAAAAATAAATAGGTATGGATAAATATAGCTGTAAATATAGAAACTATAGTATATACTGATAAAATGGTAAATCTCACAAAAGTACACAAAAAGGAGAAGATTAAAAGTATATGTAGAAATAAATTAATAATATTAATAATCATGAACGATAAGATCAATACGGAATTAAAACAATGTTGTATCTATGCTGCTGTATTTATAATAAAATCTCTGTTATAAAAATAGGCTTTATGTTGTATTAGCCACAATACTGTAGGATAATAGTAACTGAAATCAAAAAGGGCATATGGCTGAAAAAGCACTATCAGATGTGGTTTGGCAGGTGTGGTGTGTCCACTAGCAGGATGTTAAGGGGTGTATTATCTATTGGCCAACAGAGGGTGTTACTACTGTGGCTTGCTAGGAGTGGTTATAAAAAGGCATAGTCTTTCAGCCTTAGGGCATCTTACCTGAGCCAGGAAGGCTAGGAGAGTTCCACTGCTCATCTGGAGAGGCGTGCGTGAGACGCTGACCTCTTCAGTGCCCGCGTTGCTGAAGAAAAAGGGGAGTGGGTGGGAGGAGCTAGCCGGGTCGATGGGGGTGTGTGGTTGGGGAACACGAACGGAGCCTGAGGGGGGCGGTGAAAAAGAGGACTTATCCGGGCAGGGAGCTCATATGGAGGTGTGATCAGGGGGAGCCTCTTGAGAATGTCGGGGATGGTGAAAAATGAGTACATGGGACAGGGCTGCATTGCGTGGTGAAGGGGCGGAGATGCCGCTGGCTTGTGAGGATCAGAGCTGGAGAGAGAGCGTGTCGGCCTGAGTTAGTGGGCGGCGAGTTCATATGGGGGCGTGGTTAGGTGTAGCGCCCGGGGAGAGGACTGAAGACTATTTAGAAAGGATGAAGGCAGAATAACATTACACGGGGGAATTGTGGGGCTGCAGCCAACATATAGGAGAGAGATGGTTGACTTGATTGTGTATAAATATATATATATATATATATATATATATAGATGTATATGACCCTTGGTATTGATGTTTAGATGGATGTAAATGGTGATTGAGTAGTATTAACCTAAATTACTGCGCAAGGAAAGTGAATTGCTTTAGGGGATAAGGGGACATCACTGATGTGTATAAGAAAATTGATGTTGGGGGGGGGGAAACGAAAATACGGATGATGGGACTGGACCGTGGCTGTCTTTTAAATGCAGAAAAATGACAATTGAATATGTGGAGTGTACAGGTGGAAGGGAGCGGAAAGATTGGTTGTGGTGGGGAGGGAGGGGGGGGGGGGGAATCAATGGGATGAAGGACCATGAGAAAAGAAAGAAAGGGGTCTCACAGGTGGAGGCGAATATCCTGACTATAGTTGCAGGCCATAGCTCAAAAATGTGCGATAAAAAATAAATAAAAAAATAAAAATAAAAAATAAAGATAAAAATGAAAACAAAAATACAAAGAAATTAAATAAATAATGAAAAAAAAAAAAAAATTATTATATTTCTTTTCTTCTTTGTTTTTTTGAATATTTTTCTTTAAATGCTAAGCAGAGAACTGTTCAGAAACATTTGCTCTCTAAGGACTCATTGAGTCCATGGGGTTCAAGGGTTTGTAATTTAAAAATCCAAAACATCTCTCTCTTCTGTAAGGTCCTAAATCTATCCGACATTGTTTCTGCAATGGTTTCGATGGGTGTGATTGTCAATCCAGATGAGTCTTTATTATGAGAGGTGAGGAAATGGCGGGACACACTGTGTTTAAGGTAGCCCCAGTGAGATGTTCCAGCGGTGTTTATTTAATCTTTCTCTAAGCGACTGGATGGTGCGGCCTACATATTGTAAACCACACTCGCACTCCATCACATAGATAACATAAGAAGATGAGCAATTTAGAAGGCTTTTGATTGGGTATTCCTCCCCCGTCACATTGCTCTTAAATGACTGTCTCCGATTTGAGATATTATTACAGCATTTGCAGAGTTTATGATTACATTTGTAGGTGCCTGTGATTTTTAGATGGCCTGTTGCACCAGTTGAAGTTATGTTAGTGCTCTTCTTCTTTTTCTTCAATTTACTTGGTGCAAGCGTGTTCTTCAGGGATTTCGCTTTCCTGAAGATGATGCGCGGTTTTTTAGGTATGGTGTCTTTTAGATATGGATCACATTTGAGTATGTGCCAATGCTTTGATAAAATCGTTCTTAGGATTTCATGGTTAGGGTTAAAAGTTGTAATAAAAGAGGTCTTGTAGTCCATGCTTTTTGGTGTTTCGGCTAGTTCATTCTTCTCCCTTACATTCAGGCATTCCTCTTGGCTCTGATTTTTTGCCCGCATGAACGCATTATCTACAATTCCTTTCGGGTATTTTTTCTTCATGAATCTGGAGCGTAGTATCTCGCTTTGAATGAGAAAGTCGTCATCATGAGTGCAGTTCCGTCTAATCCGTTTGAATTGACTGTACGGTATATTATCTATCCACTTTTTGTGGTGAGCACTCCTATAGTCAAGGTAGCTGTTCCTGTCAACTGTTTTAAAATGAGTCTTGGACTTAATGTTCTTATTCTCTGAATAGAGGAGTAGGTCTAGGTATTCGATGGATGAGGTAGTTATATTGGATGTGAACGAGAGATTCCATGTGTTTTTATTGAGGTAGCTAACGAATGATTCGGCCTCTTCCTTGGGACCATTCCAAATCACTATCAAGTCATCTATGTAACGCCTGTAGAATATGATGTTTTTCTTCCAATAGTGGCTTGAATAGATAAAATCATCCATAAAACAGCCCATATATAAATTGGCAAAACTCGGCGCAATGCGCGTCCCCATTGCGGTCCCGTTGCGTTACTACGCTCCAGATTCATGAAGAAAAAAATACCCGAAAGGAATTGTAGATAATGCGTTCATGCGGGCAAAAAATCAGAGCCAAGAGAAATGCCTGAATGTAAGGGAGAAGAATGAACTAGCCGAAACACCAAAAAGCATGGACTACAAGACCTCTTTTATTACAACTTTTAACCCTAACCATGAAATCCTAAGAACGATTTTATCAAAGCATTGGCACATACTCAAATGTGATCCATATCTAAAAGACACCATACCTAAAAAACTGTGCATCATCTTCAGGAAAGCGAAATCCCTGAAGAACACGCTTGCACCAAGTAAATTGAAGAAAAAGAAGAAGAGCACTAACATAACTTCAACTAGTGCAACAGGCCATCTAAAAATCACAGGCACCTACAAATGTAATCATAAACTCTGCAAATGCTGTAATAATATCTCAAATCGGAGACAGTCATTTAAGAGCAATGTGACGGGGGAGGAATACCCAATCAAAAGCCTTCTAAATTGCTCATCTTCTTATGTTATCTATGTGATGGAGTGCGAGTGTGGTTTACAATATGTAGGCCGCACCATCCAGTCGCTTAGAGAAAGATTAAATAAACACCGCTGGAACATCTCATGGGGCTACCTTAAACACAGTGTGTCCCGCCATTTCCTCACCTCTCATAATAAAGACTCATCTGGATTGACAATCACACCCATCGAAACCATTGCAGAAACAACGTTGGATAGATTTAGGACCTTACAGAAGAGAGAGATGTTTTGGATTTTTAAATTACAAACCCTTGAACCCCATGGACTCAATGAGTCCTTAGAGAGCAAATGTTTCTGAACAGTTCTCTGCTTAGCATTTAAAGAAAAATATTCAAAAAAACAAAGAAGAAAAGAGATATAATATATATATTTTTTTTTCATTATTTATTTAATTTCTTTGTATTTTTGTTTTTATTTTTATCTTTAATTTTATTTTTTATTTTTTTATCGCACATTTTTGAGCTATGGCCTGCAACTATAGTCAGGATATTCGCCTCCACCTGTGAGACCCCTTTCTTTCTTTTCTCATGGTCCTTCATCCCATTGATTCCCCCCCCCCCTCCCCACCACAACCAATGTTTCCGCTCCCTTCCACCTGTACACTCCACATATTCAATTGTCATTTTTCTGCATTTAAAAGACAGCCACGGTCCGGTCCCATCATCCGTATTTTTGTTTCCCCCCCCCCAACATCAATTTTCTTATACACATCAGTGATGTCCCTTTATCCCCTAAAGCAATTCACTTTCCTTGCGCAGTAATTTAGGTTAATACTACTCAATCACCATTTACATCCATCTAAACATCAATACCAAGGGTCATATACATCCATATATATATATATATATATATATATATATTTATATATATTTATACACAATCAAGTCCACCATCTCTCTCCTATATGTTGGCTGCAGCCCCACAATTCCCCCGTGTAATGTTATTCTGCCTTCATCCTTTCTAAATAGTCTTCAGTCCTCTCCCCGGGCGCTACACCTAACCACGCCCCCATATGAACTCGCCGCCCACTAACTCAGGCCGACACGCTCTCTCTCCAGCTCCGATCCTCACAAGCCAGCGGCATCTCCGCCCCTTCACCACGCAATGCAGCCCTGTCCTATGTACTCATTTTTCACCATCCCCGACATTCTCAAGAGGCTCCCCCTGATCACACCTCCATATGAGCTCCCTGCCCGGATAAGTCGTCCTTTTCACCGCCCCCCTCAGGCTCCGTTCGTGTTCCCCAACCACACACCCCCATCGACCCGGCTAGCTCCTCCCACCCACTCCCCTTTTTCTTCAGCAACGCGGGCACTGAAGAGGTCAGCGTCTCACGCGCGCCTCTCCAGACGAGCAGTGGAACTCTCCTAGCCTTCCTGGCTCAGGTAAGATGCCCTAAGGCTGAAAGACTATGCCTTTTTATAACCACTCCTAGCAAGCCACAGTAGTAACACCCTCTGTTGGCCAATAGATAATACACCCCTTAACATCCTGCTAGTGGACACATCACACCTGCCAAACCACATCTGATAGTGCTTTTTCAGCCATATGCCCTTTTTGATTTCAGTTACTATTATCCTACAGTATTGTGGCTAATACAACATAAAGCCTATTTTTATAACAGAGATTTTATTATAAATACAGCAGCATAGATACAACATTGTTTTAATTCCGTATTGATCTTATCGTTCATGATTATTAATATTATTAATTTATTTCTACATATACTTTTAATCTTCTCCTTTTTGTGTACTTTTGTGAGATTTACCATTTTATCAGTATATACTATAGTTTCTATATTTACAGCTATATTTATCCATACCTATTTATTTTTGTATTTATTTATCTATTTTATTTATCTACTTTTTCTGTTTGTTATACAGAATTACCATAGGGAAGTACAAAATTTACGTTTCCAAATATATGTTTCTCCTTTCTTACCTAACCTCTCTTTTAGACTTGATAAAGGGGACTTTAGCGCCCCGAAACGCGTTGTCTTACGACTAAATGGAACATTACTGAAACCAAAACACTGTCTTTGATCGGTTGTTTCGTGCGGTCCACACGCTCCACTTAAGGTTCAGCGTACTTCTCTTCATTTCCATTACCCTAGTGGCAAGGTGGCTCTTGCCCAAGGTGTTGGGACGAATCTTGGCTGCACCAACCATCTCGTATTTACACTCGATCTCCATTGCAGTTGCATCCAATTGATGCAACCGCAATAGGTGAGCAAACCATTTATTTTATTAGAGATTTGTTTTGTTGAATTTACTTACCCTATGAGCGCCTTCTCTATCCCATCGGCCATTATCTGCTATTTTTGACATCGGCAGCATGTAGCTGATGAAGGAAGTCACGTGTCGTGAGCTGTCTTTGTGGGTAAAAAAGGTGTGCAATATGCTGTCGGCACACATATGTTTCGATGCTTATTGGTAGTGATGAGTAAAGCGAACTGCGGATGCTACACCCGAAGTCTATTTATTCAAAACTTTGAATTAATGCTATACGGAGATCCATCTCCATACAGCATTAAAATGTACAGGCTCCGATGACGAAGTCAGTTATTCGTGAAGTTGCGCAAGACTTCGTTGAATAATTCAGTAGTTGATTTTTTAAGTGGAAAACCACTTTAAAACTTGGAACCAAACTCGGCTTCAGTTCAGTTACTGGCTTTGGGGCCAAGGGTGGCCGTACTTCTGAAACTGTGCAATTTGTGAACTGTTCATGTGCTGCTGCGGTGAAAGTGTATCGTGAGTGGACAAGTGGCACTATTGTGAATAAAAAACATGGAAACTGTGGCGCACCATGTGCCATTGATGGGAGAGTTGAAGGTTGGCTATGAAGGTGCACGAGGGCAAGCAAACACGCTGAAGTGGAGAAGCTCATTGCCAAAATAAACCAGGGGCTACTAGTTGTGTGTCTAAAGCAACAGTTCTGCGAACGTCACTGCACCTCTGCTAATGAAGCTGCATCGACAGAAAAGGCTTCAATTTTCGCTGCATTATCAGAAACGGATCTCCACTGATTTTCAAAGGGTTGCCTCATCCAGTGAGTAATGTTTATTGCTTCATGGAATGGATGGATGAGACGAGAAACATCAGAGAGCAAACTCCATGCAACCATTGCTAGAACACAAGCTGTTAGTGGTAGCCTTATAATCTGGGCAATGGTTTGTGGCATTCTCTGGGTCTACAGATCCATGTGAAAGGCACTCTCAAACGATTAGGGTATGACTCCATCCTTGCAGACCATATATGGGATCTTCCAGCAAGACAATGCAATGTGTCACATGGCTAGAAATGTCTGACATTGGTTGGAAGACCGTGACCAAGATTTCCACTACTACCCTGGCCCCCTAATCCCCCAGACTGAAACCAAATTGAGCATCTGTGGGACCACCTTGATTATCATGTTCACTCTTTGGATCCTCCACCACACACCCTCCAGCAGCTGTGGGATGCACAGCAGTCAGCATGGCTCCAGATACCTGGGATAACCTACCAGGACTTTACTAAGTTACTCCCAGCTCGTCTAGCTGCTGTCCGTCCTGCACACACCGGTTACCTTGGATTTTAGCTGATAGTCATAATAATGTGACTGTGTACTTTTGAGAATGAGATTGAGATTTTTAATTTCGAAAAACAGCTCAATTCCTAGACTAGAATGAACCTCCACCCAGCCTTTTGTCATCAGGACAGTTAATCATTATGGAGTTCCCACTGATTTGTATTTCCTTCTCTCTGCTTCTATGACAGCTTTTGTATGAATAGACTTTTTCTTAATGAAACAAAAATCCAAAACTGCAAGTGACATACAAAATGTATTGTAATCTCCTCATGCAGTAATAAACATTCTGTTTTCCTAAAAATAAATCTTTAGTCTACTAATAAGTGGGATCACATTGGTTGACTGCTTATTATTGACTGCGGGATATTAGTCTAATGCATACCAAGTTTTAGCAATTACTTCATTATTTTGTCATTGAGCTATAGACATCCTTTTTAAAGTATTGACAGTATTGTCACAATTCTGCTTTGTTAACTGTCGAGGAAAAGGAAGCTACGACTAAACATAGAGCTTGTCAATTAGTGAAAAGAATGCCCTTTCAGCTGAGAAGCTGTTCATATGAAGCCACTGAATGCTACACACTTGATTTATTAACTTATTAACATTTTAGATAATTCTAAAATGCTCCCATTGGCTTTTATTAAAATCTTGCTGCTTGATGTTTTATTTGAGTCAATATCCATAATCTTTGAACTTGTTAAAATTTAGCAAATGGTCATAGTATTGTAACTCGTTATCTCTATATATATATGTATATATATATATATATATATATATATATATATGTGTGTTAGGTGCTTACGGTAGTACAGTGAAGAGCCCTGGAATGCAGGGAAAGAAATGCAGTCGGTTGTGGTGTGCCGAAACCGAGGATGAGGTAGGCCTAAGAAAGAAGAGGGCAAAAATGGAAATAAACCAGTTTATTTGTAGCCAATAAATACATAAATAGCTCAACCCGTCATGCTTTGGAAAGCCACTCTCAACTCTTGCGCCGGATTGGGAATGTATCGTGCGTAAGTGGATGACTTCCAGCGCCCCAATTACTTGATGACATGAGTAGGGATGTTGGCACTGGAGGCCGTGGATGCAGCTCCGATGCGAAAGGAGTGCCCTGAGTAGTTGGCTGCGTTGGGAGAGAAATGGGAGAGAAATGACCTGACTTGGATCATGCATGTGGTAGTGGTGAGCACCGACCCATGAAGTTGAAGTAGCGGTTGAGAGGGTAGAAACTTGTGAAGCTGACTGTAGGTGTCCAGAACCCTTACTGGACACCATTTGTTGTGCTCGGGGTAATATGAGATGTTGACGGGTGAATGCTGACTACTCTTGGAGTGAGGTATGGTCAGGATGTAGTGATCCAGGTGTTTTGACAAGTGGGAGACAAGAAGACAAGGTGAGGTTTGGGACGTGGAGGTTGTAGTGAATTCACCGGGCCTCAGGTACCCGTAGAAGGCTAAGTAAATTGCCGTTTTGATGATGGCGTTGGTATCTGTATCAAAAGGCATGGCGTCCAGCAAGTCGGATAATGCTTTGAAGACATGACTGCTGATGGGCAGCCTCTGGGCTGGACGTGCGGGTTCTGTCTTCTGAATGCCTCTGAGTATTGTTTTGATTTGGTGTGAGGCCATGAAGCTGATGTTGTTGGGATGCAAGATTAGCATATGATGTTGAATGCCAGTAAGATATAGTTTGATGGTGTTGTATGACATTTGAGTTTGAGGTGGCAGAAAGAAGCAACCCCCAAAAGAGACGACATGACGAAAGGGTGCGTGATGTTGTATTCCAACAGGAACCTGTTAAATAGTGTGAATGCTCTGTTGTACGTTCTATGTGTATTGCCTGACAGCGCTAAGTGGGACAAAGACTGGCTATGCCGCATGATGACCTCTAGTCCAGAACGAGTTGTTGAAATGACGGGGTGCTGGAGGCCGTGGGTGATGCTGATGGGAGAGCCTGATGAAATGCCTGAAATTTGAAGCGAGACAAATTGTCAGCTGCCGAATTGCACCACCGCCCCCCCCCCCCCCCCCCCCCGGGACATGGAAACAATGCAAGAAGAAATTATTGCAGGCGGCCAGCCAAGTAAGTCTTCGCATGAACCTCATGATTGTGAGGGATTTAGAACGACCTTTGTTGATAATCTGGCAGGTTGCTTGGTTGTCTGAGTAGCACCGGACCGACATGTTTGCCCATAAATGACCCCACGCCACGGCAGCCGCTAAGATGGGATAGATCTCAAAAAGCGCTGAGGTAGTGGAGAATCCTTCCAGACCCCGGACCGCAGGAGGCCAGCTGCCCCACAGCCAGTCGTTCCCAAATATGGCCGCAACGCCTGTGGTAGATGCCGCATCTGACCAGATAGAGGGGGAAGAGTCCGACAGCTGAGGGAGAAACAAGCTCCTGCCATTCCAGGTGGACAGAAATCTCCTCCACATGCCCAGATCCGCCGCAGCGTGGGCATCCAGGGACAATCTGTGCGAGTCGTGTAAGAACAAGGGGAAGAGGTGCAGAAGCCGTGATATGAATGAGCGACCCTGGGGTATGATGCGCATGGCAAAGTTCAGGGAGCCCAGCAGGGACTGTAGTTCTTTGCGGTTGCAGGTGCCGAGTTGAAGATAGCCGTCTATGTGGGTGAGAATATCCTGGATCTTCCCGGATGGCAAACTGGCTTGCATTGAAGCTGAATCCAACTGGATACCCAGGAAGGTGATGATCGTGTCCGGCCCCTCTGTTTTCTTGGTGGAGAGGGGTACCCCCAGTTCCTTGAACAGCTCGATGGTGGCTCTGAGGCTGGAAGGGGGGGAAGTGTTTTCTTCCACCAATAGGAAATCATCAAGGTAATGTAATACCAACGGGCACCTTGCTACATTCAAAAGCAACCAGCATAATGCTTCTGCAAATATGTCGAAGATGGCCGGGCTACTTTTGGACCCGAAGGTCAACCGGGAGAAAAAATAATAATCCCCGGACCACTTGATGCCGTGCAGGTGCCACAGTGTAGGGTGAATCGGTAGCAATTTGAAGGCGTTGGTGATGTCGGTTTTGCTGAGCCATTCCCCCACCCCTGCTTGTATGATGGCTGTGATGGCGTGATCTATGGTGGTGTACTGCAGAGAGAATTCCTCCGAGGGAATGAGGGAGTTGAGACTGGGGTTGCCTGACCCGTGAGGCGCCGATAGGTCGATGATGAGCCTCTGTTTCTGGGAAGATTTTTCAGTGACGATGCCAATGGGGTTGGTGCGCCATGTGGTGAACGGGGGAGTTTTGAAAGGTCCTAGCACGAAGCCCTCCGTTACTTCTTGGGCTATGAGGGCGTCAATGGCGGTGGGGTTGTGTAGAGCGGATAAAAGATTGGGACATTCCAGGGTGCCAGTTGGCATATACAGGATGCCCGTGTGGAAGCCTTCTGTTAACCCTGAAACGAGGAACTCTGAGAGATGCCTGGATGGGTGTTGTGACATGAACGCGGTAAAAACTGGCATGTTGATGGTTGTTAGATACGGTTTTGCAAACATTTTATTTGGACACATGGATTTGGCATGCGCCCGGAAACATTTGGTGCATATGTTTTACAACTTGCACCCGCTGTAATTACAGGACCCCTCATTGAAATTATTGCAAATCATGTATTTGCCTAGAAATTTGATCGGCCGACCCAGCTTGTCCCGGACCAACCTTTCCGGGACCCCGGAGGGACCAGCTGCTTGTGAGAGGGCCTGTCTGTTCGACGTGTTCGGGCAGAAATTGGTGGTGTGGGCCGTGGAGGAGCAGTGCGCACAGGCTGGGGTCCTAAGGCCTGCGAAGTGGCGGCAGAATATAACCGTGTCGATCCTCGCCCAGTTGGAGCGGACTCCGTACTGGGAGAAAGCCCCCGCCACTTTTGCCGAAAAAGACCTGTGATAGTCATAGAACGCTGACCCTTCGTATTTGTTGCCCAAGTACACCAGTTTGTGCATGTAGAGGTCGAATTCCTCCCTTCTGTTGGGGTAGACGGCACAGATGACCTCTCTATAGATTCCGAAAGCCAAAACGAATTCGGGAATGGTCAATTTCCTATTGAGCCGGGCATCCCTGGACTTGACCACAACTGAAACCTCGTCATAGGCATAAGTCGTGTTCTCGACCACATCCTGGGAGGCAATCAGAAGGGAAGCCAGGTTTACATCCTTACCTTCCAGGATGTCCCGTTTTAAGTGTTCTGGTATCATATGCGCCGGGTTGACTTCCTGGTCCTCCACGCTAACGGACGGCGTGACCACCGGTAACCCAGCTGGTGCCGGTGATGCCGCCGGTGGCGGACCTGCCAAGGAAAGGGTCGTGGTGACCGATTCTAGCCTCTCCAACCTGGCGTTGACTGTCGACATGGATGTCATCAGAGAGGCCAGCATGGCATTGATGTCCCCGGTGCCGGACTGGCTGGGTGCTTCCCCTGCATCCCTATTATCGGCTGATGCGCGCAGCAGCCGGAACAGTTCCGCTTTCCTGGCGGGGAAGGGAACATGCCGTTTCCTCAACTCCGCCGTGATGCGCGGAATTGTCCAGGACCGGATGGATGCTGGACTGGCTAGATCGTCTCCCAGGGTAGCAGTGACGGATCTAGCAGTGGTGCCAGGCAGGGAGAAGTTTTCTAACCCATCCAGAGACATACTAAAAATAGAAGAGTTGGTTAGCTTGAGGACACACGGGATCGTGCTGGCAGGCTAGCTAGGCCGTACGGCGAAAAATTACACTTGCATGGTGACAGATGAGGCCCTGCTAATTTGCCAAGCGGCTTGAGAGGCTCTACCTATGATTTGGCGCGAGGGGTTTGATGAGGCCACTTGTGGTAGTGGCAGGAGCGTTGGCCTCTCGGTCACTGTAAGACAGGACTAGGGGAAGGGAGTGACAGGTGAGGCCCTCTCTATGCAACACGCGAGGCGGCTTACTAAAGAGGTGGCGCGTTGGGTGGTTGCCTCTGTACGTTTGAGGCAGGGTGTCGGCCTCGCGGGACCACTAACTGCTGGCGAAGCCAAGAGGGGGGTAACCTAGTGGGATAATGGTGCCCCTAAAGCCAGCACGCTGACCCTAACGGGACCAACCGAAATGTAAGGAAGACTTTGTTAATGAGCAGGTGAACGTACCTGGTAGTAAGAAAAAATTCTCCGGATACACAGTAGTGCAAAATACAATACGGGTTGACCGCCTGAAAAAAGGGGGAGGGTAGACATGAAATGGTGTGATGAAATGAGAAATGTATATGGTACATGTGCATGACCCGGAGGATCATGACGGTTGTTGATGAAATTACAGTTGTGCCTGATGTGAAAAGAGACCAGTGCGTGCCGCATGCCTAGCACAAGTGGGAACGTGCGGTTTGTGATCCAATGAATGTGTTGGTTTGTGTCCGTTTTTTTGTTTTTTTTTTCTCTTTTGGCAACCAGTAGATCTCTCTTCCCCCCCCCCCCCCTTTTTTTTTTTTTTTCTTTAGCAACCAGTAGATCTCTCATCCCCCCCTTTTTTTTTTTTTTTTTTTCATTATTAGCAACCAGTAGATCTCTCATCCCCCCCCTTTTTTTTTATTTGCAACCAGTCGATCTCTCATCCCCCCCCTTTTTTTTTTTTTGCGGGGCTGCTGGGGTGATGTGTAACTGCAGGGGACTTTAGTGGGGCGTGCTGGAAGCCCCCCCTGCAGCCTGCGCAGGAGGGGCCTGCTGTGTGACCGGCGCCCCCGGAGCTCCGCCGACCAGCCGAGCCGGACCGCCCGACGCATGTCCCGGCGGCCGTTCGCGCCACATCTGATGCGGGGGGCCACCGCGCATGCTCTGATGAATCGCCACGCATGCGCAGTACCCCGGCCGCGCATGCGCAGACCAGGCACCAGGACGCGGCCGGGAGCCATCGGCCGCGCGGCAGAACAGGCAGGAGGCGGTGGGGAGGGGATGCTTGTGGCAGCGGTATGCCCAGTGAGCCGGACATGAATGGAGGGCGTGCCGGGTGCACCGCAGCTGGCACCTGTGGCCGTGCACATGAACATGAGGGGGGGGGGGACATGTGGATGAGTGGGGTGATATGAATTGACCCAGCAATGGGGAATGAGCCCGGAACCACCAGGGTGCTGACCGGAGTGTTGGTACTGTGGGAAGACGCCAGAATGAGACATGAGAGAAATGCGATGCCGGTGATTGATGCGAGAAGCCGTGACATTGGTGCCACGTGTATGAGATGAACAACCAGAAATGGGGGATTAACCCAGGAACCATTGGCCGCCTGCTGCAGAGCTGTTGACCGGAATGGTGGTACGGTTGTGAACAAATTGTGCATGAACAGGCGTGACAGAAATGAATACCGGTGACTTGTATGAAAAATCCGTGACTTTGGTGCGCGTTTGATGAAATGAAATGAACCGGTACAGGGGCAACCGTGAGGCCCCGGCTGTACCGTATGAATGACTCACAGTTTACCGTGCAAACGCGACCCACAGTGAACCGAGTGAAGCTGGGAAAAGAACAGCAATGCTCCAAATCCAGAAACAGACGGCGACGAAAAGCTCTCAGAAATTCAGCGGCTCGCAGGTAACTCTCCAGAAACTCCACAAGCGACTTCCTCTCTCAAAGCTCAGACCTCAGACGGTGCAGGAGCCAGGTAAGGGGGGTGCCCTAAATAGGCTGGAGGCGGACCTCAGCCCCTCCCACAAATCCAGGCAAATGCCTTAATACATATATATATATACATATATATATATATATATATATATATATATATAAAGGACGTATGTATGTATGTTATGCGATCACTCAAAAACGCTACCATCGATTTCAATGAAACTTGGTATACACATCCCTTGCTACCTGGAAAGAAATCTTGTGGGGTCTCAGCTATCTATGATGTACCGTTCCTGAGATATTCCCAAAAAATGACCTGCATTAGCCAATACAGGCCTGCAAGTCTTTCTCTTCAAATCCCAACTGCCATACACATGGTCACATGTCCCTTATCAGCCAATAGAAGCTCGCAGGCTCTTAGTCTCCACATACACAGAGTTTTACTCCAGGTTTCCATAAGAACCCAGCATTTTTCTTCACTGCTGTAGGTCAGCTTTAGGCTAGGGCTACACGAAGACATGTCTCACGACACATAGGGCACAACTACACTGCTACATGTAGGCCCGTTGCCCGGTGGTTGGGGACCGCTGCTATATAGCACCCAATCACACGTGTTTGGCTCAGTATTAGTCAGAGAGAGCTGGAGAGCAAAAGGGAGAGATAGTGTAGGGAGTGAAATAGGAATATTTTAGTTTTTATACTTGTTATAGACCCAAAAGTCCTTTTAAGGACTATTGTTTTGTGTGGCAGCAATATATATTTTTAGCACAACCTGCACTAAATTGCTTAAACTTGTTAGAGACCCAAAAGTCTTTTTAAGGACTATAGTTGTATCTGGCAGCAATGTATATTTTTAGCGCAACCTGCGCTAAATAGCTTGCAATTGTTTGGCCGCTGCAGACAGCGACATTATCTGCGCTACATCTCCTGTCTAATGTGTGCACAGCCTAAAAATATCTGTGACATCCAGTGTACTTTTTCCGTAGACGGTGTCCGCTGCGGAAAGTTACATTACCTGCACTACATCTACTGTATTATGTTTGCGTATCCGAAATATCAGTGACATTCAGTCTAAATTTTTTGCTGCTGGTGGCAGCGACATTACCTGCACTACATCTCTAGTATAACGTTAGCGCATCTGAAATATCAGTGACATTCAGTGTAATTTTTTCACCGCTTGTGACAGCAACATTATCTGTGCTACATCTTCCGTGTAACGTGTGCGCAGCCTAAAAATATCTGACATCCAGTGTACTTTTTCTGTAGACAGTGTCCGCTGAGGACAGTTACATTACCTGTGCTACATCTCCTGTATAACGTTTGCGTATCCGAAATATCAGTGACATTCATTCAGTGTAATTTTTTATTAGGCGGTGGTGACAGTGACATTACTTGCGCTTTACCTCCTGTATAACGTTTGTGAAACCTAAAAATCAGTGACTTTAATTCAGTGTAATTTTTTATTAGGCGGTGGGGACAGCCACATTACTTGAACTATACCTCCTGTATAACGTGTGTGCATTCTAAATATCAGTGACATTCATTCAGTGTAATTTTCTATTAGCTGCTGGTGACAGCCACATTACTTGCGCTATACCTCCTGTTTAACGTGTGTGCATCCTAAATATCAGTGACATGCATTCAGTGAAATGTTTTATTAGGCGATGGTGACAGTGACATTACTTGTGCTATACCTCCGGTTTAACGTGTGCGCATCCTAAATATCAGTGACATTCATTCAGTGTCATTTTTTTATTAGGCGGTGGTGACAGCGACATTACTTGTGCTATACCCCCTGTTTAAAGTGTGCGCATCCTAAAAATATCTGACATTCTGTGTACTTATTTGCGCATAATTACAAAACCTGCGCTACTATATGTGTGACATACTTGCAAGCATATACAGGGAGTGCAGAATTATTAGGCAAGTTGTATTTTTGAGGATTAATTTTATTATTGAACAACAACCATGTTCTCAATGAACCCCAAAAACTCATTAATATCAAAGCTGAATATTTTTGGAAGTAGTTTTTAGTTTGTTTTTAGTTTTAGCTATTTTAGGGGGATATCTGTGTGTGCAGGTGACTATTACTGTGCATAATTATTAGGCAACTTAACAAAAAACAAATATATACCCATTTCAATTATTTATTTTTACCAGTGAAACCAATATAACATCTCAACATTCACAAATATACATTTCTGACATTCAAAAACAAAACAAAAACAAATCAGTGACCAATATAGCCACCTTTCTTTGCAAGGACACTCAAAAGCCTGCCATCCATGGATTTTGTCAGTGTTTTGATCTGTTCACCATCAACATTGCGTGCAGCAGCAACCACAGCCTCCCAGACACTGTTCAGAGAGGTGTACTGTTTTCCCTCCTTGTAAATCTCACATTTGATGATGGACCACAGGTTCTCAATGGGGTTCAGATCAGGTGAACAAGGAGGCCATGTCATTAGATTTTCTTCTTTTATACCATTTCTTGCCAGCCACGCTGTGGAGTACTTGGACGCGTGTGATGGAGCATTGTCCTGCATGAAAATCATGTTTTTCTTGAAGGATGCAGACTTCTTCCTGTACCACTGCTTGAAGAAGGTGTCTTCCAGAAACTGGGAGTTGAGCTTGACTCCATCCTCAACCCGAAAAGGCCCCACAAGCTCATCTTTGATGATACCAGCCCAAACCAGTACTCCACCTCCACCTTGCTGGAGTCTGAGTCGGACTGGAGCTCTCTGCCCTTTACCAATCCAGCCACGGGCCCATCCATCTGGCCCATCAAGACTCACTCTCATTTCATCAGTCAATAAAACCTTAGAAAAATCAGTCTTGAGATATTTCTTGGCCCAGTCTTGACGTTTCAGCTTGTGTGTCTTGTTCAGTGGTGGTCGTCTTTCAGCCTTTCTTACCTTGGCCATGTCTCTGAGTATTGCACACCTTGTGCTTTTGGGCACTCCAGTGATGTTGCAGCTCTGAAATATGGCCAAACTGGTGGCAAGTGGCATCTTGGCAGCTGCACGCTTGACTTTTCTCAGTTCATGGGCAGTTATTTTGCGCCTTGGTTTTTCCACACGCTTCTTGCGACCCTGTTGACTATTTTGAATGAAACGCTTGATTGTTCGATGATCACGCTTCAGAAGTTTTGCAATTTTAAGAGTGCTGCATCCCTCTGCAAGATATCTCACTATTTTTGACTTTTCTGAGCCTGTCAAGTCCTTCTTTTGACCCATTTTGCCAAAGGAAAGGAAGTTGCCTAATAATTATGCACACCTGATATAGGGTGTTGATGTCATTAGACCACACCCCTTCTCATTACAGAGATGCACATCACCTAATATGCTTAATTGGTAGTAGGCTTTCGAGCCTATACAGCTTGGAGTAAGACAACATGCATAAAGAGGATGATGTGGTCAAAATACTCATTTGCCTAATAATTCTGCACTCCCTGTATATAACATTTAATATGCGCAAGGCGAGCAGTAAGGGAAGGGGGAGTGGCCGTGCTGCCAATGGTGCACGCAGAGGCAGTGGCCCTGGGCGCAGTAAAACTGTGCCTGCTGCCAGAGCACAAGAAACACACTCATTCGAGATACTTAGCTTCATGTCCCAGTTTGCAGGGCAGTGCAGGACACCACTCTCGAAGTCAGACCAGTGCCACCAGGTGGTCGGTTAGATTGCAGCAGATAATGCTTCCAGTCGGTTAAGCAACACCCTGTCTTCCACAAAGTCCAGTCTCAGTAGCCAAGAGTCTGGTCAACAGAATCCTCACCCTAATCCTCCTTCCTCCCACCATAGAGAGTCTAGCCAAACAAGTGATCCCACACTTGGATATTCCGAGGAGCTCTTTTCATCGCCATTCCTTGATTTGGGCCTCTTGCCATGCCCGCTTGAAGAGGGACATGAGGAGATTGTGTGCACCGATGCCCAAACTGTTAAGCATCCACAGTCACAAGAAGATTACGGTGGTGAACGGCAATTAGTGTTTCACGAGGTGGATGATGATGAGACACAGTTGCCAATAAGTCAACGGCAATTAGTGTCTCAAGAGATTGATAATGATGGATGAGACACAATTGTCAATAAACGAGGTTCTTGATAGGTCAACAAGTCAGGAGAATTAGCAGAATGAGGAAGTGGATAAGGAGGTTGTGGACGATGAAATCACTGACCCAACCTGGGAAGGTGGCAAGCCGAGCAAGGACAGCAGTACAGAGGGGGAGGGATCTGCAGCACCGAAACAGGCTGGAAAAGGCAGTGGGGCGGAAAAAGGGAGAAGGTGGACCACACCAAACAGTCCTGCAACTGTTCCCCAGAGCATACCCTTGCGGAAATCTCCCTTGCCAAGTGGTAGGTGTTCCGCAGTCTGGTGCTTTTTTGAGGAAAGTGCGGACGATAAAAGAATTGTCATTTTCAACCTGTGCTGTACCAAAATCAGCAGGGGCATGAACACTAGAAACCTCACCACCACCAGCATGATCCTCCACATAGTATCAAAGCACTTTAATAGGTGGGCCGAAGGCCTGGGTCCACAATCAGTGTCTGCGGGTCACACCACTGCCTCCTCTTCCTCTGTGTTACGTGCTGGCCAATCCCCTGCCTAATACGCAGGCCCAGACGCCTCCCGCCCTGCACCTAGACCTTCACAAGCACCATCAGTTAGCACACCACTTCTGTGTCCCAGCACAGCGTACAGATGTCAATACCACAGGCCTTAGAACAAAAGCGCAAAAACCCAGCCACCAACCCACAGGCCATTGCACTAAATGCGCACCTTTTCAAATTGCTGTTCCTGGAAATGTTGCCATTTAGGCTTGTGGACACTGAGGCTTTCCGCCGCCTGACGCCGCGGCGGTGGTCCCTCATTACTCAGTCCCCAGCCGCCACTATTTTTCCTGGCGTGCCATCCTCGCCTTACACCAGCATGTGTCCCGTAACATCACCTATGCTACATTTCCCTGATGGCACACTGTGTGAACGCTGTGGAGGCTGGAGCGAGTCGTACCCTGGGATGGCACAGGTGCTACCGACACAAAGGATTGCGGGCCCTAATTCGATCAGGATTTCCGCCACCACCTACATTAGTGGCTGCAACCACCCCCCCCCCACCCCCCTTCTCCTCCTCTACCTCCTCCTTCACTTCCACCTATGAATTATCATCTTGCGGCACCATTCAGCCATCAGTCAGTAGCTGAAAGCAGTGTAGCACTGCAGTGGGGAAGCCGCAACATGCCGTGCTGAAACTAATATGTTTAGGTAATAAACAGCACACCGCCGCAGAGCTGTGGCAGGGTACAAGGGACCAGACTGAGCTGTGGCTGTCGCCACTCAACCTAGAACCAGGCATGGTTGTGTCTAATAATGGCCATGACTTGGTGGGGCTTTGGAGTTCGGCAAGCTCACACACATACCATGCCTAGCCCACATGTTCAACTTAGTGGTTCAGCAGTTTCTCAAAACCTACCTCAATTTGCCTGAGCTACTGGTGAAGGTGCGCCGCATATGTGCCCATTTCTGAAAGTGATCTACAGTTGCCGCCGGTCTGGCAACGCTGCAGCAGCGCTTGCAATTGCCAGCTCACCGACTGTTGTGCGACGTGAGCACACGGTGGAACTGCACATTCCACATGTTGGCCAGGCTTTGTGAGCAGCAGAGGGCAGTAGTGAAATACCAGCTGCAACATGGTCATCGCCTTTCCGGTCAGCTTACGCTCTTCACAAGCGATAAGTGGGCATGGATGTCTGACCTCTGTGAGGTTTTACGCAACTTTGAGAAATCAACATAGATGGTGAGCGGCGATGCTTCTATTATCAGCGTAACCATCCCACTTCTGTGTCTACTGAAACACTCGCTGCTCACAATGAAGGAGGACGCTTTGCATGTGGAAGAGGTGGAAATGGGGGAAGACACAGGGTGATAGCCAGACCACCCTCCGTTTCGCCTTCTCGCCACGAATTGGATGATGAGGAGGAGGAGGAGCAGGAGACGATTGCCTCTGCTACAGACGGTAGTACCCACAGCAGGTTTATTGCATCTGTTCAGCGTGGATGGGCCAAAAAGGAAGAAGAGGTTAAGGAGATTGAGAGTCATCCTCCTGATGAGGACAGTGAATTATTGTCTGTTGGGACTCTGGCACACATGGCTGACTTTATGTTATGCTGCTTTTCCCGTGATCCTCGCGTTGTACGCATTTTGGCCAACACCGATTACTGGTTGTTCACCCTTCTCGACCCCTGCTACAAAGAGAACTTCTTATCTCTCATTCCTGTGGTGGAGAGGGCTAGCAAAATGGTGCAATATCAGAAGGTCCTTGTGGAAAAATTGCTCCAAAAATTTCCAGCTGACAACGTAGTTCCTTGAGCAACCGAGATGGGGAGACGAGGGGAACACACAACAGTTCCAACAGAGGCAATGCAACACTCTCCGAGGCCTGGGACAGTTTCATGACACCCCACCAACAACCTCACCATGATGCGCGGCCTAGTGTCACAAGGAGAGAAAAGTTTTGGAAGATGGTGAAGGAGTACGTAGCAGACCGTGTCAACTTCCTCAATGATCCTTCTGTGCTTAACAACTATTGGGTGTCCAAGGTGGACACGTGGCACAAACTGTCGCTCTACGCCTTGTTGGTGCTGGCCTGCCCTGCTGCAAGCGTTTTGTCAGAGCGGGTATTTAGTGCTGCTGGGGGCATAATAACTGATAAGCGCATCCGACTGTCAACTGAAAATGCTGACAGGTTGACTCTTATCAAAATTACCAAGGCCTGGATTGCCCCTGACTTCTCTACGCCACCAGAGGAAAGCGGCTGAACATAAAGTCACTTTAAATGTGACTTTTATGGTGTATTGAATATACTGTATTCGCATGCACCCCTTCCACCACAAAAAAGGGTATATGGTTCAATCTTCCTTTTCTCGTTCTCCTCCTCCATCATATCAACATGCTTATTAGGCTGCCCTCGCTCCTAATGTTTTAGAGGGTTAGCTCAGCAGCAGGCCCTCAACCATAATCTTTTTATATGGTCAGCTCAACAGCAGGCCCTCAACCATAATGTTTTCTATGGTCAGCTCAGCAGCAGGCCCTCGACCATAATTTGTTTGATGGTCAGCTCAGCAGCAGGCCCTCAACCATAATTTTTTCAATGGTCAGCTCAGCAGCAGGCCCTCAACCATATTTTTTTCCCCTTGTCAGATCAGCAGCAGGCACTAGCCCCTAATGTTTTAGAGAGTCAGCTCAACAGGAAACCCTCACCCCTAATGTTTTAGATGGTCTGCTCAGCAGCAGGCCCTCACCCATAATTTTTTCCATGGTCAGATCAGCAGCAGGCCCTCGCCCCTAATGTTTTAGATGGTCAGCTCAGCAGCAGGCCCTCGCTCATAATGTTTTAGATGGTCAGATCAGCAGCATGCACTAGCCGCTAATGTTTTAGATGGTCAGCTCAGCAGCAGGCACTAGCCACTAATGTTTTAGATGGTCAGCTAAGCAGCAGACCCTCACCCCTAATGATTTAGATGGTCAGCTCAGCAGCAAGCCCTCAACCATAGTGTTTTAGAGGGTCAGCTCAGCAGCAGGCCCTCAACCATAATTATTTTGATGGTCAGATCAGCAGCAGGCCCTCAACCATAATTTTATTGATGGTCAGCTCAGCAGCAGGCCCTCGTCCATAATTTTTTCCATGGTCAGATCAGCAGTAGGCTTTAGCCCATAATGCTTTAGAGTCAACTCAGCAGCGGACCCTCAACCATAATTTTTTCAATGGTCAGCTCAGTAGCAGGCCCTCACCCCTAATGTTTTAGATGGTCAGCTCAGCAGCAGACCATCACCCCTAATGCTTTAGATGGTCAGATCAGCAGCAGGCCCTCGCCCCTAATGTTTTAGAGGGTCACCTGCAGGCCTTAATCCTAATGTTTTTGAGGGTCCCCAGCAGGCCAGAAATCATAATTTTTCAAGGTTGTGTATGATGCCCTCCTTTATGTGTAATAAAGGGTGTATTGGAGTACTGGTTACTTATAAAGTTTGGCAGCCCTTTCACTTAGTGCATAGGCTTTATGAGTGTAGGAGTCCCACTACCTGTACAATTTGTAAGGGATCGCCTCTTATTCGGGGGTCATTCTCACAATGATCTTCATCGACCACAAGGTTAGGGGTCAAACATTGCTTTTATTTGGCACCTCAGCAAAACCAAAACAAACCATACAAATAAAACACCTGCCCGGCTGGGCTCTAACTAAACATGAGGACTCCCTACCTCACTGAAAGCCCTGTTCACACACGGGAAGAACATGCAGCTTTTCCCAGCCTAACAATCCAGCACTTCCAGGCTGTAACAAAGTCCAGTACCTTTTGGGGGATAGAGGCTCTCCTTTATGTGATATACAGGTTGTAATGGAGTGCCTCTTCCTTGTAATTTTTGGCAGCACTTGCACTTAATATACAAGTAAACATATAGGAAAGAGTGTTTCCTAACAATTTTCCCTCTAAAATCGATTTTGTTTTTGGTTTTGTGTGTATTATTGTCAGTCTGTAAAATTGGCGTACTACTCGGACAACATCGTTCCCAGCAGTGACCTGGGAGTCCAAGATGCATCCAGACATCCTCCCTATGTTGTTCCCGAATCATTTCAGTGATGTTTCCATCAATTTCTGACCTTTTCATGTGAACCAGATACCCTTCCCTCTTCAGAGCAGGGGGTGCCTGGTTTAATGCTCAGGTTCTCCCATTGACTTATATTCTGCTCGGGTGCTCGGTAGAGCACCCGAGCATCCCGAGGTGTTCTACCCGAGCACCCGAGCACTTTGGTGCTCGATCAACACTAATGGATACCATAAGACATAAGTGACCCACTTGGAATTGCAATGGCTAATTGTATATTTAAACCCAGTCCTAGGGTATATAAGGCAATTACCTTTTTGCAATGTAACTTATGTACTTTGTTACATGTAATGTGCCTAATGTTGTCCGGCAGGTGGCAGTGTATCTGGCAGAGTACCTTTTAAAAGAATGGAACTTACCATTCCATTATCCCCCGTTGTGGGCAGAAGTGGGCTAGTCTTGCTTCCTACCGGGGGGGGGGGGGGGGGGGGATTGCAGAAAGCTGCTGTGGAGTTAAGTGTTGGAAAGAGACGAGACATGGCACAGTGAGGGGAGCACCCCCCTCATGCAACAAAAGTCTTCCTGGGGCAGCTCATAGAGCACCACGACTCCTTGCAGTTCATACGGAGTATTACGAGGGGGTCAACGGCCAAAAGAATCCCACTCAAAGTTACCAGAGCTGTCATAAAGTCCAGTAACCAGACCCGAAGCTAGAGATTAGCACAGCACAGATAGGCAAAGCAAAGGGTCCTAGCTGACCTGTCAGTGCACCCCAAAACTTTCTGGAGCCAGAGTAAGACCAAATTATTTGGATGCAAATTTATTCAAGTAAAACTGTTGAACTTTTTAAAGTCTGGTCTCGGCTTATTCTACACCAACTTCCCCCTTTGTTACTACTGAGCCTAACCTTGGGGAGGGACGGTATTCACATAGGAGCACCGTAGCACACAAAACTAATAAGGCCGCATCAATACTCGGCAATACTCGGCGCTCTAGCTTTCACGCTGGACTCATCTCTGGGACAGGACTCATCTCTGGGTCATCTAGCAATCCATGTCCTCAGCTCTATACACAAAATCCCGGTGACAGGTTCCCTTTAAGGCCTCATGCACACGACCGTATGGCTTTTTCAGTATTTTGCGGTCTGCTAAAACGGAACCGCAAAAAATACGGATTACGTCCGTGTGCATTCAGTTTTTTAGGGAACGGAACAGCTGGCCCCTGAGAACAGTACTATCCTTGTCCATGATGCAGACGATAATAGGGCATGTTCTTTGAACGGAAATACGGAAACGGAAGGCATACGGAATACCTTCAGTTTTTTTGCGGATCCATTGAAATTAATGGTTCCATATACAGACCGTATACGGAACGCAAAAAACAGAACGTAAACAAAAAAAAACGTGCATGAGGCCTAAGGGTGTAAAAAGTTGCAATCCAAACTCCCTATCTAATGTACTATTCATGCATTAAATAGGGCTTGATCTAGGTGTTTCCCTTCAAGGAGAGGTTTTTAATTCCTCTATATGCATTTAGCCTCTCAGTTTCTTAATTACTCCTGTAATCTTACCACTCAGATTACTAAATATGAAGACAAATGGGATACGTAGA
This sequence comes from Bufo gargarizans, assembly GCF_014858855.1. Taxonomy (NCBI): domain Eukaryota; kingdom Metazoa; phylum Chordata; class Amphibia; order Anura; family Bufonidae; genus Bufo; species Bufo gargarizans. The sequence goes on along the minus strand of NC_058084.1, from coordinate 110,895,697 downwards.
AGCTCTAGTCTAGTCCAGCATTGCCTTAATCCTAGGGTCCTGCATACAAGGTCCTCATACTTGAAATTCCGAACCATTGATAAAGATGTCTGGTTCTTCTGGTACTTCTTTAAATAAAAGTCTTTCAGAAAGTTTATTGAGTATAAGGGATTGACAATGATAGTAAAAAGCTAAAGAGTCGAAAATAGAAATACCGTAAGTGTTAAGCAATGTTTACATTGCTGGGTTTGTGCTAGGGGAGGCGGGGCCACACAGGGTTAAAAGGAGGCAGCCTGAGGTACCTGCTGCTGCTGCTCTTTCATCGGCACGTCTGGTCTGCTCCTTCATCGGCACGTCTGGGCTGCTCCTTCATCGGCACGTTTGAGGCACTTCCGGGTCATTCAGGGTCAGGTTCGGGTCTGGAAATGTAATGACCGGTGTCACGCACAGGGAGGAAAACAGGGAAAGCCCTGCCTAAGGGAGAGGGAAAGGTGGTGACCCCTAACTCACCTTGCGGCTGGCACCTGACTGCCCTGACGTCCCTAGACGGGTTCCTCACCCGTGCGGCGATCACGTGCCTAAACCCTGGCTTTCCCTGAAATGAGCCCTAGATAGTGAACGGGCCGGTGGGATCGCTAGTCCTCACCACTGCACTAAGAGGGAAACACCAGGGAGAGGACAGACAAACACAAACACCCAGGTGGAAGACAACAACTGTCCACAAAGGTCCAACAGGGATCCGGAGGGTAGCGTTCTGAATCAACAGTCAGAGAACGCAGCAACACAGCTCCAGTGGGTCAGGATAGATGTCCAGGCAGGAAGCTCTATCTCTGGCAACCAGAGAAGTGTGAGAGAGGAATATAAGGAGGTTTGGGAGTGCTGGACAAGGAACAGCTGAGGAGAAGGAGCTACGGATCCCTGAGTGAGCCAAAAGGGTTTGCAAAGCAAACCCAGAAAGCTACCATAAGGAAAACAGCCCTATCTTAAATAGAGCGTGCAGCCAACCGCTGCGACTTCCTGACCCCGGGTATAACGGAGTCAGGCGTGGTTCTCGATACCCTCGTGACAGGAAATCAGCGTGTGCAGGTCGCATCATCGCGACTCCAAGTAAGACAGGGGCGGCAGCACGACTCAGGACACTGAGGGGACGGGATGGCAAAGACCGGCGGGCGCGCTCCGCTCTGCTAGCCGGCGGCTGACGGGTGCAGTGCAGACCGCGTTCCTGGCCGCACGGTCGGCGGGGGGGACTCGCTCTGCACAGCGCCACCTGGTGGCCACATGCGGCGCGGTCGGGGGGGCGGCCCTTTGGCAGTCCCGGTCGCCAGCCACTCCTTGTGGGCGGGGGGGGGGGGGTCAGAAGTCCAGGTACTGGGAAAAAAACAAACAAAAAAAAACATGTTTTTTTTACAGTTCGTGTCACGGCGGGTGGCACCATAGGCATACACGGAAAACAAGGTATGTATCAGGTTCCGTCGTAGCACAAGCAGGCAGTCATCCACGGCGGGAAGTCCACGGTGGAGGGTTGGCCTACGCAAAAAAAAAAAGTCTGTCACGTCCTCAGACTCACTTCAGTCCTGTCACGACCACGGGCATCCATAACGCGTCTGTCACGTCTTCAGACTTGCGATACAATCCTGTCACGACTACAGGCAGTCGATAAAGAAAAAAAAAAAAAAAACCCTGTCACGACTACAGGCATTCGATAAAGAAAAAAAAAAAAAAAAAAACCCTGTCACGACTACAGGTGTTTGTATTTCAACGACTGTCACGTCCACAGACTCGCAATAAAGTCCTGTCACGACCACAGGCAGTCTTGTCATACACAACTTTCACGTCCACAGGCTGGTCAAAGTCCTGTCACGCCTACAGGCACACCACCGCTCATCCACAGATCAGCACGAAGTCCTGTCACGACCACAGGCACACGTACCAGGACGTCTTCTCAGTCATTGTCACGCCACAGGTGCCACCTGGACATCCCAACACGGGCCAGGGCTGGTCCCGTCTTCGGGCCTCACAGCCCGGGAGACTACGGGGGGCGATCACGCAGGTGGCGGTAGCACGCTGGTCCGCCCCAGGACCCGCAGGGCGGTCAGGCTCCCACAGTGGCCAGGCACTCGAGCACAAGGTCATACTCGCAGCTCAGGAAAGGGGGGTTCTAATGGCTCTCAATTAATAACCAATAGGAAGATGTCGCAAGAATTCACTCCTGGAGGCTCTTCCCTGTCGCGAGACAATGGGGACACCCAGTCGGAGCGAAGCGTGGGACCCTCGTTACGTTCCTGGACCATCCCAAAGTTGTCCGCCGAGCTGCGCCGAAGAGGCATCCCCTTCCCAGCATCAGCAAGGAAAGCCGAGTTGTATCGTCTTCTGATGTCAGATGGACCACCAGTGAGTCAAGACGAGGTTTCCATGGGTACCATTCAGACGTCGCTAACCCAACTACACGCCGTGATCAACAATATGGCGTCATCCATGTCAGACCTTCAATTGATTCGGTGGAAGCCAGGTCGGCGGCGGCAGCATTAGCGACACCAACACCTGCGGAACCTGTGGCAGGGCCATCCGGTGCTTCGGGTGGGTCATCCCACTTTCCCTCAATCGCCCCGTCCCACTTCATTCCGGCCAGTATAAGGCAGGACATATTAGAGGGCAAAGACGTCAACCTGGCGTCCCTGCTTATTGCGACACATGAGGCCCCGGACAATAGAACCATTGCGTGTGGGGAGGTCTCGGTAATCCTGAAGTCTAAGGACGCTAGGCTTAACAGGAAATTGAACGTCACAGAATTCGTTCTAGCGTTTAGCTTATATCGGGACGTGATTTGCACAGTCAACCCGCATAGGAGGGCCGAACTAGATCTATACATGTACAAGGTGGTGGAATTGGGTTACAAATATGGCAGCACAGCATTCTTCGACTATCACCGGTCCTTCTCAGCCAAAGCAGCAGCTGCACTCATCCAGTGTCAGCACGTGCTGGATTGGTCGGATATAGATACAGAATTGTTCTGCCACCATTTTGCAGGGCTCAAAGCCCCGACCTGCACGGTCTGCAACTCGTACTCTCACACCACGGGTTGGTGTTCTCAGACGAGCCACGTAGCAGATCCGGCACCACCTTATTCAGCCCCAGGTCCATCCAACACCAAGCCAGCATCCGGCGTAGACAAGTTAGGTCGTCCCATTAAATACCTTGGCAGGAGCCAGATATGTAACAATTATAACTACGCCATTTGTCACTACAACCAGTGCAGGTTGCTACACCTGTGTGCGACTTGTTTTAGGGCCCATCCACGCGCAGCATGCCCTCAAAGGAATCAAGGCCCAGCGTGACTAAGCGTGGTCAACGTGGGTCTGCTGGCGGTATTATTGGCTGAACATCCACACCCGGCCTGGGTCCAGTTTGTCATCCACGGATTGACACACGGTTTTCATACAGGGCTTCTCGCACTCCCTCAAACCACGTTCGAGTGTGACAATTTGCAGTCTGCAGCCAGGGACCCCGAGGCGGTAACCCAGTTGATCCACACTGAGCTAGACCGGGGATACTTGATAGGACCATTTAGCCAACCTCCCTTCGCATGCTGGAGAGTCAATCCAGTAGGTATCGTGACCGGCAAATTTAATAATAAAAAACGCCTAATCTATGACTTGTCCGCCCCACATTCTTTACACATACCAAGCTTGAACTCTCTGATTCCATCCGAAGAATTCACCATGAGATACGCATCAATAGACGAAGCTATACAGGTCATAATCAGATTAGGCAGAGGCACCTGGCTGTCAAAAGCAGACATCACCGATGCTTTCAAATTACTTCCCATCCATCCTGAGTTATGGCAGTGGCATTGCATGAAATGGCAGGGTGCTTATTATTTCGCCAGTAAACTGACCTTCGGGTCAAAGTCCAGCCCCTGGTTGTTCGACCAGCTGGCCAGCGCGCTGCATTGGATCTTGACCAACACCTTCAGGGCAAACCACGTCATCCACTACTTAGATGATTTTCTCCTGATAGAATCCCCAGATCAAGTACTTCAAGACCTACAAGTCCTGCGCACGGCGTTTTCAGACTTGAGAATTCCATTGGCACCGCACAAAGTGGAGGGACCCAGCACAGAGATCACCTTTCTAGGCATCCACTTGAACACAGTGGACATGAAGGCCAGTCTTCCTCAGGACAAGCTGGCCAGAATCAAGACGGTTGTTCACAGACTGGCACAAGTGAGGGTAACCACCAGGGCAGATCTTCAGTCACTCCTTGGAATGTTGAATTTCGCCATGCGCATCATTCCGCAGGGCAGGTCCTTCATTTCAAGGCTCCTGGCACTCCTCCCGCTAGCACCCTGCCAAGACAGCCCAGTCCAGCTGGACCAAGACGCCATCGCTGACTTGGTGATGTGGGACAACTTTCTCTCCCAATGGAATGGGGTTTCCCTGTTCATCCCAGGCACATCATGGCGTTCGTGCGAAAGCTTGTGTGGCTGGCTCTGCAAAACAATTTCAACTTCATATGCACGCACATAAGTGGCCAACGCAATGTCGCAGCCGATGCTCTATCTCGGTTTAACTTTCCCCTCTTCTTTCAGGTCTTTCCAGAGGCAGATCTCTCCCAAACACCAACCCCGCCTCATGGCCAGCTGTTGTTGGAGTAGCACCATTTCTCCAGATGGCTAGGAACCTCATGTCCGATTCTCTATCCCTCAATACACACAAGGCGTACAGGACGGCCTGGCGTTTGTTCAACAGGTTCAAAATCTCTTACCCTCCGGCCGGGGAGGGTCCTATCACCTACCTGCTTGCGTTTATAGCTTTTTGCCACTCTCAGCTAAATCTATCTTATAGCACCATTAAGCTGTACCTCGCGGGCATACAGCATCATTGGTATGTACAGTTCCCGGTTCAACCATCTCTGTTCACGGCCCATCCGGTCAAATCCTTGCTGAGGGGCATCCAGAAACAGGCCATCAAAATAAGACCTGCCAGGCAACCTTTCACCGGCAACATGGTTAGGACAGTCTCTGACGCACTGGCCAACGACCCCTTCGGACACTACATCAGCTCACTCGTCAGGGCGGCATTGTATCTGGCGTTCTACGGGTTCCTCAGGCCAGGTGAGTTCACTTGTGTAAAATCATCCAAAAAATTATTGCGGAGAAACCAACTGGTTTGGGACGGTACTCATCTCATCCTCAGCTTGGACTCCAGCAAGACGGGCCGACCTGGGGAATCCATGCCGGTCATGTATTTCGTCACCAACAACAGGTGGTGCCCAGTAACGATCCTACGCGAGTGGTTGCAGTACACCGGGGACATGCCCGCGGAGGCCCCAATCTTCCAGCTAGATGGGTCCCCCTTGAACATTCAGTCTTTCCTCAGATACGTTCGGTTATTGATCTCCTCGTCAGGGGGCAACCCGTTAGCCATCACCGGGCATTCATTTTGCACAGGTGCCGCCTCCGCAGCACACGTCATTCAGAAGTTGGGCAGGTGGAAATCGGCATGCTACGCTCGTTATGTTCCTGATCCTCAACAGGAAATGTCCCTTGCTTTCAATCATTTGTTGTTGTAATTTCACTTAGAATACACAGATCCTAACCTTTCCTGCATCCGTGTGGTTTTTGGCCCCTTCAGGCTACCCTCAAAATACAGCAGTTCCGGCATAACTCCACTGCTTCAGGTAGGTACAGGCACGTACTTCTCAGCCGGCCGATCCTGGCACAAGTGTTAAGCAATGTTTACATTGCTGGGTTTGTGCTAGGGGAGGCGGGGCCACACAGGGTTAAAAGGAGGCAGCCTGAGGTACCTGCTGCTGCTGCTCCTTCATCGGCACGTCTGCCCACCCAACCCTCCCCTTTCATCACATAATCCACACTGGGGTAGCCCCCTTCAGGCTACCCTCAAAATACAGCAGTTCTGGCATAACTCCACTGCTTCAGGTAGGTACAGGCACGTACTTCTCAGCCGGCCGATCCTGGCACAAGTAAAGGACATGCACACAGAGACCTCCAGCCCTAGTGAATCGTAGAGAAAGTCTGCCGTGCCATTTGGGTGTCCTCCTTACAAAAAAACTTTCAAGTGGTCCTCCAGATGTTTAATATTGATGACCTATCCTCAGGGGTCCGATAGGCAGGTCCCTCGCTGATCAGCTGTTTGAATAGGTGCTTGGTATTGCACCTTAGGCCCATTTACTTGAACTGGACTGAGCCATTCCTAGGCCACGTGATGGATGAAAGTGACATCACAGACCTAGGAAAAGGCCGCGGCTCTCCTAGTGCGCGGCAGTCACTTCAAACAGCTGGTCATGGGGTTCCCAGGATTGTTGACCTACCTTGAGGATAGGTCATAAAAATTACACCCAGAAAAACCCTTGAATCCCAATGGACTTGAGATTCCCCCGATATATGTTTGAAAATCACTGTGACATACGGTAGCTGTGATGGTTCAGTGATAAAGGAAAGCCATGAACAGAATCTGATACAATCATGGCAACTCGACCTAAAAACCCATGATGACTTAGGTTGAAATCATTACCCATATATTAGATAGTTCTCAGTAATATTATACGCCCTCTTGTTGCCATGACAACAAAACTGTAGGGATTACTATTTTATGAAGCTGTAACCATGAATAAGGAGCAGGAGAACATCTGCTCTAGAAATACAAGTTTTGCTCTCTAAGGTGATAGGCGGTTTGATATTACTTGCTGACTTTTAAAGGGATCTATAAGAGAAGACATCTGGAAGAACAGCTGCTGCTACGAGTGTCCAATATAGCATAGTAAAAGAAGCTGTATGAGTCAGACGCCTATCTTTTATTTAGCGTTTGTCATTAAATAAGCGCTGCAGCATGACTTGCATGTGTCTTTTGGGCATTGGAGTGGCAATTAGATTACAGCATTTATCATACAGCAACAGCTGTGGTTTGCACTGTTTGTTCTTCCAAGCTGGAATGTGTAGTATCCAAGAGAGACAAACAATTACAACTGCTGCATATGCAGATATTGATACCACAACATCAATCAAAACTGTTGCTCACACATTCCAATAATGCGACAGGTGAAGATGTTATCCTGTACTCAATGTGATTGTTTTAATTAAGTGTGTCACTGTCTACTTGTGAGAAAATAGCGTGAGCGCTGACTGAACAAAGTCAGTCTCTGGATTTAGTGTATTTGAAAGGGCTTCTGTCAGCAGTTTTACTGAAACAAAACTGCTGACAGACATAGGTAGGGGCCTAGGACATAAACATTTATTTGTCCCTGCTTTCAATCAATGAAATTATTTCATAATGATCTTTGCATGCCACAGATGGGGGTCACAGCCTACAGTGCTCCAGACTCGGTGCACAAACCGGTCCACAGCCCTTCCACTCTGCTAGATAGGGCTGTAGCAGCCTGCCTGTTAAATGCTACCGCCGTCACAGCAGAGGGGCAATGCTCGAGTGTTCTTCATACACAGAGCCAGAAGCATTGCAGCCTACAGGTTCTCCAATGGTGCACTTGAGGGAACGTTATTTTTACAGCACTCCATGGAATAAAAACTGGGGCAGAGGAAACTGCAGTACCCCAGTACTGGGGGCATCTGCAAATATCGTTTAATGTTACAGTTGCAAGAAAAAGTATGTGAACCCTTTGGAATGATATGGATTTCTGCACAAATTGGTCATAAAATGTGATCTGATCTTCATCTAAGTCACAACAATAGACAATCACAGTCTGCTTAAACTAATAACACACAAAGAATTAAATGTTACCATGTTTTTATTGAACACACCATGTAAACATTCACAGTGCAGGTGGAAGAAGTATGTGAACCCTTGGATTTAATAACTGGTTGAACCTCCTTTGGCAGCAATAACTTCAACCAAATGTTTCCTGTAGTTGCAGATCAGACGTGCACAACGGTCAGGAGTAATTCTTGACTATTCTGTTTCAGTTCAGCAATATTCTTGGGATGTCTGGTGTGAATCGCTTTCTTGAGATCATGCCACAGCATCTCAATCGGGTTGAGGTCAGGACTCTGACTGGGCCACTCCAGAAGGCATATTTTCTTCTATTTAACCACTTCAACCCCGCTAGCTGAAACCCCCTTAATGACCAGGCCACTTTTTACACTTCTGCACTACACTAATTTCACCATTTATTGCTCGGTCATGCAACTTACCACCCAAATGAATTTTACCTCCTTTTCTTCTCACTAATAGAGCTTTCATTTGGTGGTATTTCATTGCTGCTGACATTTTTACTTTTTTTTATTATTAATCGAAATTTAACTATTTTTTTTGCAAAAAAAATGTCATTTTTCACTTTCAGTTGTAAAATTTTGCAAAAAAAACGACATCCATATATAAATTTTTCGCTAAATTTATTGTTCTACATGTCTTTGATAAAAAAAAAATGTTTGGGTAAAAAAAAATGGTTTGGGTAAAAGTTATAGCGTTTACAAACTATGGTACAAAAATGTGAATTTCCGCTTTTTGAAGCAGCTCTGACTTTCTGAGCACCTGTCATGTTTCCTGAGGTTCTACAATGCCCAGACAGTACAAACACCCCACAAATGACCCCATTTCGGAAAGTAGACCCCTAAGGTATTCACTGATGGGCATAGTGAGTTCATAGAACTTTTTATTTTTTGTCACAAGTTAGCGGAAAATGATGATTTATTTTTTATTTTATTTTTTTCTTACAAAGTCTCATATTTCACTAACTTGTGACAAAAAATAAAAAATTCTAGGAACTCACCATGCCCCTCATGGAATACCCTGAGGTGTCTTCTTTCCAAAATGGGGTCACTTGTTGGGTAGTTATACTGCCCTGGCATTTTAGGGGCCCATATGCGTGAGAAGTAGTTTGCAATCAAAATCTGTAAAAAATGACCGGTGAAATACGAAAGGTGCTCTTTGGAATGTGTGCCCCTTTGCCCACCTAGGCTGCAAAAAAGTGTCACACATGTGGTATCGCCGTACTCAGGAGAAGTTGGGGAATGTGTTTTGGGGTGTCATTTTACATATACCCATGCTGGGTGAGATAAATATCTTGGTCAAATGCCAACTTTGTATAAAAAAAATGGGAAATGTTGTCTTTTGACCAAGATATTTCTCTCACCCAGCATGGGTATATGTAAAATGACACCCCAAAACACATTCCCCAAATTCTCCCAAGTACGGCGATACCAGATGTGTGACACTTTTTTGCAGCCTAGGTGGGCAAAGGGGCACACATTCCAAAGTGCACCTTTCGGATTTCACCGGTCATTTTTTACAGATTTTGATTGCAAACTACTTCTCACGCATTTGGGCCCCTAAAATGCCAGGGGTGTATAACTACCCCATAAGTGACCCCATTTTGGAAAGAAGACACCCCAGGGTATTCCGTGAGGGGCATGGCGAGTTCCTAGAATTTTGTTTTGGTCACAAGTTAGTGGAATATAAGACTTTGTAAGAAAAAAAAAAGAAAATCATCATTTTCCGCTAACTTGTGACAAAAAATAAAAAAGTTCTAGGAACTCGCCATGTCCCTCACAGAATACCTTGGGGTGTCTTCTTTCCAAAATGGGGTCACTTGTGGGGTAGTTATACTGCCCTGGCATTCTAGGGGCCCTAATGTGTGCGAAGTAGTTTGAAATCAAAATGTGCAAAAAATGACCTGTAAAATCCTAAAGGTGCTCTTTGGAATGTGTGCCCCTTTGCCCACCTAGGCGAAAGAAAAGTGTCACACATGTGGTATCGCTGTACTCAGGAGAAGTTGGGGAATGTGTTTTGGGGTGTCATTTTACATATACCCATGCTGGGTGAGAGAAATATCTTGGCAAAAGACAACTTTTCCAATTTTTTTATACAAAGTTGGCATTTGACCAAGATATTTATCTCACCCAGCATTGGTTTATGTAAAATGACACCCCAAAACACATTCTCCAACTTCTCCTGAGTACAGCGATACCACATGTGTGACACTTTTTTGCAGCCTAGATGCGCAAAGCGGCCCAAATTCCTTTTAGGAGGGCATTTTTAGACATTTGGATCCCAGACTTCTTCTCACGCTTTCGGGCCCCTAAAATGCCAGGGCAGTATAAATACCGCACATGTGACCCCATTTTGGAAAGAAGACACCCCAAGGTATTCAATGAGGGGCATGGCGAGTTCATAGAATTTTTATTTTTTTGGCACAAGTTAGCGGAAATTGATTTTTCTTTGTATTTTCTCACAAAGTCTCCCTTTCCGCTAACTTGGGACAAAAATTTCAATCTTTCATGGACTCAATATGCCCCTTACGGAATACCTTGGGTGTCTTCTTTCCGAAATGGGGTCACATGTGGGGTATTTATACTGCCCTGGCATTTTAGGGGCCCTAAAGCGTGAGAAGAAGTCTGGAATATACAGTCATGTGAAAAAATTAGGACACCCTTTGAAAGCATGTGGTTTTTTGTAACATTTTTAATAAAAGGTTATTTCATCTCCGTTTCAACAATACAGAGAGATTAAAGTAATCCAACTAAACAAAGAAAACTGAAGAAAAGTCTTTTCAAGATCTTCTGTAAATGTCATTCTACAAAAATGCCTATTCTAACTGAGGAAAAAGATAGGACACCCTCACATGTATTCCCTCTTAAATTGGCTCAGATCTCACACAGGTATATCACACCAGGTGCACATAATTAGTAGATCGTTACTCTGCATGTTGAATGAGGCTTGCCCTATTTAAACCTCAGACATTTAGTTTGGTGTGCTCCTGACTGTTGAAGTGAGAGTGAGCACCATGGTGAGAGCAAAAGAGCTGTCAGAGGACTTCAGAAAAAAGATTGTAGCAGCCTATGAGTCTGGGAAGGGATTTAAAAAGATCTCAAAAGATTTTGAAATCAGCCATTCCACTGTCCGGAAGATAGTCTACAAGTGGAGGGCTTTCAAAACAACTGCCAACATGCCCAGGACTGGTCGCCCCAGCAAGTTCACCCCAAGAGCAGACCGCAAGATGCTAAAAGAGGTCTCCAAAAACCCTAAAGTGTCATCTCGAGAACTACAGCAGGCTCTGGCTACTGTTGATGTAGAAGTACATGCCTCTACAATCAGAAAGAGACTGTACAAGTTTAACTTGCATGGGAGGTGTGCAAGGAGGAAACCTTTGCTTTCCAAGAGAAACATCGAGGCCAGACTGACATTTGCCAGAGATAAAGTTGACAAAGACCAGGACTTCTGGAATAATGTTCTTTGGACAGATGAGTCCAAAATTGAATTATTTGGACACAACAGCAGAGGACATGTTTGGCGTAAACCAAACACAGCATTCCAAGAAAAGAACCTCATACCAACTGTGAAGCATGGAGGTGGAAGTGTCATGGTTTGGGGCTGCTTTGCTGCAGCAGGACCTGGTCAGCTCACCATCATAGAATCCACGATGAATTCTACTGTGTATCAGAAGGTGCTTGAAGAACATGTGAGACCATCAGTTATAAAATTAAAGCTGAAGCGGAACTGGACCATGCAACATGACAATGACCCAAAACATACTAGTAAATCAACCAAAGATTGGCTGAAAAAGAAGAAATGGAGAGTCCTGGAATGGTCAAGTCAAAGTCCAGATTTGAATCCCATTGAGATGCTGTGGGGTGACTTGAAAAGGGCTGTACGTGCAAGAAACCCCTCAAACATCTCACAGCTGAAAAAGTTCTGCATTGAGGAGTGGGGTAAAATTTCCTCAGACCGATGTCGAAGACTGGTAGATGGCTACAAGAACCGTCTCACTGCAGTTATTTCAGCCAAAGGAGGTAACACTCGCTATTAGGGGCAAGGGTGTCCTATCTTTTTCCTCAGTTAGAATAGGCATTTTTGTAGAATGACATTTACAGAAGATCTTGAAAAGACTTTTCTTCAGTTTTCTTTGTTTAGTTGGATTACTTTAATCTCTCTGTATTGTTGAAACGGAGATGAAATAACCTTTTATTAAAAATGTTACAAAAAACCACATGCTTTCAAAGGGTGTCCTAATTTTTTCACATGACTGTAAATGTCTAAAAAATGTTATGCATTTGGATTCCGTGAGGGGTATGGTGAGTTCATGTGAGATTTTATTTTTTGACACAAGTTAGTGGAATATGAGACTTTGTAAGAAAAAAAAAATATTTCCGCTAACTTGGGCAAAAAAATATCTGAATGGAACCTTACAGGGGGGTGATCAATGACAGGGGGGTGATCACCTATATAGACTCCCTGATCACCCCCCTGTTATTGATCACCCCCCTGTCATTGATCACCCCCCTGTAAGGCTCCATTCAGACGTCCGTATGATTTTTACGGATCCACGGATACATGGATCTGATCTGCAAAACACATACGGACGTCTGAATGGAGCTTTACAGGGGGGTGATCAATGACAGGGGGGGTGATCAATGACAGGGGGTGATCAGGGAGTGTATATGAGGTGATCACCCCCCTGTCATTGATCACCCCCCTGTAAGGCTCCATTCAGACGTCCGTATGATTTTTACGGATCCACGGATACATGGATCGGATCCGCAAAACACATGCGGACGTCTGAATGGCGCCTTACAGGGGGGTGATAAATGACAGGGGGTGATCAGGGGGTGTATATGAGGTGATCACCCCCCTGTCATTGATCACCCCCCTGTAAGGCTCCATTCAGACGTCCATATGTGTTTTGCGGATCCGATCCATGTATCTGTGGATCCATAAAAATCTTACGGACGTCTGAATGGAGCCTTACAGGGGGGTGATCAATGACAGGGGAGTGATCAATGACAGGGGGGTGATCAGGGAATCTATATGGGTGATCACCTCCCTGTCATTGATAACCCCCCTGTAAGGCTCCATTCAGACGTCCGTACATGTTTTGCGGATCCGATCCATGTATCCGTGGACCTGTAAAAATCATACGGACGTCTGAATGGCGTCTTACAGGGGGGTGATCAATGACAGGGGGGTGATCAGGGAATCTATATGGGTGATTACCCGCCTGTCATTGATCACCCCCCTGTAAGGCTCCATTCAGACGTCCGTATGTGTTTTGCGGATCCGATCCATGTATCCGTGGATCCGTAAAAATCATACAGACGTCTTAATGGAGCCTTACAGGGGGGTGATCAATGACAGGGGGGTGATCAGGGAGTCTATATGGGATGATCACCTCCCTGTCATTGATCACCCCCCTGTAAGGCTCCATTCAGACGTCCGTACATGTTTTGCGGATCCGATCCATGTATCCGTGGACCTGTAAAAATCATACGGACGTCTGAATGGAGCCTTACAGGGGGGTGATCAATGACAGGGGGGTGATCAGTGAATCTATATGGGTGATTACCCGCCTGTCATTGATCACCCCCCTGTAAGGCTCCATTCAGACGTCTGTATGTGTTTTGCGGATCCGATCCATGTATCCGTGGATCCGTAAAAATCTTACGGACGTCTGAATGGAGCCTTACAGGGGGGTGATCAATGACAGGGGAGTGATCAATGACAGGGGGGTGATCAGGGAATCTATATGGGTGATCACCTTCCTGTCATTGATCACCCCCCTGTAAGGCTCCATTCAGACGTCCGTACATGTTTTGCGGATCCGATCCATGTATCCGTGGACCTGTAAAAATCATACGGACGTCTGAATGGAGCCTTACAGGGGGGTGATCAATGACAGGGGGGTGATCAGGGAATCTATATGGGTGATTACCCACCTGTCATTGATCACCCCCCTGTAAGGCTCCATTCAGACGTCCGTATGTGTTTTGCGGATCCGATCCATGTATCCGTGGATCCGTAAAAATCATACAGACGTCTTAATGGAGCCTTACAGGGGGGTGATCAATGACAGGGGGGTGATCAGGGAGTCTATATGGGATGATCATGGGTGATCAGGGGTTCATAAGGGGTTAATAAGTGACAGGGGGGGTGTAGTGTAGTGTAGTGGTGTTTTGTGGTACTTTACTGAGCTACCTGTGTCCTCTGGTGGTCGATCCAAACAAAAGGGACCACCAGAGGACCAGGTAGCAGGTATATTAGACGCCGTTATCAAAACAGAGTCTAATATACCTGTTAGGGGTTAAAAAAATCACATCTCCAGCCTGCCAGCGAACGATCGCCGCTGGCAGGCTGGAGATCCACTCGCCCACCGTCCGATCCTGTGAACGCACGCCTTTGTGCGCGCGTTCACAGGAAATCACGGCTCTCGCGAGATGACGCGTATATGCGTGACTCCGCGCAGAGCTGCCGCCTCCATATCATTCCAAAGGGTTCACATACTCTTTATTGCAACTGTATGTACTGTATGTTTTGTAATGTTACTCTGTGCTATGTATTGTACCCAGTATAGCGATACATGGTGTAGGCACAACTAGGCTTAACTAATTTTGGCCAAACCCTTTTAGGAGCTTAAAGGAGCTGTCCTAGTTATTTTTATTGATGATCTATCCTCAGGATAGGTCATCAAAATCAGATCGATACCCCTCGCCCACCCCCCCCCCCCCCCCGATCAGCTATTTGAAGAGAAGGTGCACGCCGTACCAGCGCTGCGTCTGCTTCATTGTTTACCTGCTCGCCATCACATGTGCACCAGTAAGCAGGTGTAATTGCACCTAAGCCACCCCATTCATTTCAATGGAACTTCTCGTTCCTACACACTTGTAGTGTGTGAGACAAACTCTTTATTTGAGACAAACTCTTTAACCTCTTCTTTGCCTCTAGACTACCAGGAATGCAGGATTTATGTCTTCACTGCTCTAGACCACCAAGGATGTTATATGAAATCCACCACTGTCATAGAACAGAATGTATATTTGTCTCAACCCCTTAAAGACCAGGTCTTAAAAGACCTTACTGACCAGACCCTTTTTTAACGGTCCAAATTTAACTTAATGACTTTTATTTCAGAGCTGAAACAATATTGGGGGACTATACATGAATACATAGAGGAAATGCTGAATGTACAGATACCCTTTATTGCTGAATGTTGGGTATTGGTTAATCTTGCCAAGGTGGGATGCCAGCAGGATAAAAAAAAACTTCTCTATAAGATAATGTTTTTGGCCAGATTATTAATAGCGCGATCTTGGTTTGCCCGAGATGCTCCTAGTATGAATATATGGTTAAATATGATAAATACTAATAAGAGATATAATAATATTTTATACAAGCAAAGAAATAGTGAGACAAAATGGCTTAGAATTTGGGGAGATTGGAGCCCTTAGAGCTTCCTCCGCTCTCTCTAGCTCTCTAGTCCTCTTCATCTCTCCCCCCGTTACGGGGCGGAGGCGGTGAGGGAGTACTGGAGGGGATTGGGAGGTTATTTTTGTTTGGAATTTTTTTTTAAGTTCTATATGTTTCTATTGTATTGTTAAGATTTAAAAAATACAATAAAGGAAGTTAAAAAAAATAAAAATAATTAATGACTTTTATTAATATGTTTTTTAGAGTTTTACTTTTTTAAAGTTTTTTTGTGGGAAAACTTTGCATGCATATAAAAAAATGTTTTCAAACTATGTTTTATTTTTGTAATATGCAAATTGACACCAAAGCAAATTATTAAGGCTAGTTTCACACTAGCGGCGGGACGGATCCGACAGGCTGTTCACCATGTCGGATCCGTCCTGCGGCTATTTCGCCGTGCCCGCGGACCGCCGCTCCGTCCCCATTGACTATAATGGGGACGGGGGCGGAGCTCCGGCGCAGCACGGCGGTGCACGGAGAAAGCCGCCGGACTAAAAAGCCTGACATGATGTAATTTTAGTCCGGCGGGCTTCCTCCGTGCACCGCCGTGCTGCGCCGGAGCTCCGCCCCCGTCCCCATTATAGTCAATGGGGACGGAGCGGCGGTCCGCGGGCACGGCGAAATAGCCGCAGGACGGATCCGACATGGTGAACAGCCTGTCGGATCCGTCTCGCCGCTAGTGTGAAAGTACCCTAAAATGAGTTCTCCATTTTGTGACGATCTTTTGGATAGATATTATGTATAGATTTGCGTCAACGGGAAAATTATCTTGACAGTTTTGGTTGGCATGGGCATTTTTGTTTATGTATATTTTTTTTGCTTACTTTTTAATTTATTTTTGTCGCATAAAATATCCCCTAAATAGCCATTAATTGGCCTCTGGGGGACAATGACCCTTTTTTATTTTAGTTTGTTCTTTTCCCTTGTTGGGGCATTCTGATCAGGGTCTGCTAAAACCCTGCAGCTCTACTATGTCCCTGAGACTACTGCAAATCACATTATCACTGAATCCAATAGAAGAAGCAGTACAGCCACTTCCTCTGTTCACTAAGTAGCGCTTATTGAGCACTATGCAGCAGGCATAGGAGAAGGAAGAAGTGGAAATAAGTTGCTTCTGTCTTCTCTTCAAGGTCCCTGGCACGTCACCTAAGATAATTAAAAATCTTGTACAAGCCCTAAGATGGCTTAAAAAACAAAAAACAAAAAAAATGCATTATACTCACTTTTTTTTCTAGTGCAATGCTAGTCTTGATCTCCTGGCACTGTTTGTTTACAGACACTAGCAGGGACAAACAGTGATATGGCATATGGCCATTGTAGCCAATCACAGTCCTCAACAAAGTAAATATACTGTAACAACAAAAAATGGTACTTTAAACCCTTGACCAGCGTCGTACATGGTCATCGTCAGTTTAAATGCACAGCACTTATGTCTACGATTGGCCATAATGCTGATTGAGGAATTGTAACCACTCAGATGCTATGGTCAAATGTGACGCGCGCTCCCACTCCGATAATAGCCTCCCCCCAACTGAGATCGAGGAAGCTGTTACCATTTATAAAAAATTCAAAATGGCCAATTCCCTATTTTTTTGTCACTTCACCTCTACCAAAAAATTGATTAGAAAGTGATAAAAAAAAAGTCAGAAATGCTCCAAAATGGTATAACTTAAAAAGATAGATAGCATGTATTAATCATACTGACCTGGAGAATGAAGGTAACAGGTTAGTTTGACCACATAAGGAACGCTGTAAAAACTAAAATCATAAAACTGTAGCAGAATCCACATTCCAATTCCACCCTATTTGGATTTTTTTTTTACAGCTTCTCACTGTATTGTGTGCAATATAAAATGGTGCCATTACAAAGTGCAACTTGTCCCACAAAAATCAAGCACCAACAGCTACGTGAACAGTGAAATAAGAAAAAAAAATATAGCTCTAGGAAAGCAGGGAAAAAAAACTAAAATGCAAAAACAGAAAATTGCCTAGTCCTCTAAGGGTTAAGGCTGCCCCTACATGATCGGGTTTCCTGATGCAGTTTTGAAGCTAAAACTAGGTGTGAACTGAAAAGGAGAAGTAGAATTTTTCCTCTTATTACCTCTCACGTTACAATCCACACCCGGTTCTAGCTTCCTAACTGCATCTGAAAACCTGATCAAAGTCTGATTGTGTGCAGGCAGCCTTAAAGGGGCTGTGCACTTTGAAGGTTTTTTTTGCAAACCCCCTTTCTTTGGCAGAACTGTGAAGGGAGGCCTACTTAACTACCCCCCTGGCTCTTGCTCCTTGGTCCTTCTCTCTTCAGTCTCGACTGCTCCGCTGCATTCCCAGGATGTCAACTTCCATTTTGACACTGCTGCAGCCAATAACTGGCTGCAAATGTGACCTGCTCCCCTTGCATCATGTCAAATGGTCACTTCAAAACATCCAGGTTGCATGGACATAGCTAAAGGTGGCAAGTGCTTGGTATCAAGGGGCAGGGGTCCACCTAGCCTTTATGCTGCCTGAGGCAAAAATTGAAAAAGGTTCAACAATGCAAAATTATCCACCTAACCCCTTTTCCCTCCAGCCCTACTGTTAAAAACATAGATGGAAAAGACATACAGGGCTACAAAACATACACAGTAAACAGCACCACACACCTCTTACATGCAGTGATGTCTCCTTTAATGTACACTTTCTCTTTCCTTATCTTCTTCATTTAGACCAGATCGTCATGATGTTTTCTTTCAGCCATCTCTCATCTCTGCAGAGTTTGACAAACAGATCTTATATTTCTTCTTTTTTTTTTCAGAATCCTCCCACCTTCTGAACACCCCATCCCCAGTACTGTGCCCACTGTGCTCCCCAAAACTATACTGCAGAAACAGTCCACCTGAAAATACTATTACCACACAGATAGTGCCCACTTCAATAATTATTGTCACACAGTGCCCTAAAAGATAACTGTGCCCAGCAAATAGTGTCTCTGACACTAATAGTGTTGTAAACATAACACCCCCAAAAAATAATTGTGCTAAGCTGATACTTTGCTAGGGTACCCCTGACAGTAATAGTGCTCCACAAAGTCCCACCAATAGAAATAATTATCTGCCATAGTGCACTTAGTGTTAACAGTGTACTCAATAGTAATAATGCCCCCATGAGGACCATACTAGTAATCATGTTCCCCATAGTCTCCCAGTAGTAATAATTCTCCTTATATTGCATGCCAGTATAAAAATGCCCCCTAATGTGGGCCAGTATGAAATGCCCTCTAATGTGGGCCAGTACAAAATACTCCCTTATAATATGTGCAGGTACACAAATACCCTCTTATAATGTGCCAGTACAAATATATCCCCTTATATTGTGTCACAATACAAAAAAATTACAATATGTGCCAGTACAAAAATACCCCCTTATAATGTGTGCCAATACAAAAATACTGCCTTATAATGTGTGCCAGTACAAAACATACCCCCTTATATTTCATATCAGACCCCCATATCAGATTCTAAGATCAGAACTCCATACCAGGCCCCCATATCAGACCTCAAATAAGACCCTCATCTTAGACCTCAAATCAGATCCCAATATCAGATCTTTAGATCAGACCCCTATATCAGACCCAGGGGCGGACACAGACAGCAGAGGGCCCCTGTGCAAAGAATGTGCCTACCCCCCCCCCCCCCCACCAACACCACCTCCCAAGCCAAATTCACAACCTAATTTATTCCGTCCTAACATTACTTATAGCAATACAAATCATACAGGGTAAGGCTACTTTCACACCTGCGGTACTACGCTCCGGCCACCTGATCCGGCAGAAAATACTAGGAATAGGCCGGACACAAACCAAAGCATGCAGCGGTTTGTGTCCCGCTGATTCTCTGCATTTTTGCCAGATTGTGGCCGGATCTCTGCCATACCCCATTATATTCAATGGGGCTGGCGGGCATTCTGTCTGCATTCAGCAGTGCTGGATCCAATGAATTCTCAGCTGGAACAGCCTGCCAGGATCACTAACGCAGATGTGAAAGTAGCCTAATACAGGTCCAAATATTCCATCCAGTGACGTCTCCTTTGAAGTAGATGTTCTCTGTCCTCATCTTTTCCTTTCAGACCAGACCGCCATGATGATTTTTTTCAGCCATCTCTCTGCAGAGTTTGACAGAGATCTTAGTTTCCTATTTTTCCATCATCCTCGCACCTTCTGAACACCCCATCCTGCCACCCCCAATACTGTGCCCGCTGTGCTCCCTATACAAGTTACACACAGATAGTTCCCCTTCAATACTTATTGGCACACAGTGTCCTAAAAAATAACTGTGCCCAGGAAACAGTGTCCCTGACACTAATAGTGTAAACATAATGTTCCCCAAAAATAATTGTGTTAAGCTGATACTGTGCCAGGGTGCCCCCCACAGTAATACTGCTCCCCAAAGTCCCACCAATAGAAATAATTATCTACCAGACAACACGTAGTAGTAATAGTGCCCCTACGGTAATAATTTCCCACTGTGTCCCAGAAGTAATAATGCTCCTATAGTGCTCATACTAGTATTCATGTTCCTCATAGTCCCTCAACTGTAATAAAGCCCACCATAATGCCCCGGTAGCAATAATTCTCTTTATAATGGGTTACAGTAAAAATAAAAATCCCCTGTTGTGTGGTAGTATAAAAAATACCTCCTCTTAGAACCCCCTGTAGAGCCAATGTCCCCATAGTACCCTCATAATGTTTGCCAATGCCCCCTACTGTGTGCCCAAAAAACCCTATTAGGGCCACCATTAAAGACAAGGTCCCCATAGTGCCCTATAATTTGCGCCAGTATAAAATACTCCTATATAGTGCCCCCCCTTACCCCCATGGTGTCTGACAATGCACCAGTATAAAATTCCCCCATAATGTGTGCCAGTATAATTCCCCTATATAATGACCCCAATAGTGCTCCTCTCCCCCCTTCTCCATAGTGCCCCCATGTGTGCCAGTATATAAGATAGGGTCCCCAGTAGAGGCCCCCAAAGTGCCCCCCATGTGTGCTAGTATATAAGATAGAACCCTCAAAGTGCTCCTCTTCTCCATAGTGCCCCCTATATCTGCCAGTATATAAGATAGGTCCCCAGAAGCTGCCCCCATAGTGCTCCTTTCCCCCCTTCTCCATAGTGCCCACCATGTGTGGCAGCATATAAGATCGGGTCCCCATAGTGCTCCTCCCTCTCCATAGTGCCCCCTATGTGTGCCAGTATACAAGATAGGGCCCCCCATAGTGCTCCCCCCTCCATAGTGCCCCCCATGTGTGCCAGTAAACAAGATAGGGCCCCCCATAGTGCTCCTCCCCTTCCATGGTGCCGGCCATGTCTGCCAGTATATAAAATAGGCTGGCCCCCATATCTGTTTCTCAGGAGGACCCCCCTCCCATATCAATTGCTTACTCAAGCCCCCATATGTCAATTGCTCAGATAGGCCCCCATATCTGTTGCTCAGGACCCCCCCATATCAGATGCCCATTCACGCCCCCATATGTCAGTTGCCCAGGACCACCATATCAGTTGCTCAGGAGGACCTACTCCCCAATATCAGTTGTTTATTTAT
The DNA here is from genome assembly GCF_014858855.1 of Bufo gargarizans. NCBI lineage: Eukaryota > Metazoa > Chordata > Amphibia > Anura > Bufonidae > Bufo > Bufo gargarizans. The sequence continues at coordinate 110,874,931 of NC_058084.1, read as the reverse complement.
TCAGCCCCCCCTTATGTCAGTTTCTCAACCCCCCCATATGCTCATTAAGGGCCCCCAGAGTCAGGCCCCCATATCGATGTGACAGACCCCCAGGGCCCCCATCAGACCTCAGATCAGACTAAAAACGCTGCACAGTCAAGTCAAGTGACCTGACTGCATACAACATCAGGTCATAGTGCGCACTGTACGCAGTCAGGCTGGAGGAGACCAGGGAGGAAGTGGAGCCAGAGGTGTAAGTAAGCGCCGATCTCTTGCATACTAGTGAGCGCTTCAGGATGCACTTACTAGTATGATACTAGTGAGGACTTCTAGAAGCGCTCACTAGTATGAATGGGCCCCCTCACACGCCGGGCCCCTGTGCAGCTGAACCTGCTGCATCGGCTTGGCTTATGTCCGCCCCTGATCAGACCTTAGATCATACACCCAAATCAGATCCTCAAATCAGACTCCCATATTAGATCCTCAGACCCCTATATAAGATTCTTAGATCAGATCATCAGACCTCAAATCAGACCCCCATATCAAACCTCAGATCTGATCCCCATATTAAACTTCAGATCAGACTCCTTTTAGACCTCCATGTCAGACCTCCTTATCAGACCCAAAATAAATTTGCTTATCTCTCTTACTCCTCCACTACTCTGTACTACAGGTCCTGCATTCTCTCCTGCAGTCAAGCTCTCTGGTTTTCTCCGGGCCCGTGCTGCACTATGACCTGACTATATACAACATCAGAACTAGATAATTTGGGATTGCACTCACTGTCCAAGTGATGAGGTGCTTTGGTGGAGTGGATATGATGCAAACATTAATGAAAAAGAGAACCACCGCACGGGGGTTGTATGCAAAATAAGGTATTTTTTGACAAATCCTTCAAAGGAAGCAAAACTACAAGGAACAATTGCCAATAATTAGATTGTGACAGTTTTCTTGTTGTTGTGGTCACAGACGGACCTTAGTCACAAAAGTGACTAAAAGAAAAAAGAACACATTAATGATAAGGGAAGGGGGTTGGAATTTAAGTAGAAAGAATGTGGAAAAACTAGTGTATCAGCGGAAAGAGGGTAGATACAATAACATGTGTAGCCTATATATAGGGTGACAGGGCTATGGCCTATGTTAGAGTTGCAATAGATATCCAACGTCCTAGATGGAACGATTATAGTGTTCTTGTTCAGATGTAAGGGGGTTAGAAGAATCTAGGGAGCACATAATGATACAGAATAGGGAACACATAGTGGTAGTACACAATGGTAAAATTGACGCTGATACACTAGTTTTTCCACATTGATTCTTTCAACTTGAATTCATTAATATGTTCTTTTTTATTTTAGTGACTCTTGTGACCAAGGTCCATCTGTGACCGAAACCTCAAGAAAACAAATAACCTTATTTTGCATACAACCCCTGAGTGTGCGGTGGTTCTCTATTTCATTAATATTTGGATAATATTACTCCACCAAAGCACCTCATCACTTGGACAGTGAGTGCAACCCCAAATTATATAGTTTATATACCCAGCTGGGTTTTTTTCATCAACACAAATGTCCACTTTTTCACATGACGCCATTGTGGCCTTAAATATTTTGTCCCAAGCTCCGCGAATATAAGAACATTATTAAAAAACAGATTGCACATGAACTACATAGTGCGATCTTAGCTGAGTACCATAAACTAAACTGCATTCCACGTGGCCTCAGAAGCAACCTCAGAACCACCCTTTTTCATGACACAAAAGCAAATTCCAGAACATACTAAACAAGTGTTCTCTGGATCTAATATCACTGACTATTGAATTTTTGCAAAAATCCACCAATGATCTCAAAGCAAGGATTACAGCAATAGAACATCAGCTAACATCTATACTCTCCACCACTGAATGGCTTGAATCTAAAACCAAGCTTGATAAATCACTCTACCGAGAAGAGAAAACGAGACAGGTTCCAGAGAGACACAGAAGACTACACTAACGACCACGTCTACAGATGGCAGGAGACCACCAGCTAACCGAATCCTTGGAACCCGACTCGCTGACAACATTTCCACCTCAGCTCCAACAGCTCCGACAGCGATGCTTCCTTCACAAGATCCGGTCAAAGTTTTTAGGACAACGAGGCCGCCGACCAAACCGTCGACGAGGGGCCATAAGAAACCAAGACGTCAACCCGGAGACTCTGATCCAGACCCGCTCACAGGTTGGACCTCCAATTTAGTAATCAATATTTCATCTTACACTCTCACACCCACTGAACTTATAACATTACAAAAAGGTCTTACCTTCTTCCCCACACCCCAACTTAATGATTTCCAGTTTGAGGAGGAACTTCAACATTTTTTCCAAACAATAAGACTCAAAACACACTTCGGTAATCCTGAAAACTCTCTAGCCAATCTTTCAACCACCAATATGGACACATCCACCTGGCCATCTATTTCTGTTGAACAACTTAAGCTCCGCAAACCAAGTAATTTCAACCCCCCTAAAACATATCATGCTACAAAAACTGTGATTGAACTTATGCAGAGACATTAACAAAATTGTTGCCGACTACAAACACGGCAACAACTCGGAATAACTGTACGGCGATTGAAAGACAAATGATAAAGAATCTCCAGAACAATCAGGACATTACTATTAAACCGGCAGATAAATTTGGTGCAATAGTAGTCCTAAATACCAAGGGCTACAAAGAAAAACCAGAACGCCAGTTAGCTGACACTAACACATGCACCATCCTACAAAATGACCCTACACCAACTATCCGCCAAAAGATCCAATCCGTTTTTGTTAAACACCTCACACGTGGCACCACTGATCAAAAGACAGCCAAATTACTTACCAACCACCATCCAATAACACCCATTATATACTTTCTACCCAAAATACATAAATCCTTAGAAAAAACCACCTGGACGCCCAATTGTTGCATCCGCCGATTACATTTTGGCCCCAATTTCCATCTTCCTTGAATCTTTTTCACTTCCCTTACCCAAAAAGCCAAATCTAACATATTAGACAGTAATCATTTTCTTAAGAAACTTAGAGACCTCTCAACAGTAACCCCAGACAGTATCCTAGTGACCTTCGATGTCAATAGCTTATATACCAGTATTGAACACGACAAAGGTATTCTCTCCACAAAATCACTTTTGGAACAGTCTACCTACGATTGTAACATAACCTAACTCTCACTTTAACTCCTCGATATCATCCTAAGAGACATCTTTTTCCTTTATGGAGCTATCTTCTACCTACAGACATGTGGGACCGCCATGGGCGCGAACGTGGCACCTCCCTATGCCAATAGATACATGGCCTACTTTGAGGAGACATACATATATCCATTACACGTTTTCAAACAATTTGCCACCTGCGGGTTCAGATTTATAGATGATATCTTCTGCATATGGAAAGGTATCTCCCTACTTGAATTTACACACTTACTCAACCTCCCGAGACCAGAATTACAATTCACCTTAAATTATGGGGCTGATTGTATCAGTTTCCTTGATACAAAAGTTCTAAAAGATAACACGGGCAATATTAGTACAGATCTATATACCAAACAGACTGATCGCAATGGACTCCTACATTACTTTAGCTGTCACCCCATTTCAACCAAAAATTCTTTTCCACGATCACAATTCCACCGCATTTACCGCATTGTTCGGACCCACTTAACTGTAAAACACAACTTCAAACCATGGCCCACAAGTTCCTTGAAAGGGGTTATCCGAAAAGTCTACTGGACAAACAAATGGCCTATACACCACCTCAGACCAAACCCATCAAAGAAACCCCTGAGCGGGTTCCCTTCATACACACCTATTAACCCCTGATGCCCAAAATCAAACATACAATTGAGAAACATTGGCTATTACTCAAAACTGCTTATCCCATCATCCAAGCCTTCCAAACCATCCCTAATGTGCCTAAAAAGATCCTCCAACCTCAGAGACAAACTCATTAAAGCCGACACTACAGCGAAACAGCCAAACACTACAAACGAGACAAACTTTCCTCAAAACCCAACGCCACAGCACGTTCCCTTGCCTCCACTGCAGTTGCTGTTCTAAAATCATAAAAGGTGGCCACATTACACATCCACACATGGGCAAATCTTACCCTGTCAAGGACCTCTTCACTTGTGATTCGACGTTTGTCGTATACCTGATTAAATGCCCCTGTGGACTCCTCTACGTGGGAGAAACCACACAATCAATACGTGACCACATCATCAGTCATAAATCAACCATTAGATGTAAGAAGAATTGGCTACCACTTCCCGACCACTTCAACAAAACCCACCATAACATCGTGCAATTAAAGTTTTAAGTTATTTAAAAAGTACAATGCCCACAACGTGGCGTAAACCACATACGTCTGCTGAAGGAACGAGAAGCATATTGGATACACACGCTTCAAAGCCTTTACCCAAAAGGCCTCAACCGGAACTTTAATCCTTACATCTAAATATTTATGTTGATTTCACAGCATCTGTATACTGCCTTTTACTTATCCTTTAACTTTTCCTTACTAACCTATGATACTTTACTTTTCAGACCCAATGAGCTTTCGTGGGACCTACCAAGGTAGTATGCACCCCAGACCGGCAACCTCCTTTCCCCCCAACCCTTCTCCCTTCTCTCTTTCCTTTTCATTTCTTACATTTTTCTGTCCCTCCTCCTCTCCACACACATGAAACTTGTCACACATTACACACATTCACTCCACACTCACTCCCCCTCCTCACACAACATACAAACACACGCACATTCATCCCACACTATACTTACACATCATCATTACACTACACATACATGTCATTACATATTTAACTTTCACATTATGCATGTGCCCCATATCCTTCACATTCATTATTTCCCCCTTTTCATTTTACCACATTCACTTATTTACATAATTACTTCCTTCTCATTACACCACATCAACTTATTCACATAATTCCTTCCTTCTCCCTCTAATTCTCCTTGTTCTACATTCACTGTACACACTAACACAACATTTGCCCACACTTTGCCCTACTCCCCACTCTCCCTCCTTTTTCCAATATGGCCACATCTCCTTCAGCGAAACTCCAAAGGATCTTGCGATCACCACACACTGAAGCTCCCGAAATCTTGTGAGATCTTGCAAGATTTATCACAGACTTTGCTCATATCTCAGTGCTTTATTTTTTAGCATGTTTTCAATTTTACCATTACCACTATATGTTCCCTATGCTGTATCATTATGTGCTAGATTCTTCTAAGCTTCTTACATCTGATCTAGGACTCTAGCTTTGGATATCTATTGCAGCTCTAACATAGGCCATAGCCCTGTCACCCTATATACAGGCTACACCTGTTATTGTATCTACCCTCTTTCCGCTGATACACTAGTTTTTCCACATTGATTCTTTCTTCTTGAATTCCAACCCCCTTCCCTTATCATTAATGTGTTCTTTTTTCTTTTAGTGACTCTTGTGACCAAGGTCCGTCTGTGACTGAAACTTCAAGAATACAGTCACAATGTAATTATTGGCAATTGTTCCTTGTCATTTAGCTTCCTTTGGAGGATTTGTAAAAAATAAATAACCTTATTTTGCATACAACCCCTAAGTGGGCGGTGGTTCTCATTTTCATACATACAACATCAGGTCAGTGCAAGCATCCTGATGCTGCATGTAGTCAGGAAGATAATAAGGGAAGCGCTCACTAGTATTCGCTAGTGAGACTATTGTTGCATTGCTTTTCACTCTATCATACATTTTGTTCTTTGGAAAGGCTTACATTGTGTTCGTGCATACTGATATTCTCATTAAACTATGGCATATATAGTCCAGTGATCATAATGCATTTAATAGGTACATTCACATGCCTATGTAATTTTGTGCTAATTCAATCTAAATAACAACAAACTGCAGGCGGTAACAGATTAGATTATTTAATTGTAGGTATTTGCATGTCCTGTTCTACTGCCATACGGTATTGTTGAGATACAACCTCAGCTTGGTGAAAGATACAGAGAATGTTCTCTTTTGACCTTTATGCACATGCAAACATCTGCTACAAATATGAATGAGACTATTAAACATATGCTAAAAATGCACTAAAATAACTCTGAAATGTATCTGGATATTTTCTGTAAATGGAGAACCTCTAAAATTGTTTCTGCAGTGAGAGTAATTTCAGGTTTGCCAGCAATCACTTCACTTTCTGTCTGACCACTGTTTGAGCACATGTACAGTACATATATTATAACTAGCGTTGAGAGAATCGAAGTCAAACAAATTGACTTTGATCCAAATTTCGGGAAAAATTTGATTAACCGCGAAGCCAAATTTCCTCACGTTTTGTGGTAACAAATATTGAAATAGCAGTAAAAAACAAAACAAAAACATACTTACCTCATCCATTTGCTCACGGAGAGGTCGTTGCAGCCATCTTGATTGAAGAAACCGCCCAATATATTGCGCACGGTGATGTATGATGACATCACCTTGCCCGGCCAGCGTGATGATGGCCGCGAAAGCCTCTCCGCAACTAAATGTATAAGGTATGTTTTGTTTTACCCTGATTAACGCCTGAAGGGCCTCAATTTCAATGCCAGATGCTGCAATCAGCGATGAACGCAGCATGTGAAGAATTCAATGACAGGAGCGGTGTGCCCGCTACATACAATGGAATGTGATTCATAATGAAGTAATTCGTCACATACCAAATTTCTTTGTGAAATTTTGGCTAAGTAGCCAAAACGAATTTTTGATAACTTTACTCATCTCTAATTATAATCTTGAATAAATATAGGAGCTGATTTACTAAACCTGTCTAAGGATAGTTTCACATTTGCGGTAAGAGATCGGCAGGCTATTCCAGCAAAAAACAGCCTACCAGAGCTCTCTGGATCCAGCATTGCCAGATGGTAAATATCACTGTTGTAGATATCTAGAGGTCTCAAATTCTACCACAAAAACTAAAATATTAAACCCCCTGTCAGCAAGCAAGCAGAGTACCTGACTTCTCGGTGGCTAAGCTCTGGTGTGCGCACCATTATTTATCTGAGGTGGCCAGTAGATCTAAACCCAGCATTTTCTGTAGAGCCTAGCCTATTTGAGGTGGCCAGTGGATCATAACCCAGTATTTTCTGTGGAGCATAGCCAAATCTAGAGTATCCTTAAGAACCAGCACAATCTAGGCACTGGAGAATTGCATTGGAAAGCTATTTTTGTTGGAACAATATCTTTGTCACGTTATTTCATTTTAGGGATCCAACCAGGAAGTTGGGTGCAATTATTAGGTTCAGCAAAGGGATATTGAGGGCCTAGCTACCGAGAAGTGGGGTCGCCCCTTTCGGGGTGGGTGCTCTGCTTGCAGGCAGGGTTAGTCAAGGGACATGAAGGGACAGAACACCTGACCTCGCTCTGGATCCCATTTCTCTTAAAAAAAGGCAGAAAACCCTATGACGGAAATGAAATCTACGCCTACTGTACTTTGCTCCAACTGGTGGCGAAAGAACTCTACTGGGTAAAACCCTGAGTAAAGAAAGGCTTGACATATTTTATGTTCCAGCTACATCGTGACTTGAATCTATGTGTATAACCCATGTAAAGGAATATGAATGCTATAATCAGGGCTGAAACTATTATGATATTTATGTCGTAATTATGATTATTTTAGAAAGTATAAATAAAATGTATATTTTATATAAGGTGGTTTAATATTTTTATTGCCAGATGGCACCTGAATTCCCATTGGGGACCTGTGGAGCTCCTGCCACTACCTGGCAAATATGCAGAGAATCATCCAGGCAAAAAAACGCTTGTTGTAGAAATATTAATAGTTGTAATCAGCTCGCATCAAGGTTTGTGTAAGGAAAAAGGTAAATCCCTCTTCCCTCAGCCGCAGTCAGAGACAGACCCAGGTGCTACCATCTTGATTGAATTCTGAGCAACTCCTCTCCTCCCTGCTCAACCTGTGTCTTTTATTTACTAACAAAAGGTATAAAAGGGGCTGGCCCAAGACAAGGATACAGGAAGTGATGACATATCAAAGGACAGGGAGGGGCAATCAATGTGGCTGGACAGACAATGCACACATCCCATCCCTGTATAAGGAAGGATGAGTCATGCCCATTGCCTGACCAGCCAGGTGGCCGCCCACCTCCCCATCACTGTCAGCATGGACCTCATTCAATACTGCTCAAAAGTGAGCAGTATCTAATAAAGATCATTCTACTGGTTCTTATTGGTTTGAGATTATCTGCGAGGCATTGCTACGGCTATTGTCAGTATACGGTACGAGTATACCGACAAGGCAGATATGCATGTCTTAAAAGCAGATATGTATCCAGAAAGGGATAGCGAAGCCGCAGCAGAGGTATAATATATATCTCTCGTTATGCAGACTTCACTTCTCTAATGTGTATAGACATTTGAAGGAAAGAAGCCCAGTGATTGCACTGTAACTATGCATTACAGAACACAAGATGCCATTAAATGATTGCATGTTATAGTCACTTAGGGTTACTTCAAAAAAAATTGAAGTTTTAAAAAATATAATTGCATAAACAACAAAAAAAACTAAACATCATGGGCTTTGCAACGTCTGAAACTGCCCGTACTAATAAAATATAAAAATATGGATCCTATACGGCAAATGGCATAACCCAAAAAAATCTAAATGGACAATTTGCCATTTTTGTCACTTTTCCTCCCCAAAAGTAGAATAAAAAAGTGATCAAGAAGTCGCACATACTTCGAAATGGTATCAATAAAAACTACATATCATCCTGCAATAATCATACAGCACCATAAACAAAACTATAAAAAAAACAGTTATCGGTTCAGAATTAAGATAACAGGTCAGTTTTACTGAATAAGTAATGCGTTAAAAACCCATAAAACTGTGGTGGAATAGCATTTTCTTTCCAATTCCACCCCATTTGGATTTTTTTCCCCGTTTCCCATTACATTGTATGCAATAGTAAATAGTGCCATTAAAAAGTATAATTTGTCCCATAAGAAAGTAACTCCTTATACAGCTACGTGGATGGAAAAATTTAAACGTTATGGCCCCCGGAAGGCAGGGAGTGAGAAACAATAATGCAAAAATTGAAAATTGCAGGGTCCTGAAGGGGTTAATCTAACAGTTTGGCTTTTGGTGAAGCTCCAGCACTGTGTACAGTGTTTTAGCCCTTTAAACATGATTTCTGTAAGGATCATTAAATTCGTTCCAATTATTTGACTTTAGCTGCATTGACATCAAAAGTTTAGAGTTTGCTAAATTTAGCATTGTTTTGTTGAATTTTGTTCATTGTTGCTTTCCGAAGTCCTTCACTTAAATATTCTAGTACAGCGTGATATGGCATTGTGACATTCTCCTCTGTAATAACTGAAACACCTACAGCAAAGAACACACACTGATTTGGAAACACTCAGTTTCCAAGCAGCAAATGACTAAAACCAAGAAAATACCAAAAGGGAAATACCTTGTATTGAAGTCATTTATTTAGTTGTTCCCTGGTGTTCTTTTAGCATTGAGTTGTGCTTTGATAAGAGAGCTGGAAGAAGACAGCTAATAAAATAAAACTACTGTAGGCAATTACACTGACCTAGTATTAAGATTAAAGAGTGCGTGTGTTGTTCTTATTTCCTATTAATCAATGTAAATGCACATTTAATGAAGCATAGTCAGAGTGAAGATGCACTTTGGATTGACATTAAGGACTAGGGATAAGCAAATCGACTTTGGATGAAAAATCAAAAGTCGATTCTCATAAAACTTTGTTCTAATACTGTACGGAGCAGGAGCTCTGTACAGTATTAGAATGTATTGGCTCTAATGAGCCGAAGTAATTACTTTGCAAAGTCTCGTGAGACTTTGTGCAATAACTTCATAAATTAATTTGTACTGTAAAAAAACATTTCCCGAATTCGGGTTCGGTTCCAAGTAATGTTTGTTTACAGTACAAATTTATTTATGAAGTTATTGTGTGAAGTCTCGCGAGACTTCACAAAGCAATAACTTCGGCTCATCGGAGCCAATACATTCTAATACTGTATGGAGCTCCTGCTCCGTACAGTATTAGGCTACTTTCACACTAGCGTTGTTTAAATCCGGCGTTCAATTCCGACACCTGAACTGCCCGCCGGATCCGGAAAAACGTGTGAAAACGGATTACATTTGAATCCTGATCAGGATTTTGATCACAATGTAAAAATGCATTGGAAAAAACGGATCCGCCATTTATGGACTTAAACGTTTTTCACATTTTTCGGGTTTAACATGCTAAAGCCGGATCCGGTTTGACTGAACACACAGTGCCGGATCCGGCATTAATGCAAGTCAATGGGAAAAAGGCCTGATCCGGCGTTCAGTCAAAGTGTTCAGGATTTTTGGCCAGAGGTAAAAATACTGCATGCTACGGTTTTCTGAAAAGCCTGATCAGTCAAAAAGACTGACCTGAAGACATCCTGATGCATCCTGAACGGATTACTCTCCATTCAGAATGCATTAGGATAAAACTGATCAGTTCTTTTCCGGATTTGAGCCCCTAGGACGGAACTCAGTGCCGGAAAAGAAAAATGCTAGTGTGAAAGTAGCCAAAGGCCTCATGCACACGACCGTTGTGTGCATCCGTGGCCGTTGTGCCGTTTTCCATTTTTTTTCGCGGACCCATTGACTTTCAATGGGTCCGTGGAAAAATCGGAAAATGCACCGTTTTGCAGCCGAGGCCGTGATCCGTGTATCCTGTCCGTCAAAAAAATATGACCTGTCCTATTTTTTTGACGGACAACGGTTCACGGACCCATTCAAGTCAATGGGTCCGTGAAAGAACACGGATGCACACAAGATTGGCATCCGTGTCCGTGATCCGTGGCCGTAGGTTGCTTTCATACAGACGGATCCGAAGATCCGTCTGCATAAAAGCTTTTTCTGATCTAAGTTTTCACTTCGTGAAAACTCATTTCCGACAGTATATTCTAACACAGAAGCGCTCCCATGGTGATGGGGACGCTTCTAGTTAGAATACACTGCAAACTTTGTACAAGACTGCCCCCTGCTGCCTGGCACCACCCGATCTCTTACAGGGGGTTATGATAGCACAATTAACCCCTTCAGGTGCCGCACCTAAAGGGGTTAATTGTACTATCATATTCCCCTGTAAGAGATCAGGGCTGCCAGGCAGCAGGGGGCAGACCCCCCCCCTCCCCAGTTTGAATATCGTTGGTGGCACAGTGTGCGCCCACCATCGCCCCCCCCTCCCTCCCTCTATTGTAATAAATCGTTGGTGGCACAGTGTGCGCCCACCATCGCCCCCCCCCCTTCCTCCCTCTATAGTTAAAAATCGTTGGTGGCACAATGTGCGCCCACCATCGGCCCCCCTCTCTCTATAGTAGTAACAACCATTGGTGGCAGTGTGCGGCCTCCCATTTCCCCCCCCCCCATCATTGGTGGCAGCGGAGTTCCGATCAGAGTCCCAGTTTAATCGCTGGGGCTCCGATCGGTAACCATGGCAACCAGGAAGCTACTGCAGCCCTGGTTGCCATGGTTACTTAGCAATAGTACAACAGTAGAAGATTCATACTTACCTGCTTGCTGCTGCGATGTCTTTGACCGGCCGGGAGCTCCTCCTACTGGTAAGTGACAGTTCTTTAGCAATGCGCCGCACAGACCTTTCACTTACCAGTAGGTGGAGCTCCCGGCCGGTCACAGACATCGCAGCAGCAAGCAGGTAAGTATGAATCTTCTACAATTGTACTATTGCTAAGTAACCATGGCAACCAGGGATGCAGTAGCTTCCTGGTTGCCATGGTTACCGATCGGAGCCCCAGCGATTAAACTGGGACTCCGATCGGAACTCCGCTGCCACCAATGATGGGGGGGGGGAAATGGGAGGCCGCACACTGCCACCAATGTTTGTTACTACTATAGAGAGAGGGGGGCCGATGGTGGGCGCACACTGTGCCACCAACGATTTTTAACTATAGAGGGAGGAAGGGGGGGGCGATGGTGGGCGCACACTGTGCCACCAACGATTTATTACAATAGAGGGGGGAGGGGGGGCGATGGTGGGCGCACACTGTGCCACCACTGATTTATAACAATAGAGGGAGGGAGGGGGGGGCCCGATGGTGGGCGCACACTGTGCCACCAACGATATTCAAACTGGGGAAGGGGGGGGGTCTGCCCCCTGCTGCCTGGCAGCCCTGATCTCTTACAGGGGGATATGATAGTACAATTAACCCCTTCAGGTGCGGCACCTGAGGAGTTAATTGTGCTGATCACGGCCCCTGTAAGAGATCGGGTGCTGCCAGGCAGCAGGGGGCAGTCATGTACACAGTTTTTCAGTATATTCTAACCTGAAGCGTCCCCATCACCATGGGAACGCCTCTGTGTTAGAATATACTGTCGGAAATGAGTTTCACGATGTAGCTCATATCCGACAGTATATTCTAACGTAGAGGCGTTCCCATGGTGATGGGGACGCTTCAAGTTATGTTCGGGTGTCCGCCTGGCCGTGCGGAGGCAAGCGGATCCGTCCAGACTTATAATGTAAGTCAATGGGGACGGATCCGTTTGAAGATGACACACTGTGGCTCAATTTTCAAACGGATCCGTCCCCATTGACTTTCAATGTAAAGTCTGGACGGATCCGTCTGAGGCTATTTTCACACTTAGAAATGTTTTAACAATATAATGCAGACGGATCCGCTCTGAACGGAGCCACCGTCTGCATTATGAACACAAGTGTGAAAGTAAAGGGACTCCTGACTTTACATTGAAAGTCAATGGGGAAGGATCCGTTTGCAATTGCACCATATTGTGTCAACGTCAAACGGATCCGTCCCCATTGACTTGCATTGTAATTCAGGACGGATCCGTTTGGCTCCGCACGGCCAGGCGGACGCCAAAATGACTTTTTTTTCATGTCCGTGGATCCTCCAAAAATCAAGGAAGACCCACGGACGAAAAAACGGTCACGGATCACGGACCCACGGACCCCGTTTTTGCGGACCGTGAAAAAAAACTGTCGTGTGCATGAGGCCTTAGAATGAAGTTTTATGAGAATCGACTTTTGATGTTTCATCCGAAGTTGATTCGCTCATCCCTATTAAGGACGTCATTTTTGCATTTTTATTTTGTACTCCCTGTCTTTCAGAAGCCATAATGTTTTTATTTTTCCATTCACATGTTTTTGTGGGACACATTGTACTTTATAACATTTAATATTCCATATGATGTATTAGGATTAATTAGAATGAAAAACATTATTAATGACATTGAACTGATAATAAAACGCAATTGTGCCATTCTTTTATGATCTTCTTTTTTATGGGATTCAGTTACAATAAATTTATATACACTCAACATTGAAATTGCAATACCAAAAAGGAAAAGTCATGGACTTATGGAAATCACAGGTTTGATAGACATGTTAATGATATGCAACCATGCACAGATATACACGCACTTACTTGCCTTGGTATTCAACATTGGTATTACTTGCCATTGCTGACAGCTCCCTTTGCAATTGCCAACCGATGACGTCCCAGATGTGCTCAATGGGAGACAAGTCTGGAAACCCTGCAGTCCATGGTAGTATGTTTAGATCATGCAGGCTGCTCCCAGTAGCAGAAGCAACATGCAACCTCTTATGGTCTTGTTGAATAAAAGGCTCCTAGGACACTTTGGAGAAATGACTGTACCATTGTAATGCCAAGCTGTACCTGAAATGAAGACTAGAGGGTCTGGCTACAGTACTATACAATATGCCAACCCACATCATAATCCTGGAAGATCCATGTGAAGTTCCCTTGTGAAGGCCTCTTCATGTCATTGTCAACATAGTCTCCAGATTAATCTCCGGCTATCATTGCGTTGGAGACAAAAGTGGGACTCATCACTGAAGAGGCTAGACCTCCACTCCAGCTTCCTTTGCCATCTTGCTGCGCACCATGATAGGCTTTGAGAGTGGTGGCGTGAGGTCAATGAAACACCTATAGCTGGACATCCCGCTCACAGCCCAGTGTCGTGCAAACACTTTGTTTTCCCCCTAGGCTCGGGATGTGACGTCCAATTTCACTTGTAGTACATAATGGATCACTACGCGCCATTCTTCAAATCAAATGATCCATCCCTGCAGAGGTTCGCCTCTGTGCACCTATTGCTGTCATTCCAGTTTGTTGTTGTTCTCCCAACCACAGGGACATTTAACAATGAACAGGGCAGACATCTCGGCCTAAGCTCGTAGCAATCTGCTAAAGTGATAAACCAATGTCTCTCAGTCTAAGGTTTCTGTCCCTCTCTGTGACAAGTGGCGATAACTGGCATGTTGACAAACAGGAGGCATCACACAATCATCCCACATGACTTGATCCGTGTTTTGAGGTTTCATGTGACTAAAGAACGTAACTTTTGGAGCTAGATGCTTGAAAATTTGATCATCTGCAGATCCCTAATTTGCATTACGTTACGGTTACGGCTTGTCCTTCTTGGTATTGCAATATCAATGTTGAAAAGTATTGCACTTTCAATGTAGAAAAATGTACAGTCCTGATCAAAAGTCTAAGACCACTTAAAAAAATGGCAAAAAATCATATTTAGCATGGCTTGATCTTAACAAGGTTCCAAGTAGAGCTTCAACATGCAACAAGAAGAAATGAGAGTGAGACAAAAAAAAATTTGAGCATTCAATTAATTGAAAATAACGATTAAACTGAAACAGGCAGTTTTTCAGCTGATCCAAATTTTAGGACCACATGCCTTTTAAAAGGCCAAATCTGTGCAAAGATGTGGATTCATTGTCATTGTCTGTCAGGTAGTCACACATTGTGATGGCAAAGGCCAAAAAAACTCTCCCTTTTTGAACGTGGTCGGGTTGTTGAACTGCATAAGCAGGGTCTCTCACAGCGCGCCATCGCTGCTGAGGTGGGACGCAGTAAGACAGTCATTTGGAATTTCTCAAATGATCCTGAGGGTTATGGAACAAAAAAGTCAAGTGGAAGACCCCAAAAAATTTCAGCAGCACTGAGCCAGAGGATCCAATTGGCTGTCCGTCAAGACACTGGACGATCCTCGACCCAAATTAAGGCCCTTACTGGTGCTGACTGCAGCCCCATAACCATCAGACGGCATCTGAGACTGAAGGGCTCCAAAAACAAAAAAACGTCTTCAAAGACCTCGTCTCCTTGAACGCCACAGAACTGGTCGTTTGGACTTTGCAAGAGAGCACCAAACATGGGACATTCCAAGATGGAAGAAAGTTTTAGTCTCTGATGAGAAAAAATTGAACCTTGATGGTCCTGATGGTTTCCAACGTTACTGGCATGACAAGCAGATCACACCTGAGATGTTTTCTACGGGCCAGAGTGGAGGGGGCGCCATTATGGTCTAGGGTGCTTTTTCCTTCAGTGGAACAATGGAGCTTCAGGAAGTGCAGGGGCTTTAAACGGCCACTGGCTATGTCCAGATGTTGCAAAGAGCATTCCTCATGACTGAGGGCCCTCGTCTGTGTGGTAACGACTGGGTTTTTCAACAGGACAACGCTACAGTACACAATGCCCGCAGGACAAGGGACTTCTTCCAGGAAAATAACATTGCAAAAAAAAGTTAGAATTTTTTTTATTCTTTGCATTGCCATATTCTGACACCTATAAAGTTTTATATTACGGTCTATGGAGCTGTGTAAGGGTATGTTCACACAATGGATTTTAAAAATTCACCTACAAAATTCAGCACGGAATCCACGTGCATTTTTTCATGCAGGTTTTGAAACATTTTTTATTAGAATTTTCAAAGTAGTTTTTTTCTTAACTAATGGGTGTTTATTTCAATACAAAACTAAATTTTTTAGCTTGAGATTTTTTGACACATAACTAAAACCACACAAAAAATGTGCAAAAAACATGTGAACATGTACAGAGCAATTTTTTTGCTCTTCATTTCAAGGATAGTAGGGTACTATGCTTTTTTTTCAATGCTTCTTTTTTTCCACAAAAATGCTTCTGATTGGAATGAATGTGAGTCTGTTTTGAGGCATTTCTTGAAGCTGATTTTCAGGAGGATATTTGCCAAAATCAGCGCCAGAAAACTGTATGAACTGGTCCTAAGAATTCTTTTTTGCAGGGTGATCTATAGTTTTTATAGATTCCATTTTGGGCTATGTATGACTTTTTGGTAACTTTGTTTTGTTTTCAGTAACAGTGTTACTGTACAACATAAATACTTTTAATAGTTTGAGCATATTCAGACATAGCAATACCAATTTATTTATTGTCTATTTTTATATTTACATTTAAAAAAATTATCTTTTTGTTTTATTAGATTTTGAAAAACCTTTTACTTTTTTTTTTCATTTTATTTTTTTCATTTTTATCCCTTTCACCAGGGCACCTGAACATGTGAACTTTAGATTGCTTCTACCATAGTTTTAATAGGAACTTTAATGTGACAATGAACCACAGCATCTGAGAGGTCAAAAGTGTCATGGTCTCTCCTGTGACAGGAGTCAGAAGATCTAAGAGACTGGATGCACATGATGTGATCTGACAGCCTCTTTGGTTTCACTTGTTTCTATGTTGTTGCTGGTTATGACCACACCTCTTGTCTCAGGTGTAGCTTAAGTGGCCATTCCAACTCCTCTATCTAGTCTGGTCCCACCCATCATGCTATGCGGTTGATAGCTTCTTTCTGGTTGTGGAAATGCTGGTGTTTGGTTCTCCTTTAAGTTCCTGCTCATCTGCGTACTTCGGAGTTAAGTGTCTTTTCCCTATTTTTTGTTTGTTGTATTCCTCTATCATTTGGTATTAGGCCTGAGGGAGTCTCCTGTTCCTTCAGCTGGGAAGGAACAGGTCATCTTTTGTCCTGACACTATTTCCAGGGCCTTTAGAGTTATATAGGGCTCTAGGCTCCTGCGTATGAACATTCCTACCATCGAGGTCTGTTCATGCTGATAGTAGTCAGGGCACGGTTTAGGGATTCACTAGGTGATGACCTTTCCCTAGTTTCCAGACCTAGTACCTTTTCCCTTCCCTCTTGTGTTCAGTGTGGAGTTTACTACCCACAGGGCGCCGTGACATTATCAACGTCCACAAACCGTCATTTTTTGTTTGTGTCAGTGAGGCTATGGATCCAATCGCTGCCCTGACTAGACAATTGCAGGGTCTGTCTATAAAGGTAGGTGACCTCTGCACGCAGATCCAGGGATCACAGGCTGCTGGTGCCAGCAGTAGTTACCAGGTCTGTCTTGAACCTAAGGTTGCACTTCCGGACAGATTTTCGAGGGAAAGCGATAATTTCATTCGGTTCAGAGAGCCGTGTAAATTGTACTTTAAGTTACGTCCACTCTCATCTGGGGATGAGAGTCAAAGAGTGGTTATTATCATATCTATGCTCAAAGAGGATGGTTAGTCTTGGGCTTTTTCTCTACCGACCGGATCACAGTCCCTCCGGTCGGTAGATGAATTTTTCAGAGTGCGAGGTCTTATCCACGATGACCCGGATCGGATCTCCCTGGCTGAGACCAAGTTACCTGGTTTACGGCAGGGAGAGCGTTCTGTGTAGATCTATTGCTATTCTGCGGATTCGTGGATCCGCAAAACCTGGACATCGGCGATGTGCGTTCCGCATTTAGCAGACTGCACATCGCCAGCACTTAATAGAAAATGTCTATTCTTGTCCGCAATTGCAGACAAGAATAGGACATGTTTTATTTTTTTCAGGATCGGAATTGCAGACCCAGAAGTGCGGATCCGCAATAGAAATGTATAGGTCCGCAAATTCCATTCCACAAAATGTGGAACGAAATTGAGGATGTGTGAATGGACCCTTAGAGAGAGATCTAAGGTCCCTCATGCTCAGAATGAAGCTTCCTCTGACACCTTGAGTGGAGAGACTCCTGAGTAGTGTTGATCGAGCACCAAAGTGCTCAGGTGTTCAGATGCTCAGCTCGAACACCTCGGGATGCTCGGGTGCTCTACTGAGCACCCGAGCACAATGGAAGTCAAAGGGAAAACCGGAGCATTAAAGCAGGCACCCCCTGCTCTGAAGAGATGAGGGTGTCTGGTTCATAAGAAAAGGTCAGAAATTTATGGAAACACCACCAAAATGGTTCGGGAACAGCATGGGGAGGATGTCTGGATGCATCTTGGACTCCCATGTCGCTGCTGGGAACGATGCTGTCCAAGAAGTATGCCACTTTTACAGACTGACAAAATTACGCACAAAAGCGAAGATAAAATTGATTTTAGAGGAAAAATTGTTAGGAAACATTCTTTCCTGTATATTTACTTGTATATAAAGTGCAAATGCTGCCAAATATTACAAGAAAGAGGCACTCCGATACAACCTGTATATCACATAATAGAGGGCCTCATTCACATTGTGCTACAATTTTTCAGGTAGTGGGACTCTTACACTCATAAAGCCTATGCAGTGGTGAAAGGGCTTACAAAAATTACAAGGATCTGGCACTCCAATACACCTTTTATTACACATAAAAGAGGGCATCATACACCATTGAAATGATTGATGGCCTGCTGGTGACCGTTAAAAACATTAGGAGCAAGGGCCTGCTGGTGACCCTCTAAAACATTACGAGCCTAGTCCTGCTGCTAAGCTGACCTTCTAAAACATTAGGGGCGAGTGCCTGCTGCTGATCTGAGCATCGAAAAAATTATGGGTGAGTGCCTGCTGCTAAGCTGACCATTGAAAAAATGATGGATGAGGGCCTGCTGGTGAGCTGACCCTCAAAAACATTATATGTGAGGGCCTGCAGGTGAGCTGACCTTCTAAAAGATTGTAGGTGAGGGCCTGCTGGTGAGCTGACCCTCTAAAACATTATATGCGAGGGCCTGCAGGTGAGCTGACCCTCTAAAATATTGTAGTTGAGGGTCTTCTGGTGAGCTGAACCTTTAAAACCTTATATGTGAGGGCCTGCAGGTGAGCTGACCCTGTAAAACATTATGGTTGAGGGCCTGCTGGTGAGCTGACCCTCTAAAAGATTGTAGGTGAGGGCCTGCTGGTGAGCTGACCCTGTAAAACATTATGGTTGAGGGCCTGCTGGTGAGCTAAACCTCTAAAACATTATATGCAAGGGCCTGCAGGTGAGCTGACCCTCCAAAAGATTGTAGGTGAGGGCCTGCTGGTGAGCTGACCCTTTAAAAACATATATGCGAGCCCCTGCAGGGGAGCTGACCCTCTAAAAACTTGTGAGGGCCTGCTGGTGAGCTGACCCTGTAAAACAATATGGTTGGGGGCCTGCTGGTGAGCTGACCTTTTTAAACATTATATGCAAGGGCCTGCAGGGGAGCTGACCCTCTAAAAGATTCTAGGTGAGGGCCTGCTGGTCAGCTGTAAAACATTATGGTTAAGGGCCTGCTGGTGAGCTGACCCTCTGAAAGATTGTAGGTGAGGGCCTGCTAGTGAGCTGACTCTCTAAAATATTACATGTGAGGGCCTGCAGGTGAGCTGACCCTCTAAAACATTATATGCAAGGACCTGCAGGCGAGCTGACCCTCTAAAAGATTGTAGGTGAGTGCCTGCTGGTGAGCTGACCCTTTAAAAACTTATATGCGAGCCCCTGCAGGGGAGTTGACTCTCTAAAAGATTGTGAGGGCCTGCTGGTGAGCTGACCCTGTAAAACAATATGGTTGAGGGCCTGCTGGTGAGCTGACCCTGTAAAACATTATGGTTGAGGGCATACTGGTGAGATGACCCTCTAAAACTTTACATGCAAGGGCCTACAGGTGAGCTGGCCCTCTAAATGTTTGTAGGTGAGGGCCTGCTAAGGAGCTGACTCTCTAAAACATTACATGCGTGGGCCTGTAGGTGAGCTGACCCTTTAAAACATTATATGCGAGGACCTGCAGGTGAGCTGACCATCTACAAAATTGTATGTGAGGCCCTGCTGGTGAGCTAGGGCCTGCTCGTGAGCTGACCCCCTAAAACATTATATGCGAGGGCCTGCAGATGAGGTGACCCTCTAAAAGATTGTAGGTGAGGGCCTGCTGGTGAGCTGACCCTCTAAAAGATGATATGCAAGGGCCTGCAGGTTAGCTGACAGTCTACAACATTAGGAGCGAGGGCAGACTAATAAGCATGTTGATATGATTGAAGAGGAGAAGGAGGAGGACGAGAAAAGGAAGATTAAACCATATACCCTATTTTGTGGTGGAAGTGGTGCATGGGAATTTAGTGTATTTAGCACATTATAGAAAAAAAAACACATTTAAAGTGCCTTTATGTTTAGCCGCTTTCCTCTGGTGGAGTAGAGAAGTCAGGGGCAATCCAGGCCTTGTTCATTTTTATAAGAGTCAACCTGTCAGCATTTTCAGTTGACAGGCAGATGCGCTTATGAGTTATTATGCCCCCAGCAGCACTAAATACCCACTCTGACAAAATGCTGGCTGAAGGGCAGGCAAGCACCTCCAAGGCGTAGTTTGTGCCATGTGTCCAGCTTGGACACCCAGTAGTTGTAAGGCACAGAGGGATCACTAAGGACGCTGACACAGTCTGCTACGTACTCCTTCACCATCTTCCAAAACTTTTCTCTCCTTGTGACACTAGGCTGTGCATCAGGGTGAGGGTGCTGGCGGGGTGTCATGAAACTGTCCCAGGCCTTGGAGAATGTTGCCTTGCCTCTGTTGGAACTGCTGTGTGTTCCCCTCGTCTCCCCTCCTCGATTGCCCACGGAACTACGTACTCTGCTGCCAGCGCTGTCAGCTGGAAAATCTTGGAGCAATTTTTCCACAAGGACCTTCTGGTATTGCACCATTTTGCACGTTCTCTTTATAGCGGGGGTCAAGAAGGGTGAACAACCAGTAATCAGTGTTGTCCAAAATGTGTAAAACGCGTGGGTCACAGGAAAGGCAGCATAACATAAAGTCAGCCATGTGTGCCAGAGTCCCAACAGACAAGACTTCGCTGTCATCATCGGGAGGATGACTCTCAAGCTCCTCATGCTCTACCTCCTCTTCTGCCCATCCACATTGAACAGATGGAATTAAACTTCCATGGGTACTACCCTCTGTAGTAGAGGCAACCATCTCCTGCTCCTCCTCCTCCTCATCATCATCATCTAATTTGCGCTGAGAAGACGAACTGAGGGTGGTCTGGCTATCACCCTGTGTAATATCTTCCCCCATTTCCACCTCTTCCACATGCAAAGCGTCGGCCTTTATTGTGAGCAGCGAGCGTTTGAGTAGACACAGAAGTGGAATGGTGACGCTGATAATAGCGTTATCGCCGCTCACCATCTGTGTTGATTCCTCAAAGTTTTTTAAAACCTCACAGAGGTCAGACATCCTGACTTGAAAGACGACGACCATGTTGCAGCTGGTATTCCACTACTGCCCTCTGGTGCTCACAAAGCCTGGCCAACATGTGAAACATCGAGTTCCAGCGCATGATCACGTCGCACAACAGTTGGTGAGCTGGCAGTTGTAAGCACTGTTGCAACGTTGACAGACCGGCAAAGATGTCGATGACTTGCAGAAATGTGCACACACGCGGTGCCCCAGTGGCTCAGGCAAATTGGGTTAGGTTTTGAGAACCCGCTGAACCACTAAGTTTAAGACGTGGGCTAAGCATGGTAAGTGTGGGAGCTTACCGAGCTCCAAAGCCGCCACCAAGTTATAGCCATTATCAGACACAACCATGCCTGGTTCTAGGTTGAGTGGCGAGAGCCACAGCTCAGTCTGGTCTCTTATCCCCTGCCACAGCTGTGAGCCAGGCTGTGTCCAAGTATGAAGGGTATTTTAGCAATCTCCCTTTGTCTGCAGTACAGTCTGACTGACCACAGTGCTCGGGCATGCAGATTCTGAACCTGTTAATTCTCTCTCTCTTTTCCTGGAGTACTGTAAAAGTAGTGATGTCTTTATCTCAGTAGATAATCCTCAGATACGGTGATTCTCTGGAACTTTGGCCTGGTCTTTTGAGGAGCAGAGCACGTCACAACTCTTCTCTTCCTCTGCTAAAAACATACTGAGCTAGGGGCGGATCTAGATCTACACCTAACTTCCTGCAGAGCGCAAAATCAGGATAATGAACCCTGACAGATCCATACATAACTATGCCAGAACATTACAAACCATTAAATAACCTTACATAAGAACAGTTTGCAAATACCTTATTCTGGGGTACTGGCATGAACTGTTGCATAGTGTTTTAACAAGCATTATACATAAGGGGATGCTGTTTATTCACCCAAATGTCTGGGGCTCAAGGACTTGACTGAGGCCAGCTGCTCTCGGTCTCTCACAGTGCTCTGAGCTTTCCACACCAAAAACAACTGCTACAAGTGGTTCCTTTCACCAGGCACCCAAGCTGATATTTTAGGCTAATCTGTCCCTCTCTCTACTGTACCCAGGGGCGTAGCGTGGGGGGGCCGGAGGGGCCGTTGCCCCAGGCGCCAAATTGCAGGGGGCGCCAGGTAGCCGAAATTTCAATGAGGGCTACGGGAGCCTATGGCTCCCGTCCCCTCCGTTATGCTTCATAGGCTCAGGCCACTAGGCCTGAAGCCTTTAAGGCAGTAGAGCGATGCAGGACTCGGTCACGATAACCTCACTGTGACCTCCTGCGTCGGATCTCGCGAGATGATGCGATGGCGCGGCGCAGGAAGGCACAGTGAGGTGTTCATGACCGCCTGCGCTGGGACGCCACAAGCGGGGATGGAGAGAGGTAAAGTATGTTTTTTTATGTTACCTTACCTAATTGCAGAGGCACTGGGGGCAGTATGGGGGGTGGGAAAGGAGAGGACTGGAGCAGAAAAGAGGCTATCCTATTAAATGGCACACCAGGCACAGTAATGAGAGGGTGGAGAGGCGGCCATTATATTAATAACAAAGAGGGGGACATTATATTAATAATAAAGAGGGGGCCAGTACATTAATAATAAAGAGGGGGCCAGTACATTATTATTATTATTATTATTATTATTATTAATGTACTGGCCCCCTCTTTATTATTAATGTAATGGTCCCCTCTTTATTATTAATGTAATGGCCCCCTCTTTATTATTAATGTACTGGCCCCCTCTTTATTATTAATGTAATGGTCCCCTCTTTATTATTAATCTAATGGCCCCCTCTTTATTATTAATATGATGGCCCCCTCTTTATTATTAATATAATGGCCCCCTCTTTATTATTAATGTAATGGCCCCCTCTTTGTTATTAATGTAATGTCCCCCTCTTTATTATTAATGTAATGTCCCCCTCTTTATTATTAATGTAATGGCCCTCTCTTTGTTATTAAAGAGGGGGCCAGTACATTAATAATAAAGAGGGGGCATTATATTAATAATAAAGAGGGGGGCATTACATTAATAATAAAGAGGGGGACATTACATTAATAATAAAGAGTGGGACATTACATTAATAACAAAGAGGGGGCTATCATATTAATAACAAAGAGGGGGGCATTACATTAATAATAAAGAGGGGGACATTACATTAATAATAAAGAGGGGACCATTACATTAATAATAAAGAGGGGGCCAGTACATTAATAATAAAGAGGGGGCCATTACATTAATAATAAAGAGGGGACCATTACATTAATAATAAAGAGGGGGCATTATATTAATAATAAAGAGGGGGGCATTACATTAATAATAAAGAGGGGGACATTACATTAATAATAAAGAGTGGGACATTACATTAATAACAAAGAGGGGGCTATTATATTAATAACAAAGAGGGGGGCATTACATTAATAATAAAGAGGGGGACATTACATTAATAATAAAGAGTGGGACATTACATTAATAACAAAGAGGGGGCTATTATATTAATAACAAAGAGGGGGGCATTACATTAATAATAAAGAGGGGGGCATTACATTAATAATAAAGAGGGGGACATTACATTAATAACAAAGAGGGGGCTATTATATTAATAACAAAGAGGGGGGCATTACATTAATAATAAAGAGGGGGGCCATTATAATATACAGGGGGAATAATATTGTGGGGAATGAAAGCTATCTGTAAGGCTCTAGCACAGTAGTGGGGGACAGGATGATGAGTTGTTGAGACACCAGGAAGGAGAGCATGATAGTAAAGTGAGGAACCTAAAAAAAAATCTGTGAAACTCTGCAGAGACGAGAAGCGGCTGAAAGACGGTGTCATGGCGGTCTTATCTCTGAATGAAGACGTCGAGGAGAGTCTACATCACAGGAGACGTCACTGGATGTAACAGGTATGGTGCGGTATTCTACTGTAATAATAATGTTGATGCACATATCTGTTTCATGGTAGGGTTGGGGGAGAAGATTGAGAATTTGGCCCATACTGCCGCATTCTGGCCCCAGACTTCAGGTCACACTGTGTTCTGAATTCTGGGGCCTCACACCCATCTACTATATTATCTGTACTCAGAGTTATCACTGTGTTATCTGTGGTGTTACATAGGACTGCTAGTGATCTACTACAGTATCTGTTAAAAGTGGCGTGCCTGGGGTAGGCGGGGGGGGGGGGGCGCAATTTTTGGCTTGCCCCGGGTGCTGGCAAGCCCACACTACGCCACTGACTGTACCATGCCACGGAAGCTGTTCCACCTCCCAGGGACCAAGCCTATGAACAGCTACAGCAGCTACAGTACATTACTGCCCTATTTTTGGCAGGAGACATCCCTTTTTAACGGCTCCAACGTGCAGCTCTGCCTTCTAGTGACATCACATCAACCAGTTTGTGGCCACTATGAGTCCCCCTCCCGTATGCTGTCGAGACCCTCATGCACACTATGAAGAACTACCTTCACATTTACAAATAAACATACCCTGACAGTCCGTCCAGTATAGGGAGAAATACACAAAACATATTAAAACATTTTAACCTGTTAAACATGATGTGGACAGTGATGTTAAATTGTAAGGTGTTTCCACCCCCTTGCAGGAATGCTGCAGGAATTTTCATTGAATTGGTTTGTTAACCACTTCAGCCCCGCTAGGTGAAACCCCCTTCATGACCAGAGCACTTTTTACACTTCGGCACTACACTCCTTTCACCGTTTATTCCTCGGTCATGCAACTTACCATACAAATGAATTTTACCTCCTTTTCTTCTCACTAATAGAGCTTTCATTTGGTGGTATTTCATTGCTGCTGGCATTTTTACTTTTTTTGTTATTAATCAAAATGTAACGATTTTTTTGCAAAAAAATGACATTTTTCACTTTCAGCTGTAAAATTTTGCAAAAAAAACGACATCCATATATAAATTTTTCGCCAAATTTATTGTTCTACATGTCTTTGATAAAAAAAAAAATTTTGGGCAAAAAAAAAAAAATGGATTGGGTAAAAGTTATAGCATTTACAAACTATGGTACAAAAATGTGAATTTCCGCTTTTTGAACCAGCTCTGACTTTCTGAGCACCTGTCATGATTCCTGAGGTTCTACAATGCCCAAACAGTAGAAAACCCCCACAAATGACCCCATTTCGGAAAGTAGACACCCTAAGGTATTCGCTGATGGGCATAGTGAGTTCATAGAACTTTTTATTTTTTGTCACAAGTTAGCGGAAAATGATGATGATTTTTTTTCTTTTTTTTTTCTTACAAAGTCTCATATTCCACTAACTTGCGACAAAAAATAAAAAATTCTAGGAACTCACCATGCCCCTCACAGAATACCTTGGGGTGTCTTCTTTCCAAAATGGGGTCACTTGTGGGGTAGTTATACTGCCCTGGCAATTTAGGGGCCCAAATGTGTGAGAAGAACTTTGCAATCAAAATGTGTAAAAAATGACCGGTGAAATCCGAAAGGTGCACTTTGGAATATGTGCCCCTTTGCCCACCTTGGCAGCAAAAAAGTGTGACACATCTGGTATCGCCGTACTCAGGAGAAGTTGGGGAATGTGTTTTGGGGTGTCATTTTACATATACCCATGCTGGGTGAGAAAAATATCTTGGTCAAATGCCAACTTTGTATAAAAAAATGGGAAAAGTTGTCTTTTGCCAAGATATTTCTCTCACCCAGCATGGGTATATGTAAAATGACACCCCAAAACACATTCCCCAACTTCTCCTGAGTACGGCGATACCAGATGTGTCACACTTTTTTGCTGCCAAGGTGGGCAAAGGGGCACATATTCCAAAGTGCACCTTTCAGATTTTGCAGGCCATTTTTTACACATTTTGATTGCAAGGTACTTCTCACACATTTGGGCCCCTAAATTGCCAGGGCAGTATAACTACGCCACAAGTGACCCCATTTTGGAAAGAAGACACCCCAAGGTATTCCGTGAGGGGCATGGCGAGTTCCTAGAATTTTTTATTTTTTGTCGTATGCCTTGGCAAACGTATCTGTCACTGCAGAGGAGAAAATCCCGTCTTGCAGCGCCGCATACACCGACTTGCGTGTAATCTGACAGCAGCGCAATGCTTCTGTCAGAATGCACATCGGTGCTGCAGCTGGTCGATCGGTTGGTCCACCTGGAAGGTAAAAAAAGAAAAAAAAAAAAAAAGAAAAAACCAGGCCGCAACGCAATAATTTTATTAACTTTGCAACAGAACATATAAACTTTAACTTTTTTAACTGAACATTAACATGTTTGCTTACTGGTGTGTTTTTTTTTTGTTTGTTTGTTTTTTTACCTTTATAGAACAAACCTCTCCTTCCCCATGGGTCAATGTGCAAAGCGCAAATCGCCCAAAGATGTGGCGAAGTGCGTTATGCACTTTGTCCCATGTGAAAGGAGACGTTTGCAGCAGCAGTGAGTGAATGGGCCCTAATAGCCCTGTGTGCCTGTCCTGGTGAGATGATCCCTATGCTAATAGTGTACCTGTGAGTGGTACTTCCGGAAACACTCTCCAAAGCATAGGGCAGGGGGGTCCAGACAGTCAGGACAGAAATAGCGGGTGTCACGCCTTATTCCACTCCTGCTACAGACACGACATCTTTTTCGGGGGGACTGTTGGGTTGAGGTACCAGGAACGACATTGGGGAAATGTCGCTCGTGTAGACGGCTAACTACACTGGTGGTTGGGGCCACGGAACCTCCTGGATACAGGAGGTTCTCGATGATCTCTTCCTGAAATTTGAGGAAGGATCCAGTTCTCCCAGCCTTACTGTAGAGAACAAAACTATTGTACAGAGCCAATTGAATTAAATATACAGACACCTTCTTATACCAGCGTCTGGTGCGTCGGGAAACTAAGTACGGAGACAACATCTGGTCATTGAAGTCCACCCCTCCCATGTGGAGGTTATAGTCGTGGACTGAGAGGGGCTTTTCAATGACACGGGTTGCTCGCTCAATTTGTATTGTCGTGTCTGCGTGAATGGAGGAGAGCATGTAAACGTCACGCTTGTCTCTCCATTTCACCGCGAGCAGTTCTTCGTTACACAGTGCGGCCCTCTGCCCCCTTGCAAGACGGGTGGTAACGAGCCGTTGGGGGAAGCCCGCGCGACTAGTTCGCGCGGTACCACAGGCGCCAATCCGTTCTAGAAACAAATGCCTAAAGAGGGCCACACTTGTGTAAAAATTGTCCACATAAAGATGGTACCCCTTGCCGAATAAGGGTGACACCAAGTCCCAAACTGTCTTCCCACTGCTCCCCAGGTAGTCAGGGCAACCGACCGGCTCCAGGGTCTGATCTTTTCCCTCATAGACACGAAATTTGTGGGTATAGCCTGTGGCCCTTTCACAGAGCTTATACAATTTGACCCCATACCGGGCGCGCTTGCTTGGGATGTATTGTTTGAAGCCAAGGCGCCCGGTAAAATGTATCAGGGACTCGTCTATGCAGATGTTTTGCTCTGGGGTATAAATATCTGCAAATTTCTGGTTGAAATGGTCTATGAGGGGCCGAATTTTGTGGAGCCGGTCAAAAGCAGGGTGGCCCCTGGGACGGGAGGCAGTGTTGTCACTAAAGTGCAGGAACCGCAGGATGGCCTCAAAACGTGCCCTGGACATGGCAGCAGAGAACATGGGCATGTGATGAATCGGGTTCGTGGACCAATATGACCGCAATTCATGCTTTTTTGTCAGGCCCATGTTGAGGAGGAGGCCCAGAAAAGTTTTAAGTTCGGAAACTTGGACTGGTTTCCACCGGAAAGGCTGGGCATAAAAGCTTCCCGGGTTAGCGGTGATAAATTGTGTGGCATAACTGTTTGTTTCGGCCACAACTATGTCTAAAAGCTCCGCAGTCAAGAACAGCTCAAAAAATCCCAGGGCCGAACCGATCTGAGCTGTCTCAACCCGAACTCCAGACTGGGCAGTGAAAGGGAAAACTACGGGTGCGGCTGAAGTTGGGGACTGCCAATCAGGGTTTGCCAGCACCTCTGGGATTCTAGGGGCTCTACGGGCACGTCTTTGCGGTGGCTGCGACGGGGTCACTACTGCACGTGCCACCGTACCAGCTTCAACTGCCCTTCTAGTGCTCGCTACTTCACCAGGTTGTACGGCAGTGCTGGTACTAGGTCCAGGGAGGGCTGGGCTGCTGGTGTATGCCTCACCACATAATCCGACAGCACCAGCCCCATTCTGCTGCTCTTGAAGCGGATCCTGCGCAACCTGCGGTCTAGGATGTGCAGTGATCAAAAAAAAATTTTTTTTTGTCACTGCGGTGGGGCGGGTGTGGGCGAACGCACGTGTGGGCGACCGATCAGGCCTGATCGGGCAAACACTGCGTTTTGGGTGGAGGGCGAACTAAAGTGACACTAGTACTATTATAGATCTGACCGTGATCAGTTTTGATCACTTCCAGATACTATAAAAGTACAAATGCTGATTAGCGATACGCTAATCAGCGAATAACGGACTGCGGTGCGGTGGGCTGGGCGCTAACTGATCGCTAACTACCTAACCAAGGGACCTAAACTATACCTAAAACCTAACGGTCAATAACAGTGAAAAAAAAAAGTGACAGTTTGCACTGATCACTTTTTTCTTTTCACTTGTGATTGACAGGGGTGATCAAAGGGGTGATCAAAGGGGTGATCAAAGGGGTGATCAAAGGGTTAATTGGGGTTCAGGGGGGTGATCAGGGGCTAAAGTGTAGTGTTTGGTGTACTCACTGTGAAGCCTGCTCCTCTGCTGGATCCAACCGACGAAAAGAACCAGCAGAGGAGCAGGCAGCCATATATCAGATCATATTTACTAATATGATCTGATATCTGGCACTTTGATTGGATTTTTTAAAAATCAGCAACCTGCCAGCCACGATCATTGGCTGGCAGGTTGCTGACGAAATACTGCTGTGCGAAATGCCGGCGCGAACTGCGCATGCGCGCGCGCGCATATTCGCGTCATCTCGCGTCTCGCGAGATGACGCGTATATGCGTGACTGTGCGCAGCGCTGCCACCTCCGGACCGCACATCTGCGTTAGGCGGTCCGGAGGTGGTTAAAGGGGTAAAGTAAAATGTTACTTTAATATAATTCAGCAAAAAAAAAAAAAAAGTTATTTTTGCAATTTATATTTTGACATATTCTCTTTAGGCCTCATGCACATGACAGTATTTTTTCACAGTCAGCAAAACGGGGTTTCGTTGTTCCGTGATCCGTGCCCATTTTTGTTTCCATGTGTCTTCCTTGATTTTTAGAAGATCACCAGACATGAAGGAAATAGAAAAAAAATCTAAGTCAAGTTTGCCTTGCAAATGACACGGATCACGGACGCGGATGACAATCTTGTGTGCCTCCGTGTTTTTTCACGGACCCATTGACTTGAATGGGTCAGCGAACCGTTGTTCATGAAAAAAATAGGACAGGTCATATTTTATTCACAGACTGGAAACACGGACGCGGATGACAAACGGTGCATTTTACGAATTTTCCACGGACCCATTGAAAGTCAATGGGTCCACAGAAAATCACGGGAAAAGGAACAACGGACACAACAACTGTCGTGTGCATGAGGCCTTACTTTGTTATAATGTCACTCCATGGTGTTCAATTTGTAGAGTAATGTGCACACCCACTTAATGAGGTGGTCACACATGCTCAGTTGCATCCTTTATCTGCCACCAGCCATGAGAAAGTACACACCCCTTGAGCTGTGACAGGGAGAGAGTTGCGGCAGAAAGCACACCCCTGAAGAAAAATCTAGCAGAGCAATTGAAGTAGCTCTGTGTCCATGGCATTGCCATGCAGCAAACACTTAAAGGGGTACACTTTTTCCCCATAATTAAGTTTCCCTTTATACATTTCTCATTTCGGAGTGCCAACGTTGCAGCTGTGGAATAGCATGGGCACTAACTCTCAGAGTAACATTAAGCCTTTGAGTGGTACTTTCACACTTGCGTTTTTCTTTTCCAGCATAATGTTCCATCCTAGGGGCTCTATACCGGAAAATAACTGATCAGTTTTATCCCAATGCATTCTGAATGGAGAGCAATCCATTCAGGATGCATCAGGATGTCTTCAGTTCAGTCTTTTTGACTGATCAGGCAAAAGATAAAACCGCTGCATGCTACGGTTTTATCTCCGGCCAAAAAAACTGAAGACTTGCCTGAATGCCGAATTTTTTTTCATTAGGAAAGTATTAGTGCCGAATCAAAATACCGGAATGCCCGATCCGTCCTTCCGGTCTGCGCATTCTCAGACCGGTAAAAATGTGAAAAAAAAATCTAAACGGATCCGTTTGTCCGTATGACAAACAGACAGACGGATCCATTCTTGCAATGCATTTGTAAGACGGATCAGGATCCTGATCAGTCTTAAAATGCAATCAGTTGGCATACGTTTTGCCGGCTCCGGCGACAGAACTGCCTGCCAGATTCCCCTGCCGCATGTGTGAAAGTACCCTTAAAGTGAAAAATCTATGACTGGGCCCTTCCCCAACCATGAGCCATTCATAATACAGGTGTCTTCTTATTTGGCAGGGGTACGCGCGTTGGGGTTTGGTGTCCTCTCCAGGTCCGCGGTCTGTATGTGATATCCATGCCTTTATAACTATTTACGTTACCTTTATGGGATTGTATTACACATGTAGTAACCTTTTGCCCAATTGGGATATATCATTGTGACTTGGTTTCTTGCACTAGTTTGGGTTGCCTTCTTTTATTGTGTTTTTCAATACCATGGCCAGGATCAGGGTGGAGTATGTTCAGTGTGGTATATGACTGATTATTGTAACCACTGCATATTGATTATATTATACACCCATGTGAGATATAGTTAACATATGACCGGGTGTATCTATGGGGAGAATACTTCATGTATTGCTGCAAAAAAAAAATAATATGTTAATCATGTTATTAATTGAGTATTGTATTAAATTGCATCAATAAATTATGACTTTACGATATATGTGTGTGTTTGAATATTTGGTGATTCTAGGTACGGTGTCGCACATATTGTACCAATTGTGTCTCTTTCATATTGGAGGACCTAAGCAAATTAGCTTCAGCACGGCCTGTTGCTGCTTCCCCACTGCAGTGCAACACTGCTTCCAGCTACTGACTGATGTCTGACTGGTGCTGCAAGATGAGAATTCAGAGGTGGAAGTAGAGAAGGAGGTGGAGGAGGAGAAGGAGGGGTTGCAGCCACTAACATAGGTGCTGGCGGAAATCCTGATGGAAGTAGGGCCCGCAATCCTTGGAGTCGGTAGCACCTCTGCCATCCCAGGGTACGACTCGCTCCTGGCCTCCACAACATTCACCCAGTGTGCCGTCAGGGAAATGTAGCATCCCTGGCCAAATGCACTTGTCCATGTGTCAGTCGTTAAGTGGTCCTTCCCAATAACTGCGTTGGTCAGGGTACGTGTGATGTTACGGGACACATGCTGGTGTAAGGCGGGGACGGCACACCAGGTAAAATAGTGGAGGCTAAGGACTGACTTACGAGGGACAGCCGCCGCC
This sequence comes from Bufo gargarizans, assembly GCF_014858855.1. NCBI lineage: Eukaryota > Metazoa > Chordata > Amphibia > Anura > Bufonidae > Bufo > Bufo gargarizans. The sequence continues at coordinate 110,843,125 of NC_058084.1, read as the reverse complement.
ATCAGGCTGCGGAAAGCCTCAGTGTTTATAAGCCTAAACGGCAACATTTCCACGGCCAGCAATTTGGAAAGGTGTGCATTTAGGGCTATGGCCTTTGGGTGGGTGGCTGGGTATTTGCGCTTTGATTCAAAGGCCTGGGGTATAGACATCTGTACGCTGCGCTGGGACACAGAAGTGAATGTGCTAGCTGATGGTGCTTGCGAAGGTCCAGGTGCAGGGCGGCAGGCATCCGGGCCTGCGTCTTGGACAGGGGATTGGCCAGCACGTAACACAGGGGAAGAGGAGGCAGTGGTGTGACCAGCAGACACTGATTGTGGACCCAGGCGTTCGGCCCACCTATTAGGCTGCTTTGATGCCATGTGGCGGTGAGGTTGCTAGTGTTCATGCCCCTGCTCATTTTGGTACGGCACAGGTTGCTAATGACAATTCTTTTGTCGTCCGCACTTTCCTCAAAAAGTGCAAGACTGCGGAACACTAGAGCACCAAATAACAAAGGCTGTAAAACTGAGCATATATGTCATGTGTGGAACCATAGTAACTCTATATACCAACCCAACTAAACCACACATGTAGTATAGAAAAATAAGCTTTATTGAACATAATCACATCAAGACATAATATCACAAAAACACAGCATAAAATCAGTGGGTGAGAACCATGAAATCAACATCTCCCCCTACACAGATGCTGTCAGCATGTATCACAAGTGCAAATAGCATATAAGTAAAGGTAGTTGTACATACCTGACAATAAAAAAAAAAACATGTTAAAATACCAGTAGTATTGCATACAGTACGATCATCTGTGATAGGTCAGCAATGGAACAATATGTGAGTCTAATACCTATCCCACAGACTGCCAATTTACATATAAAAGTCCCAAACACAATTTGGTCCAAAATTGTGGCTCCAACTTGGGAATATCTCAGTAAATATCATTAATGGCAATCAAAGTGGTATCAGTATAAAACAGATATTACCAAACACAGACACATAACGTACTGACCCTTCTATACTCGAAGGGGGAAGAGAAAGAACAACTCCCTGATGTATGTTTTGCCTTAGCTTTATCCAAGGGAATAGATGCACAAGATATCCTCATGTGACTCTTCAAGCGGGCTTGGCGAGAGGCCCAAATCAAGGAATGGCGAGGAAAAGAGCTCAGAGTGTGGGATCACTTGTTTTCCAAGACTCTCCATAGTGGGAGGAAGAAGGATCAGGGTGAGGATTCTGTTGGCCAAACTCTTGGCTACTGAGACTGGACTTTGTGGATGACAGGGTGGTGCTTAACCGACTGGAAGCATTATCTGTTGCAATCCAACCGACCACCTGGGCGCACTGGGGTGACTTCGAGAGTGGTGTCCTGCGCCGCCCTGCAAACTGGGACATGAAGCTAGGTAACGTGGATGAGTGTATTTCTTGTGCTCTGGCAGCAGGCACAGTTTCACCACGCCCAGGGACACGGCCTCTGCATGCACCATCAGGAGCACGGCCACTTCTCCGTCTCTTACTGCCCGCCTTGAGCATATTAAATGGTATATATGCTTGCAAGTATGTCACATGTACAGTAGCGCAGGTTTTGTAAGTGTATGCGCAAATAAATTACACTGAATATCACAGATATTTAGGATGCACAAAGATTATACAGGAGATGTAGCGCAGGTAATGTCGCTGTCACCAGCGGCAAAAAAATGACACTGAATGTCACTGATATTTAGGATGCGCAAACGTTATACAGGAGATGTAGCGCAGGTAATGTCGCTGTCACCAGCAGCTAAGAAAAAATTACACTGAATGTCACAGATATTTAGGATGCGCAAACGTTATACAGGAGATGTAGCACAGGTAATGTCGCTGTCATCAGCGGCTAAGAAAAAATGACACTGAATGTCACAGATATTTAGGATGCACAAACGTTATACAGGAGATGTAGCACAGGTAATGTTGCTGTCACCAGCAGCCAAGAAAAAATTACACTGAATATCACAGATATTTAGGATGTGCAAACGTTATACAGGAGATGTAGCGCAGGTAATGTTGCTGTCACCAGCAGCTAACAAAAAATTACACTGAATATCACAGATACTTAGGATGTGCAAACGTTATACAGGAGATGTAGCACAGGTAATGTTGCTGTCAGCAGCAGCCAAACAATTGCGCTGAATGTCACAGATATTTAGGATGCGCAAATGTAACACTATAGATGTAGCAGATGTTGTGTCACTGTAAGCAGCGGCCAAACAATTGCACGCAATTTAGCGCAGGTTGCACTAATAATATATATTGTAGCCAGATAAAACAATAGTCCTTAAAGGGACTTTTGGGTCTCTAACACCTTTCAACACTAAACCCTGCCTAAAAAAAAGAAACAAATCCTGTCCCTACACTATCTGTCCCTTCTGCTGCAGTTCGTCCTGACTAAGACTGAGCCGAACCACGTGTCATCGGGTGTAGCACTCGATGACGCGTTCCGGCCAGCCAATCACTGTAATGCCAGTAACCAACATGGCTACTGCATTACAATAAGTGCCAGTACTTTCCCGCAACAAACATTCAGGGAGGAGACTCGAGCATCAAGTCAAAATGGTGTCCGGCCGAGCATGCTCGCCCAACACTACCCAGCATGACTGTTTAGATTGTATTGGTATTTGAGGTGGATTTTATTTATTTTTTTACACAACACCTATAATAATGACTTCACTTTTGTGCCTTTTGAACAGCTTCCTGCTGTCCTTTCGGAACAGGTCAGGCTGTGCTGTGCCAAACCCTGTTTACTGTTAGACTCATAAATAACTGTCATTTAAAATAATTACAAAGTACATTAAGGAGTTTTATGGGCACTTACCATAAGTGAAGTCTACATGGGAAAACAGGGAATGTTTTAATGATTTAGTAAAAGATTTTTGTTGAGTTTAAAATTAACTATTTCATTCAATAATTGTTTGAACTGAATTATAACTAAGGAAAACTAAGAGGGAGATGTATCTACCCCCATATGCTGGATGTCTGGCATAAAAAATATTGCAAACTCTGGGTTTGTAGCTCTTTAACCACCTTTAGGCCCCTTTCACACGGGCGAGTTTTCCGTGCAGGTGCGAACCGTGAAGTGAACGTGTGGCACCCACACTGAATCCTGACCCATTCATTTCTATGGGGCTGTGCACATGAGCGGTGATTTTCACGCATCACTTGTGCGTTGAGTGAAAATCGCAGCATGCTCTATATTGTGCGTTTTTCACGCTACGCAGGCCCCATAGAAGTGAATGGGGCTGCCAGAAAAACGCAATACATCTGAATACCATGCGTTGCGTTGCGTTTTTCACGCTTGTAACTAAGCAACACTCAGGGAATTTAAAGACAGGAAGTAGGCGTTTTTCAGCGTCTGTCTGCGTCAGTTTGGTGTCTGAGAAGAGGGAGAAAGTATATGCCAAAATCACCACACGTCATTGACGTCAAAAAGCTTATTGTCCTGGTGCAGGAGAGGCCCTGCATCTGGGATCTTCGGGCTGCGGAGTACCAGGACCGATATAAAAAGGATGCCGCCTGGACGGAGATTACCCAGGATCTTTTTGCCCCAATCTGGGAGAAGACACAAGGCCCAAGTAGAAGGAATTTAAGTAAGTACACAATGTATACATGTTTGAGCCTTTCAGTACTCCCTAGTATATAGGCGTAGTTATACGTTATTGTTCCTAGTATATAGGCGTAGTTATACGTTATTGTTCCTAGTATGTAGGCGTAGTTATAAGTTATTGTTCCTAGTATATAGGCATAGTTATAAGTTATTGTTCCTAGTATATAGGCGTAGTTATACGTTATTGTTCCTAGTATATAGGCGTTAATTGACTAATTTTTTATGAATAGATGTAGATATTGATTCCTGTCCCTTTCATGTCTTTGTATTACCAGTTGAAGAGGTCAAGAATAGTTGACGGAGCTGCAGGGACCAGTTCCGCAAAGAAATGAAACATCGTGGGCGGAGCGGGGCTGGTCCCCCCAAGAACAGGCCCTATCTTTTTCGGGAGCAGCTGATGTTCCTGCGTGATGTTATGGAGCTGCGTCCGTAAGTCCATTTTATAGTCTTACTGAAATGGTCATTTGAGTTGTATTTCTGGTATGGACATATAGGTTACAGATGTAGCAGGGTAAACACACATGCTTTATGTGACATGTGATGCTAACTAAATGCTAATAAATGCATTATGCAATAGCTTTTCGCAGCATTTTGCTTAAAGATAACATGATTATTATAGACATTCAAGTTAAAGAGTGTGTGTGTTATTCCTGCTACATCTGTACTTATAATGTAACTAAAGTATTGAAATTTCCACATATGTTTTTTAATTTTCTAATGTTTTTAGAACTGAAGACAACCTAGAGGAGGAAGGTGATGAGTCGGGCCCGCACCAATCAGGTGCATGTGAGGAGGACACCACATCAGCCAAGCCTGAAAGTGGACCAGGACCCAGCACAGCACCATCAAGGCCTCCTGCAGCATCTGGTGGCGATTCCCCCACTTCCCCTCTGGCTCTACCCAGCAGGGCCAGACGACGGGCAATGCCTCCTGCCGAATCTAACATAAATGTACAAGTTCTAGATTATTTATCTAGAGCACGGCAGGAGGACCATCATGACATGTTTGCCCGTATTCTGGCCCATTTTATGCGTCAGCTACCTCCTGAACGACTAATGCGAACCAGAACTGCATTAGAAATAGTTCTGGAGGTAGCTAATCACCCACAAGAGCCGAGTGAAATGTTCGATGCGCTCGAAAGCCTGCGCTGTCATGGCAACATATTTAGCCCCCACAGGTAGTCAGCCCTCACAGGGCCCCCAACAATTTCCACCCCAAAGGGATCCCTATGGCCCACCAATTGCCCCATACAGTATGTGCCACAGTATCAGTGTCACTAGGGTGTCAAGAGCCACGTCTGACTCCGTTATACCCGGGGTCAGGAAGTCGCAGCGGGTGGCTGCACGCTCTATGTCTAAAAATCACGTTGTTTCTTAGTGATTGTTTGCTGTGTTTGCCTTGCAATCCTTTTTGTCTCACTCAGGGATCCGTAGCTTCTCCTCCTCAGCTGTTTCTTGTCTGCCACTCCCAACCTCCTTATATTCTCCTCTCACACTTCTCTAGTTGCCAGTTATAGAGCTTCCTGCCTGGACTTCTATACTGACCCACTGGAGCTGTGAATCCTGGTTGTTGTTCCAGAGTGCTTCCCTCCGGATCCCTGTTGGGCTTTTTGTTGTCTCCTGTTGTCGCCCACCTGGGATTATATGTTTAGTCTGTATTGTCTGTCCTCCCCTTGGTGTTTTCCTTTAGAGCTAGTGGTGCGGACTAGTGTTCACACCGCCCTGTTCACTATCTAGGGCTCATCTTAGGGAAAGCCAGGGTTTTAGGCACGTAATCGGCGTACGGGTGAGGAACCCGTCTAGGGACGTCAGGGCAGCCAGGTGCCAGCCGCAAGGTGAGTCAGGGGTCACCACCTTCCCTCTCACTTGGGCAGGGCCTTCCTCTTTCCCTCCCTCTGTGTCACGTATGTGATAGTCACGCCGATCGTGATATTATAACTGGCCCTTAATTTTTGGGAGAAATTATTTTTTTTTCTCTCTACTTAGAATCCAATATGGATCCTACTGCTGCTTTGGCAAAACAGCTTCAAGGCCTGTCTTTGGAGGTGGCAGGATTGAAGGCGTCTGTCCTCCAACAACAGCAGCAAATGCAGCAGACCGCAAGCCCAGCGGTTGCTATGGGTAACCAGGTTGTTACAGAACCCAAGGTTGTTCTTCCTGACAGATTTTCTGGGGGAAGGGACAAATTTGTGACGTTCCGTGAGGCCTGCAAATTATATTTTAAGCTGCGCCCTTACTCCTCAGGTAATGAAGAACAGAGGGTGGGGATTGTTATTTCCCTGCTTCAGGGGGACCCGCAATCCTGGGCGTTCTGGTTACCCCCTGGTTCCCAGGCTCTCCGGTCAGTGGAGGGATTTTTTGGGGCTTTGGGTCTCATATATGATGACCCTGACCGAGTCGCCAAGGCTGAGTCGAAGTTACGGAGACTCCTACAGGGAGATCAGCCAGCAGAGGAATATTGCTCAGAGTTCCGTAGGTGGGCTACGGATACTCAGTGGAACGACCCGGCTCTCAGGAGTCAGTTCTGCTCTGGGTTATCTGAAAGGGTTAAGGATGCGCTGGCGCTGTATGAGACCCCCCTTTCCCTTGATGCTGTTATGTCCCTCTCTATCAGAATAGATAGACGTCTTAGGGAGAGATCGAAAATTCCTGAGCAATTGGTAACCTCTCCCAAGCAGCAGTTAGTCTGTACTGACTTAGATGAGCCTATGCAGCTAGGAGGAACTTCTCGTCAGGTCCGTCCTCCTGAGGTTCGCCGTAGGTGGGGGGCTTGTTTTTTCTGTGGGGGGAGGGGTCATTTCATTAATGTCTGTCCCTCCTTCCTCAAAAACAAAAGACCGTCGGAAAACTACTAACCCCAGGCTGTGCGGAGGATGTCAGCCGGGGGGTATACATTTCCTCCATACGAACATCTCAATTTGTGTTGCCAGCGGTTATTGTTTTTGGTGTTAAGACGGAGTCTATTTCTTTTTTTCTAGACAGTGGAGCAGGGGTAAATTTGATAGATGCCCATTTTGCCCGCACTATGGGTTTGTCTCTCTGTACGCTGCAGAGACCTATTCCCATATTCGCTATTGATTCTGCTCCTCTGTCTCAGAGAAACCTCACTCACATTGTCCATAACTTACACCTTCGGGTAGGGGACCACCATAATGAGTGTCTTTCATGTTACGTTCTGGAGGGCCTTCCCTCTCCTGTGGTATTGGGTCTTCCCTGGTTGGTAGCGCACAATCCAGTGGTGGATTGGCAGGCCAGGGAGATATTGGAGTGGAGTGAGCATTGCAGAGAGAATTGCTTAAATAACAATTGCTTAATCGCCTCCATAGCTTCCCTACCTACATTTATTTCGGACTTTGAGGACGTTTTTTCTGAAAAGGGTTGTCAGAAGCTACCACCTCATCGTCCTTATGATTGCCCGGTTAACCTGATTCCCGGTGCAAAATTACCCAAGTCCAGGTTGTATAATCTTTCAGGTCCCGAGAGACAATCCATGAAAGATTATATCTCCGAGAGTCTGGCTAAGGGACACATCAGACCCTCTTCTTCACCCGTGGCTGCAGGGTTTTTCTTTGTTAAAAAGAAAGATGGGGGCCTGCGTCCTTGCCTAGATTTCCGTGAGCTAAACCGGATAACCATCCGAGACCCATACCCTCTTCCTCTCATTCCTGACCTTTTTAATCAGATTGCGGGTGCTAGGTGGTTCTCCAAACTTGATCTTAGGGGGGCCTACAATCTGATTCGTATCAAGGAAGGGGATGAGTGGAAGACAGCTTTTAACACCCCTGAGGGGCATTATGAAAATTTAGTCATGCCTTTCGGTCTGACCAATGCCCCTGCTGTCTTCCAACATTTCGTTAATGATATTTTTAGTCATCTCATCGGCAGGTTTGTAGTCATATACCTAGATGATATCTTAATTTATTCGGCTGATCTGAAAACACATGAAGTACATGTCAGGCAAGTACTGCAGGTCCTACGGACGAATAAATTATATGCGAAAATTGAAAAATGTGTCTTCGCCGTTCAGGAAATACAGTTCCTGGGATATCTATTATCTGCTTCAGGTTTCCGTATGGATCCTAGGAAGGTCCAGGCAATTTTAGATTGGGATCTTCCTGGAAACCTTAAAGCTCTACAACGGTTTTTGGGTTTCGCAAATTTCTATACAAAGTTCATTAAAAATTATTCAGTGATCGTTAAACCCCTTACTGACATGACTAGGAAGGGGACTGATTTTTCTAAATGGTCTGACGCCGCTAAAATTGCATTTTCCTCTCTAAAAGAGAGATTTACCTCGGCACCTGTTCTAATTCAACCTGATGTCTCCCAGCCTTTTATTGTTGAAGTAGATGCGTCAGAGGTGGGAGTGGGGGCTGTATTGTCTCAGGGTCCGTCTCCTGGCAAATGGCGTCCTTGCGCTTTCTTTTCCAAAAAGTTATCTACAGCAGAAAAGAACTATGATATTGGAAATAGGGAACTGTTGGCGATTAAACTGGCGTTTGAAGAGTGGCGTCACTTCTTAGAGGGAGCAATCCACCCCGTCACGGTGATTACGGATCACAAAAACCTTCTGTACCTAGAATCGGCTAAGCGTCTCACCCCTAGACAAGCTAGGTGGTCGCTATTCTTTACCAGATTTAACTTTGTAATCACCTATCGTCCTGGGGCAAAAAATACCAAGGCAGACGCATTATCTCGTAGTTTCCCTGGAGGGGGTAATGTTAGTGATCCGGTACCTATTTTACAAAGAGGAGTGGTTGTCTCTGCTGTACACTCTGTTCTAGAGGGAAAGGTGTTAGAGGCCCAGGGGGACGCCCCGGCCTCTTGCCCCTCAGAGAAATTGTTTGTACCGTTAAACCTGCGTCTTGAATTATTAAAGGAACATCATAATTCGGCACTTGCTGGGCACCCGGGTAGTAAAGCAACCTTGGAGCTAAGTTTTGGAAAGCTTTTTGTTCCCGTTTGGGGGTACACTTGTCCTTTTCCTCAGCTTTCCATCCTCAGTCGAATGGACAGACTGAGCGTACCAACCAAAACCTAGAAACATATTTAAGGTGTTTTGTGTCTGAAAACCAAGAGGTGTGGTCATCATATTTACCGTTAGCCGAGTTTGCCATAAATAATCGCTGTCAGGAATCCACTGGCAAGTCACCATTTCTTGGTGCATACGGTTTTCATCCCCAATTTTGTACTTTCAAAGAGGGGGGGTCTTCTGGGGTTCCCGAAGAGGAACGGTTTTCTTCATCTCTTTCATCGGTATGGCAGAAGGTGCAAGCTAACTTGAAAAATATGAGTGGTAAATATAAATGCATGGCCGATAAGAAACGGTCGCCAGGTCCGGACCTAGGAGTGAATGACTATGTGTGGTTGTCTACTAGGAATATTAAGTTGAAGGTTCCCTCTTGGAAACTGGGCCCTAGGTTCATTGGTCCTTATAAAATAGTAGCCGTCATTAACCCTGTGGCTTTTCGCCTGGAGCTACCTCAGACTTTTAAGATCCATAACGTCTTCCATAAGTCGTTACTCAAGAAGTATGTTCCACCTCTAGAACCATCACCGCTGCCACCTCCTCCTGTTATTGTGGATGGTAATCTGGAGTTTCAAATATCCAGAATTGTTGATTCTCGTCGGGTCCGCCGCTCTCTTCAGTATCTGGTGCATTGGAGGGGTTACGGTCCCGAGGAAAGAATGTGGGTTCCAGCGTCAGAGGTAAACGCCAACAGGTTAATTCAGGCTTTCCATGCCTCTCATCCTGAGAGACCTGGTCCTGAGTGTCCGGAGGCCCCTCGTGAAAGGGGGGGTACTGTCACGAGGGTGTCAAGAGCCACGTCTGACTCCGTTATACCCGGGGTCAGGAAGTCGCAGCGGGTGGCTGCGCGCTCTATGTCTAAAAATCACGTTGTTTCTTAGTGATTGTTTGCTGTGTTTGCCTTGCAATCCTTTTTGTCTCACTCAGGGATCCATAGCTTCTCCTCCTCAGCTGTTTCTTGTCTGCCACTCCCAACCTCCTTATATTCTCCTCTCACACTTCTCTAGTTGCCAGTTATAGAGCTTCCTGCCTGGACTTCTATACTGACCCACTGGAGCTGTGAATCCTGGTTGTTGTTCCAGAGTGCTTCCCTCCGGATCCCTGTTGGGCTTTTTGTTGTCTCCTGTTGTCGCCCACCTGGGATTATATGTTTAGTCTGTATTGTCTGTCCTCCCCTTGGTGTTTTCCTTTAGAGCTAGTGGTGCGGACTAGTGTTCCCACCGCCCTGTTCACTATCTAGGGCTCATCTTAGGGAAAGCCAGGGTTTTAGGCACGTGATCGGCGTACGGGTGAGGAACCCGTCTAGGGACGTCAGGGCAGCCAGGTGCCAGCCGCAAGGTGAGTCAGGGGTCACCACCTTCCCTCTCACTTGGGCAGGGCCTTCCTCTTTCCCTCCCTCTGTGTCACGTATGTGATAGTCACGCCGATCGTGATAATCAAGGGGAACCCAGTTACAGTCAGCAGGGCCCATCGTCCAGTCAACCTGGCCCAAGCCAATACTCTGGACCCCCTTCCCAGACACAATTTCCTGGACCTCCATATCAGGGCCCATCGTCCAGTCTGGGCCAAGTCACTACTCTGGACCCCCTTCCCAGCAACAATTTACTGGACCTCCATATCAGGGCCCATCGTCCAGTCAACCTGGGCCTAGTCACTACTCAGGGCCTCCTTCGCAGCAACAAATTTCTGCCCCTCATTATCAGGGAGCCTCGTCGCCATCAAGACGTTATGTAAATTTATAATTTATATTTGTTTACTGTTTATTTTTTAGAAAAGCCAGAGTATATTGGAATATAGTGTGCAATAAAACACTTTTATTTTTCAAGTTTATAATTGTTAACTTTGGTGTTTATTTTGCACAAACACACACAATACAATATAGATTTATGATTTGTGGGAAAACATTATTAGCCACAAAAGATCCATACATTTTAAATTTTTAAATCACAATCTGTAAACACACATTAATGTATTGGATTTTTCGGCAATAATTGAAAAACTTTGGAGGGTGCGCACGGAGCTCAGCGTACAAGCCAAAAAAGAGTCCTTTGCTGGCCCGCTGCGAAATTATAGGATGCACCCACATACGCTTCCTCCGCGGCTCCTGCTCAATCATTTCTGGCTGCTCTCCAAAACAACAGGACACCAGCCAGTGCAAAAAGACATTGTCAGTTGATCACAGGGTGAAAGTGGACATCCTGCAAAGGATAATCCAGTAACAAAGACACACGTCAACCACACAAAAACCACTCCACCCAAAAAATGGAGCTGTCCATCAAAACACTGCATGCTGGGGCTATTTATATTGTCTTTGCAATACAGGTGAATCTAGTGGATGGATCAGTTTTTTTTCACGCTCGTGAAAAAACGCATGCTTGAAACGCGACGCAATCGCATAGTAAAATTACAGCACTCGCTTGAAAAATCGCAAGCTTTTCACTGAACCCATCCGGCCAAAAAACATGACGCCCGTGTGAAAGAGGCCTTAAGATTTAATTTAGCCACAGTTAAGAAATGGGGAGGGTTGGGCATGGGCCTGGGTATATCAGCACATTTATCACCATTTACATCATTATCATCAACAGCTGATCTCTGGAGATCAGCAAATCAGTTTTTCCAAAAATTTTATCCGGAAGACGAACCCGAACCTTTTCAGGTTAATTTCATACGGTTCCAGTAACTCCATTTTACTGCATATGTCAGCAGAAAAACCAGTATGGAGGAAGACGAAGGGTGCTCACATCACCCTAAGGCCGAATGCACACGGCCATGTTTCATGGCCGTGAGCGGTCCGTGGAACCACGGGCTGGATTCCTGCTGAGAGCAGGACCGCACGGCGTCATTGGTTGCTATGACGCCGTGCGCTTCCTGCTGCCGCCGCAATACATTAATACACTGGTATGATCTATACCAGTGTATTAGTGTATTGCGGCGGCAGCAGGAAGCGCACGGCGTCATAGCAACCAATGACGCCGTGCACTCCTGCTCTCAGCAGGAATCCAGCCCGTGGTACCACGGACTGCTCACGGCCATGAAACACGGCCGCGTGCATTCGGCCTAAGAGGAAGTGGGAGAGGTTTGCCCTAATTGGCTCACAGGCCAACAAACAGCCTGAATCACTGGTGCAGCAGACAGGGAGGTGCGCTTGCAGAACGTCATTCTGTGTTGGGTTGTGAATAAGATCGCATGGCTCTTACAGTGTCTGCCAGAAAACAATCTTAGGGACAGTCACAGTCAAGATTCTATTCTAGTGTGAGGGAGGTAAAGGCCAGAAATAAGAATTTTGTAAAATAGGGAAAGGCAAGGAAAGCTCTCAGCCAAAGAGTGAGAAGTGATGAGCTGAGGCTGAGTATACCTAACAATGCCTTGTAGCTGCAATTACTGCTTTATAACACAGCTGCAGCTGCTGGAACACCTCAAACGCAGCTACCTGCAAGAACATTTTCCACCATTTTAACAGAAATACATTTATTTTTATTTATTTTTTTATTGTGGGGAAAAAAAGCTCAAAACTGTACAACACATGTTTTACCATCCATATTGCATTTGAAATCTTGGTGAAAACACCTGAAATACTAGCCTGATATCTGTGTCAGGGCATCTTCAAACAGTTCATATTTATTCATTTATTTATTTATTAATTTTTGGGTTTGGGAAAATAGTATATACGTGTGTCTTAAAATACAGAGGGTAGTAGTTTAAATCTCTGAGTGAAAACATGAAACACTAGTCCAAAATCTGTGTCAGGGCATCTACATAAAGATTAAGGTGTTGTTTTTTGTTTGTGAAAATGACTTATACGTGTGTGTTTACAACACAAAGGGTAGTGTTTTAAATCTCTGAGTGATAATGTGAAATGCTTGGCCAAAATCTGTGTTGGTGCATCTCCAGGAGTTCAAGTGTTTCTTACAATACAAAGAGAAGTGCTTTAAATCTTTGAGTAATAACATGAACTACTAGTCCGAAATGTGTCAAGTCATTTCCAGAAATCTAAAATGTAAAAAAAAAAAAAAATGGGGAAAAAAAAGGTTATACAATTATCTTACAATACAGAGGGTGGTGTTTTAAATCTCTGAGTGATAACATGAAATTCTGAACCAAAATTCAGCGAATATCCAGGTGTTCATGTGTTGGTGTGTGTGGAGGGGGGAATAATCTCATAGTAGGTTGACAACTTGTGTTTTACATTAGAGAAAGCCTGTGCTGTTTCGAGGTCAGGCGGTGGCACCTCATCCGAGACAGCTGTCATGTGCTAAAGCCCTTCGAAGAGGCCACAAAGTTTGTCAGCAGGGACAATGGCAGCATGAACACTCTCATCCCAGTCATATTTATCTTAGAACACACACTGACATTCATACAGCAGGGGAAGGCGGCAGAAAAACAGCTAACGCATCTTTCTGCCAGCCCGCTAGCTGTTGGGGACCCACAAGGAGAAACTGCCATGTAGGATAAGGAGCTGCCACTGGAGGAAGAGTAGGAGTCAGAGGTGGAGAAGCAAGAGGAAGATGAAGACAATGGCACTGGCACTGGCCAGGACACCCAATTCTCTCAGTGGAGGACAGAGTCGGAAAGAACTGGCTCCTCGGGCACGCTGGCCAGAATAGCGAACTGTATGCTCACTTGCTTACACAGTGACTGGCATATTATTGACATCAAGCAGTCTGACAATTACTGGATAGCCATGCTTTAAGACCCTCACTAAAAAAGCCAAATTGGGAAATGTTTTCCTCCCCCCCAAAAGGGAGGACAAATTACATTATTAACAGGAAACATTGTGCACGCTGCTTGCAGCAGCTTTCCATGAGCAGACACCTGCTAACAGCATGTCTGCAAGGAAGGCCCTTCCTGCCCCCTCCAGAGTCACCCACCTCTTGTTGCCACAAACAGCAGACGACGCAGTCGCAAGTTCAGTCTTGTCAACATGATGGAGCAGTTTTGTGACATGTCACGTCAGGCTGGGGTCAATAATTAGCAAGCCGAGATATCCTACATTAACACCCAGGTTTAGGCCTACCTACACTCTGTCCTGTCTCCGGCAGATACGCATGGATTGCTGGGCAAGCTGATTGGAACAGTGGTCTGAACTAACACAGTAAGCTCGCTTTCTTCTTTCTTGTCAAGCCTCCAGTGTGTTCTTTCAGAGAGGGTTTTCAGTGCAGCAGGCGGTGTGGTGACACACAAAAGGAACAAGTGGTTCTCTGCCAGTTTCCAAAACATCACTTTTGTCAAATTGAACCAAGCCTGGACTGGGGAGGATTTTCACACTCCGTCGATGAATAGATCGGGCCTTGCTGACAGTGCCCATCTTGCCACTGTTGTCCACTGCTGTCTGACTGCCTACCATCATGTTCTGTGCAGCTGCAACCCCCTCCATTATGCCACTGTCACCATCATGCCACTGCTGCTGCCTGTATACCATCATGTTGCGTATGGCTGCTGCTGCCTGCCAACATGTACCATATGGCTGCTGCTGCCACCATCCCTTCAGCTGCTACTCATTGCTGCCAATCTCCTACTGCCAGCCACTATTAATGCTAAGCAATAGTGATGAGCGGCAAAGGTCATGTTCGAATTTGCGATATTTCGTAGAATATTCGTCAAATATTCGCGAATTCGAATATTCGTTAGGAGTAGTGTTGATTGCGAATTTTCATTATGTAAATTTTTGTAATGAGAATTTTCGTAATGAGAATTTTTGTAATGAGGTACAATGAGATCGTGAAAACGCAGATCCAATGGTATATTCTAACCCCCATGCGTTCCCATGGTGACGGGGACGCTTGTCGGGGAGGAGTATGCCAAAGTGGAACAACTGTACAGATTTTTTTTAAAAAAGATGAATATTCTAAAAAAAACTAATATATTTGTTTTTAAGAATATTCGTAATATTCTAAAACAAGAATAAATAGCAATATATGAGAATTTTCGTAATACGAATTTTCTAAATATTATAATTTGCTATATTGCTATATATATTCTTGTTTTAGAAAATAACGAATATTCTAAAAAACTAATATATAGCAATATAGCGAATATTCAAAAAAAATACTAAAATAGAGCAATTTAGCTAATATAGTGCTATAATCTTCTTTGTCTAATAGTTGTAATTTTTTTCTCATCTGAAGTTCAGATTAGAAATAAATTACAACTATTAAAAAAAAGATTATAGCACTATATTAGCCAAATAGTTCTACATTTGTTTTTTTTCGAATATTCGCTATATTGTTATATATTCTTGTTTTAGAATTCTACGAATATTAGAAAAAACTAATATATATATTTTTGAGAATATTCGTCTTTTTTTTTTATCTGTACAGTTGTTCAACTTTGGCATACTCCTCCCTGACAAGCGTCCCTGTCAACATGGGAATGTCTGGGGGTTAGAATATACAATCGGATCTGAGTTTTCACAATCTCTTTGATTCTCATTCCAAAAATTTGCATTACGAAAATTCTCATTACGAAAATTTGCATTACGAAAATTCGCAATCAACACTACTCCTAATGTCAAAAATATTGCAGCCTTCTCATTGGACCACAAGCTAGAAATAGAGAGGGACCAGGTCTACTGATAAAAAAAAAAAAAAAATTGAATATTCAAAATTACGAATATATATCACTATATTCTAAATATTCGCGAATTCTTGAAGTGCCAATATTCGCAATAAAAATTCACAATTCGAATATTCATGATCAACACTAGCAGATAATAGTATCCAGGATTCCATTCAAATATCACAATGTATGGTCAGCAGATAATAGTATACGGGAATGCATTATGATGTCACAGTGTATGGGCAGCAGATAATAGTATCCAGGATTCCGATCAATAGGCCACAGCACTCTTTCTAAAACTGGCAAGGATGAGTGCACGTCCGAGTTGTGTTCTGTAGCTCCACCTCAAGAACTGTAGATATCACACAAATGTTTAGACAGCACTATGTGATAATGATGATAATAAGTGGTAATTAATTTTACATTATTTCAGCCGGAAACAATGCTACATCAGTTGCTTGCAACGTTTCAGGCTAACATAAGCCCTTCATCAGGCACTAGAAAGACCAAAGCTTGAGTGCCGGGTATACTCAAGCTTTGGTCCTACTAGTGCTTGATGAAGGGCTTAGGTTTGCCCGAAACATTGCAAGCAACTGATGTACCATTGTTTCCGGCTAAAAAAATATGAAATAAATTAACACTTATTATTATCATTATTATCATTATCACGTAGTGTACTATCCCGAATCCCATTATAATGTCACAATGTATGGTCAGCAGATACTAGTATCCAGGATTCCATTATGATGTCACAATGTATGGTCAGCAGATGATAGTATCCCGGATTCCATTATGATGTCACAATGTATGGTCACCAGATAACACTAATCCCGGATACCATTATAATGTCACAATGTATGGTCAGCAGATAATAGTATCTAGGATTCCTTTATGATGTCACAATGTATGGTTAGCAGATGGTAGTATCCCGGATTGCATTATTATGTTACATTGTATGGTCAGCAGATGATAGTATCCCGGATTCCATTATGATGTCACAATGTATGGTCAGCAGATAATAGTATTTAGGATTCCATTATGATGTCACAATGAATGGTCAGCAGATAATAGTATCCAGGATTCAATTATGAGGTCACAATGTATGGCTAGCAGATGGTAGTATCCCGGATCCCATTATGACATCACAATGTATGGTCAGCAGATGATATTATCTCGGATTCTATTATGACGTCACAATGTATGGTCAGCAGTTGGTAGTATAACGGATTCTATTCTGATGTCACAATGTATTGTCAGTAGATATTAGTATCCAGGATTCCATTATGTTGTCACAATGTATGAGCAGCAGATAATAATATCCAGGATTCCATTATGATCTCACAATGTATGGGCAGCAGATAATGGTATCCAGGATTCCGTTATGATGTCACAATTTATTGCAAGCAGATTGTAGTATCCCGGATTCCATTATGATTTCACAATGTATGGTCAGCAGATAATAGTATTTAGGATTCCGTTATGATGTCACAATGAATGGTCAGCAGATAATAGTATCCAGGATTCAATTATGATGTCACAATATATGGCTAGCCGATGGTAGTATTCAGGATTCCATTATGATGTTGCAATGTATGGTCAGCAGATAATAGTATCCCGGATTCCATTATGATGTCACAATGTATAGCTAGCAGATGGTAGTATCCCCGATTCCATTATGACATCACAATGTATGGTCAGCAGATGATAGTATCCCGGATTCCATTATGATGTCACAATGAATGGTTAGCAGATAATAGTATCCAGGTTTCAATTATGATATCACAATGTATGGTCAGCAGATGGTAGTATCATGGATTCCATTATAATGTCACAATGTATTGTCAGTAAATATTAGTATCCAGGATTTCATTATGATGTCAAAATAAATGGTCATCAGATGATAGTATACCGGATTCCATTATGATGTCACAATGTATAGTCAGCAGATAATAGTATCCATGATTCCATTATGATGTCACAATGTATGGCCAGCAGATAATAGTATACGGAAATGCATTATGATGTCACAATGTATGGTCAGCAGATAATTGTTTCCAGGATTCCATTATGATGTCACAATGTAATGCTAGCAGATGGTATTATCATGGATTCCATTATGATGTCACAATGTAATGCTAGCAGACGGTAGTATCATGGATTCCATTATGACGTCACAATGTATTGTCAGTAGATATTAGTATCCCGGATTCCATTATGATGTCACAATGTATGGTCAGCAGATAATAGTATATGGGAATGCATTATGATGTCACAGTGTATGGGCAGCAGATAATAGTATACGGGAATGCATTATGATGTCACAATGTATATAGTCAGCAGATAATAGTATACGGAAATGCATTATGATGTCACAAGGAATGGTTAGCAAATAATAATATCCAGGATTCCATTATGATGTCACAATGTATGGTCCGCAGATAATAGTATCCAGGATTCTATTATAATGTAACAATGTGTTGCTAGCAGATGGTAGTATCCAGGATTTCATTATGATGTTACAATGTATGGTCAGCAGATAATAGTATCCATGATTCCATTATGATGTCACAATGTATGGGCAGCTGATAATAGTATACGGGAATGCATTATGATGTCACAATGTATGGCTAGCAGATGGTAGTATCCAGGATTCCATTATGATGTCACAATGTATGGTCAGCAGATACTAGTATCCCAGATTCCATTATGATGTCACAATGTATGGCTAGCAGATGGTAGTATCCCAGATTCCATATGATGTCACAATGTATAGTCAGCAGATAAAAGTATTTAGGATTCCATTATGATGTCACAATGAATGGTCAGCAGATAATAGTATCCGGGATTTAATTATGATGTCACAATGTATGGCTACCAGATGGTAGTATCCCGGATTCCATTATGACGTCACAATGTATGGTCAGCAGATGGTAGTATCACGGATTCCATTATGATGTCAAAAGGTATTGTCAGTCGATATTAGTTTCCAGGATTCCATTATGTTGTCACAATGTATGGTCAGCAGATAATAGTATCCAGGATTCTATTATGATGTCACAATGTATTGTCAGCAGATAATAGTATACAAGAATGCATTATGATGTCACAATGTATGGTTAGCAGATGATAGTATCCCGGATTCCATAATGATGTCACAATGTAATGCTAGCAGATGGTAGTATCATGGATTCCATTATGATGTCACAATGTAATGCTAGCAGATGGTAGTATCATGGATTCCATTATGACGTCACAATGTATTGTCAGTAGATATTAGTATCCAGGATTCCATTATGATGTCAAAATGTATGGTCATCAGATAATAGTATCCCGGATTCCATTACGACGTCACAATGTATGGTCAGCAGATAATTGTCACGGATGGTGTAACAGAAAACAAGAAGTTACAAATTAGGATCCGAGTGGCTTGATCCGAAACTAAGGAGCAAAAGGGTGACCCCTATTTAAGCCCTGAAACTCTCCCTGTCTTCTCAGCCCATGCAAAGATCTCTATGATAGAAAATTGCATGCCCTCGTGCCTCAACTGTATGACACCTTAACACCCTATAATAGTGAGGGGACATGACCACCGGCTCTCTACACTTAATACGGAGGGAGTCAGGGTCACCTAGGATCAAGCAAACAGAAAAAAACACAAATCAATGAACAGACTTATCTGTAGAAGGATCAGTTGTAGCATCCAGCATGTACACACTCCAGGAAGTTGTATAAACCGCAAAGTGATGCAGTATGGGAAGGGATTTAAAGGGATGCAATCAGTGCAACTACATGACAGCTGAGAGAGGCTAACGAGATGACAAAATGAAAGCAAAACAAAAGAACCTCAAGCAGGAGGTTCTGAAGAACGTCTGTCAGAGCTTCTCAGATGTCTGGTGGTGACAGTACCCCTCCTTCTACGAGTGGACTCCGGACACTCAGAGCCCACCTTCTCAGGATGGGACCTATGGAAAGCCCTGATGAGACGAGTGGCCTTAATGTCCGTCACTGGGACCCACATCCTCTCCTCAGGACCATAAGCCTCCCAATGAACGAGGTACTGGAGAGAACCGCGGACAACACGAGAATCCACAATCCTAGAGACCTGAAATTCAAAATTACCATCAACCACAATCGGAGGAGGAGGCAAAGACGAGGGTACAATGGGTTGGACATAAGGTTTTAATAAGGACTTATGAAAAACATTATGGATCTTCCAAGTCTGAGGAAGATCAAGACGGTAGGCAACAGGATTGATGATGGACAAGATTTTGTAAGGCCCAATAAACCTAGGACCCAACTTCCAGGAGGGAACCTTCAATTTGAACATTCAGGTCCGGACCAGGCACACGTCTCTTATCCGCCACAGGCTTATATCTCTCCCTCATGCTCTTTAGATTATCCTGAATCTTTTGCCAAATAGATGACAAAGACAAGGAGAATCTGTCCTCATCAGGTATACTTGAAGACCCCTCTCCAGAGAATGTCCCAAACTGCGGATGAAACCCATATGCACCAAAAAATTGTGACTTATCAGAAGACTCCTAACGACGGTTATTTAAAGCATACTCAGCAAGGGACAAAAAAGAACACCAATCCTCCTGATTCCCCGCCACAAAACAGCGCAGATGTGTCTCCAGATTCTGATTGACACGCTCCGTCTGACCATTCGACTGCGCGTGGAAAGCAGAAGAGAATGACAACTGAACCCCCAAGCGAGAACAGAAAGCCTTCCAGAATCTGGAAACAAACTGCGTGCCCCTATCAGAGACTATGTCTGAAGGAATACCATGCAATTTGACAATGTGATCAATAAATGCCTGCGCCAGCGTCTTCCTTCCCCGAGGAAACTAGGCAGGTCTGTAATGAAGTCCAAGGACAGATGTGTCCAAGGACGGGAAGGAATGGGTAACGGAAGGAGAGGACCTGATGGCCGTGAATGAGGGACTTTGGCACAAGCGCAGGTCTCGCAGGCTGCCACAAAACCCTCAACCGACTTACGAAGCGCCGGCCACCAGAATCTCTGAGCGATGAGATCCACTGTGGCTCTACCCCCCGGGTGCCCAGCAAGGACAGTATCGTGGTGCTCCTAAAAAACCTTGTGTCTTAAAGCGAGAGGCACAAACAACCTCCCAGGAGGACAAAGATCAGGAGCCTCTGCCTGGGCAGCCTGAACCTCTGCCTCCAATTCAGGATAAAGAGCGGAGACCACCACACCTTCAGCCAAAATGGGACCTGGGTCTTCAAAATTCCAACCTCCCGGAAAACAACAAGATTCTTATGGTCGGTAAACACGGTAATAGGATGTCTGGCTCCCTCTAGCCAATGGCGCCATTCCTCAAAAGCTAACTTGATGGCCAACAACTCCCTATCTCCCACATCGTAATTTCTCTCTGCGGAGGAGAGTTTCTTCGAGAAAAAGGCACACGGTTGCCATTTGGCAGGAGAGGGACCCTGAGACAAGACCGCACCCACACCCACCTCAGAAGCGTCCACCTCAACTATGAAGGGCAGAGAGATATCAGGTTGTATCAAGATGGGAGCGGAAGCAAAACTCTCCTTGAAACTAAAAAAGGCCTTACGCGCCTCTACCGACCAGGAGGAAAATACCCCCTTTCTAGTCATATCAGTGAGTGGTTTAACAACAGAGGAATAATTCAAAATAAACTTCCTGTAATAATTGGCAAAACCCAAAAAACGCATCAGTGCCTTCTGATTCTCAGGAAGCTCCCACTCAAGCACAGCGCGTACCTTCTCGGGGTCCATGCGAAAACCAGAAGCAAAGAGAAGAAACGTCTCTCTCTAAGACGCCTGTCAATACGAACGGCCCGAGACATGGCAGTGTCCAAGGAGGTAGGTCTCTCCTGAAAGGCAAATGCATCTTTCAATCCCTCTGAAAGACCATGGCAAAATTGACTTCGGAGTGCAGCATCATTCCAACCAGTATCAGCTGCCCATCTCCGAAATTCTGAACAGTATATCTCTGCGGACTGTTTACCCTGGCATAAAAGACGTTGTCTAGACTCAGCCAGAGCAATACGATCCGGATCATCATATATCTGACCCAGGGATAAAAAAAATTCATCCACTGAACGGAGGGGCCGTGCCCCCACCGGCAGCGAAAAGGCCCAAGACTGAGCGTTTTCCCTGAGCAGCGAGATGATGATCCCCACCCTCTGCTCCTCATCACCAGAGGAATGGGGAAGTAGGCAAAAATGGAGTTTGCAAGCCTCTCTAAAACGAACAAAATTCTCACTACCCCCGGAGAACGTATCCGGGCGCGAGATCTTAGGCTCAGAACAAACTCCAGGAACGCAAGCTGAACTGGTCACCTAAAACTGAGATACAATTTTACGGAGATCTGCAACCTCCAATGAAAGACCCTGCATGTGTTCAGTCAAAAGTGAAACCGGATCCATGCTTGAGACGGTTTTGGCGGTTTATGATGTCACGGATGGTGTAACAGAAAACAAGAAGTTACAAATAAGGATCAGAGTGGCTTGATCCGAAACTAATGAACAAAAGGGTGACCCCTATTTAAGCCCTGAAACTCTCCCTGTCTTCTCAGCCCATGCAAATATCTCTATGATAGAAAATTGCATGCCCTCTTGCCTCGACTGTATGACACCTGAACACACTATAATAGTGAGGGGACACGACCACCGGCTCCCTACACTTAATACGGAGGGAGTCAGGGTCACCTAGGATCAAGCAAACAGGAAAAACACAAATCAATGAACAGACTTATCTGTAGTAGGATCAGTTGTAGCATCCAGCATGTACACACTCCAGGAAGTTGTATAAACCGCAAAGTGATGAGGTATGGGAAGGGATTTAAAGGGATGCAACCAGTGCAACTACATGACAGCTGAGAGAGGCTAACGAGATGACAAAACGAAAGCAAAACAAAAGAACCTCAAGCAGGAGGTTCTGAAGAACATCTGTCAGAGCTTCTCAGATGTCTGGTAGTGACAATAATAGGATCCATGATTCCATTATGATGTCACAATGTATGGTCAGCAGATAATAGTATCCAGGATTCCACTATAATGTCACAATGTGTTGCTAGCAGATGGTAGTATCCCCGATCCCATTATGATGTCACAATGTATGGTCAGCAGATGATAGTATCCCGGATTCCATTATGATGTCACAATGAATGGTTAGCAGATAATAGTATCCAGGTTTCAATTATTATATCACAATGTATGGCTAGCATATGATAGTATCCCAGATTACATTATGACGTTACAATGTACGGTCAGCAGATGATAGTATCCCTGATTCCATTATAAAGTCACAATGTATAGTCAGCAGATGGTAGTATCATGGATACCATTATGATGTCACAATGTTTAGTCAGCAGATAATAGTATCCTTGATTCCATTATGATGTAACAATGCATGACTAGCAGATGGTGGTATCCCGGATTCCATTATGATGTCACAATATATGGTCAGAAGATGGTAGTATATGGGAATGCTTTATGATGTCACAATGTATGGGCATCAGATAATAGTATCCAGGGTTTCATTATGATGTTACAATGTATGGTCAGCAGATACTAGTATCCAGAATTCCATTATGATGTTACAATGTATGGTCAGCAGATAATAATATCCATGATTTAATTATGACGTTACAATGTATGGCTAGCAGATGGTAGTTTCCCGGATTCCATTATGATGTCACAATGTATGGTCAGCAGATGGTAGTATCCCGAATTCCATTATGACGCCACAATTTATTGCAAGCAGATTTTAGTATCCCGGATTCCATTATGATTTCACAATGTATGGTCAGCAGATAATAGAATCCATGATTACATTATGATGTCAAAATGTATGGTTAGCAGATAATAGTATACGGGAATGCATTATGATGTCACAATGTATGGCTAGCAGATGGTAGTATCCCGGATTCCATTATGACGTCACAATGTATGGTCAGCAGATAATAGTATCCTGAATGCCATTATGATGTCACAATGTATGGTCAGCAGATAATGGTATCCAGGATTCCATTATAATGTCACAATTTATTGCAAGCAGATGGTAGTATCTCAGATTCCATTATGATTTCACAATGTATGGTCAGCAGATAATAGTATTTAGGATTCCGTTATGATGTCACAATGTACGGTCAGCAGATGATAGTATCCCTGATTCCATTATGAAGTCACAATGTATGGTCAGCAGATAATAGTATCCAGGATTCCTTTATGATGTCACAATGTATGGCTAGCAGGTGATAGTTTCCCCGATTCCATTATGATGTCACAATGTATGGTCAGCAGAAGGTTAGTATCATTGATTCCATAATGATGTCAAAAGGTATTGTCAGTAGATATTAGAATCAAGGATTCCGTTATGATGTCACAATGAATGGTCAGCAGATGGTAGTATCCCGGATTCCATTATGACATCACAATGTATGGTCAGCATATGATATCCCGGATTTCATTATTATGTCACAATGTATGTAATCAGATGATATCCCAGATTCCGTTATGATATCACAATGTATTGTCAGTAGATAATAGTATACAAGAATGCATTATGATGTCACAATGTATGGTCAGCAGATTATAGTATCCTGGATTCCATTATGATGTCACAATGTATGGTCAGCAGATACTAGTATCCTGGATTCCATTATGATGTCACAATGTATGGCTAGCAGATAATAGTATTTAGGATTCCATTATGATATCACAATAAATGGTCAGCAGATAATAGTATTCAGGATTCAATTATGATGTCACAATGTATGGCTAGCAGATGGTAGTATCCCGGAATCAATTATGACGTCACAATGTATGGTCAGCAGATAATAGTATCCATGATTCCATTATGATGTCACAATGTATGGCTAGCAGATGATAGTTTCCCCGATTCCATTATGATGTCACAATGTATGGTCAGCAGAAGGTTAGTATCATTGATTCCATTATGATGTCACAATGTATGGTCAGCAGATAATAGTATCCAGGATTCCACTATAATGTCACAATGTGTTGCTAGCAGATGATAGTATCCCCGATCCCATTATGACGTCACAATGTATGGTCAGCAGATGATAGTATCCCGGATTCCATTATGATGTCACAATGAATGGTTAGCAGATAATAGTATCCAGGTTTCAATTATTATATCACAATGTATGGCTAGCATATGATAGTATCCCAGATTACATTATGACGTTACAATGTACGGTCAGCAGATGATAGTATCCCTGATTCCATTATAAAGTCACAATGTATAGTCAGCAGATGGTAGTATCATGGATTCCATTATGATGTCACAATGTATTGTCAGTAGATATTAGTATCCAGGATTCCATTATAAAGTCACAATGTATAGTCAGCAGATGGTAGTATCATGGATACCATTATGATGTCACAATGTTTAGTCAGCAGATAATAGTATCCTTGATTCCATTATGATGTAACAATGCATGACTAGCAGATGGTGGTATCCCGGATTCCATTATGATGTCACAATGTATGGTCAGAAGATGGTAGTATATGGGAATGCTTTATGATGTCACAATGTATGGGCATCAGATAATCGTATCCAGGGTTTCATTATGATGTCACAATGTATGGTCAGCAGATACTAGTATCCAGAATTCCATTATGATGTTACAATGTATGGCTAGCAGATGGTAGTATCCCGGATTCCATTATGACGTCACAATGTATGGTTAGCAGATGATAGTATCCAGGATTCCATTATGACGTCACAATGTATGGTCAGCAGATAGTAGTATCCCGGATTCCATTATGACGTCACAATGTATGGTCAGCAGATAATAATATCCATGATTTAATTATGATGTTACAATGTATGGCTAGCAGATGGTAGTTTCCCGGATTCCATTATGATGTCACAATGTATGGTCAGCAGATGGTAGTATCCCGAATTCCATTATGACGCCACAATTTATTGCAAGCAGATTTTAGTATCCCGGATTCCATTATGATTTCACAATGTATGGTCAGCAGATAATAGTATCCATGATTCCATTATGATGTCAAAATGTATGGTTAGCAGATAATAGTATACGGGAATGCATTATGATGTCACAATGTATGGCTAGCAGATGGTAGTATCCCGGATTCCATTATGACGTCACAATGTATGGTCAGCAGATAATAGTATCCCGAATGCCATTATGATGTCACAATGTATGGTCAGCAGATAATGGTATCCAGGATTCCATTATAATGTCACAATTTATTGCAAGCAGATGGTAGTATCTCAGATTCCATTATGATTTCACAATGTATGGTCAGCAGATAATAGTATTTAGGATTCCGTTATGATGTCACAATGTATGGTGAGCAGATGATAGTATCCCTGATTCCATTATGAAGTCACAATGTATGGTCAGCAGATAATAGTATCCAGGATTCCTTTATGATGTCACAATGTATGGCTAGCAGGTGATAGTTTCCCCGATTCCATTATGATGTCACAATGTATGGTCAGCAGAAGGTTAGTATCATTGATTCCATAATGATGTCAAAAGGTATTGTCAGTAGATATTAGAATCAAGGATTCCGTTATGATGTCACAATGAATGGTCAGCAGATGGTAGTATCCCGGAATCCATTATGACATCACAATGTATGGTCAGCAGATGATATCCCGGATTTCATTATTATGTCACAATGTATGTAATCAGATGATATCCCAGATTCCGTTATGATATCACAATGTATTGTCAGTAGATAATAGTATACAAGAATGCATTATGATGTCACAATGTATGGTCATCAGATGGTAGTATCCTGGATTCCATTATGATGTCACAATGTATGGTCAGCAGATACTAGTATCCTGGATTCCATTATGATGTCACAATGTATGGCTAGCAGATAATAGTATTTAGGATTCCATTATGATATCACAATAAATGGTCAGCAGATAATAGTATTCAGGATTCAATTATGATGTCACAATGTGTTGCTAGCAGATGGTAGTATCCCGGAATCAATTATGACGTCACAATGTATGGTCAGCAGATAATAGTATCCATGATTCCATTATGATGTCACAATGTATGGCTAGCAGATGGTAGTATCCCGGATTCCATTATGATGTCACAATGTATGGTCAGCAGATAATAGTATTTAGGATTCCATTATGATGTCACAATGAATGGTTAGCAGATAATAGTATCCAGGATTTAATTATGATATCACAATGTATGGTCAGCAGATGGTAGTATCATGGATTCCATTATGATGTCACAATGTATTATCAGTAGATATTAGTATCCAGGATTCCATTATGATGTCAAAATGTATGGTCATCAGATGATAGTATTCCGGATTCCATTATGATGTCACAATGTATGGTCAGCAGATAATAGTATCCTTGATTCCATTATGATGTCACAATGTATGACTAGCAGATGGTGGTATCCCGGATTCCGTTATGATGTCACAATGTATGGTCAGAAGATAATAGTATATAGGAATGCTTTATGATGTCACAATGTATGGTCAGCAGATACTAGTATCCTGGATTCCATTATGATGTCACAATGTATGGCTAGCAGATGGTAGTATCCCGGATTACATTATGACATCACAATGTATGGTCAGCAGATGAAATACCGGATTCCATTATGACATCACAATGTATGGTCAGCAGATGGTAGTATCCCGGATTCCATTATGACGTCACAATGTATGGTCAGCAGATGGTAGTATCCCGGATTCCATTATGACGTCACAATGTATGGTCAGCAGATAATAGTATCCATGATTTAATTATGATGTTACAATATATGGCTAGCAGATGGTAGTATCCCGGATCCCATTATGATGTCACAATGAATGGTCAGCAGATGATATCCCGAATTCCATTATGACGTCACAATTTATTGCAAGCAGATTTTAGTATCCCGGATTCCATTATGATTTCACAATGTATGGTCAGCATATAATAGTATTTAGGATTCCGTTATGATGTCACAATGTATGGTCAGCAGATGATAGTATCCCGGATTCTATTATGACGTCACAATGTATGGTCAGCAGATAATAGTATCCATGATTCCATTATAATGTCACAATGTATGGGCAGCAGATAATAGTATACGGGAATGCATTATGATGTCACAATGTATGGTCAGCAGATGGTAGTATCCAGGATTCAATTATGATATCACAATGTATGGCTAGCATATGATAGTATCCCAGAATACATTATGACGTTACAATATACGGTCAGCAGATTATAGTATCCCTGATTCCATTATGATGTCACAATGTATGGTCAGCAGATGGTAGTATCATGGATTCCATTATGATGTCACAATGTATTATCAGTAGATATTAGTTTTCAGGATTCCATTATGATGTCACAATGTATTATCAGTAGATATTAGTATCCAGGATTCCATTATGATGTCAAAATGTATGGTCATCAGATGATAGTATTCCGGATTCCATTATGATGTCACAATGTATGGGCAGCAGATAATAGTATACGGGAATGCATTATGATGTCACAATGTATGGTCAGCAGATGGTAGTATCATGGATTCCATTATGATGTCAAAATGTATTGTCAGCAGATAATAGTATCCAGGATTCAATTATGATATCACAATGTATGGCTAGCATATGATAGTATCCCAGAATACATTATGACGTTACAATATACGGTCAGCAGATTATAGTATCCCTGATTCCATTATGATGTCACAATGTATGGTCAGCAGATGGTAGTATCATGGATTCCATTATGATGTCACAATGTATTATCAGTAGATATTAGTTTTCAGGATTCCATTATGATGTCACAATGTATTATCAGTAGATATTAGTATCCAGGATTCCATTATGATGTCAAAATGTATTGTCTGCAGATAATAGTGTCCTTGATTCCATTATGATGTCACAATGTATGGTCAGAAGATAATAGTATATAGGAGTGCTTTATGATGTCACAATGTATGGGCAGCAGATAATAGTATCCAGGGATTCATTATGATGTCACAATTTATGGTCAGCAGATAGTAGTATCACGGATTCCATTATTATGTCACAATGTATAGTCATCAGAAGATAGTATTCCGGATTCCATTATGTTGTCACAATGTATGGTCAGCAGATGGTAGTATCATGGATTCCATTATGATGTCACAATGTATGGTCATCAGAAGATAGTATCCCGTATTCCATTATGATGTTACAATGTATGGTCAGCAGATAATAGTATCCAGGATTCAATTATGATATCACAATGTACGGTCAGCAGATGATAGTATCTCTGATTCCATTATGATGTCACAATGTATGGTCAGCAGATGGTAGTATCATGGATTCCATTATGACGTCACAATGTATGACTAGCAGATCTTAGTATTCCGGATTCCGTTATGATGTCACAATGTATGGTCAGCAGATGGTAGTATCCAGAATTCCATTATGATGTCACAATGTATGGCTATCAGATGGTAGTATCCCGGATTCCATTATGATGTCACAATGTATGGTCAACAGATAAAAGTATTTATGATTCCATTATGATGTCACAATGAATGGTCAGCAGATAATAGTATCCAGAATTCCATTATGATGTCACAATGTTTGGTCAGAAGATAATAGTATATAGTAATGCTTTATGATGTCACAATGTATGGTCAGCAGATACTAGTATCCAGGATTCAATTATGATATCACAATGTATGGCTACCAGATCCCGGATTACATTATGACATCACAATGTATGGTCAGCAGATGATATACCGGATTCCATTATGACGTCAGAATGTATTGTCAGTAGAGATTAGTATCCAGGATTCCATTATGATGTCACAATAAATGGTTAGCAGATAATAGTATCCAGGATTCAATTATGATATCACAATGTATGGTCAGCAGAATATAGTATCCCTGATTCCATTATGAAGTCACAATGTATGGTCAGCAGATGGTAGTATCATGGATTCCATTATGACGTCACAATGTATGGTCAGCAGATGGTAGTATCATGGATTCCATTATGATGTCACAATGTATTGTCAGTAGAAATTAGTATCCAGGATTCCATTATGATGATATCCCGGATTCCATAATGATGTCACAATGTATGGTCATCAGTTAATAGTATCCCGGATTCCATTATGACATCACAATGTATGGCTAGCAGATGGTAGTATACTGGATTCCATTATGATGTTACAATGTATGGTCAGCAGATAATAGTATCCATGATTCCATTATGATGTCACAATGTATGGGCAGCAGATAATAGTATACGGGAATGCATTTTGATGTCACAATGTATAGTCAGCAGATAATAGTATACGAGAATGCATTATGATGTCACAATGTATGGTCAGCAGATGATAGTATCCCGGATTCCATTATGAAGTCCCAATGTATGGTCAGCAGATGGTAGTATCATGGATTCCATTATGATGTCACAATGTATTGTCAGTAGATGTTAGTATCCAGGATTCCATTATGATGTCAAAATGTATTGTCAGCAGATAATAGTATCCAGGATTCAATTATGATATCACAATGTATGGTCTGCAGATAATAGTATCCTTGATTCCATTATGATGTCACAATGTATGGTCAGAAGATAATAGTATATAGGAATGCTTTATGATGTCACAATGTATGGGCAGCAGATAATAGTATCCAGGGATTCATTATGATGTCACAATGTATGGCTAGCAGATGGTAGTATCACGGATTCCATTATTATGTCACAATGTATAGTCATCAGAAGAAAGTATTCCGGATTCCATTATGTTGTCACAATGTATGGTCATCAGAAGATAGTATCCCGGATTCCATAATGATGTCACAATGTAAGGTCAGCAGATAATAGTATCCAGGATTCAATTATGGTATCACAATGTACGGTCAGCAGATGATAGTATCTCTGATTCCATTATGATGTCACAATGTATGGTCAGCAGATGGTAGTATCATGGATTCCATTATGACGTCACAATGTATTAGTAGATATTAGTATCCAGGATTCCATTATAATGTCAAAATGTATGGTCATCAGATGATAGTATTCCGGATTCCATTATGATGTCACAATGTATGGTCAGCAGATAATAGTATCCTTGATTCCATTATGATGTCACAATGTATGACTAGCAGATGGTAGTATCCCGGATTTCGTTATGATGTCACAATGTATGGGCAGCAGATAATAGTATCCAGGGATTCATTATGATGTCACAATTTATGGTCAGCAGATGGTAGTATCACGGATTCCATTATTATGTCACAATGTATAGTCATCAGAAGATAGTATTCCGGATTCCATTATGTTGTCACAATGTATGGTCAGCAGATGGTAGCATCATGGATTCCATTATGATGTCACAATGTATGGTCAGCAGATAATAGTATCCAGGATTCCATTATAATGTCAAAATGTATAGTCATCAGATGATAGTATTCCGGATTCCATTATGATGTCACAATGTATGGTCAGCAGATAATAGTATCCTTGATTCCATTATGATGTCACAATGTATGACTAGCAGATGGTAGTATCCCGGATTCCGTTATGATGTCACAATGTATGGGCAGCAGATAATAGTATCCAGAATTACATTATGATGTCACAATGTATGGCTAGCAGATGGTAGTATCACGGATTCCATTATTATGTCACAATGTATAGTCATCAGAAGATAGTATTCCAGATTCCATTATGGTGTCACAATGTATGGTCAGCAGATGGTAGTATCATGGATTCCATTATGATGTCACAATGTATGGTCATCAATAGATAGTATCCCGGATTCCATTATGATGTCACAATGTATGGTCAGCAGATAATAGTATCCAGGATTCAATTATGATATCACAATGTACGGTCAGCATATGATAGTATCTCTGATTCCATTATGATGTCACAATGTATGGTCATCAGATGGTAGTATCATGGATTCCATTATGACGTCACAATGTATTATCAGTAGATATTAGTATCCAGGATTCCATTATGATGTCAAAATGTATGGTCATCAGATGATAGTATTCCGGATTCCATTATGATGTCACAATGTATGGTCAGCAGATAATAGTATCCTTGATTCCATTATGATGTCACAATGTATGACTAGCAGATGGTAGTATCCCGGATTTTGTTATGATGTCACAATGTATGGGCAGCAGATAATAGTATCCAGGGATTCATTATGATGTCACAATGTATGGTCAGCAGATGGTAGTATCCAGAATTCCATTATGATGTCACAATGTATGGCTATCAGATGGTAGTATCCCGGATTCCATTATGATGTCACAATGTATGGTCAGAAGATAATAGTATATAGGAATGCTTTATGATGTCACAATGTATGGTCAGCAGATGGTAGTATCACGGATTCCATTATTATGTCACACTGTATAGTCATGAGAAGATAGTATTCCGGATATCATTATGTTGTCACAATGTATGGTCAGCAGATGGTAGTATCCCGGATTCCATTATGATGTCACAATGTATGGTCAGCAGATGATAGTATCTCTGATTCCATTATGATGTCACAATGTATGGTCAGCAGATGGTAGTATCATGGAATCGATTATGACATCACAATGTATTATCAGTAGATATTAGTATCCCGGATTCCATTATGATGTCACAATATATGGTCAGCAGATAATAGTATCCTTGATTCCATTATGATGTCACAATGTATGACTAGCAGATGGTAGTATCCCGGATTTCATTATGACATCACAATGTATAATCAGCAGATGATAGTATCCCAGATTCCATTATAAAGACACAATGTATGGTCAGCAGATGGTAGTATCATGGATTCCATTATGATGTCAAAATATATTGTCAGTAGATATTAGTATCCAGGATTCCATTATGATGCTACAATGAATGGTTAGCAGATAATAGTATCCAGGATTCAATTATGATATCACAATGTATGGCTAGCATATGATAGTATCCCAGAATACATTATGACGTTACAATGTACGGTCAGCAGATGATAGTATCCCTGATTCCATTATGATGTCACAATGTATTATCAGTAGATATTAGTATCCAGGATTCCATTATGATGTCACAATTTATGGTCATCAGATGATAGTATTCCGGATTCCATTATGACGTCACAATGTATGGTCAGCAGATAATAGTATCCTTGATTCCATTATGATGTCACAATGTATGACTAGCAGATGGTGGTATCCCGGATTCCGTTATGATGTCACAATGTATGGTCAGAAGATAATAGTATATAGGAATGCTTTATGATGTCACAATGTATGGGCAGCAGATAATAGTATCCAGGGTTTCATTATGATGTCACAATGTATGGTCAGCAGATGGTAGTATCCCGAATTCCATTATGACGCCACAATTTATTGCAAGCAGATTTTAGTATCCCGGATTCCATTATGATTTCACAATGTATGGTCAGCAGATAATAGAATCCATGATTACATTATGATGTCAAAATGTATGGTTAGCAGATAATAGTATACGGGAATGCATTATGATGTCACAATGTATGGCTAGCAGATGGTAGTATCCCGGATTCCATTATGACGTCACAATGTATGGTCAGCAGATAATAGTATCCTGAATGCCATTATGATGTCACAATGTATGGTCAGCAGATAATGGTATCCAGGATTCCATTATAATGTCACAATTTATTGCAAGCAGATGGTAGTATCTCAGATTCCATTATGATTTCACAATGTATGGTCAGCAGATAATAGTATTTAGGATTCCGTTATGATGTCACAATGTACGGTCAGCAGATGATAGTATCCCTGATTCCATTATGAAGTCACAATGTATGGTCAGCAGATAATAGTATCCAGGATTCCTTTATGATGTCACAATGTATGGCTAGCAGGTGATAGTTTCCCCGATTCCATTATGATGTCACAATGTATGGTCAGCAGAAGGTTAGTATCATTGATTCCATAATGATGTCAAAAGGTATTGTCAGTAGATATTAGAATCAAGGAATCCGTTATGATGTCACAATGAATGGTCAGCAGATGGTAGTATCCCGGATTCCATTATGACATCACAATGTATGGTCAGCATATGATATCCCGGATTTCATTATTATGTCACAATGTATGTAATCAGATGATATCCCAGATTCCGTTATGATATCACAATGTATTGTCAGTAGATAATAGTATACAAGAATGCATTATGATGTCACAATGTATGGTCAGCAGATTATAGTATCCTGGATTCCATTATGATGTCACAATGTATGGTCAGCAGATACTAGTATCCTGGATTCCATTATGATGTCACAATGTATGGCTAGCAGATAATAGTATTTAGGATTCCATTATGATATCACAATAAATGGTCAGCAGATAATAGTATTCAGGATTCAATTATGATGTCACAATGTATGGCTAGCAGATGGTAGTATCCCGGAATCAATTATGACGTCACAATGTATGGTCAGCAGATAATAGTATCCATGATTCCATTATGATGTCACAATGTATGGCTAGCAGATGATAGTTTCCCCGATTCCATTATGATGTCACAATGTATGGTCAGCAGAAGGTTAGTATCATTGATTCCATTATGATGTCACAATGTATGGTCAGCAGATAATAGTATCCAGGATTCCACTATAATGTCACAATGTGTTGCTAGCAGATGATAGTATCCCCGATCCCATTATGACGTCACAATGTATGGTCAGCAGATGATAGTATCCCGGATTCCATTATGATGTCACAATGAATGGTTAGCAGATAATAGTATCCAGGTTTCAATTATTATATCACAATGTATGGCTAGCATATGATAGTATCCCAGATTACATTATGACGTTACAATGTACGGTCAGCAGATGATAGTATCCCTGATTCCATTATAAAGTCACAATGTATAGTCAGCAGATGGTAGTATCATGGATTCCATTATGATGTCACAATGTATTGTCAGTAGATATTAGTATCCAGGATTCCATTATAAAGTCACAATGTATAGTCAGCAGATGGTAGTATCATGGATACCATTATGATGTCACAATGTTTAGTCAGCAGATAATAGTATCCTTGATTCCATTATGATGTAACAATGCATGACTAGCAGATGGTGGTATCCCGGATTCCATTATGATGTCACAATGTATGGTCAGAAGATGGTAGTATATGGGAATGCTTTATGATGTCACAATGTATGGGCATCAGATAATAGTATCCAGGGTTTCATTATGATGTCACAATGTATGGTCAGCAGATACTAGTATCCAGAATTCCATTATGATGTTACAATGTATGGCTAGCAGATGGTAGTATCCCGGATTCCATTATGACGTCACAATGTATGGTTAGCAGATGATAGTATCCAGGATTCCATTATGACGTCACAATGTATGGTCAGCAGATAGTAGTATCCCGGATTCCATTATGACGTCACAATGTATGGTCAGCAGATAATAATATCCATGATTTAATTATGATGTTACAATGTATGGCTAGCAGATGGTAGTTTCCCGGATTCCATTATGATGTCACAATGTATGGTCAGCAGATGGTAGTATCCCGAATTCCATTATGACGCCACAATTTATTGCAAGCAGATTTTAGTATCCCGGATTCCATTATGATTTCACAATGTATGGTCAGCAGATAATAGTATCCATGATTCCATTATGATGTCAAAATGTATGGTTAGCAGATAATAGTATACGGGAATGCATTATGATGTCACAATGTATGGCTAGCAGATGGTAGTATCCCGGATTCCATTAGGACGTCACAATGTACGGTCAGCAGAAAATAGTATCCCGAATGCCATTATGATGTCACAATGTATGGTCAGCAGATAATGGTATCCAGGATTCCATTATAATGTCACAATTTATTGCAAGCAGATGGTAGTATCTCAGATTCCATTATGATTTCACAATGTATGGTCAGCAGATAATAGTATTTAGGATTCCGTTATGATGTCACAATGTATGGTGAGCAGATGATAGTATCCCTGATTCCATTATGAAGTCACAATGTATGGTCAGCAGATAATAGTATCCAGGATTCCTTTATGATGTCACAATGTATGGCTAGCAGGTGATAGTTTCCCCGATTCCATTATGATGTCACAATGTATGGTCAGCAGAAGGTTAGTATCATTGATTCCATAATGATGTCAAAAGGTATTGTCAGTAGATATTAGAATCAAGGATTCCGTTATGATGTCACAATGAATGGTCAGCAGATGGTAGTATCCCGGAATCCATTATGACATCACAATGTATGGTCAGCAGATGATATCCCGGATTTCATTATTATGTCACAATGTATGTAATCAGATGATATCCCAGATTCCGTTATGATATCACAATGTATTGTCAGTAGATAATAGTATACAAGAATGCATTATGATGTCACAATGTATGGTCATCAGATGGTAGTATCCTGGATTCCATTATGATGTCACAATGTATGGTCAGCAGATACTAGTATCCTGGATTCCATTATGATGTCACAATGTATGGCTAGCAGATAATAGTATTTAGGATTCCATTATGATATCACAATAAATGGTCAGCAGATAATAGTATTCAGGATTCAATTATGATGTCACAATGTATGGCTAGCAGATGGTAGTATCCCGGAATCAATTATGACGTCACAATGTATGGTCAGCAGATAATAGTATCCATGATTCCATTATGATGTCACAATGTATGGCTAGCAGATGGTAGTATCCCGGATTCCATTATGATGTCACAATGTATGGTCAGCAGATAATAGTATTTAGGATTCCATTATGATGTCACAATGAATGGTTAGCAGATAATAGTATCCAGGATTTAATTATGATATCACAATGTATGGTCAGCAGATGGTAGTATCATGGATTCCATTATGATGTCACAATGTATTATCAGTAGATATTAGTATCCAGGATTCCATTATGATGTCAAAATGTATGGTCATCAGATGATAGTATTCCGGATTCCATTATGATGTCACAATGTATGGTCAGCAGATAATAGTATCCTTGATTCCATTATGATGTCACAATGTATGACTAGCAGATGGTGGTATCCCGGATTCCGTTATGATGTCACAATGTATGGTCAGAAGATAATAGTATATAGGAATGCTTTATGATGTCACAATGTATGGTCAGCAGATACTAGTATCCTGGATTCCATTATGATGTCACAATGTATGGCTAGCAGATGGTAGTATCCCGGATTACATTATGACATCACAATGTATGGTCAGCAGATGAAATACCGGATTCCATTATGACATCACAATGTATGGTCAGCAGATGGTAGTATCCCGGATTCCATTATGACGTCACAATGTATGGTCAGCAGATGGTAGTATCCCGGATTCCATTATGACGTCACAATGTATGGTCAGCAGATAATAGTATCCATGATTTAATTATGATGTTACAATATATGGCTAGCAGATGGTAGTATCCCGGATCCCATTATGATGTCACAATGAATGGTCAGCAGATGATATCCCGAATTCCATTATGACGTCACAATTTATTGCAAGCAGATTTTAGTATCCCGGATTCCATTATGATTTCACAATGTATGGTCAGCATATAATAGTATTTAGGATTCCGTTATGATGTCACAATGTATGGTCAGCAGATGATAGTATCCCGGATTCTATTATGACGTCACAATGTATGGTCAGCAGATAATAGTATCCATGATTCCATTATAATGTCACAATGTATGGGCAGCAGATAATAGTATACGGGAATGCATTATGATGTCACAATGTATGGTCAGCAGATGGTAGTATCCAGGATTCAATTATGATATCACAATGTATGGCTAGCATATGATAGTATCCCAGAATACATTATGACGTTACAATATACGGTCAGCAGATTATAGTATCCCTGATTCCATTATGATGTCACAATGTATGGTCAGCAGATGGTAGTATCATGGATTCCATTATGATGTCACAATGTATTATCAGTAGATATTAGTTTTCAGGATTCCATTATGATGTCACAATGTATTATCAGTAGATATTAGTATCCAGGATTCCATTATGATGTCAAAATGTATGGTCATCAGATGATAGTATTCCGGATTCCATTATGATGTCACAATGTATGGGCAGCAGATAATAGTATACGGGAATGCATTATGATGTCACAATGTATGGTCAGCAGATGGTAGTATCATGGATTCCATTATGATGTCAAAATGTATTGTCAGCAGATAATAGTATCCAGGATTCAATTATGATATCACAATGTATGGCTAGCATATGATAGTATCCCAGAATACATTATGACGTTACAATATACGGTCAGCAGATTATAGTATCCCTGATTCCATTATGATGTCACAATGTATGGTCAGCAGATGGTAGTATCATGGATTCCATTATGATGTCACAATGTATTATCAGTAGATATTAGTTTTCAGGATTCCATTATGATGTCACAATGTATTATCAGTAGATATTAGTATCCAGGATTCCATTATGATGTCAAAATGTATGGTCATCAGATGATAGTATTCCGGATTCCATTATGATGTCACAATGTATTGTCTGCAGATAATAGTGTCCTTGATTCCATTATGATGTCACAATGTATGGTCAGAAGATAATAGTATATAGGAGTGCTTTATGATGTCACAATGTATGGGCAGCAGATAATAGTATCCAGGGATTCATTATGATGTCACAATTTATGGTCAGCAGATAGTAGTATCACGGATTCCATTATTATGTCACAATGTATAGTCATCAGAAGATAGTATTCCGGATTCCATTATGTTGTCACAATGTATGGTCAGCAGATGGTAGTATCATGGATTCCATTATGATGTCACAATGTATGGTCATCAGAAGATAGTATCCCGTATTCCATTATGATGTTACAATGTATGGTCAGCAGATAATAGTATCCAGGATTCAATTATGATATCACAATGTACGGTCAGCAGATGATAGTATCTCTGATTCCATTATGATGTCACAATGTATGGTCAGCAGATGGTAGTATCATGGATTCCATTATGACGTCACAATGTATGACTAGCAGATCTTAGTATTCCGGATTCCGTTATGATGTCACAATGTATGGTCAGCAGATGGTAGTATCCAGAATTCCATTATGATGTCACAATGTATGGCTATCAGATGGTAGTATCCCGGATTCCATTATGATGTCACAATGTATGGTCAACAGATAAAAGTATTTATGATTCCATTATGATGTCACAATGAATGGTCAGCAGATAATAGTATCCAGAATTCCATTATGATGTCACAATGTTTGGTCAGAAGATAATAGTATATAGTAATGCTTTATGATGTCACAATGTATGGTCAGCAGATACTAGTATCCAGGATTCAATTATGATATCACAATGTATGGCTACCAGATCCCGGATTACATTATGACATCACAATGTATGGTCAGCAGATGATATACCGGATTCCATTATGACGTCAGAATGTATTGTCAGTAGAGATTAGTATCCAGGATTCCATTATGATGTCACAATAAATGGTTAGCAGATAATAGTATCCAGGATTCAATTATGATATCACAATGTATGGTCAGCAGAATATAGTATCCCTGATTCCATTATGAAGTCACAATGTATGGTCAGCAGATGGTAGTATCATGGATTCCATTATGACGTCACAATGTATGGTCAGCAGATGGTAGTATCATGGATTCCATTATGATGTCACAATGTATTGTCAGTAGAAATTAGTATCCAGGATTCCATTATGATGATATCCCGGATTCCATAATGATGTCACAATGTATGGTCATCAGTTAATAGTATCCCGGATTCCATTATGACATCACAATGTATGGCTAGCAGATGGTAGTATACTGGATTCCATTATGATGTTACAATGTATGGTCAGCAGATAATAGTATCCATGATTCCATTATGATGTCACAATGTATGGGCAGCAGATAATAGTATACGGGAATGCATTTTGATGTCACAATGTATAGTCAGCAGATAATAGTATACGAGAATGCATTATGATGTCACAATGTATGGTCAGCAGATGATAGTATCCCGGATTCCATTATGAAGTCCCAATGTATGGTCAGCAGATGGTAGTATCATGGATTCCATTATGATGTCACAATGTATTGTCAGTAGATGTTAGTATCCAGGATTCCATTATGATGTCAAAATGTATTGTCAGCAGATAATAGTATCCAGGATTCAATTATGATATCACAATGTATGGTCTGCAGATAATAGTATCCTTGATTCCATTATGATGTCACAATGTATGGTCAGAAGATAATAGTATATAGGAATTCTTTATGATGTCACAATGTATGGGCAGCAGATAATAGTATCCAGGGATTCATTATGATGTCACAATGTATGGCTAGCAGATGGTAGTATCACGGATTCCATTATTATGTCACAATGTATAGTCATCAGAAGAAAGTATTCCGGATTCCATTATGTTGTCACAATGTATGGTCATCAGAAGATAGTATCCCGGATTCCATAATGATGTCACAATGTAAGGTCAGCAGATAATAGTATCCAGGATTCAATTATGGTATCACAATGTACGGTCAGCAGATGATAGTATCTCTGATTCCATTATGATGTCACAATGTATGGTCAGCAGATGGTAGTATCATGGATTCCATTATGACGTCACAATGTATTATCAGTAGATATTAGTATCCAGGATTCCATTATAATGTCAAAATGTATGGTCATCAGATGATAGTATTCCGGATTCCATTATGATGTCACAATGTATGGTCAGCAGATAATAGTATCCTTGATTCCATTATGATGTCACAATGTATGACTAGCAGATGGTAGTATCCCGGATTTCGTTATGATGTCACAATGTATGGGCAGCAGATAATAGTATCCAGGGATTCATTATGATGTCACAATTTATGGTCAGCAGATGGTAGTATCACGGATTCCATTATTATGTCACAATGTATAGTCATCAGAAGATAGTATTCCGGATTCCATTATGTTGTCACAATGTATGGTCAGCAGATGGTAGCATCATGGATTCCATTATGATGTCACAATGTATGGTCAGCAGATAATAGTATCCAGGATTCCATTATAATGTCAAAATGTATAGTCATCAGATGATAGTATTCCGCATTCCATTATGATGTCACAATGTATGGTCAGCAGATAATAGTATCCTTGATTCCATTATGATGTCACAATGTATGACTAGCAGATGGTAGTATCCCGGATTCCGTTATGATGTCACAATGTATGGGCAGCAGATAATAGTATCCAGAATTACATTATGATGTCACAATGTATGGCTAGCAGATGGTAGTATCACGGATTCCATTATTATGTCACAATGTATAGTCATCAGAAGATAGTATTCCAGATTCCATTATGGTGTCACAATGTATGGTCAGCAGATGGTAGTATCATGGATTCCATTATGATGTCACAATGTATGGTCATCAATAGATAGTATCCCGGATTCCATTATGATGTCACAATGTATGGTCAGCAGATAATAGTATCCAGGATTCAATTATGATATCACAATGTACGGTCAGCATATGATAGTATCTCTGATTCCATTATGATGTCACAATGTATGGTCATCAGATGGTAGTATCATGGATTCCATTATGACGTCACAATGTATTATCAGTAGATATTAGTATCCAGGATTCCATTATGATGTCAAAATGTATGGTCATCAGATGATAGTATTCCGGATTCCATTATGATGTCACAATGTATGGTCAGCAGATAATAGTATCCTTGATTCCATTATGATGTCACAATGTATGACTAGCAGATGGTAGTATCCCGGATTTTGTTATGATGTCACAATGTATGGGCAGCAGATAATAGTATCCAGGGATTCATTATGATGTCACAATGTATGGTCAGCAGATGGTAGTATCCAGAATTCCATTATGATGTCACAATGTATGGCTATCAGATGGTAGTATCCCGGATTCCATTATGATGTCACAATGTATGGTCAGAAGATAATAGTATATAGGAATGCTTTATGATGTCACAATGTATGGTCAGCAGATGGTAGTATCACGGATTCCATTATTATGTCACACTGTATAGTCATGAGAAGATAGTATTCCGGATATCATTATGTTGTCACAATGTATGGTCAGCAGATGGTAGTATCCCGGATTCCATTATGATGTCACAATGTATGGTCAGCAGATGATAGTATCTCTGATTCCATTATGATGTCACAATGTATGGTCAGCAGATGGTAGTATCATGGAATCGATTATGACTAGGGATGAGCGAACTCGAACTGTATAGTTCGGGTTCGTACCGAATTTTGGGGTGTCCGTGACACGGACCCGAACCCGGACATTTTCGTAAAAGTCCGGGTTCGGGTTCGTTGTTCGTCGCTTTCTTGGCGCTTTTGTGACGCTTTCTTGGCGCTTTTTGAAAGGCTGCAAAGCAGCCAATCAACAAGCGTCATACTACTTGCCCCAAGAGGCCATCACAGCCATGCCTACTATTGGCATGGCTGTGATTGGCCAGAGCACCATGTGACCCAGCCTCTATTTAAGCTGGAGTCACATAGCGCCGCCCGTCACTCTGCTCTGATTAGCGTAGGGAGAGGTTGCGGCTGCGACAGTAGGGCGAGATTAGGCAGATTAACTCCTCCAAAGGACTTGATTAACTGATCGATCTGCAGCTGTGGATCATTGAGCTGCTGATCCTCAATTGCTCACTGTTTTTAGGCTGCACAGACCGTTTGTCAGTCTCATTTTTCTGGGGTGATCGGCGGCCATTTTGTGTCTTGTGGTGCGCCAGCACAAGCTGCGACCAAGTGCATTTAACCCTCAATGGTGTGGTTGTTTTTTGGCTAAAGCC
This sequence comes from Bufo gargarizans, assembly GCF_014858855.1. NCBI lineage: Eukaryota > Metazoa > Chordata > Amphibia > Anura > Bufonidae > Bufo > Bufo gargarizans. Next base: position 110,801,025 of record NC_058084.1, on the reverse strand, counting down.
TACATCAGGGTGAAGCTGTCACACCAAGTGCATTTATCCAGCAATAGTCTGTTCATTTTTTGGCCATATACAAAATCAGGGGCAAGCTGCGCCTGTCACCAAGTGCATTTAACCCTCAATGGTGTGGTTGTTTTTTGGCTAAAGCCTACATCAGGGTGAAGCTGTCACACCAAGTGCATTTAACCAGCAATAGTCTGTTTATTTTTTGGCCATATCCCAGTCTAATTCTGTCACTAAATCCATACCGGTCACCCAGCGCCTAAATACTAGGCCTCAAATTTATATCCAGCTAAATCTGTCCCTAGTGCTGTAGCTGGGCGAGTTATTTAGTGTCCGTTCAAGCACATTTCTTGTTCTGGGTTGAAATACAATTCCCAATTTAGCAATTTCATAATTTAGTGGTTCCTGCTATATCAGAGCTATTTGAAATCTATCCCAAAAAGGGTATATAATATTGAAGGTGCACATTGGGTCATTCAGAATAACTTCACACACACCCGCTACTGTGTATTTCCAAGTCTAATTCTGTCACTAAACCCATACCTGTCACCCAGCGCCTAAATACTAGGCCTCAAATTTAAATCCCTCTAAATCTCTCGTTACCGCTGTACTGTTGTTGCTGGGCAAGATATTTAGTGTCCGTCAAAGCACATTTTTTGTTCTGGGTTGAAGTACAATTCCCAATTTAGCAATTTCATAATTTAGTGGTTTCTGCTATATCAGAGCTATTTGAAATCTATCCCTAAAAGGGTATATAATATTGAAGGTGCACATAGGGTCATTCAGAATAACTTCACACACACGCTTCTGTGCATTTCCAAGTCTAATTCTGTCACTAAATCCATACCGGTGACCCAGCGCCTAAATACTAGGCCTCAAATTTAAATCCCTCTAAATCTCTCGTTACCCACCGCTGTACTGTTGTTGCTGGGCAAGATATTTAGTGTCCGTCAAAGCACATTTTTTGTTCTGGGTTGAAGTACAATTCCCAATTTAGCAATTTCATAATTTAGTGGTTTCTGCTATATCAGAGCTATTTGAAATCTATCCCTAAAAGGGTATATAATATTGAAGGTGCACATAGGGTCATTCAGAATAACTTCACACACACGCTTCTGTGCATTTCCAAGTCTAATTCTGTCACTAAATCCATACCGGTGACCCAGCGCCTAAATACTAGGCCTCAAATTTAAATCCCTCTAAATCTCTCGTTACCCACCGCTGTACTGTTGTTGCTGGGCAAGATATTTAGTGTCCGTCAAAGCACATTTTTTGTTCTGGGTTGAAGTACAATTCCCAATTTAGCAATTTCATAATTTAGTGGTTTCTGCTATATCAGAGCTATTTGAAATCTATCCCTAAAAGGGTATATAATATTGAAGGTGCACATAGGGTCATTCAGAATAACTTCACACACACGCTTCTGTGCATTTCCAAGTCTAATTCTGTCACTAAATCCATACCGGTGACCCAGCGCCTAAATACTAGGCCTCAAATTTAAATCCCTCTAAATCTCTCGTTACCCACCGCTGTACTGTTGTTGCTGGGCAAGATATTTAGTGTCCGTCAAAGCACAGGTTTTTGTTCTGGGTTGAAGTACAATTCCCAATTTAGCAATTTCATAATTTAGTGGTTTCTGCTATATCAGAGCTATTTGAAATCTATCCCTAAAAGGGTATATAATATTGAAGGTGCACATAGGGTCATTCAGAATAACTTCACACACACGCTTCTGTGCATTTCCAAGTCTAATTCTGTCACTAAATCCATACCGGTGACCCAGCGCCTAAATACTAGGCCTCAAATTTAAATCCCTCTAAATCTCTCGTTACCCACCGCTGTACTGTTGTTGCTGGGCAAGATATTTAGTGTCCGTCAAAGCACATTTTTTGTTCTGGGTTGAAGTACAATTCCCAATTTAGCAATTTCATAATTTAGTGGTTTCTGCTATATCAGAGCTATTTGAAATCTATCCCTAAAAGGGTATATAATATTGAAGGTGCACATAGGGTCATTCAGAATAACTTCACACACACGCTTCTGTGCATTTCCAAGTCTAATTCTGTCACTAAATCCATACCGGTGACCCAGCGCCTAAATACTAGGCCTCAAATTTAAATCCCTCTAAATCTCTCGTTACCCACCGCTGTACTGTTGTTGCTGGGCAAGATATTTAGTGTCCGTCAAAGCACATTTTTTGTTCTGGGTTGAAGTACAATTCCCAATTTAGCAATTTCATAATTTAGTGGTTTCTGCTATATCAGAGCTATTTGAAATCTATCCCTAAAAGGGTATATAATATTGAAGGTGCACATAGGGTCATTCAGAATAACTTCACACACACGCTTCTGTGCATTTCCAAGTCTAATTCTGTCACTAAATCCATACCGGTGACCCAGCGCCTAAATACTAGGCCTCAAATTTAAATCCCTCTAAATCTCTCGTTACCCACCGCTGTACTGTTGTTGCTGGGCAAGATATTTAGTGTCCGTCAAAGCACATTTTTTGTTCTGGGTTGAAGTACAATTCCCAATTTAGCAATTTCATAATTTAGTGGTTTCTGCTATATCAGAGCTATTTGAAATCTATCCCAAAAAGGGTATATAATATTCAAGGTGCACATTGGGTCATTCAGAATAACTTCACACACACGCTTCTGTGCATTTCCAAGTCTAATTCTGTCACTAAATCCATACCGGTGACCCAGCGCCTAAATACTAGGCCTCAAATTTAAATCCCTCTAAATCTCTCGTTACCCACCGCTGTACTGTTGTTGCTGGGCAAGATATTTAGTGTCCGTCAAAGCACATTTTTTGTTCTGGGTTGAAGTACAATTCCCAATTTAGCAATTTCATAATTTAGTGGTTTCTGCTATATCAGAGCTATTTGAAATCTATCCCTAAAAGGGTATATAATATTGAAGGTGCACATAGGGTCATTCAGAATAACTTCACACACACGCTTCTGTGCATTTCCAAGTCTAATTCTGCCACTAAATCCATACCGGTGACCCAGCGCCTAAATACTAGGCCTCAAATTTAAATCCCTCTAAATCTCTCGTTACCCACCGCTGTACTGTTGTTGCTGGGCAAGATATTTAGTGTCCGTCAAAGCACATTTTTGTTCTGGGTTGAAGTACAATTCCCAATTTAGCAATTTCATAATTTAGTGGTTCCTGCTATATCAGAGCTATTTGAAATCTATCCCAAAAAGGGTATATAATATTCAAGGTGCACATTGGGTCATTCAGAATAACTTCACACACACGCTTCTGTGCATTTCCAAGTCTAATTCTGTCACTAAATCCATACCGGTGACCCAGCGCCTAAATACTAGGCCTCAAATTTAAATCCCTCTAAATCTCTCGTTACCCACCGCTGTACTGTTGTTGCTGGGCAAGATATTTAGTGTCCGTCAAAGCACATTTTTTGTTCTGGGTTGAAGTACAATTCCCAATTTAGCAATTTCATAATTTAGTGGTTTCTGCTATATCAGAGCTATTTGAAATCTATCCCTAAAAGGGTATATAATATTGAAGGTGCACATAGGGTCATTCAGAATAACTTCACACACACGCTTCTGTGCATTTCCAAGTCTAATTCTGTCACTAAATCCATACCGGTGACCCAGCGCCTAAATACTAGGCCTCAAATTTAAATCCCTCTAAATCTCTCGTTACCCACCGCTGTACTGTTGTTGCTGGGCAAGATATTTAGTGTCCGTCAAAGCACATTTTTTGTTCTGGGTTGAAGTACAATTCCCAATTTAGCAATTTCATAATTTAGTGGTTTCTGCTATATCAGAGCTATTTGAAATCTATCCCTAAAAGGGTATATAATATTGAAGGTGCACATAGGGTCATTCAGAATAACTTCACACACACGCTTCTGTGCATTTCCAAGTCTAATTCTGTCACTAAATCCATACCGGTGACCCAGCGCCTAAATACTAGGCCTCAAATTTAAATCCCTCTAAATCTCTCGTTACCCACCGCTGTACTGTTGTTGCTGGGCAAGATATTTAGTGTCCGTCAAAGCACATTTTTTGTTCTGGGTTGAAGTACAATTCCCAATTTAGCAATTTCATAATTTAGTGGTTCCTGCTATATCAGAGCTATTTGAAATCTATCCCTAAAAGGGTATATAATATTGAAGGTGCACATAGGGTCATTCAGAATAACTTCACACACACGCTTCTGTGCATTTCCAAGTCTAATTCTGTCACTAAATCCATACCGGTGACCCAGCGCCTAAATACTAGGCCTCAAATTTAAATCCCTCTAAATCTCTCGTTACCCACCGCTGTACTGTTGTTGCTGGGCAAGATATTTAGTGTCCGTCAAAGCACATTTTTTGTTCTGGGTTGAAGTACAATTCCCAATTTAGCAATTTCATAATTTAGTGGTTTCCTGCTATATCAGAGCTATTTGAAATCTATCCCTAAAAGGGTATATAATATTCAAGGTGCACATTGGGTCATTCAGAATAACTTCACACACACGCTTCTGTGCATTTCCAAGTCTAATTCTGTCACTAAATCCATACCGGTCACCCAGCGCCTAAATACTAGGCCTCAAATTTATATCCCGCTGAATTTGAATACAATACATTGGGCCAAATAATATATTTGTTGTTGTGGTGAACCATAACAATGAGAAAAACATCTAGTAAGGGACGCGGACGTGGACATGGTCGTGGTGGTGTTAGTGGACCCTCTGGTGCTGGGAGAGGACGTGGCCGTTCTGCCACATCCACACGTCCTAGTGTACCAACTACCTCAGGTCCCAGTAGCCGCCAGAATTTACAGCGATATATGGTGGGGCCCAATGCCGTTCTAAGGATGGTAAGGCCTGAGCAGGTACAGGCATTAGTCAATTGGGTGGCCGACAGTGGATCCAGCACGTTCACATTATCTCCCACCCAGTCTTCTGCAGAAAGCGCACAGATGGCGCCTGAAAACCAACCCCATCAGTCTGTCACATCACCCCCATGCATACCAGGGAAACTGTCTCAGCCTCAAGTTATGCAGCAGTCTCTTATGCTGTTTGAAGACTCCGCTGGCAGGGTTTCCCAAGGGCATCCACCTAGCCCTTCCCCAGCGGTGAAAGACATAGAATGCACTGACGCACAACCACTTATGTTTCCTGATGATGAGGACATGGGAATACCACCTCAGCATGTCTCTGATGATGACGAAACACAGGTGCCAACTGCTGCGTCTTTCTGCAGTGTGCAGACTGAACAGGAGGTCAGGGATCAAGACTGGGTGGAAGACGATGCAGGGGACGATGAGGTCCTAGACCCCACATGGAATGAAGGTCGTGCCACTGACTTTCACAGTTCGGAGGAAGAGGCAGTGGTGAGACCGAGCCAACAGCGTAGCAAAAGAGGGAGCAGTGGGCAAAAGCAGAACACCCGCCGCCAAGAGACTCCGCCTGCTACTGACCGCCGCCATCTGGGACCGAGCACCCCAAAGGCAGCTTCAAGGAGTTCCCTGGCATGGCACTTCTTCAAACAATGTGCTGACGACAAGACCCGAGTGGTTTGCACGCTGTGCCATCAGAGCCTGAAGCGAGGCATTAACGTTCTGAACCTGAGCACAACCTGCATGACCAGGCACCTGCATGCAAAGCATGAACTGCAGTGGAGTAAACACCTTAAAACCAAGGAAGTCACTCAGGCTCCCCCTGCTACCTCTTCTGCTGCTGCCGCCTCGGCCTATTCTGCTGCTGCCGCCTCGGCCTCTTCCTCCGCCTCTGGAGGAACGTTGGCACCTGCCGCCCAGCAAACAGGGGATGTACCACCAACACCACCACCACCACCTCCGTCACCAAGCGTCTCAACCATGTCACACGCCAGCGTTCAGCTCTCCATCTCACAAACATTTGATAGAAAGCGTAAATTCCCACCTAGCCACCCTCGATCCCTGGCCCTGAATGCCAGCATTTCTAAACTACTGGCCTATGAAATGCTGTCATTTAGGCTGGTGGACACAGACAGCTTCAAACAGCTCATGTCGCTTGCTGTCCCACAGTATGTTGTTCCCAGCCGGCACTACTTCTCCAAGAGAGCCGTGCCTTCCCTGCACAACCAAGTATCCGATAAAATCAAGTGTGCACTGCGCAACGCCATCTGTAGCAAGGTCCACCTAACCACAGATACGTGGACCAGTAAGCACGGCCAGGGACGCTATATCTCCCTAACTGCACACTGGGTAAATGTAGTGGCAGCTGGGCCCCAGGCGGAGAGCTGTTTGGCGCACGTCCTTCCGCCGCCAAGGATCGCAGGGCAACATTCTTTGCCTCCTGTTGCCACCTCCTCCTTCTCGGCTTCCTCCTCCTCTTCTTCCACCTGCTCATCCAGTCAGCCACACACCTTCACCACCAACTTCAGCACAGCCCGGGGTAAACGTCAGCAGGCCATTCTGAAACTCATATGTTTGGGGGACAGGCCCCACACCGCACAGGAGTTGTGGCGGGGTATTGAACAACAGACCGACGAGTGGTTGCTGCCGGTGAGCCTCAAGCCCGGCCTGGTGGTGTGTGATAATGGGCGAAATCTCGTTGCAGCTCTGGGACTAGCCAATTTGACGCACATCCCTTGCTTGGCGCATGTGCTGAATTTGGTGGTGCAGAAGTTCATTCACAACTACCCCGACATGTCAGAGCTGCTGCATAAAGTGCGGGCCGTCTGTTCGCGCTTCCGGCGTTCACATCCTGCTGCTGCTCGCCTGTCTGCGCTACAGCGTAACTTCGGCCTTCCCGCTCACCGCCTCATATGCGACGTGCCCACCAGGTGGAACTCCACCTTGCACATGCTGGACAGACTGTGCGAGCAGCAGCAGGCCATAGTGGAGTTTCAGCTGCAGCACGCACGGGTCAGTCGCACTACAGAACAGCACCACTTCACCACCAATGACTGGGCCTCCATGCGAGACCTGTGTGCCCTGTTGCGCTGTTTCGAGTACTCCACCAACATGGCCAGTGGCGATGACACCGTTATCAGCGTTACAATACCACTTCTATGTCTCCTTGAGAAAACACTTAGGGCGATGATGGAAGAGGAGGTGGCCCAGGAGGAGGAGGAGGAGGAGGAAGAGGGGTCATTTTTAGCACTTTCAGGCCAGTCTCTTCGAAGTGACTCAGAGGGAGGTTTTTGGCAACAGCAGAGGCCAGGTACAAATGTGGCCAGCCAGGGCCCACTACTGGAGGACGAGGAGGACGAGGATGAGGAGGAGGTGGAGGAGGATGAGGATGAAGCATGGTCACAGCGGGGTGGCACCCAACGCAGCTCGGGTCCATCACTGGTGCGTGGCTGGGGGGAAAGGCAGGACGATGACGATACGCCTCCCACAGAGGACAGCTTGTCCTTACCCCTGGGCAGCCTGGCACACATGAGCGACTACATGCTGCAGTGCCTGCGCAACGACAGCAGAGTTGCCCACATTTTAACCTGTGCGGACTACTGGGTTGCCACCCTGCTGGATCCACGCTACAAAGACAATGTGCCCACCTTACTTCCTGCACTGGAGCGTGATAGGAAGATGCGCGAGTACAAGCGCACGTTGGTAGACGCGCTACTGAGAGCATTCCCAAATGTCACAGGGGAACAAGTGGAAGCCCAAGGCCAAGGCAGAGGAGGAGCAAGAGGTCGCCAAGGCAGCTGTGTCACGGCCAGCTCCTCTGAGGGCAGGGTTAGCATGGCAGAGATGTGGAAAACTTTTGTCAACACGCCACAGCTAACTGCACCACCACCTGATACGCAACGTGTTAGCAGGAGGCAACATTTCACTAACATGGTGGAACAGTACGTGTGCACACCCCTCCACGTACTGACTGATGGTTCGGCCCCATTCAACTTCTGGGTCTCTAAATTGTCCACGTGGCCAGAGCTAGCCTTTTATGCCTTGGAGGTGCTGGCCTGCCCGGCAGCCAGCGTTTTGTCTGAACGTGTATTCAGCACGGCAGGGGGCGTCATTACAGACAAACGCAGCCGCCTGTCTACAGCCAATGTGGACAAGCTGACGTTCATAAAAATGAACCAGGCATGGATCCCACAGGACCTGTCCGTCCCTTGTCCAGATTAGACATTAACTACCTCCCCATAACCATATATTATTGGACTCCAGGGCACTTCCTCATTCAATCCTATTTTTATTTTCATTTTACCATTATATTGCGATGCTACCCAAAGTTGAATGAACCTCTCCTCTGCCTGTGTGCTAGGCCTAAATATATGCCAATGGACTGTTGCAGTGGTGGCTGACATGAAGCCTGATTCTCTGCTATGACATGCAGACTAATTCTCTGCTGACATGAAGCCAGATTGTCTGTTACGGGACCTCTCTCCTCTGCCTGGGTGCTGGGCCTAAATTTATGACAATGGACTGTTGCAGTGGTGGCTGACGTGAAGCCTGATTCTCTGCTATGACATGCAGACTGATTCTCTGCTGACATGAAGCCAGATCCTCTGTTACGGGACCTCTCTCCTCTGCCTGGGTGCTGGGCCTAAATTTATGACAATGGACTGTTGCAGTGGTGGCTGACGTGAAGCCTGATTCTCTGCTATGACATGCAGACTGATTCTCTGCTGACATGAAGCCAGATCCTCTGTTACGGGACCTCTCTCCTCTGCCTGGGTGCTGGGCCTGAATATATGCCAATGGACTGTTGCAGTGGTGGGTGACGTGAAGCCTCATTCTCTGCTATGACATGCAGACTAATTCTCTGCTGACATGAAGCCAGATTGTCTGTTACGGGACCTCTCTCCTCTGCCTGTGTGTGTGCTGGGCCTAAATATATGCCAATGGACTGTTGCAGTGGTGGCTGACGTGAAGCCTCATTCTCTGCTATGACATGCAGACTGATTCTCTGCTGACATGAAGCCAGATCCTCTGTTACGGGACCTCTCTCCTCTGCCTGGGTGCTGGGCCTAAATTTATGACAATGGACTGTTGCAGTGGTGGCTGACGTGAAGCCTGATTCTCTGCTATGACATGCAGACTGATTCTCTGCTGTCATGAAGCCAGATTGTCTGTTACGGGACCTTTCTCCTCTACCTGGGTTCTGGGCCTAAATTTATGAAAATTGACTCTTACAGTGGTGGGTGACGTGAAGCCTGATTCTCTGCTATGATATGAAGACTGATTCTCTGCTGACATGAAGCCAGATTGTCTGTTACGGGACCTTTCTCCTCTGCCTGGGTTCTGGGCCTAAATTTATGAAAATTGACTCTTACAGTGGTGGGTGACGTGAAGCCTGATTCTCTGCTATGATATGAAGACTGATTCTCTGCTGACATGAAGCCAGATTGTCTGTTACGGGACCTTTCTCCTCTGCCTGGGTTCTGGGCCTAAATTTATGAAAATTGACTCTTACAGTGGTGGGTGACGTGAAGCCTGATTCTCTGCTATGATATGAAGACTGATTCTCTGCTGACATGAAGCCAGATTGTCTGTTACGGGACCTTTCTCCTCTGCCTGGGTTCTGGGCCTAAATTTATGAAAATTGACTCTTACAGTGGTGGGTGACGTGAAGCCTGATTCTCTGCTATGATATGAAGACTGATTCTCTGCTGACATGAAGCCAGATTGTCTGTTACGGGACCTTTCTCCTCTGCCTGGGTTCTGGGCCTAAATTTATGAAAATTGACTCTTACAGTGGTGGGTGACGTGAAGCCTGATTCTCTGCTATGATATGAAGACTGATTCTCTGCTGACATGAAGCCAGATTCTCTGTTACGGGACCTCTCTCCTCTGCCTGGGTGCTGGGCCTAAATTTATGACAATGGACTGTTGCAGTGGTGGCTGACGTGAAGCCTCATTCTCTGCTATGACATGCAGACTAATTCTCTGCTGACATGAAGACAGATTCTCTGTTACGGGACCTCCCTCCTCTGCCTGGGTGCTGGGCCTAAATATATGCCAATGGACTGTTGCAGTGGTGGCTGACGTGAAGCCTCATTCTCTGCTATGACATGCAGACTAATTCTCTGCTGACATGAAGACAGATTCTCTGTTACGGGACCTCTCTCCTCTGCCTGGGTGCCGGGGCCTAAATATCTGAGAATGGACTGTTCCAGTGGTGGGTGACGGGAAGCCAGATTCTCTGCTATGGAACCTCTCTCCAATTGATTTTGGTTAATTTTTATTTATTTAATTTTTATTTTAATTCATTTCCCTATCCACATTTGTTTGCAGGGGATTTACCTACATGTTGCTGCCTTTTGCAGCCCTCTAGCTCTTTCCTGGGCTGTTTTACAGCCTTTTTAGTGCCGAAAAGTTCGGGTCCCCATTGACTTCAATGGGGTTCGGGTTCGGGACGAAGTTCGGATCGGGTTCGGATCCCGAACCCGAACATTTCCGGGATGTTCGGCCGAACTTCTCGAACCCGAACATCCAGGTGTTCGCTCAACTCTAATTATGACATCACAATGTATTATCAGTAGATATTAGTATCCCGGATTCCATTATGATGTCACAATATATGGTCAGCAGATAATAGTATCCTTGATTCCATTATGATGTCACAATGTATGACTAGCAGATGGTAGTATCCCGGATTTCATTATGGCATCACAATGTATAATCAGCAGATGATAGTATCCCAGATTCCATTATAAAGACACAATGTATGGTCAGCAGATGGTAGTATCATGGATTCCATTATGATGTCAAAATATATTGTCAGTAGATATTAGTATCCAGGATTCCATTATGATGCTACAATGAATGGTTAGCAGATAATAGTATCCAGGATTCAATTATGATATCACAATGTATGGCTAGCATATGATAGTATCCCAGAATACATTATGACGTTACAATGTACGGTCAGCAGATGATAGTATCCCTGATTCCATTATGATGTCACAATGTATTATCAGTAGATATTAGTATCCAGGATTCCATTATGATGTCACAATTTATGGTCATCAGATGATAGTATTCCGGATTCCATTATGACGTCACAATGTATGGTCAGCAGATAATAGTATCCTTGATTCCATTATGATGTCACAATGTATGACTAGCAGATGGTGGTATCCCGGATTCCGTTATGATGTCACAATGTATGGTCAGAAGATAATAGTATATAGGAATGCTTTATGATGTCACAATGTATGGGCAGCAGATAATAGTATCCAGGGTTTCATTATGATGTCACAATGTATGGTCAGCAGATGGTAGTATCCAGAATTCCATTATGATGTCACAATGTATGGCTATCAGATGGTAGTATCCCGGATTCCATTATGATGTCACAATGTATGGTCAGAAGATAATAGTATATAGGAATGCTTTATGATGTCACAATGTATGGTCAGCAGATGGTAGTATCACGGATTCCATTATTATGTCACAATGTATAGTCATCAGAAGATAGTATTCCGGATTCCATTATGTTGTCACAATGTATGGTCATCAGAAGATAGTATCCCGGATTCCATTATGATGTCACAATGTATGGTCAGCAGATAATAGTATCCAGGATTCAATTATGATATCACAATGTACGGTCAGCAGATGATAGTATCTCTGATTCCATTATGATGTCACAATGTATGGTCAGCAGATGGTAGTATCATGGATTCCATTATGACATCACAATGTATTATCAGTAGATATTAGTATCCAGGATTCCATTATGATGTCAAAATGCATGGTCATCAGATGATAGTATTCCGGATTCCATTATGATGTCACAATATATGGTCAGCAGATAATAGTATCCTTGATTCCATTATGATGTCACAATGTATGACTAGCAGATGGTAGTATCCCGGATTTCATTATGACATCAAAATGTATAATCAGCAGATGATAGTATCCCAGATTCCATTATAAAGACACAATGTATGGTCAGCAGATGGTAGTATCATGGATTCCATTATGATGTCACAATGTATTATCAGTAGATATTAGTATCCAGGATTCCATTATGATGTCACAATGTATGGTCAGCAGATAATAGTATCCTTGATTCCATTATGATGTCACGATGTATGGCTAGCAGATGGTGGTATCCCAGATTCCGTTATGATGTCACAATATATGGTCAGCAGATAATAGTATTTAGGATTCCATTATGATGTCACAATAAATGGTTAGCAGATAATAGTATCCAGGATTCAATTATGATGTCACAATGTATGGTCAGCAGATGGTAGTATCATGGATTCCATTATGATGTCACAATGTATTGTCAGTAGAAATTAGTATCCAAGATTCCATTATGATGTCACAATGTATTGTCAGTAGAAATTAGTATTTAGGATTCCATTATGATGTCACAATGAATGGTTAGCAGATAATAGTATCCCGGATTCCTTTATGACGTCACAATGTATGGTCAGCAGATGATAGTATCCAGGATTCCATTATGATGTCACAATGTATGGTCAGCAGATAAAATTATCCAGGATTCCATTATGATGTCACAACATATTGTCAGCAGATAATAGTATCCCGGATTCCATTATGATGTCACATTGTATGGTCAGCAGATATTAGTGGAAAAAAGGGGGAGTGAACACCTGGACCATAGGATGCAATATTGATTTTTATTCGAATAGAACCTGCCAAGTCCAATAAAATATTGTAATACTATAAAATATAACAATCACAAATCACATACACTACAATATAAAATGGTACCAGTGAACTGAGGTGTGAACCTTATTTGTACATCCTATACAGGAATAGAGCACTTAAAGAAAATCACATGCAATGGCAACAGTTGAGTTGATTGTGTCACAATCTGCAGTCCATATTGTAACCAATGTGGGCACTAATGATGTTCGTTGTGCCACAAACCGCAACTTGTTTAGAAATGTCCCAGTGGTATATATCAAGAATTGCTCCAAGTGCTGGTTCAAATAATAAACAGTTCCAGCGTTATAACGCAATAAATGACTCCCGGTGTAATACTCTACTTACCGTCGATATGACCGCCCTGAACGGTAGATTCACTGCTGTTCAAATTAAACAGTTCAGGTTCCTACCCGAGTCCTGGCACTGCGTCCCTGCTATCAGATCTCACAGCCCTTCCACGAGGTGCGTACAGTATTTGTCGCTTCGGCGTCCCGCCTTGCACGTCTCAGGCGAATGACGTCACGTTATCGCGGGGCTTGATACGCAGGATTGGTGCTTATGCAGTGGAGTCCGTCCTTGTATATCGGAGCGGTATATTAAAGCGGTGATTGTAGCTTGAAAATTCTCCTATCGCATGGCCATGCAATTTAGTAGTGATGGGTGGGCGCTTCTTCCTGACACCAGACGCGTTTCGGGGCGTCTACACCCCTTCCTCAGTGGTTGAAGCGCTCTACATCCCACTCCTCCTTTTATACTGCATTCAGTAATCTGGAATTTCCGGATTCTGGATCATTTCAATACAATTTCTTCCATTGCGGTTTTAATGCGGTATGGTTGCGGTTTTTTCCATTTAGATGCGTTTTTTTCTAAAAATGTAACTAGCATTTTTTATTTCACCCTACAGAAAACCGAATATCTCCAAATCCAAATTTAGGCCTGCTGGTAATAAGCAGCCAAATTCATAGATGTGTTTGGATTCAGCTCGACATCCTCTTGATAAAATCGTCCCCTCTCCAATGTTTGTTAATTTTTTCCAAGGCAACAAAGAATAATTTGGACGGATCTCTACCATGGACATCGTCATAATGTTTGGACAGTGAATGTTTAGCGTATCCCTTTTTAATATTCGAGACATGTTCACTGATTCTAGTTTTCAATAGATTTTTTGTCCTGCCAATGTATTGGCGTTTACATGGGCACTGTATCAAGTAAATGACTCCAGCCGAATTACACGTAAGGCAATCATTAATCTCCCAAGTGAACGAATTGTGAGCTGAATGTACTGTAGTTATTTTGATTTCTTGTATGCTCATTTTACACCCCATGCATCGCCCACATTTAAAAAACCCTTTAAGATTCAAATAGGAACCTAAATGTGTTATTGTGGGTCTTATCTCACTAATCGATGGGGCTACTTTAAGTTTCAAACTCGGGGCCTTCGTATATACTATATTAGGTGTGTCCGGCAGTTGTGAACCAATTACCTTATCACTTAGTATATGATACCAGTGTTTGGTTATAATATTTTTAATCTTTTTATAATTCCCATTGAAAGGCAAAATCATTTTAATGTCCATTTTGGATTCTTCAGATGTCTCAGTTACTCTTTTATCTTCAAAGAAGGATTCTCTTTCAAGCTTCCTCACCTTATTTAGGGATTCATCCAAAATGGTAGCTGGATACTTCTTATCTAGAAATTGGGCTTTAATCTTAATTGCCTCTTCTTCGAATTTATTCTGATCCGTGCAATTTCTTTCTCCGTGAAATTGTCCAAGGGGGACATTCAGTAGCCACCTGGGCAGGTGACAACTATTAAAGAGGATAAAGCCATTCCTAGCAGTCGGTTTCTGATAGGTACTGCGGGAATAGCGATTATCCTCTTTCTTTATCAATAAGTCCAAAAATTCGGTTTCTTCCTTGATATTCGATGTAAAAACTAGATTAACATTATTCTTATTAATCTCTTCCAAAAATTCTAATAGTTCTGACTGTCCTCCTCTCCAAATAAATATTACATCATCAATGTAGCACCGCCATAGGACCAGATCGGCCCCAAGTCTGGGCCCAATGATGGTCGATTCCCATTCCGCCAAAAACAGATTGGCGTAACTTGGGGCAAATCTGGTCCCCATGGCGGTGTCACATTTCTGCAAGAAATATTCCCCTTTAAAATAAAAATAATTATGTTCTAAAATGTACTGGATCCCTTCCAGAATTAGGTGAATTTGGGGGTCTTCAAATGTTCCACTTTTTATTAATTGTTGTTTAACCGCCTCTAATCCCTGTTGGTGATCTATGACTGTATATAGGGACTGAATGTCCAGAGTCCCTAAAATCCAACCGGGTTCAACAACCAATCCTTCCAGAATCTGGATAATCTGTGTGGTGTCCCTCAAGTACGACTTCGTATGTTTCACCAAAGGTTGGAGTTGGATATCTATATACCTTGATAAATTAGAGGTAATGGATCCAATCCCGGACACTATAGGGCGTCCCGGGGGATCCACCAAACTCTTGTGCACCTTGGGCAGACAGTAGAAGGTGGGTAATCTTCTTTCTGTGCCCAAGATGAACTCTGATTCCTGCTTCAAGAGGATTCCCTGTTCTAACCCTTTCTTACAGAGATCTTCCAAACCTTGGTTGAACTTCTGTATTGGGTCACCTTTAAGTCTTGTATATATTTTTTGATCCGCAAGCAACCTTAGACATTCCTTATTATATTGTTCAGTGTCTAAAATCACTGTCGCCCCGCCCTTATCAGCCGGGCGTATAGTTATGTTATTATCTTTTTGAAGTGATTTGATGGCCTGAATCTCTCGTTTAGTTAGATTATTATTGTTAGGTGGTCTAACCACAATTTTTCTCAGGTCATCTTCCACACATTTCTGGAATGTTGCAATTTCCCTACTGATTTCATTCCATGGGAACATTTTGGATTTCTTTCTTAGGGAAGTATGTTTAAATGACCCTATTGATTTCCCATCAGGGAGTTCTCTGGTTATGGGATTTTTTATATAATATTTCCTAAGGCAGAGATTCCTAATACATTTTTGGACACCTATATAAATCAAAAATTTATCTACGGTATTGGATGGGGCAAACTTCAGCCCTTTATTCAATAAATTAACTTGTGGGGTAGTGAGAATTTTAGAACTTAAATTAATTATTGATCCCATCTCTGGGTTTGTGAGTGTCTCCAGTGCCATGGCTCCCTTTCTCTTACTCCTCCTTGTCTTTCTTTTGTTGACTGATAGTGTTGTTGGTGATTTGTATCGTTGTTGTGATAATATGTGTACTGATTCCGTGTTTGATAATTTGGTTGGGAGTTCTTTCTTGTGGGGTACTGGTGATTGGTGTTCTTGTGCCTCAAATTGTATGGTGATCTGTGTCGTGGCGGTGTCTGATTTCTGTGTCTCGTGCGTGTCCTGTGATGTGCCGGGGTAAGGTCTAAAAAATGTTGTTCCGCCAATTCCTCGTACCTATTGTTAACTGGTACATTATAGGTATTTGCCCTTTCTTCACTCCTTAGTTCTATATCTATCAATCCCTGATGGAGATCATTTTCATCTTCCTGAGTCTCTACAGGTCTTTCTTGATGTTTACTTTTATATATCTCTGTATGTTTTTTATTTTTCTTATTAATTATATCCACCTTCAACTTATCTAGGCTTTTACATAGTCTATCCTGCCACATATTAAATTCCTGTGTTTTTCGGGAATTTCTCTATGTGGTCCCTTAATTTCCCAATCTTTATATTTAGGTCTCCTAGGATTTCTAATCTTCTCTTAATCAAATTCATCAGAGCGATCGACTGAGTGGTCAATAAGTCGTTCCATTCTCTGATGAATTCATCACTAATAAGGTCCTGCGCTGGACTCTTATTAATTAATAATCCCTTTGGGATCTTAGTTTTTTCTACATAATACTGTAGGAAGCGGATCTCCCAATGTTGCCTTAATTGTTATTGTAACAGATTCTCCAGATTTCTAAAACTTTCTGTCATTGTTTTATTTTCTGGGATCTCACTATAATTAAAATCATTAAATCTGTAATTTTCGGCCTTCAGCCTCTTGCTATCCATATGGTGCCAGATGTCCATAGTTCCATAGTCCCACTTCGGGGAGCCCAACCACAATTTTATTTCAAGCCACGGAGGCTCCTATTGCTATATCTTCCTTTACTACAAAACCACAGCAGCAAAGAAAAAACTTAAGAGATTAGCATATCTCCATGGTAACAAACCCCTCCCACATGGTCCCCTATATATAGTTTCTGTCACAGGAAACCCTCCTCTTTCTTTGCTGCTGCCACAGCTAAGTACTTCACTGTGTCATTTTTTCTAATGTTATGCATAGTAGATATATATATTTCTTTCCATTACAGGGCGCACTCTTCTTTATTCACTAACTTAATTTCTGTCAGTTTATTGTTTTTCTCTGGTTTATTTTGCCCAGGTAGTTTAAAAATGTTTTATCTACATTGCGCCCATTAGGTTTTTCTTCATACTGCTTCCCTATTGTCTTACTCTTCTATCGGCTCTCAGATATTACCCCGCAACCGCACTTCCACTTTCGCCGTACCTGACAGGGTTTCCGTCTTCCATTTGGTTCACTTCTCGGCGGCCATTTTATCAACTGTCACTTATCTTTCCTTTGAGCGCGCGTTTCCACTAAGCCACGCCCCCTCTTTTTTTCTGAGGTGAATTTATTCCCTGCATCGCTTCAGATAGAACTGCTCTGCGTCTTGTGGGGTAACTCACCCCGTTTATTTGTGTGCCTTTTCTTTCATACTTTATAGTTTATAATAGTGACATTTATCACTAATCCCAGGCCCATTAATTATTCATTTATACTGTATCCTACATAGGCTATTATGGCTCATACCCCATCTAAACAGTCTATGGCAGAGGATTCTGAGGTAGAATTTCACTCCCCTGCTACAGCTCCTACATTTAGTGGAGCCCCTTTAATGTTAGAACCTTCCCATGTGGATATCCTACAACGCTCTGTGTCAGAGGCTATTATGGCGGCAATGGGATCCATGTCCCATTCCCTATCCAGGTCAATTGCTGATGCACTCATAGTTCAACCTCCCCCACCCAGGGTTGACACCCAATCAGGTACTGCTTCCCATCCAACCTCCAGAACCGAATTGATTGGTGTGTCCAAAGCCACCCATGATAGCGCGCCAGAATCGCGCAAAAGAGCCTATTCCCGCCAGGCAGAAAAGGCGAGGAGCTGGAAATGTGCCAGAGCACAACTAGAGTCAGATTCAGGATCCAAAATTGGTTCCGACTACGAGGAGGTTAGGTTCGAGGATGAGGAATTCCCAGATGCAGACCTGTCTGACTCCCCATCTGCTCGGCCCATTAATAGTTCCGCCACAGCGGCAGGACCGTCTACTTCTCAAGCTGCAGCAGGTTCATCGGGCCCTTTGACCGACCCCTCTGGGGAGCCATTATTTGACCCCGACTCACTACACCATCCGAGATCAGCTGAATGGCTACCGCTGAATCATGTAGTCCAATATCTGGAATCCAGAGTCCGCTGCCCTCTCCGTAAGGAGGCACGTAAAAAGCTCAAAGCCGAATGCCCGCGGCCTTTAATAGCAAACAAAGTTTGCGATACACCAGCAGTAGACCCTAAGATGGTCCAATTTCTTTCCAAAACTGGCTGGAATCCTAGGAGAGGCCTAGACTCTGCTCTTCGGGTGTGCCAGGACAAGCTCCTGGACGTCTTTGGGCCCCTAGCCAAGATTTTCAAATTGGCCGAGACCGCTAGAGCGGCTAATGAATTTGTGGACCCTGAGGTCCTCCGTGGTTGGACACAACGTGCCATTTGTATAGCCGGGATTGTTAACACTTCCCTTTCAATCGAGAGACGTAAGGCGATCTTATTTAAGATCGAGCCAAAATTATCTAATCTGGCCCTATCCGAAGCAGGTAGTGAGGCACAAGGTCTCCTTTTTAGCGACTCATTTATAAAAGATATGAGCAAATATGTTGGAGCACTTACGGCCCTTGACAAGGCCCAATCCTCTATGAGGAGGGTTTTCCATCCTCGTTTTTCACACAGGGCCGGCAGTTCCAGGGGCCGTCTGTCCGGCCGCTCCTCATTCCAGACCCGGGTCTCGGGTCGAGGTTCCTACAACCACCGCTCCTTCTCTGAAAGATCCTCATTCCAGGATTCCAAACAACCATCGAGTTTCTTCCCATCACGAGGTGCTCCCAATCGTAGAGGCTTCCGTGGAGGCTCCAGCTCCCGTCGCCCTTTCGGTAAGTGTACCTCCACTTCTTTCTTCTCCAATTTGCGTAGGGGGCAGACTCCGACATTTTTCTCGTCTTTGGTCCACCATTACCACGGACACTTGGGTGCTGTCCACAATTCTTGGTTTCCAAATAGAGTTGGTAAGTCTTCCGAGTCTCCCCTTCCCTCCCCACCCTATGATCACCCCATCAGACACCCTATTTCATATAGACAGGGAGCTGATGGACCTGCTCAGAAAGGAAGCGATCAAACGTGCACCAAATTTCCCTGGGGGTGTCCTGAGCACTATCTTTCTGGTACACAAGAAGGGCGGCCAAATGCGTCCCGTCATCAACCTGCGCCCCCTAAACAGTTTTGTACGGTATCAACACTTCAAGATGGAGGGCATCCATCTTCTCAGGGATCTTCTACTAAAAGGGGATTGGATGGTAAAACTCGACCTAAAGGACGCATACCTCACTGTCCCAGTAGAAGAATCCTCCAGAGACCTACTTCGGTTTCTGTGGAAGGGAGAAACTTGGCGCTTCACTTGCCTCCCCTTCGGCCTCTCTTCGGCTTCATGGTGTTTCACCAAACTCATGCGGCCGGTAGTAGCATGGCTTCGCAGTCGAGGAATTCGACTAATTATCTACCTGGACGACATCCTTTTGTTGGCCCAGGACAGACATACCCTTCTATCACATCTGGAACTCACTTCGAACCTGTTAACCGGGTTAGGATTCCTCATCAATTACGACAAGTCCGTTTTGACCCCAGCACGGACAATGGAATTCCTAGGGTTTTCTGTGAATTCGGTAGCAGAAACCCTCAGTCTTCCGACAACAAAGATCAAGGAGATTCGCAAGGAATTACGCAGAACACTGGAAATACCACAAATTTCCCTTTGACATCTGGCTCGGATCATCGGCCTCCTATCCTCCTCCATCCAGGCCGTTTTTCCAGCCCCTTTACATTACCGGGCCCTTCAACGCCTGAAGACGGCCCATTTACACAGGGGAGCCACCTACGCGGATCTTATTTGTCTAGACGACGAAACTCGGGACGAAATCCGTTGGTGGATCTGCAATCTCCAAGCCTGGAATGGGAAGGCGATTTGCAGTCCTCGTCCAGATTTTACAGTGGATTCCGATGCCAGCCTCCTCGGCTGGGGGGCCCACTGCGAAGGCATTTCTAACGGAGGTCCTTGGTCGATGGAGGAATCTCCTCTGCACATCAATGCTTTGGAGCTCCTGGCGGGCTCATTCGCCATTCGCAGTTTTGTGAAAGACATGATCAGAACTTGCATTCGACTACGCATGGACAACGTCTTCGCTGTCCGTTATGTCAATGCCATGGGCGGTACACACTCTCCCATGCTTTCTCATTTGGCCAGGGAATTCTGGTCTTTCTGTCTGAGCCGGGAACTTACAGTGGTGGCGGAATATATTCCAGGATTACACAACGTTCAGACTGGAGCTCACGCTATCTCAGGGATGCCAGCGATTGGAGATTAAACTCGCAGGTGTTCTCTGCCATCTCCTCAGTCTGGGGTCCTGTTTACATCGACCTCTTTGCTTCCCGTTTGAACAAACAACTACCGAGATTCTTCAGTTAACGCCCGGACCCGGAAGCGGAAGCTGTGGACGCATTCCTTCAGGACTGGTCCGAAGACCTCCACTACGCGTTTCCGCCGTTCTCAATGATCCCGAGAACCCTGAGTCAAGTTCGTTTCCAATCAGCAGAGATCATCTTGATTGTTCCGTTCTGGACCACTCAGTCGTGGTTTCCCAACCTTTTGGAGCTTCTCATCCTTCCTCCTTTTCTCTTGCCAGATTGTCCAGATCTTCTCTTAGGTCCGGGAGACGTTCAACACCCTCTTCTTCTGGAGGGTTCTCTTCGACTACTAGCTTGCAGAGTATCAGGCGTTCCCATGAAGGCCGCGACCTTTCGGAAGCAACTTGGAGATTACTGGAGGAGTCTTGGGCTCCCAGCACTAGACGGGTTTATAAAGCAGCCTGGAGATCTTGGTCTAGTTGGTGCGTGGACCGGAGTCTGGATCCCGTTTCGGCCCCTGTAGTGGACATCTTGAGTTTTCTTACTTCCCTATTCAAGGATGGTAAGGCCTATCGGACTATAAATCTTTTCAGATCCGCCATTTCCTCTTTTCACCAGGGTTTCGAAGGCTGTCCAGCTGGACAACACCCATTGGTCTGTCGCTTACTCAAGGGTTCCAGGATGTCCCGTCCTCCCAGACCATGTTTTTCTGCCACATGGGACGTTTCTTTGGTTTTAAATTTCTTCTCTTCCTGGCCTTCCAACTCCGAACTTTCATTACGTCAATTGTCGGCTAAGCTAGTCACTTTGTTCTGTCTTATCTCTTGCAAGAGAGTTTCTGACGTGAGAGCTTTAGATTATGACGCCAGATTTTTCTCTCCTGAAGGAGTCACTTTTGACATTTCTCGTCGAACTAAGACCCAGATTCGCTCCGTTTCTTTTCCTTGTTTTCCGGCGGTTCCCGGTCTCTGTCCGGTATCTTGTTTACGGGAATATGAGTCTCGAACCTTATCTCATCGTTCCAACGAGGTCCCTCAATTGTTCCTTTCTTATCGCCATCCGTTCGCCCCGGTCTCCACCACGACTTTGGCCAGGTGGGTGAAATGGCTCATGTCTTTGGCAGGCGTTGACACTTCCGTATTCACTGCTCGTTCTACTCGGAGCGCGTCTTCCACTTCTATGATGGCAGCAGGTGCTCGTCTGGAAGACGTTATGAAAATTGCAGACTGGTCCAGGGTATCAACTTTCAGAGAATTTTACTTTCGTCCTACTCAACATGTATTTTCTTCTGTTATTGGACAGCTTTAAACTCGCAATAGGAGCCTCCGTGGCTTGAAATAAAATTGGATGATTTTACTAATTTATGACGTAAAGTCATGATTTTATTAAAGACACGGAGGCGAGTATTGCCCCCCCCCCCCTCATTTTCTTATTTCCCTCCCTTGTCACATTAATTAATATATTTATCTTACTATTTTGCTTTTGTATTGATTACTTTATGCTTACTATTTATCATGTTGTTTACTGCTTTGCATACATATTTTATTTTAAAGGAGACTAGTATCCCCTCTATGTGATTTCCTGTTTCTGTTCTTTCTTCCAGTGTGACTTAATCATCTTTATTGGCTGGATTACATATGATCTACGTTCCTAGTTTCCAGTTACAGCATCGCAGTTCCAGTTCCTCCGGTTTCTCGAATTCTGTTTTCCAAGGTTCCTGAAGAGTTGGAGTGGCATCCGCCAAGAAAGAGGAGGGTTTCCTGTGACAGAAACTATATATAGGGGACCATGTGGGAGGGGTTTGTTACCATGGAGATATGCTAATCTCTTAAGTTTTTTCTTTGCTGCTGTGGTTTTGTAGTAAAGGAAGATATAGCAATACTCGCCTCCGTGTCTTTAATAAAATCATGACTTTACGTCATAAATTAGTAAAATCATCCAATTACGGGCTATTGCAAAAAGTAATGAATAAATGAGTGGCTATGGCTATGACGGGTGCTGCTAGCTCAAAATCGGGTGCCTGACCCAATAGTAAAATAATAGAGGAAAAAAGGGGGAGTGAGCACTCACAACACCTGGACCATAGGGTGCAATATTGATATTTATTCGAATAGAACCTGCCAAGTCCAATAAAATATTGTAATACTATAAAATATAACAATCACAAATCACACACACTACAATATAAAATGGTACCAGTGAACTGAGGTGTGAACCGTATTAGTACATCCTATACAGGAATAGAGCACTTTAAAGAAAATCACATGCAATGGCAACAGTTGAGTTGATTGTGTCACAATCTGCAGTCCATATTGTAACCAATGTCGGCACTAATGATGTTCGTTGTGCCAGAAACCGCAACTTGTTTAGAAATGTCCCAGTGGTATATATCAAGAATTGCTCCAAGTGCTGGTTCAAATAATAAACAGTTCCAGCGTTATAACGCAATAAATGGAAAAAAACCGCAACCATACTGGTTTAAAACCGCAATGGAAGAAATTGTATTGAAATTATCCAGAATCCGGAAATTACAGATTACTGAATGCAGTATAAAAGGAGGAGTGGGATGTAGAGCGCTTCAACCACTGAGGAAGGGGTGTAGACGCCCCGAAACGCGTCTGGAACAGGAAGAAGCGCCCACCCATCACTACTAAATTGCATGGCCATGCGATAGGAGAATTTTCAAGCTAAAATCACCGCTTTAATATACCGCTCCGATATACAAGTACGGACTCCACTGCATAAGCACCAATCCTGCGTATCCAGCCCCGCGATAACGTGACGTCATTCGCCTTAGACGTGCAAGGCGGGACGCTGAAGCGACGGATACTGTACGCACCTCGTGGAAGGGCTGTGAGATCTGATAGCAGGGACGCAGCGCCAGGACTCAGGTAGGAACCTGAACTGTTTAATTTGAACAGCAGTGAATTTACCGTTCAGGGCGGTCATATCGACGGTAAGAAGAGGATTACACCGGGAGTCATTTATTGCGTTATAACGCTGGAACTGTTTATTATTTGAACCAGCACTTGGAGCAATTCTTGATATATACCACTGGGACATTTCTAAACAAGTTGCGGTTTGTGGCACAACGAACATCATTAGTGCCCACATTGGTTACAATATGGACTGCAGATTGTGACACAATCAACTCAACTGTTGCCATTGCATGTGATTTTCTTTAAGTGCTCTAATCCTGTATAGGATGTACTAATAAGATTCACACCTCAGTTCACTGGTACCATTTTATATTGTAGTGTATGTGATTTGTGATTGTTATATTTTATAGTATTATAATATTTTATTGGACTTGGCAGGTTCTATTCGAATAAATATCAATATTGTACCCTATGGTCCAGTTGTTGTGAGTGCTCACTCCCCCTTTTTTCCTCTATTATTTTACTATTGGGTCGAGCACCCGATTTTGAGCTAGCAGCACCCGTCATAGCCACTAGGTGAAGAGCCAACCACTCATTTATTCATTACTTTCAGCAGATAATAGTATCTAGGGTTCCATTATGATGTCACAATGTATGACTAGCAGATGGTAGTATCCCAGATTCCATTATGACAGTCACAATGTATGGTCAGCAGATGATAGTATACGGGAATGTAGTATGATGTCACAATGTATGTTTAGCAGATAATAGTATCCCGGATTCCATTTTGAAGTCACAATGTATGGTCAGCAGATGGTAGTATCCCGGATTCCATTTTGAAGTCACAATGTATGGTCAGCAGATGGTAGTATACAGGAATGCATTATGATGTCACAATGTATTGTCAGCAGATAATAGTAGATAGGATTCCATTATAATGTCACAATGTCTGGTCAGCAGATAATCTTACCCAGGAATCCATTATGATGTCACAATGTATGGTCAGCAGATGGTAGTGTCCCGGATTCCATTATGATTTCACAATGTACGGTCAGCAGATGGTAGTGTCCCGGATTCCATTATGATGTCACACTGTATGGTCAGCAGATTATAGTATACGGTAATACAATATGGTATCACAATGTATTGTCAGCAGATAATAGTGATGAGTAGCAGGGGTTATATTCGATTTAGTGATATTTCGTGAATATTTCGTAGAATATTCGTTGAATATTCGCGAATTCGAATATTCGTTAGGAGTATTGTTGATTGCGAATTTTCGTAATGCAAATTTTTGCAATGAGAATCAATGAGATTGTGAAAACGCAGATCCGATGGTATATTCTAACCCCCCAGGCGTTCCCATGGTGACGGGGACGCTTGTCGCGGAGGAGTATACCAAAGTGGAACAACTGTACAGATTTTAAAAAAAAGCCGAATATTCTAAAAAATGAATATATTCATTTTTTAGAATATTCGTAATATTCTAAAACAAAAATATATAGCAATATAGCAAATATTCAAGATTTATTTTTATTTTTATCAGTACACATGATCCCTCCCTGCTTCTAGCTTGTGGACCAATGAGAAGGCTGCAATATCTTTGACTTTAGGAGTAGTGTTGATTGCCAATTTTCGTAATGAGAATTTTCGTAATGCGATTTTTCGTAATAATATAATTTGCTAAATTGCTATATGTTCTTGTTTTAGAATATTACGAATATTCTAAAAAACTAATATATAGCAATATAGCGAATATTTAAAAGAAAAACGAATATAGAGCAATTTAGCTATTATAGTGCTATAATCCTCTTTGTCTAATAGTTGTAATTTTTTTCTCATCTGAAGTCCAGATTGGAAAAAAATTACAACTATAAAAAAAAATGATTATAGCACTACATTAGCTAAATTGTTTTACATTCTTTATTTATTTTTTTCGAATATTCGCTATATTGCTATATATTCTTGCTTTACAATATTACGAATATTCAAAAAAAAGAAAATATTTTTCTTTTTATCTGAACAGTTTTTCCACTTTGGCATACTCCTCCCCGAAAAGCATCCCTGTCACCATGAGAATGCCTGGGGGTTAAAATATACCATTAGATCTGAATTTTCACAATCTCTTTGATTCTCATTACAAAAATTCGCATTATTAAAATTCGCAATCAACACTACTCCTAACGAATATTCGAATTTGCAAATATTCGACAAAATATTCGCAAAATATGGCGAAATCGAATATGACCCCTGCCGCTCATCACTATTATCTGCTGACAATATATTGTGATACCATATTGCCTTCCCGTATACTACCATCTACTGACCATACAGTGTGACATGATAACGGAATCCGGTATACTATTATCTGCTGACAATACATTGTGACATCATAATGGAATCGCATTACGAAAATTCACATTACGAAAATTCGCATTACGAAAATTCGCAATCAACATTACTCCTAAAGTCAAAGATATTGTAGCCTTCTCATTGGCCTACAAGCTTGAAGCAGGGAGGGATCATGTGTACTGATTAAAAAAAATCTTGATTATTCGAAATTACGAATATATATCACTATATTCTAAATATTCGTGAATTCTCGAAGTGCCGATAGTCTCAATAAAAATTCGCAATTCGAATATTCGTGATCAACACTACTAAGCAATCTGCCAATACTACAACTACCACTACTATTACTACTTCTAATACTCAGGGCCGGCTCCAGGATCATGTGGGCCCTTGGGCGATAAAGTCTCAGTGGGCCCCCTTACACAGTGATAACTCTCTGAGTACAGATAATATAGTAGATATCACCTGCAGTCCTATGTAACAGCATAGATAACACAGTCATGGCTATCTGAGTACAGAAAATGTAGTAGTGTTACCTGCAGTCCTATTTAAAACCACAGATAACACTAGTGTAGATCATGCGGTAGTGTTACCTGCGTCCTTAGTGTGCCTCCCTGTGCCTCTACCACTGACTCCATGCTGGCGGTGCTGCCTCCTCTTCCATCTTCATCTTGCCCCGCGCAGAATGTCCTGATGCAGCTGCGTCAAGACAAAGGGAACACTCTGGGCATGGTGATGGTGACACACACACGGGGACAGACACACACACACAGGGACAGACACACACAGGGACAGACACACACACACACACAGGGACAGACACACACACACGGACAGACACACACACACACACAGGGACAGACACACACACAGGGACAGACACACACACACACACACAGGGACAGACACACACACAGGGACAGACAGACACACACACAGGGACAGACACACACACAGGGACAGACACACACACGGGGACAGACACAAACACGGGGACAGACAGACACACACACACGGGGACAGACAGACACACACGAGGACAGACAGACACACACACAGGGACAGACAGACACACACACACATATGGGGACAGCCAGACACACACACGGGGACAGCCAGACACACACACGGGGACAGCCAGACACACACACGGGGACAGCCAGACACACACGGGGACAGCCAGACACACACGGGGACAGCCAGACACACACACTGGGACAGCCAGACACACACACGGGGACAGCCAGACACACACACAGGGACAGCCAGACACACACACGGGGACAGCCAGACACACACACAGGGACAGCCAGACACACACACAGGGACAGCCAGACACGGGAACAGACACACTCACAGGGACAGACAGACACGGGAACAGACACACACACAGGGACAGACAGACACGGGAACAGACAGACACACACACACACGGGGACAGACACCTGTGCGATCATCAACCAACTTCTATCTAATGTGTGGCCACCTTTAGGGGACATTAAAAGGAAATTCCACCTTCAGTTATGCTCCAACCTTTTGTTACCGTCTAATATGACTCCCACTGATTCCCAGCACTGAGGGGACATAGACTGAGGTTTAAAAGGGAATTATCAACATGTACCAGAAGGTGGTCTAAACTGTAACCCATTAGGCACTGGCTAGACTTTGGGATGGAGTCTAAGCAATGCCAATTTGTGGTCCCCAATGCACTAGCAACGTCCGTGCGGCGGGCGGGACAGATTGAGACCCATTCAACCTGAATGGGTTCATGATCCGTCCGCACAAAAAAATAGAACATGTTCTATTTTTTTGCGGTGCGGAGGCATGGACAGAAACACCATGGAAGCACTACGGAGTGCTTCCCATTGAGCGATTGCGGACCCATTCAAGTGAATAGGTCCGCATCCGTGATGCACACGGCCGGTGTGCATGAGGCCATAGTCACAGAAAGGGGCACACACACAGGGACAGACAAACTGACACACACACAGGGACAGACGGACTGACACACACACAGGGACAGACTGACATGTACACAGGGAATGACAGACTGACACACAGACAGGGACTGACAGACAGACTGACACACACAGGGACTGACAGACAGACTGACACACACAGGGACAGACAGACAGACTGACACACACAGGGACTGACAGACAGACTGACACACACAGGGACAGACAGACAGACTGACACACACAGGGACAGACTGACACACACAGGGACAGACAGACAGACTGACACACAGGGACAGACAGACTGACACACACACACAGGGACTGACAGACAGACTGACACACACAGGGACAGACAGACTGACACACACAGGGACAGACAGACTGACACACACAGGGACAGACAGACTGACACACACACACAGGGACAGACAGACTGACTGACACACACACACAGGGACAGACAGACACACATCATGGCCCTCAGAATACACCTGGATCTGTATGATAACCCCCCTTAATTGCACCAGATTCCACTCCACTTTAAACCCATTGCCCCCGAGTGCTCCACCTGCCCCCTCATATCTGAGCTCCATCTGCTTCCCCTCACTTAGTTCTGGTTCTCCAGCAGCACATCCTACCTCACTCTACAGCATCTTGCATGCACACACAGCCCCTCCTCTTTCCACAAGCTGCTGCTGCCGTCAGGGTCTGTCATGTGACCATGAAGGAGCATGTGACCAGTGATGTCACAGACCTCCTTCTAACAACTACATTCTAGCATAGGATCGATCATCTACTGAAACAACTCCATCTACCCTGTTCTGAGTCCTGGGGCCGCTTACCCCAGCAGTGCACATGGCGAAAATTGTCTGCATTGCTGGGGTAAGCTGCCCTAGAATTCAAAACAGGCAGGACACAGCTGCAGGAGTGAGCGGGCACAGTGGGCCCCCCCAGGAGCAGGGGGCCCCGGCACTTGCCCGGGTTTGCCGGGTGGTGGCGCCGGCCCATACCACTACTAATATTACCACCCATAGACCGACAATCTACTGCCTTGCATGTTTCA
This sequence comes from Bufo gargarizans, assembly GCF_014858855.1. Lineage (NCBI taxonomy): Eukaryota > Metazoa > Chordata > Amphibia > Anura > Bufonidae > Bufo > Bufo gargarizans. Next base: position 110,772,379 of record NC_058084.1, on the reverse strand, counting down.
TGCAATGCTGCTTCTACTGCTGGCACTATTGCAGCCTCGTTCGTCTAATACCCTGCCCTTTTCCACATCCACATTGCCATGCTGCTACTCCTAATTAAAAGGAGAATTTTTATAGACTTGTTCACAACAAGCCACTTTTTCTTCTGACACTTGGCCATTGCTGTCTCTATACATTGCCGCCTCTATACATTGACTTAATCCACTCCTTGCGAGGGCCAAGTTTGAATGTATATAGGCTCTTTTACATCAGCCAAGGATTAGGGCTATTATCTCGGATGAGTGTTCATTTGAATGCTCTTTCAAAATAACCACCCTTTCTAAATGTGTTACCATCACCTGATGAATGAACAAAGATGTTGTGTCGATGATTGCATTTTTCATGTGGCACATAAAATCATTGTTTGCTGGCAGCAGATCATCATGTGTAAACAGCAATCTTTTGCTGGCAAACAAGGAATCTCTATGGGGATGAGAGTTCCCAGTAGCAATCGTTTGTATTGATACGGAGGAAATGGTTGTTGCTAGAGATGAGCAAAGTATTTGAAAATTTAATCGAATTTTCCGGTGAATAAAAAAAAAAATTCATTTGGTGATGAATTACTTCGTCACAAAGCGCATTTCTTTGTAAGTAGTGAGTGCAAAGCCAGAGAGCGGCGATTGCGCAACCCTCATTGCTATACCCCTCAGATGGCTAGTTCCTACATAATCGCGGCATCTGATATACATAACATGGTGTAAAATAAATCTTGCTTGAAGGTCTGGAGCGAAATCTTAGGCGGCCCGAGATGACGTCATCATGCCGGTCGGAGTGTTGATGTCATACGTCACCGCACACTGGAGTTTAGCCGAGATCTTCGAGCAAGATGGTGGCGGCCGTCTCGTCGCGAGCAAATGGAGCAGGTAAGTGTTTTTTTTTTTGTACTATTTCAGGTTAAATTGATTTGTTACCACAAAGCACAAGGAAATTCGGCTTTACAATTCACTCATCGCTCAATGATCAGGCAATTATTGGGAATGAACTGTATACATCATTAGGTGTAATGTGGCCTTAAGAAGACAGTATACGATGTCTATGTTCAGTTAGTCTCCACTGCCACAAGTGCAGGAGTTTTCTTCCGGTGCCTGGACACATAAAGGGCTGTGCACAGAGCTCTACCATGTACAGGAGCTGTAAAAGTACATCAATTATATAGTGTGGCTGCTGCTACTATTACAGCTTCATTGTGGTATCTACCTTGCTACGAGGGCACTGTGTCTGTTACTGTATTCTGAGGGTGCTGTGCCTGCTACTATATTACAAGGGCACTGTCTGTGTCACTGTGTTATGAGGCACTGTGCCTGCTACTCTATTATGAGCAGTGTTGGACTGGGGTGCCTAGGGCCCACTAGTAAAATGTATTCTGGGGGCCCACTGTACAGCTACATACAAATGTCACCTGTACACACAGCAGCAGACAGTAGCAACATTCTCAAAATGACTGATTTATGGTTGTCCCTGCAGTGATTTAAAAAAGGTAGTTCATGTTGGCTGGCCTGTCCCTGTGTCTAGAAGTCATCTTAGCCAACTGATGCATCTATAATAATAAATTGCCTATCTATATGTAGTGCAGTCTGTCTAAGACCCGAGAGAGAGGGACAGCTAGCTCAGGCCTTTCCTCAGCATCAAACCCTTCTTCTGCCAGGGAGGAGACTGGAAAAGCCAGCCCTATGCCTTCACCTGAATTCCTCCAGTAAAGAAGTGCACTGGTTTACTGCAGACCCTGACTCTCCAGTGTTATTGGTGCGCTTTGCTGCTATGATACAAGGATACAGTGTCTGTCTGCTAATGTGCTATGAAGGTACTGTATCTACAGTACTACTTTGTTATAAGGGCATTGTACCTGCTACTGTGTTATGAGGGCATAGTGCCCAGTTCATTGTTATGAGGGTACTGTGTCCGCTACTGTGTTATGAGGGTACTCTGCTACTGTTTTTACTACTGTTATATGAGGGGACAGTGTCTGCTACTGTTTTACCAGGGTAATGTGTCATAAAGGTACTGTGTCTACTGCTGTGTTATGAGGACACTGTGTCTATGTACTACTGTGTTATAAGGGTACTGAGTCTGCTGCTGTTTTACCAGGGCACCATGTCTGATATTGTGATATGAGAACATTGCATCTACTGCTGCGTTATGAGGGCACTGTGTCTACTAGTGTTACCAGGGTACTGTGCCTGCCACTGTGTTATGACGGTACTGTGTCTACTGCTGTGTTATGAGGACACTGTGTCTACTAGTGTTACCAGGGTACTGTGTCTGCCACTGTGTTATGAGGGTACTGTGTCTACTGCTGTGTTATGAGGACACTGTGTCTTCTACTGTTTTATAAGGGATATCTAAGTACTACTGTGTTATGAGGGTACTGTGTCTGCTACTGTGTTATGAGGACATTGCATTTACTGCTATGTTATGAGGGCCCTGTGTCTACTAGTGTTACCAGGGTACTGTGTCTGCCACTGTGTTATGAGGGTACTGTGTCTACTGCTGTGTTATGAGGACACTGTGTCTGCTACTCACCAGAACACGGTTGTCTCTTTGAACACCTGATAGGCAGGGGTGCAGGTAGTATGACCACTGACAGTCTTATATTGAGGAATAGAGTTGAGCGAACCCGTGGGACCCAAACTTGACCCGAACTTCACCCCATTTAAGTCAATAGGGACCCGAACTTTATTTTTTTCCGTTATAACATGGTTATAACGGAAAATAATAGCATTCTTAAAACAGAATGCTAAATAAAATGTCTATTGAGGGGTTAAAAAATAAAAATCACCTCATCTACTTGATCGAGCATCTACTTGACCTGCAAAAGGACCTGCGGTGACGTCACTGCGCTCACCACGTGGCGAGCGTGATGATGTCACCACAGGTACTGGTGAATGAAGATAGAAGGTCCTTCTATCTTCATTCAGCAGGACCTGCGGTGACGTCATTGCACCCACTACTTACAAGAAAATGCGATTCGTGACAAAGTAATTCATCACTAACCGAATTCTTTTGTAAGGTTTGGTGAATCAGCCAAATCGAACTTTTGAAAAATTCGCTCATCTCTAGTTTAGACTGTTAAAATTTAGTACAGTCATATTGCTGAACAATGACACAATCACATGTATAACATGAACCTGTCTTCCACTACTAATGACTAATGAATACATTGTCACAGAGGAACATGCACCTATGATTTCCCCTCATTAACTGGATGGATGCTCAAGGTAATTACATGCGTTATGAGCCTTTTTACGTTCATGACTGATTGTGACTAGACTGTACAATTAACAAATATCTCTTCAACTGTGATGACATGGGTGGGAGCAGGTAATAACATACAGCACAAACACTAACAAAGGGAATTGACTAATTGTTGTCAGTCATATGTTTAAGTGGCCTTACTAATGTGAACCCAGCTGTATGACTGACAGCAACACTAAGAAAGAAAAACTCTTCACACCTACTCTACAGTTACTTACAGGTGTATCTGAATAAATTAGAATATCATCAAAAAGTTAATTTATTTCAGTAATTCAATTCAAAAAGTGAAACATAATATATAGATTCATTACACACAGAGTGATCTATTTCAAGCATTTTATTTCTGTTAATGTTGATGTGATGACTATGGCTTATAGCTAATGAAAACCCAAAAGTCCAGAATATTGTGAAAAAGTTCAATTTTGTAAATTCATGGCGTCACATTCTGATAAGCTAATCAACACAAAACACCTGCAAAGGTTTCCTAAACCTTTAAATAGTCCCTCAGTATGGTTCAGTAGGCTACACAATCATGGGGAAGACTTCTGATTTGACAGTTGTCCAGAAGACAGTCATTGACATCCTCCACAAAGAGAGTAAGCCACAAAAATCATTACTAAAGAAGCTGGCTGTTCAGAGTGCTGTATCTAAGCATATTAATAAAAAGTTGAGTGGAAGGAAAAAGTGTGGTAGAAAAAGGTACAAAAGCAACAGGGATAGCCGGAGCTTTAAGAATTTGGGGAATATTTAAAAGGAGTGGACTGCGCTGGAGTCAGTGCTTCAAGAGTCACCACACAGATGTACCCAGAGCAGGGGATACAATTGTCGCATTCCTTGTGTCAAGCCACTCAAGACCCAGAGACAAGGTCAGAAGCCAGGGGCGTAGCTGAAGGCTCATTAGCCCTGGTGCAAGAGTTCAGCATGGGCCCCCCTTCCATCAGTGGTAAGGGGTAGAGGTGCACCTAGCCTTTCTGCTGCCTGAGGCAAAAATGTAAATGGAATCCCCTTATACCAAAGTCACAACCTTACCCCTTCCCTCCAGCCCTACTGTTAAAGATATACTCGGAAAAAAATTACATACAGCACTATAAAGTATACAAGGTAATACAGCGCCACATACCTCTTACAGTGATGTCTCCTGTAATGTGGATGTTCTCTTTTCTCATCTTCTCCTTTCAGACCACACCACCATGATGATTTCTTTCAGCCATCTCTTGTCTCTGCAGAGTTTAACAGACATCTTAGTTTCATACTTTTCCTATATCCTCCCACCTTCTGAACACCCCATCCTGTCACCCCCAATACTGTGACCACTGTGTTCCCCAATACTATACTGCAGAAACAGTGCACCTGAAAATACTTGTACCTGTAACGGTCGCGTACACACACACACAGGGGGGAGGGAAGTGACCACTGCGCTCCACCCTTACCCCTGGCCCTGCCTACTTGCCTCGCGAGTCCTAATGACAGGGTACAACTGGATGGCAATCCCTAGCTTGAACTAAGTGCAGGGATGACAGACAGACAAACAACAGAACGTGAACGGACCGAGTCAATACCAGGAAAGCTACAAAGTACAAATGGAGCAAGCAGAGAATAGTCAGGAGAAGCCGGGGTCATAAATACCAGGAGAGTCGTGAAGTACCAAAGGAGTAAGCAGAGGATCGTCAGGAGGAGGCCGGGGTCAGAATACCAGAAGAGCAGCAAAGTACACAAGGAGCAGGCAGAGGATCGTCAGGAAACAGCAGGAGGTAAGTACGCCAGGAAATACAACATCACAGGTGGAACCTAAATTAACAGGCAACCTGTGGCCAGCAGGCTGCCTGTATTTATAGTAGGGAGTGAGGGTCATGTGACGTGGCCAGCGTCACATGACCGACAGACCAACCAGTCGAGCACCGAGTGATCAGCTCGGCGCTCAAGGCAGACTTAGGAGCAGGGAACCTCCCAGCTAGCAAAGCCGCCCTGGGAACGAGGTCAAGCACAGATCCTCGCTCCCGAAGCTAAGCAGCAGGTCTGCAGCTAATGGGAGACTGAGTGCACCTTCGGAACCCCGTTACAGTACCCCCCCTTTTACAAGGGGCCACCGGACCCAAGACTTCGGGCGATGGCCTTTCAGGGTGTTCTAAATAAAATTTTCGAACAAGTCTAGGAGCATGAACCTCCCTGGCAGGTACCCAAGATCTCTCTTCAGGTCCATCCCCCTTCCAGTGAATCAGGTACTGCAAGGATTTACGCACCTTCCTGACATCCACTATTTTAGACACCACATACTCGACAGCATCATTAACAAGAACCGGTGGAGGCGAGGCTTTCGATAGTACTACCGGTTCAACATATTTTTTAAGTAGAGATTTATGGAACACATTATGAATGTGGAATGACTAGGGCAGCTCCAACCTAAATGATACCGGGTTAATCACCTCCGTGATCTTATATGGTCCAATAAAACGAGGAGCAAACTTTTTAGAATCTACCTTAAGAGAGAGATTCTTGGAGGACAACCATACCTTATCCCCAATCTGAAAATTCACCCCCCGTGAATGTCTCCTATCGGCCTTGAGTTTCTGAGAACTTTGAGCCTTTTCTAAGTTCGATTGAACCCGGGCCCAAACTGTGCACAGTTCAGAGGAGAGCCTATCCGCCTCAGGAGGCTGATGACCCAGAATGAAAACGGGGATAGAAACCATGGTTACAAAAGAAAGGTGAAACCCCAGCAGAAGAATTGACACGGTTATTCAAAGCAAATTCAGCCAATGGAAGAAAATTCACCCATAATTGCTGGTCATCAGCCACATACAACCTCAAGAATTGTTCCACAGACTGATTAAGGCATTCATTACTCTCAGGGTGGTAGGCAGAAGAAAAAGACAATGAAATTTGACATTTTTTACAGAAGGCCCTCCAGAATTTGGACACAAACTGCACACCCCTGTCAGAAACAATATTTTCCGGGATACCATGCAATCGAACAATTTCTTTCACAAAAATAGACGCCAGGGCTTTGGCATTCGGGAGTTTAGACAGGGAATGAAATGGACCATCTTGCTAAACCTATCGACCACTACCCAAACTACAGTCTTACCCTCCGCCGGCGGTAGGTCAGTTATAAAGTCCATAGAGATATGGGACCAGGGTCTACTGGGAATGGGTAGGGGTCGTAGGTTACCAGCAGGGCGAGTCCTAGGTGTCTTGGACCTGGCACAAACCTCACAGGCTGACACGTAGGACTTGACATCCCTAGTCAGAGTAGGCCACCAATAAGATCTAGAAACCAGATCCTTAGTGCCCTCAACACCCGGATGTCCACAAAAGGCAGAATCGTGACACTCACCCAACAGCTGGGGACGAAATTGTATGGGAACAAACAACTTATCTGTTGGGGTGGATACCGGTGCCAGATGTTGTTCAGACCTAATGCGAGCCAAGATATCCAGGGTTAGAGCTGCTATGAAGATTTTTTCTGGTAGGATGGATTCAGGTGGTACCTCAGTAGGTTAAAAAGCATGGAAGCTCCGAGATAATGCGTCCGCCTTCACATTTTTACTTCCCGGCCTGAACGTAATGGAAAAATCAAAACGAGTAAAAAACAGAGCCCATCTGGCTTGACGGGGATTCAACCTCTTAGCAGACTCAAGAAACATAAGGTTTTTATGGTCAGTGACAACAGTTACACAATGCCTTGCCCCCTCCAGAAAATGCCTCCACTCCTCAAATGCCCATTTAATGGCCAGCAGCTCCCTATTCCCTATGTCGTAGTTTCTCTCCGTGGGAGAGAATTTCCTGGAGAAGAAGGCACATGGTCTCAGGTTAGTGAGGCTAGCAGGACCTTGTGAAAGGACTGCTCCTGCGCCGTCCTCGGACGCATCCACCTCCACAATAAAAGGTCTCTCCTGATCAGGCTGGATCAGAATGGGAGCGCTACTGAATGCCTTTTTTAATTTTTCAAATGAAGAAATGGCCTCAATAGACCAATTCTCCAAATCCGCCCCTTTCTTAGTAAGGTCGGTCAACGGTTTAGCAATTACGGAAAAATGCATAATAAATTTACGATAATAATTGGCGAAACCTAAGAATCGTTGTAACACCTTTAAGGATGAAGGTCTTACCCATTCCTTAATTGCTAGCACCTTACCAGGATCCATCTTGAAGGCGTGAGGAGTCAGAACATGCCCTAGAAACAGAATCTCCTGTACACCAAAGACACATTTCTCTTGCTTAGGGGATAGCTGATTCTCTATCAACACCTCTAATACTTGTTTAACATGAGACACATGGGATTCGAAGTCAGGAGAGAATATCAAATATATATATCGTCAAGATAGACAATAACAAATTTACCTAAGAACTCCCTAAGAATGTCGTTCATGAAATTTAGGAACACAGCTGGGGCATTGCTGAGTCCAAAAGGCATCACCTGATATTCAAAGTATCCTACCGGAGTATTGAACGCCGTCTTCCATTCGTCTCCCTCCTTGATTCGAATTAGATTGTATGCCCATTTCAGGTCAATTTTGGAAAACCAGGTTGCCCCCAGAACCTGGTTAAATAAATCCAGAATCAATGGGAGGGAGTATCTAGTCTGGACAGTGATTTTATTTAATCTCCGGTAATCGATACATGGCCTAAGGCCACCATCTTTTTTCTTAACGAAGAAAAACCCCACCCCCATAGGAGAGACAGAAGGTCTAATATGCCCTTTACTAAGGCTCTCCTTAATATAATCTTCCATGGCCTTGCGTTCGGGCTTAGAAAGATTATAAATTCTACCCTTAGGAAACTTGGCCCCCTCTACTAGCTCTATAGTACAATCATAAGGTCTATGGGGGAGGGTAGAACCTCCGGGGTTGGTGATGAGAATACATCAGAATACTCCCTAACAACAGTGGGTAAAGTATCTGACTTTACTGAGACCCCAGCCTGTACCACGGACAAGCATGAGTCACACTTAGGCCCCCATCTCACCAACTCCCCATTGGACCAATCTATAGTGGGGTTATGTAGTCGGAGCCAAGGCAACCCTAATACCACCTCAGCCGGTAGGTTCTCCAGGACAAAAAGGGAACATCTCTCTGAGTGACACACACCCACGGTTAGAGAAATCTCTGAGGTACATGAGCTCACCTTACCACCAATAAGAGGAGTAGCATCAATAGCCATGACATGGATAGGAGTTGGTAAAGCAAACATTGGAATACCCAATCTTACAGCATACTCAGCGTCAATAAAGCTGGCCGCTGAGCCAGAATCGATAAAGGCCTTACCCGGCCATTTATCTACTCCCAGAGAAATCGTAATGGGTACCAAAAGCTTATATTTAGAAAAATCAGGGTGTACCTGGTCTTTAGGTTGCCTTGCCTTAGGAGAATTGACAGAGAGGACCTTCTTAGGACACTGGTTGATCCAATGGTCAGGATCTCCACAGTAAAAGCATTCTTCACATCTGCAGCGAAGATTCCCTCGGGTCATGCCAACCTGCATGGGTTCCTCGGTGGAGACCTCAGCATTGTCTCTGGGATAGGCCTCTGGCTGGACCACCATCTGGGAAGAAAACTGTTGTTCCTGTCGTCTCTCTCTAACCCGTCGGTCAAGTCGGACAACAAGGGTCATCATCTCCTCTAAGGTCTCTGGAGGTTGATAACTGATCAGCAGATCCTTTAAATTATCAGACAGACCTGAGCTGACTCTTCAGGGCTGGTTCGTTCCACCCTGAGGGGACACACCACCTTCTGAATTGGGTGCAATAATCCTCCGCAGGTATATTGCCCTGAACCAGTGCCTTTAGAGCCGTCTCGGCTACTAGAGCCCTGTCTGGTTCATCATAGAGGGTACCCAGGGCCTGAAAGAACCCCTCCACAGAAGCTAAACAACTGGCGCCAGCAGGTAAGGAGAACGCCCAGTCCTGGGGATCACCCTGTAGTCGGGAAATGATAATGCCATTGCGTTGACTCTCGGGGCCAGAGGACACGGGGCGCAAACGGAAGTAAAGTTTGCAACTCTCCTTAAAGGAGAGAAACTTCCTCCGGTCTCCAGAAAAGGGTTCTGGGAGCTTAATCTGGGGCTCAAAATGCAGAGTGGAGGCCTGAGGAGTGGAAGAACCTTGCCCTAACTCAAAAGAACTGAGTTTTTTTCCCTAACTCCTGCACCATCTGCGTCAGATTAGAGACATGTTCAGTCAGGGTCACCAGAGGATTCATAATACAGTGGTTATTGGGCCTGTTACGGTCTCGTGTACACACACACACACACACACACAGGGGGGAGGGAAGTGACCACTGCGCTCCACCCTTACCCCTGGCCCTGCCTACTTGCCTCGCGAGTCCTAATGACAGGGGACAACTGGACGGCAATCCCTAGCTTGAACTAAGTGCAAGGATGACAGACAGACAAACAACAGAACGTGAACAGACCGAGTCAATACCGGGAAAGCTACAAAGTACAAATGGAACAAGCAGAGAATAGTTAGGAGAAGCCAGGGTCATAAATACCAGGAGAGTCGTGAAGTACCAAAGGAGTAAGCAGAGGATTGTCAGGAGGAGGCCAGGGTCAGAATACCAGGAGAGCAGCAAAGTACACAAGGAGCAGGCAGAGGATCATCAGGAAACAGCAGGAGGTAAGTACGCCAGTAAATACAACATCACAGGTGGAACCTAAATTAACAGGCAACCTGTGGCCAGCAGGCTGCCTGTATTTATAGTGGGGAGTGAGGGTCATGTGACGTGGCCAGCGTCACATGACCGACAGACCAACCAGTCGAGCACCGAATGATCAGCTCGGCGCTCAAGGCAGACTTAGGAGCAGGGAACCTCCCAGCTAGCAAAGCCGCCCTGGGAACGAGGTCAAGCACAGACCCTCGCTCCCGAAGCTAAGCAGCAGGTCTGTGGCTAATGGGAGACCGAGTTCACCTTCAGAACCCCGTTACAGTACCACACAGATAGTGTCTCCTTCAATAATTATTGGCACACTGTTCCCTAAAAAATATCTGCGCCCAGCAAATAGTGTCCCTGACACTAACAGTATAAACATGATATCCCCCAAAAATAATTGTGCTAATCTGATCCTGTGCCAGAGTGCCCCCACAGTAATAGTGCTCCTTAAAGTCCCACCAATAGAAATAATTATCTTCCAGAGTGCATAGTGTTAACAGTACCCCCAAAAGTAATAATGCTCCCATTTTAAAAAAACTAAAAAATGCTTTAAAAACATCTTGCTCATACTGTATTATGGGACTCAAATTTTACTTGTATGGCGCAGTGATGGCTCCACCTCATCAGCAGCTGGGGTCAGTTGTTGCATACAGATCACATCCTTTGGATGCTACAGTAGTACCTGTTGACTGCATTGTGTGATGCTCCTATTAGCCCCACAACATGATTAAAGGGATGCTTTTCCTGTTAGAATGCCCATGTACTAAACTCTGTCTACAAATTTTGACCCTCCGCGGTTGACATGACCTCTGCCTGTTTACTGTACTGACCCTTTGCTGCCTGCCCTAACCTCAGATTTTGTTTCTGGGATTCACACAAATTCTGCCTGCCCTGACCTCTGTCTTTTTGCTGACCATACGTGTTGCCTGATAAGTGTTGCTTCACACCGGTGTCTCTGACCCCAGTGGGTCAGCAGCCAACCAAACCAGAACTATTCCAAAAGGTAGTGGCCTGGTGGCTCCCCTGCAGTGAAGACCAGATCCCTATATAGGTATTAAAGGGTGAAAACCAGGTGACTGCTAGTCCTAACACCCTTAGGACTAGCTTAAAGATATACTGGTTGGTTGGCACAGTGGGTCCACATCCACTGTCCATAACAATTGGATTCTGATCAATTCAATATTTCTTTGAACTCCATCAGTAGAGACACTGATTTGATGGTGCCCTGACAAATGACATACACGATAAACAACCATCAAACTGTTATCTGTAGATGGCCTTTATATCAGAAGAAGACTCAAATGCCCATTCAGCACCTTCTCAGCTTGAGCCTTGTGTCTCTTGAGAGTATAATGGTGTAAGTTAGGATCTCAAACTTTCTGTACTATGATACCTCTGCATATGTTCCATACTGTATGCCACATGGCCCAGACTAGTGGTTTTATCAATTTTCCTTTTTACTATTCTGTTCTTATAATTGTCAGAAATATATCCTTTAGTCGTTTTAGATGTACACGAGAAAAAATATTGTATTGAAGTATATGTATTAACATAGTAGCCAGAGGCATACATAGAGCTGTTGGGGGTCCCATAACAAAACTTAATATCGGGCCTCCTGCCCCACCCAGTTTAACAGTATGAATGTGTCACGAGGGTATCGAGAACCACGCCTGACTCCGTTATACCCGGGGTCAGGAAGTCGCAGCGGTTGGCTGCACGCTCTATTTAAGATAGGGCTGTTTTCCTTATGGTAGCTTTCTGGGTTTGCTTTGCAAACCCTTTTGGCTCACTCAGGGACCCGTAGCTCCTTCTCCTCAGCTGTTCCTTGTCCAGCACTCCCAAACCTCCTTATATTCCTCTCTCACACTTCTCTGGTTGCCAGAGATAGAGCTTCCTGCCTGGACATCTATTCTGACCCACTGGAGCTGTGTGCTGCGTTCTCGGATGGTTGTTTCAGAACGCTACCCTCCGGATCCCTGTTGGACCTTTGTGGACTGCTGTGGTCGCCCACCTGGGTGTTTGTGTTTGTTTGTATTTGTCTGTCCTCTCCCTGGTGTTTCCCTCTTAGTGCAGTGGTGCGGACTAGCGATCCCACCGGCCCGTTCACTATCTAGGGCTCATTTCAGGGAAAGCCAGGGTTTAGGCACGTGATCGCCACACGTGTGAGGAACCCGTCTAGGGACGTCAGGGCAGTCAGGTGCCAGCCGCAAGGTGAGTTAGGGGTCACCACCTTTCCCTCTCCCTTGGGCAGGGCTTTCCCTGTTTTCCTCCCTGTGTGTGACGCCGGTCATTACAGAATGTGTCAATTACTTCAGAGGAAATGCAGAACGCAAAGCTCAACGTCCCAGATTTCTTATGTTTTTTTATAAAGCAGAAGAAATTTTAATTGAAGTTAAATTGATGTGAAAAAAGTCACATCTGGCCTCACCCACTTTACTGACAAAAATATAATGAAAGTGGCACCGAGGTGGAAAAATGTAAAAGCAGTCTGCCAGCGGCTGTGGACGTGATCCAGCATCCAATGAAGATAAAATGAAAAATAATTCTACGGCACTCCCAAGCATGTGATTCAAAAGTGGTGTTCTTTATTCACCACAGCGACATTTCAGTCCTCTTACTGGACTTACGGGACTTTTCTCAAGCAGTGATATACATACAAAGGTGCTCAGTGCATATTTAAAGACCCAATTACATAATTGATCATCATATACAATTAACCAATATAATAAAGAAAAAACATGATTTTTTCATCATATCAACACATAAAATTATCATCCAACATGATTACTCAGTATTCAGTGATTTATGACTCCCATGTAAATAGTGTGCTTACATAAATTCATTTTGATATTTATTAATCATAATCAAAGTGGCATAATTGATAATCATACATGAATACAGATTACCTGTGTAATACCCAGGTGCAAGTAAAAAACTATTTAATTCAATCAATATAAGGAACTAACCAGCATGGACACCACAACGTTCCCGGCATTGTATGGGTCCAAATGCGCTTGCGCATGGATGTTACGTATTAGCAAAGTAACCTACGGGCTGCACACTGTGTCACCAAGGTGGAACGCATACATGACCTCACAGCCGATGTCACGCAACTCTCTGCTGGAGTCACCTGAGTCATTATCGGCCAGAGTCACGTGATCGCAGCTCCCCATGGGGGTCACGTGAGCGTATCCAACCTGATGTAAACCATATCGTTGCCAGCCCATAGGATACCCCAAGGGGCATATGTATATATCCTATTCTGCAATAAAATAATGTATCCTAAAAAGGTGTATGTATATTTAGTATATTAAACTCAGGGCAATAGGTGAGTGCATAAGTAGTATTATTAATACACAATTAGAGAGCCCTCCATGACTTACTGCATCTTCAACTGCAGGCAGGACATGAGAACCTGGGGCCCCATTCGCTCCGTATCTGGATCCCAGACACAGAATGCAATTGTTGCCCACCAGAATCTCCATATTGTATAAAATAAAAAAAACATAATGGTGTAAGCCACTATAAAAGGGGATTGTTATAGAGCAGTGATGGCTAACCTTGGCACTCCAGCTGTGGCAAAACTACAACCCCCAAAATTCCCCCCTTGCTTGGCTGCTCTCAGAACTCTGTAGAAATAAATGGAGCATGCTGGGAGTCGTAGTTTCACCACAGCTGGAGTGCCAAGGTTAGCCATCGCTGTTATAGAGGGTCATGATTTGTGATGCATACCACATAGATGACATTCCATCATTACGTTTATCCCCATTGTTATCTATAAATGTATGTTCTTATACACTCCACCTATTTATCCCCAAATGGGATAATGATCCCAAAGTATAGCTTATACTATGATTGCAGAAACGAAAAAAATACATAATTCCTAAATATCATGAAACAATAGTATATTTTTTATTATTACAGTAAAATAGTTCATTAATATAATACGTTCTCCTGTAACTGTGTTGGGGCAATGCTGGTTTCACAATGGAAATGTTCCTTTTTTAAAATTAATTCTGCAGGAGAAAAAAGAAAAAAAAAAGAAATGTGCAGCGTCCCACTACGTGTGTGTGGGCACTGCTTAAAAGCACTTTTTATATTATTATAAGCACTAGGTTGTCATGTATAATTTTGCATTTGTGTAACTACAAAATCCCTGTTAACAGGCCTATTAGGTGCAATTTATACATCCCACCACTAGATGGGGATAGAGCTTAGGTCTTATATATACCTAGGTTAGGCCTAGTTAGTGGGGAAGAGTTGAGACCGGGAGGGAGTTGAGAGGAAATGAAACCAGGATGTAGTTCAGAAGTGAGCAGATCTGAGGCAGTCAGATCAAGTTAGAGGGGGAAAGATAGAGTGAAGACTTCGCAACACAGATTAGTGAGTGGAGCCAACTTCGCTAGAAGGTGTTTACTCAGATGTTTAGGCGCAGAAGAGAGCGTTTTCCTTCTGTAGCTGGACTATAGACTTGCATCCCTGACCAGTAGGAGAAGAGTTTGCCTCCCTGGAAAAGAAACAAGAAATCCTAGGAATTCATCGGTGATAAGAGCCATTATTTAGGGCCACAGACACCTTTGCATGGTGGAGGTTTATTAGTTTCAGGCAGCCACACCAAACTTCTGAGGGACAGTTGAGTTTTCCTGTCTACAAATATTTAGCTTGTAGGGAAAGTCAAGGAATAGGATCCAAAGCATCTAAAGGAACCAGGTACACCTAACCCACTGCTCCAAAACCAACCAAAAACCTGACATGCCTTAAACAGTGGATTTGCAGAATTGTCTCTAGACCATCTAAAGACTGCATAATTGTACTACTGCAACTGAAAGACCTCTAAAGTAAAAGTTGTGAGTTGCATCTTACCACTGTCTACCTCATTATTACTACCTATGGTTGTACCACCATTAACGGTACTGGCGTCACGACACAAACCATCAAAGGACTCAGCCGCAACAAGCACCCTAAGCACCCTTAACATCAAGGACACCTCAACCGTCATCTTGGCTGATGCTTCCTACCACAGAGTGTGCCCCGGAGGATTTCGTGCTGTCCACCTCAACACTGTGCTGCCAGCCCAGGGAGGCTACCTGCTAACCGTGAGTAAACTGATGAACTGTGTGTTATACCATTTGACCCCCTCATCGGTCCACCGTGCACCTCACGTGTTCCCCCTGCGACTGGCTGGCTGCAAATGTATTACATTATTAGCACCAAAGTAAAAACACACTAGAATCTGCATATAATCCTGCTTAGCATGAGAATATCCATGGCTTGAAATCTACATTTAACCCATTTGGTTTTAAGGTGTTTAATTTTGTAATCCACTGGATTTCCCTCTGCTTTAGTCCCCATGCACACGACCAAGCCGTTTTTTTTGCGGTCCGCAAACTGTGCATTTGCATCTGTGGATATTGCTGGAACGGGCGCCGGCAATATAAATGTCTATTCTTGTCCGCAAAGCTTGGACAAGAATAGGACATGTTATATTTCTTTTGCGGGGCCGCAGAACGGAGCAACGGATGCGGACAGCACACGGAGTGCTGTCCGCATCTTTTGCGGCCCCATTGAAGTGAATGGGTCCGCATTCGAACCGCCAAAACGACGGCTCGGATGCGGACCCAAACAACGGCCGTGTGCATGAGGCCTTAAAGATAGTACACGATTCCCTCCTTTTCGTGACAGAGGAATATGGTCCACTATCATACATCTCAAATCAAACTCTCTATGTCCTTCATCTGTGAAATGCTTTGAAACAGGTACATCCATACGTTTTTTTTTGTGTGGTGTACCTTTGTTGGTTAAAACGTGTCTTGAAATCTAATGTGGTTTCTCCAACATATAGTAAGGGGCAAGAACACCACAAAACATATATGACAAATGTGGAATCGCATGTTAAATAAAAGTTAATTCTTAATTTGTGCATGGAAACCAAATGCACAAAAGTACCACCTTTTTTTTCAACATAAAAATCGGATAAAGTGGAACAGTTGCTTCATAAATATGGTGCCTATTCTGAACACCATGTTTCTCAATGTATTCAGTCAGACAACTGGCATAAACAGATTGATAAATCTCCAGTAGTCTTGATCGAGCATGCTCAGCCAAACATCGGTTCGGCTCGAGCATCTCGATGCTCGGCACATGGCGGTATTCGGTCGAATACTGCATGTGCTCGAGTGCAATGCTCGAGTCTTCTCCCCGCACGTTTCTTGGCTGCTACGCAGCCAAAAAACATGCGGGGAGGTTCTGACACACACTGTAATGCCGTAAGCCATGTTGGCTACTGGCATTACAGTAATTGGCTGGTTGGAACGCGTCATCGGGTGCTGTAAAATCTCAGCATACTCATCCTTCCAAATTTTTTCCCTGACCTCAGTCTTCAAATGCGCCCCCAGAGGCCTTTCAAAAGAGACATAAACCTCCCCTTTCGCAGAATCCGCCAGCCTGACTCCCCCCCCCCCCCCCCCCGTCCTGCCTCTGGTACCCCCAAACGCCGCCGTCTCCCCAGCCAAAGCAGCTGACGTGCTCTCAACATTGTCCGCACAGGACACTGTGACATAACAACACTACATCAGGGCCACTACCACTCCCATCCTCTGCACCAGCTTCTCAGGGTCTCGCTACATATCCACAATATGTAAATCATAATTCTACAAAATGTGGCTGATTATCAAGCACATCTTAAATCAGTAAGTCATTTTCAAACATTGTTTCCAATGCTATCCTATATTTCAATCTGATACTAAAGAGACAAATCTAATAAAAACGCAGCAGTTTTGTTACTCTCTTAGGTTCAGTCAGTGCAGGCTCAGATATGATGGGTGATGAAGTTGTTCATCTTGTGGTGTAAATTATTAACTATGTGTCTAGAGGTCTGCCTGATATCAGTTTTCTCTTTTCATCAATCTTCTGGTAGAAATGTAACATATTGAAACTTATTAGATACAATTTTCAGAATAAAAACTGTTATGTGCATACATCCCATCCCTGGGTTTTTCCTCCTTTTGGCTTCTTCTGGGTACGAAACTCATGCTGATGATCAATTAACTGTGCATACAATTAATTGAAGGTGTCCACGTACACAGTCATGTTCACATTTTCATCAATGAACACTGGACCTACAATCCTCGTACCTATAGCCGTGCACAAAAGCCAATTTTTGGATCATGCTGTCGGTGCAGCTACTGTGAATTTACTGTGCTCCGGTACCTACTGTTCTACAGATTAACAAACGCCAGTAGATGGAACCACACTTCATCAGAAATTATGTACCGCAAAAGGCCAAATGTCCATGTAAACTTATATCCAGGAGCCAGCGGTCATACACCACACACTTCTGTTTACCTCCCCTCTGTACCCTTACTGCAGACTGCTAGCAATTCATTCATAACTTCTAGTAGAAATAATAAAGGAATAGCACAACATGGAGACATAAGAATAGATGCTCCTGAATTGTTATTACATGAGGAACGCATGAAGCTATTAAAACAGACATGTCAGGAGTGGCGACAGGTCCTCTTTAAGAACAAAATATACCCATATAGCAATCCAATTCAATCCATCAAGTCTACCTGGAGCTTCACCACTTCATATGGTGGCAATCAAAAAATGCAGACTTGCATGACAGAGTTTTTACAGCATTTAAGAGGATAATAATTTTATACTCATGACCATATTGGTGAAAAACTCCTTAACTCTTATTTGTAAAAATAATCTTCCTAAAAATAGTTCACAACATAAGGAACACTGAGTCCAGAAATCCGCTAACCTCCTCCTCCGTCACAAGGCATTTCGTGAGACTCCACCCCCTTACTCATGAGCGAGTAGACTACCACACACATTTACATCTGTGTAGTCAGAGATATAGCCCCAATGATATGGCAGGATTTCTCTCCAACCAACTGAATAGCCAAACCTTTTTTATCTGAGGCGAATATTGTTTTTTCCAGCGACAATCTCCCACTCAATTGCCAAGATATCTCCCAAGCTTTTAAAGAGATTGAGAAAACATACAAAAGATATATCAGATCCTTATGGGAGATTACTAGCTTGGAGAGATACCTCCAACAAAAAATTGTGTATAGGGGTATGCGTATACGCATTACCCCTAATGCACATCAAGAGGACATAGAATTTGTTAAAGGGTGGGAGGATTTGCTTACAGACAACTCGCTACGTATGCAGGCTTACATATGCGAATATGAAAAAAAGCTGTTAATAAAATCATCTTTACAGCTTGAAAAGGAGATAGGAGATATACAGACTTTCGGACACAGCCAGAATTCCCTACATTTGAGAACAGACTTCAAAAGAACATAGAGAATTTACAAATCGAAATTAAAGAGAGGAAACATAAAAAATATCTTAGAGATAGAAGAGATTTTGAGACGGGCTATATCTATAATAATACGTACAGCAACAGGCCCCAGTACCCCAGGAGGACCGATCAGAGAGATTATACTGATATCTCTGAATCGGATCTCTCAGAGTCAGAGGGAAACACAAGACCCCCTAAAACGGGGGAAAAAAGGAGGAACAAATATTATAGAGGAGGCTACCAAAATAAAAAATATTCACAAAACCCAGGAC
Organism: Bufo gargarizans; assembly: GCF_014858855.1. Classification (NCBI taxonomy): domain Eukaryota; kingdom Metazoa; phylum Chordata; class Amphibia; order Anura; family Bufonidae; genus Bufo; species Bufo gargarizans. Next base: position 110,753,854 of record NC_058084.1, on the reverse strand, counting down.
AATCTATGGGATTTAATCCTAATCAGAAATGGCAACATCCTCAGCAGGCAAATCAGGTGGTCAACACACAGGATGCAAATGTACAACTGGCAGCCACCCGAACATCTTCTACATCCTCGTCCTCCTCATATGGGGCACATGGAGCCATGTCACAAGTGATGGTACCAGGGGCTACTGCCATACCACCGCCTTTTTTAGCACCGGGGGTACAACTAAGAGACAGGGACAAGTGGGGCTACAACCAGCAGAAAATTTAGCGAATATCAACATGCTACAAATTATTAATGTATCCGGAGTTAGTCTAGGACCCCAATACGAATCTCTACTAAGAAGGGCCTTTCTTTTACCCCGACCCCAGGATTTAATTGTTTCACCTGGGTGAAAGATGTAAATCTTTTTGCCAGGAAGCTGGCATTACACAAGGAATATAAAGAAAAGGACAGGCAAGACCCTGGTAGGAAAGAGAGGGAAGCCCTGACTGTCTTAGAAGAACTGTTTAGAGAAGGTCGAGGTGAAGCTAGCATCCCGGCAGCCCCTCTAACGGATATGGGGCCAAAATCCAGATACACCCCTCCCTTCTCGGGATATGCCAGTGTCGAGACCTTCGTTAATGCAGTAACTAGAGACCTTGAAAAAATCAAGACAAAAAAAAGTGAGGTGGGAAATAATCTGACTCTTGAAGAGAAGGGAGTATTAGAAGATCTGACCAAAAAAGATGGTATAGTGATAAAGCCCTCCGATAAAGGGGGCAATATTGTCATAATGAAACAAGAAGACTATATAGATATGGTCATGAGACTGTTAAAAGATCAACACACCTATAAAAAACTAGAGGTTAACCCCACAACGAAGTTTAAATTAGAACTTGAGATTCTTTTAAAGACAGCCAAAGATAAGAACTTGATCTCTAAAGATGAATATAAGATTCTCTATAATGCCTATCCCACAACTCCTACCTTCTACGCGTTACCGAAGGTACACAAAAAACGTGACCCCATACCAGGCAGACCGATTGTGTCTGGAAATGGGAGTATGTGTGAAGGAATCAGCACATATGTAGATCTAATCACAAGGCCATTTGTCGAAACTCTCCCATCCTATATAAAAGACTCTCTGGATCTGGTCAAAAAACTAAAGGATATTGAAGTAGGCCCCAATACCCTGATAGCCAGCCTTGATGTCGAGGCCCTTTACACAAGCATAGAGCACGAAAAGGGGATATGCGCGATTAAGCACTACCTGTACACTAAAGGGACACAATTCTATAGTCACAATGATTTTGTCATTAATCTCTTACGTTTCTTACTCACTCACAATTATTTTATGTTTGATTGCACTTATTATTTACAGACACGTGGCACCGCTATGGGGACGGTTTGCGCACCTACTTTCGCTAACCTGTTCCTTGGGTGGTGGGAAGATCAACACGTTTTCACTGAAGAGAATACACAGCACACAAATTTAATTTCTTTTTGGGGTCGTTATATAGACGACATTATAATTTTCTGGGATGGCACGGTCAGGGAGTTTAAAGAATTTACTGATAAGTTAAATAACAATCAATTAGGCCTCATCTTTACAACGGAGATCCAGATAGAAAGCATTAGCTTTCTTGACCTTAAAATCACATTGGATGGAAAAGGAGGTATTAAAACCGAAATATTTAGGAAACCCACGTCATCAAATAGCCTCTTACATTGGCAAAGCTACCACCCTTTGCCGCTGAAAAGAGGTATTCCCGTGAGCCAATACCTGAAAGCCCGACGAAACTGTTCGGATGACGAGGCCTTTCAAAAAGAGAGTAATACATTATACTCCAGATTTCGTATGAGAGGCTATCCTAAAAAAGTCCTGCACCGAGCCTATAATAGGGCTCGTAACACTGATAGAGATGAACTGTTAAATAAGAAAAAAACGGAAGAAGTGAAAGTTGTGAGATGCATTGGCACATTTGATGTGCAAAATAGGAAGGTGTACGAGGTCCTAAAAAGACACTGGCATATCCTCAGGATGGATAAAGACCTTAAACAGATACTCCCGATAAATCCCAGTATCACATATAGAAGGGGCCCCAATTTAAAAGAAATGCTGGTCCGAAGTCACTTCCAGAGAACATCGAGAAGTAAAGGAACATGGCTCAAAACCACGGGATCCTACCCATGTGGGACGTGCAGCTTTTGTAAATTCATGATTCCCAAAAAGGAATTCGCGAATCCAATAGATGGTCGAGTATTTAAAATACGAGAATTCATAAACTGCAAAAGTACGGGGGTGGTTTATTGTATTCAATGCGAATGTGACAAACTGTACATCGGCAAAACTATTCAGGAACTGAGGAGAAGGCTGTCGAAACATTTCAGCATACTCAATACGAGTGAGGAGACGCCACTGTCTAGACATCTACAGGAATGCCATGATGGTAAAACTAATGGTCTAAAGGTATGGGGAATACAAAAAATGAGGAATTCTCCTAGGCAGGGCAGCGTAGACCGAAAGCTGCAACAAGAGGAGACGAGGTGGATATATCGTCTCCAATCACTAGCCCCTAATGGGCTGAATGAGGGCTTTACCTTTACGTCTTTCCTATAAAATGCAGCCTTTTTGAACTGTAGTGAACCGACCTGTTTCTAAATTAGGAAGAAAACAAAATACTAAGTAAAGCACTAAAAATATTGATTATTTATTAGACAATCCAAGGGACAAATATAGTCGCTACATCTGAAAATACAAGGGACTGGAACGTATAAAAAATGGTAACAAGAGAGCGATTTGGAGTTGAAAAAATACCAGTCGTCCCATTAGTTCATGGGGTCATTACTCACCTGGGGTTTTTTGTGGGCCGGGACTGAGGGTGTCGGCATGGGGGGCGAAGTCGCAGTTTTGTGGAGTCCATGATTTGGAGGTCCACTGCCATTAAAACCTGTAAAGAGGTGTAAATTCTATGAAAACAATAGTGACAGCAATATATAAGTATGCACAATTAATAATAGCAAAATATCTCTCTTGAAGTGCCACCTAATACATTCTTGAGGACTAGTGTATAAATCTATATATATATATGTATATACATGTTAGAGATAGGTACCCACTAAGAGATAGAGTTAACATCGATACATGCAGAGATCCATCAATATAGGGGTCACCCTTAGGGCATGAAAATAAGATCTACACATATAAATGTTTGTATAAGGCTATAGTTAATGCATTCATACATTAGCCAAAATCTAATTGCTGGGCGCAGGCGCAGATCAACTCTGTGACTGAGGAACAGCGAGTCGGAGCATGCGCGATAGAAGTTAAATGATATCAGGAAGGGACGAAGTTTAGCGCAAGCGCACAAGTGTCCAATGGAGCGTCCACGTTAGCATAGAAACGGCGCATGCGCACTTTGTGGTTAAAGTTCCAAGGAGCACGGACGGAAGTCCCGGTACGGCGCATGCGCGACGCACATCGATGATGCCCTATGACCGTCACGAACATGAGAGCAGAGCCCGGCCCAATAGAAAGGTCCTTCCGGGTGACGTATACATATACACAGCTAGGAAGGTTTTTGATTGGTTCAAAACGATCGCCAAGAAATCCGGAAGTTTTAAATGCCCTGGCCCCGCCCCCAATTTTCAGTACCTGTGCTGTTTTCCCCTGAAGAAGCCGAATAGCTCGGCGAAACATGTAGGGAAGCAGGTCTATAGCTTTTAGGCAGGCAGGTTAGATTCAGACATACTCATTAATAAAGTACCAGAGTGCGGTCCCCTTCTCCCCTAGGGGAAGATATGAATGCACATGTGAAACACGCATCAGTAGCAGAGTCATCCACCTCGGAATCTACCCAGACCTGATAGTTTTAAATGTTTGTCCCTAAGTGTATAATATACATGTGAGTAATCTAAGGATACAATAAAGAATTATCATAAGATATAGTTTAATTTAGTTTAAGTTATATCATCAGAGAGGTTGCAGACACACGCTGAAGGTCCAAGAGACCATTTAAATATTTTTGTTCACTAAAAATAGCGTGGTAACCTCCTGCGGGATTTTTTGTTTGTTAACAATACCAGTAGACTACGCCCAACTCTCTTCTAGTTATAGTTAACGTATAACATTATTGTACAGATGAAGTCTCAAAATACTACTTATACTCCCAGTCCATATTGCCAAGTCTAAGTACCAAGTGGTTATACCATGGCTTTTTCTTGCTTTTCTGGTGTTATGTATAATTTGTCCATGATGATAGAGAAGGTAGGTCCTTGGTGACCTGTACATTCTTCTGTCAGTCATTGATAATATGTGCTACATTACAGGTAATCCCTGGTGATACAACCTGGCAAGAGACTTCCAGTTGTTTGCACCCCACTTCATGGAACTGCCACCCCATGAGGTGGGTCATGGAGAATAAACATGTAAATCTGCGCTGAGGAAATACAATAAGGTGCTCAGTTCAACCATCACTTTAATGACTGCTGAGCAGTGACAGCTCTACTTATGTGAAATCCTCTCCTCATGTCAGGGCTGAGAATTCTGCAGCAAATCACCAGGAATATATTGTATTATCAGATCATATTTTCTCTGTGACATATGAATTGCCTTTGATCTTCATAGGGAAGCCACGTTATATTCTTCATCAGAAATGTCTTACAGATGCTGAAAGCTCCACATCTTACACTGTTCACTGCTCATTTACGATGACACGGTCTCAAAAACCGCTCAGAAAGTCAGTAATATTTCAAGAAAGCTCATTACAAATGCATTATAGACTCAAAACAATGTGAATTTATCAGATTTGTGTCTCCTTTTTCTACAGGCACTTATTTTAAGTAGGCTACATGATATTGTGTTAAAGCAGATCTACACCTCTATGGTTGGACACCATGACAGCCGGAAGGAGAGAGCAAGTCTAACATACATCAGCACTTCCATACATTATGTCATATGCAGCTAGTGACTTATGTATCAGTGGTTTTCCCTTTTGCCTTCCAGGACTGGGGCACCAGGTTTAAATAAGATATAGGATGATATATACATGGAGTTTGTATGTTCTTGTCATGTTTGAGAAGCTTGTCTACCACACTTCAAAAATATACTTTTAGGTTAATTGGCCAGTGTGTATATGTGATAAGAAAATGGACAGCTTCATTGGGGATAAAGACTAAAGCTGGCCACACACATTAGTCTTTTGTCGGTCAAATCTGCCAGAATCTCCATTGACTGCAGTAATAAACTGTAGCAGTCTACGGTATCAGCAATCATACAATCGCATGTCGAATCCCCTAATAAAAGCAAAAGAAGGTTACCAAAAAACAAAAAATAAAAGTTTAAAAAGTTTACCCCCTTTCCTAATTTTACATATAAAAATAAATAATTAAAAACTAACATAATTGTTATTATTGCGTCCAAACCATTAAAATATAAAAATAGTTATCCTGGATGGTGAATGTCGTAAAGGGAAATAATCTAAATAGCCCAATCAAATTTTTTCGTCATCTTGAAGAAATTAAATTGAAGTTATCAAAAACTCAAACCCCAAAACAACTACCGCAACTACAGCTCGACCCGCAAAGAACAAGCCACCACATACTGTAGCTCTGTAGATGGCCATATACAGTAAAAAAAAGATGTGTCAGAATATGGTGATACAAAAATAATTAAATAAGGTATTTATTTTAAAAAAAGTAGTAAAACAGAAAAAATAAATAAAAAAAGTAGTAAAACTGAAAAAAGATAAATTTGCTGAAAAAAAGTTTTCATGTCATTTTTACTGAACGCTATAAAAACTGCCCAAAAAAACAATCGTGGAATTGTGTTTTATTTCTTTTAATTTCGCACCACAAAGAATTTTTCCCATTTTCAGTACAAGAAATAGTAAATTAAAAATACAACTTGTCCCACAAAAAAACAAAAAAAACAAGCTCTAATTATATGGTGAATGGAGAAGAAAAAAAATTTCAGACTCTAGGAAGATGGGAAGGAAAACACAAAAAATAAAAAAATTGGCTTCATTCTGAAAGGGTTAACTGAGTAGACAGCACACAGTCAACATTATAACCTTGAAGGATGAGAGCTGCCACCACCCAGCCCCCTACAACATATATCTATATGGAGGGTAGGCTGGGCATGTGCCCCAGGTGTTGTGCATGGGGGAGGGTCAATTTAGCTATGGAAGCAAACGCAACATTGGTGATAGAAAGCCTCACTATACTCACTATATATCTCATTTACTCTCCTAATTTTAACGAAAAGTTTGATATATTTTCTTATTTATTAAATTTTTATATACAAAAATGGTCATAGTTATACATATCTCATGCTTATTTTTATAAAACTATAATGTTTTACAACAATTAAACATTTTAGGGTGGTGTGCATTTACTTCTAGACATATAAGAGGGTTGCTAGGTGCGATGCACTTGTAGGAGAGTGCACAATGCCTACACCTGTAGCCCAGGTCTCTCACTGTGACCATAACACATAAGGAATACGCAGTGCTCATTTATGTCAGCAACCACTGAAGAACTTCAAATCCTAAGTGTAAACAGAACTTTACAAAAATATTTTAACATGAAGGTTATTCACTTTAATGAAAAATACTTATCCAATCCTTTGTACTGAAAGCCTCACCAATTCCATGCAGTCTTGAAGCATGGTGTTGGGCGCCCCCTAGAGGAAAACTGTTAAAGTCTATGGAGCATTGTTGCAACATTATGTTCAATAGGGTTACGCTGTTACTTAAATTCTAAGACTCTAACATTTAACACAAAGACCAGATTTATACAGCATATGCAATGGCTTGTATTATATGGTCTATACTTGTACTATTTACTTAGTTTTTACATGTATGTGTATAATTTCTTCTGTATGTACAGTAACTGATTGTGGATGCTGTCTATGTAGTCTATGCAGTCATTAGATATTCAACAAGCATTGGATTATTTTATAAATGTAGATCAATCCCCCCATACACCCCCCACTTATCTAGACTGACTTTCCTCCCCCAGAAGTGCTGATGGTGATCATGACTGTGCTTAATTATAATAAGCTATGGGACAAGGAGCAGGAAACGTAGCAGTGGCGTCAGAAGGAGCCTACAGGCTATTGGGGGAAGCTCCCTGCTCTCTTTTTTAAGTAATTATAAAGTAGCCCAGCTCTGGGATTGTTCTAACAAGCCTCCAACCACACACAAGGCTCTGCAGAGGAGCAGGGAGCTGGGGAGCCTATTGCAGCTCTCTCACTAGTCTACAAAAGGTGACTGCAAGGCTTGCTGCTGCCACATTGCAACCTGGGCTACTCCTCTCCACCTCTGCTTGTCATCAGGCACTAGAAACCTTCTCAGCTTGCCCTCAGTCTAGTTTACTGAAAGAGCTGTGGATCACCTTCAGCACTGCCATGCAGGTAAGTCTCATACTAGTAGAAACCCTTTTAACCTTATAGTTTTGGGATAGTTCAGGATAGTTGTACACTATTCATTGGTACTTGCTATGTATCTTCTGCAATGCTGGTACCTCAGCTTCCTATTCTAAGCTTTCTTTTTCCTTTTAGGATTTTTTAGAATATTTCACATACATAACATTGAATCAAATTTATGTATAGAGCAATAAAGAGGATGACACGATTTATGCATCAAGGTATTGGTGGTATATATAAATGCAACAGTTAGATGTAGTGAGTATGTTAACTATTTTCAGGTTACAGTATAATGAATAAAGACAATTTTAATGAAGACCATTCTATTGCAAGCTTTCTATAATTCTATTTTAAGTTTGTAGTATAGTTTTATGTATTGATCATTCTCCCCTTTCCTATTACAGTCAATGGCGCTGGTTACTAGATACTGCTGTGTGGTCCTGGCTGTAACCACATATCTTGCTGTGGCAGTCCAAGCAGACTGCAGCAAGGACTGTACTTCTTGTGCTTATCATATGGGACAAGCAACTGAAGTCAACTCTTTGGTAAGTTTTTACTGCTATGCACTGTATACATGGATGCTAGGGAAACTAGTGCTCAGGTAGCAGTCCAGCACCTTGGACAGCAGCAATGCTCATACTCGTGTCAGAGGCTTTCATTAGATAGAAGTCATCTTAAGGTGGTTCATACATGATGTAGCATAGATATTAATGATTGCAGCCTGTTATATCTCTATATAATACTACTGATGTACTTGCTCTGTAGTCCCTCACATCAGTCTGTGTCATCAGTGGGGTTAACAATCTACCACCATCTCAGACCCAAAGCACCTTCACTGTAGAACACTTCCTTCCCCTATGGTTCTCAGGGAGGTGGATTAGTTTACTCTTTTAATCCTAAAACCTGTAATAATTGAAAGAGGTCTAGAGTTACATAGATGTAGGGTGGGTTCTCTGGTTGTCAGTGCGTTGTTTGAAATACTTATGATGTGGATCAGATCATACAGATGCATGCTATCATCTTGAGAGCAGCGTCCAAGTGACTGAGGAATAGAAGATGATAATTATAACCTAAGCAAGTCAGAGATTTGAAAACTTGTAAGATTTGACTGCAAGATTTATTGACATTCTCTGAAGTAGAAGGTTGGGAAGGACCCCAAATAAAAAGACCCCTTTAACTGGCTATTATAGGTAAAGCAATGTAATGTATAGAAGATGGCTTAGATAGACAGAGCAGATTAGTTTGTGTAGTCGTATACATACTGGCTAAATAATACATCACAATGGATTTTCTGAAGGAATGTAATGACTATTACATACGGTATGACTGCTGTACACTTGGCGCACGCGTCATGACACATTGACATGTGCGATATAATGATTAAGCAATAGCTTTAGTTTAGATTTTCATTAAAAGTATAACTAAACTTAAAATGAGTCTATATCACTGTTCATAATTAATCTGCACATTTATCCCTTGGTTGAACATAATGGACTTATGTCTTTTTTCAACCGTATTAACTATAGAACTATTCCAAGTATTAAATAACTGGATAAGTGGAAAAATGGATATTTCATTCATCTTTAGCTATTGTTGTAGCGGTAGAATAAAACCTCACTTGTCATTCCGTTATTCACGGTTTTATGACAGAGACACCATTTTCAATAAATGTAGAGATTCCCTTTTATGTCTGCATGTATATAGAAAACACATCACTCTAGATAGGAGGTCAAAAGACAACAGCAGATGTAGCAGTGCTGAGTTTGTCATTCAAGTTTACATTTTTGAGCACTGCAACAAGTCTTCAAGTTGAGTGCTGAAAAACCACAAATACATCCTGAGATAACAATAACCCTATGACAAAGTCAGCTCTGCTACACACTCGGTCCTAGTTCCTATGCAAGTATAATAAATGACGATGAGAAATCTTCTCATTAAAATGACTATAAAACCATTACTGTTTTAGAATCTCTATGATTATGATATTTACCTGTCCCCTTCATCTAAATCCTCTCCCACCCCATGGTTGTACTTGATGGACATATGTCGTCTTTCAGCTGTCCTATGTAACAGTTAAACAGTTCCTGTCATGGCTATTGCTATATAAGCTCGGGGCAGGGTGCACTAAAGCGAGGTTTCTGCCTTCTGCTGATAATGACTTCTTCTGATGGGCAGAGCTGCCCTGTAGCAATACCATTGTGTAGATCCTGATAACATTTCCCTTTTCCTACATTAGACAGTGATCTGGCTAAAATACAGATCACACAGAGCTGGAGGGCAGACCTTTCTCGTGGATGTACACATGGTGTCATTTTTTTATTTTTTTACATTGAAAAAAACTAGGTTTTAATGGAAGAATAATCTTCATTATCATCAATATCAAACATAACAAACAAAGATTGTATCCATTTGCTTTGCTACACTTGTACCTCACCCTAAATATTTCTCTCTCCTGACAGACAAACCTTAGTTTCTATAATGGGTCGATTCTGATGAGCCAGCATAGTAATTTGCCATAACAGTACATTAACCCGAATGAGATCACATCACTAGTATGATTAATGTACCTTCAAATACTAACGCTCACATAGATTATCTCATTCAATGAATGCAGCACGCATCAATCTGTTGGATTTTTGTTTCGTTTTATTTGCATGTAAAAGTGTGTCGCAATTCAGTCACAAGCCTAATCATGGCAGAGATTGATGTCTGCAATTGAGGGGCGTCTGGAGCCCCTAAAAAATCAACCAGCAGTCTATTAGAACATACATTCTCTAATTTACCCAATGTGATCCATTATTAATACAATTCAACCTTTGTCTAAAAATGACACCAAAAATGTATTTAGGAAACAATACGCAAATATTCATTATAAAGGGCCACTCCGCCATCAAGTGTCCAACATATGAGCTTCCTCAAGGTTGTCTTCTGAAAATTCCTTGTACCAGAAGGTAGACTAACCCTTTAAGTGATTGATGAATTAAAAAGTGACGTATTAGACTTGTATCAAAGACTTCATCACCTTCACCCTTTTATCCTCATAAGGGGTCACTCAGACGAAAAACTCGTCTGTATTCTGTCCCCTAAAAACTGATGATTTTACACTCATCTTAAATCAATTTGATCTCCAACTGTGTCCTTTGTGGCATCGGTATATCATCCATTTTTCAAGCTCATAAAAAAATACATTTTAAACGCCCTCCCAACTTCCTAAAAACCATCTGTGAAAAACGGGCCACGCACTTTTTTCACAGACCCATTGACTTGAATAACTGAATCTAGAGTAAAAATCGGACAGAATAGTACATTGTGCAATTTTCTCTGATGGTCAGTGATAAAACTGGACGTGTGACTTGGCCCATTGCCCATTTGGTCAGGGTTCAGTCCATGTGCTGTCCTACAGTTAGGAGGCACCTAGACGGGAAAATCACTCATCTGAATGAGCCAAGATAGCCAGATGCTGCCGTACCATTACATGCATCTCAATCAGAGGATATGTGGCAAATTAAGTGGCTACATTCAGTAATCTACACAGCACAAAACTTTGTTATTTGGATAGATGGATGGACATTGTATAGATTGATAGAGAGATGGATGGATGGATAGATAGATAGATAGATAGATAGATAGATAGATAGATAGATATTGTATAGACTGATAGATAGATATTGAAAAGATATTGGATTGATGTATATTTAATAGATAAATATTGGATAGGTATTGGATTGATAGATATTAGATAGATAGCTAGATATTAGATATATATTGGATTGATAGATATTAGATTAATATTGCATGAATAGATATGAAATAGATAGATATTGACAAAATATTGCATATATAGATATCGTATTGATAGATATTGGATTGCTAGTAATTAGATAGATATAAGATAAATAGCTAGATATTAGATAGATATTGGATTGATAGATATAAAATAGATAGATAGAATCCTTGTATTTTGGTTCTACACTATGAGCCTTAAATTATAAAAATAACACACAAATGTGTGTCTTTTCAGTGCCCTGGGTTGTCATGCAGCAACTGTATCCATAGAGCAGATGTTCATATCCCAGAGCAATGAAAAACTACTTGAATATATATATATATATTAGGGAAATAAAATCTGAACCATTAGAAAAAGTAGACAAAAGACCTAAGCAGCAAACATTTATGTATGAAAACATTAAGGGTTTGTGTACATTCTAACATTCATAACATCCAAATCCATACATTTTAGCATGTCATATTTCCTCTAAAATTAATGACCTTTCTTGACTCTCACTACTCACCAAAATGCCATTAAAAGTGGGTGTGGTTAAATGGGGCGTGGCCAGCACATTTCAAACAGATTTATTATTTGCAAAGCCAAAGAAAATAATGAACATTTTTGCACAAATCTGTGCCTGCTCGTAGCAGTAGAATTCACGTTCTGTCTTTCTGTGCACCTCTTGATAAATTTGGCACAGTTTACTCAAAGAATGGTTTGTGACTGGCTAATAAAATACCAATCTTCACCAGTCTTTCTATTTCCAAAAATAACACAGAATCCCTTCAGCTGAGGGATAGCATTTTTTCTTTTTTCAGGAAAAGTGCCAGCTCTCTCAGTGGCAGCTCAACTTCAATCAAGTGAATAGGCCAAGCTACCATACCAGGCACAACCCATGAAGAAGAGTTTAAAAATTGTTGTAATAACAGGGATACATATTGTTTTGACTGCAGGCTCAATTTGCATAGTAGAGGGCAGGGCTGCCACTGAACAGCAATTACCTATATAGATTTGAGAATACAAGGATTCAAATATATTATTTTGTGGAGGAGGAACGCCAAACTTGATCTTTCTAGTCTAGCTTTGTAATTACGGTACTAATCTCCCTTCAGATAAGAATAATATCAGTGCTACGAAATTAGATGCAATAGAAACAGAATAAGTTGCCTTCTTTAATCGTAGTAGAATTGTGACAACCTCAGGTCTGAGATATAAATGTGTTCCAATTTGTTGTTAAGCCCTATGTTCTTCATGAAAGATGTTTGAATAAACTATCCAGCTACAAAGCATCAGGGTAACACATTTTAAATAATAAAGATATATTCAGCTTTAAAAGTTTTCTTTTACTTTATTGTTTAATCACTAAAAAGGCTACGCTATCACTGAACAACATAATAAATTGTAATAAAAATATATACAATTTAATCCAAGATCTAGTACTGGATCTCAACTGCCAGGTGGCAAGCATGGAAATGCTTTATTAGCCCTTATTTTTAATAACAGAGCTCAAGCCGCTACTTGGTAACTATTCATTTTGTTACAATATTTATGTATATTAATAATTACAGTGAAGAACAGAAGTATTTGAACACCCTGCGATTTTGCAAGTTCTCCCACTTAGAAATCATGGAGGGGTCTGAAATTCACATTGTAGGTGCATTCCCACTCCGAGAGACAAAATAAAAAATAAAAGAAATCAGGAAATCACATTGTATGATTTTTAAAGAATTTATTTGTCTTGCACTGCTGAACATAAGTATTTGAACACCTGAGAAACAGCAAGAATTCTGGCTCTCAAAGACCTGTTACTGTGCCTTTAAAAAGTCCACCTCTACTCCACTTATTATTCTAACTTAGTAGCACCTGTCTGAGCTCTTTAAAGACACCTGTCTACCCCACAGTCAGTCAGACACCAACTACTACCATGGGCAAGACCAAAGAGCTGTCAAAAGACACCAGAGACAAAATTGTGGACCTCCACAAGGCTGGAAAGGGCTACGGGGCAATTGCCAAGCAGCTTGGTGAAAATAGATCAACTGTTGGAGCAATTGTTAGAAAATGGAAGAGGCTAAAGATGACTGTCAGTCTCCCTCGGACTGGGGCTCTATGCAAGATTTCACCTCGTGGAGTATCACTGATGATAAGAAAGGTGAGGAATCAGCCCATAACTACAAGGGAGGAGCTGATCAATGACATGAAGAGAGCTAAGACCACAGTTTCAAAGGACACTGTCAGTAGAACACTACGCCGTCATGGTTTCAAATCATGCATTGCACGGAAGGTTCCCCTGCTCAAGTCATCACATGTCCAGGCCCGTCTGAAGTTTGCCAATGACCATCTGGATGATCCAGAGGAGGCATGGGAAAAAGTCATGTGGTCAGATGAGACCAAAGTAGAACTTTTTGGTCTAAACTTCATTCGTCGTGTTTGGAGGAAAAAGAAGGATGAGTTGCATCCCAAGAACACCATCCCTACTGTGAAGCATGGGGGTGGTAACATCATGCTTTCTGTGTGCTTTTCTGGGAAGGGGACAGGACGACTGCACTGTAATAAGGAGAGGATGAATGGGGCCATTTATTGTGAGATTTTGAACAACCTCCTTCCTTCAGTCAGGACATTGAAGATGGGTTGTGGCTGGGTCTTTAAACATGACAACGACCCGAAGCACAAATCCAGGATAACCAAGGAGTGGCTCCGTAATAAGCATATCAAGGTTCTAGAGGAGTCTAGCCAGTCTGCAGACCTAAATCCAATAGAACATCTTTGGAGGGAGCTGAAACTCTGTGTTGCTCAGCGACAGCCCCAAAACCTGACAGATCTAGAGGAGATCTGTGTGGAGGAGTGGGCCAAAATCCCTGTTGCAGTGTGTGCAAACCTGGCCAAGAACTACGGGAAACATTTGACCTCTGTAATTGCAAACAAAGGCTTCTGTACCAAATATTAACACAGATTTTCTCAGGTGTTCAAATACTTTTGTTCAGCAGTGCAACACAAATAAATTCTTTAAAAATCATACAATGTGATTTCCAGATTTTTTTTATTTATTCTGTCTCTCAGATAGGGAATGCACCTACAATGTGAATTTCAGACCCCTCCGTGATTTCTAAGTGGGAGAACTTGCAAAATACTTCTGTTCCTCACTGTGTATGTGTATGTGTATGTATATGTATATATATATATATATATATATATATATACTATTTAATATTTCTTATTAGAGAAAATGCCTTGCTCTCCAACTATGAATTCACTGATCAAGTCTGTCTGCAGAGAGGAGATGACTTTCCAGGTTCACTAGGAGATCAAGCTCAGGGCTCATGGCTGCTGGTCGGCCCACAATGTACGGGCACCGGCCATGTGGACATCATATAACGGATGCGGACCCATTCAATTTGAAAGGAGTAGTGCGGAACAGAGGCACGTAATCCCACAAAAGCACTACAGAGCGGGTCTTCATTCGTTGTGTGCATGAACCCTAATACTGCTTCATAAAAGGGCTGTGGAGAGCAGAGGTGTTAGGAGCAACAGGAGCAGGAGGCTAGCTGCTTTGATGTCATACAAGGCAAACATAGAGAAGAGGAGTTCCTGATCCCCAATCTCTCACACACTCTCAGAAGCATCAGTTCCATGAAGTCAATTAAATACAGTATTGAGCATTGTTGCTGTCCATCCAGCCCTGGTGTGAGATAGAACTTACGTGAGCCAGATGCAAAATCTTTGTGAGTCTCTCTGTCTATATATAACCCACTCTGCAGCTGCTCCTCTTTATAGTCAATAACCTGTCATTTTAGATCAATAACCTGATCTCACAGTGAAGTTGAAAAGCCATCTTCTGTCTGGTGACCGATTTGATCAGTAGATTGAGAATGAGTGAACGTTTAAGGAGGTGGGGATGAGAAAATGAGACTGATCAGTGGAGAAGTGGAGGAGGCATTGTTCTTTAATAACATGTATTACGTAGTTATCTTCTCTCCTACTATTTATTTCTGATAAGTTGTTTATAATCAGAGGTACATTTTCATCAAAACTAACTAGAATCATGGTCACTAAATTTCATCTAGTATGACTTACTTGAAATATGTACCAAAATCCTCCACCCTTGTGACAAGTATTGCTGCCTGGCTTTTTATTTATTCCTCTGTGTGTTTATTTAGAAAGTATGCATGTCCAGTGGTGTAACTAGAGGAGGGGTTACTGGGCATGTGGTTGTCAAAAGGTAGGAGATGAGCACAAGCCTCTCTGCCTTGGTAATGGTTTTTAGATACAGTACTTGGATAGGGCAGTGAATTCAGTCATTGGTCCTGCGTATTATATTATATTATGGTAGTTATTGTTTAGATTACAATAACAGATTCTGTAGTGTAAGTCACTATGCAGATAATCTATTAATTTACACTGGCAGTTGCTCCATCAATAACTTATACCCAGTGGCGTACATAGATAAAGTAAGGGGCCCATAGCAAGGATCAAACCAGGGCCGCCCACACAGGACAGAAGGGCTTCTGCCTAAACCCCTTTCAATGACCCTTGGGCCATTTTGCCACTGCTTTATTTGCTAAAAGTTGTTCCTTTGGAGGGCGGAGTCCTGACTAAGTTTTTTACCTCTACTAGAAGAGGGGATAATCCCAACTAAGACTGGGCCCCCTCTTGCCCTGGGCCCCATAGCAGTCGCATGGTCTGCTGCTATGGTAGTTACGCCCCTGCCTATACCCAGATACAGAGTGATTAGTCCTATAGCCGTATAATGTTTTCCAGCTTAGTGTTTCAAACGTCATTACATGGTTGTTTTTCAGCTTGCTGATTAAATTGTGTCCATTATGCAGTGTATAAACTGTAAAAATCCTCAAGGTTGGTGTAAATGTACACAAACCTTCTTCATATGAACAATTTCTGTCACGGTGGGGAGTGGGGCAAACCCCCCACCGTGCGGTGTCAAAGGGTAAAAAGGGATCAGCCTGGCCAAAAGGAGTAATAAGGGAGCAGGTCATCTCCTACAGCATCCCTAATCCTCTCCCTGACTCCTCACCGTATGAGCGGACCCCGATGGTAGACGACTCATACTCTGGATTCCTAGAGACCCTAAGTCTGCCTGGTAATCCTTCACCAAGGAGCAATGATGTCTCTCTAAGACTGCCGCCAGGCCCTGGAGCAACACACAGAAACCAGGGCACCAGCCACGAAACAGCCCAGAGAAACTGCACTGAACACTGCGTCCACCTCAGACACGGTTCACACCAGGTCGCTGCCAGCATGCATCCCCAACCAGCACACAGCCAGTATACCAAAGGAATGCATCCAGCACACAACACAAGCACCTGAACCACTGAGAAATCGACGAGGAGAAACGCAAACACAAGTGACGGTTCACACCAACTGCAACCAACTGTAACAGGGAACCGCACTGTTAACAGCGTCTCACCTTTCACCCTCCCTCTGGAGGATAAGCATGTGCGCCAGAAAATGGCAGGCGACACATGCTGGGCACTCTTCCGAAGGCTCCAAGCAAGGAGCCTTTGTGGTCATACTGTCACGGTGGGGAGTGGGGGAAACCCCCCACCGTGCGGTGTCAAAGGGTAAAAAGGGGATCAGCCTGGCCAAAAGGAGTAATAAGGGAGCAGGTCACCTCCTAATCCTCTCCCTGACTCCTCACCGTATGAGCGAACCCCGATGGTAGGACGACTCATACTCTGGATTCCTAGAGACCCTAAGTCGCCCTGGTAATCCCTCACCAAGGAGCAGGGAAGAGACGACCTGTTCATCCCAGTCATGGAGGAACAGGACTCTCTATCTGAGGCCAGGCTGCAAGGAGAGGGGAACACTTACAGCATAAGGAGATGGCAGGTAAACGAAACCAATAACACACACCTGCCACAGATACTGACTGGAACCCGTGCACTAGTGCTGCTGTCCACACCAACATTAAAGGACACAGCACACACCACAAACCACACAGGAACCCAGGACTCCCATAGCTGCAATAAACATGAGACAGGGGAATGTCTAGTAAACATGTTGGACACCAAACACCACCAGACATGTAACACCAAACTAGACATACAAACACCCTGAACATAACCCACTCCATACAAATGGGGACAGGAAGGGAAGGATAACACCGGGATAACATTAATGACCACAAGAGTGGCCCTCACTGGACAGATGGAACACCCTGGACTGGAGCTGAGCTCCAGCACCACTCCAGCTGAAGTACAACTGACTCCAGCCAGGAAACCACAGAAGATAAAAGCCAAGTGACCACACCCAGTCAGGGAGTTAACCCTTACAGCACCAGACAGAGGGAGGCTACAACTTAAAGTGGAAGTGCACACACAAGCATACCAAACACGTAACCACCGGCAACAGCATGCATGGCAACCATGTCACGGCAATCACCCAGAAGGCCGAGACACTGCCTCTGCATGCTCTTACAGCAACACATTGCCGCGGGCAACCACAAGTGTGGCAACAGTGTCACAACGTACACCATGGGCCGCGACAATTTTCTAATATTAAATGTGAACTTTACTATATTTCCGACAATATTTTTCTGAAAGTCTCTTTTCCTCTGCATCCTATCAACCTTAAAGAATTAATAAATAATTTCTGTAGGATAGTTTCATTTACCTTTTTAACTACAGCAATTTTTTTCTCCTGTTGTATGTGTTTGACTTTCTGCCGTTACAGTACACAGTTCACATTCGATTGTTCCATGGACATTGATACATAGTAGAAAGCTTTTATAGAAACCTGTGGACACGACTACTAGAAGTGATGGCATCAGAAAACGCTTTCCCAGTCCTCCTAGTTGACGACAAGGACTGGAGCAGAGTCGTTGTACATCACTGCATATAGAAGTAATCTCACTACCCACTGTGAAAATGAGAGGCGGAAGAGTAGCTAAAGACTCCTGTGCCCTGGTGTAAATTTTCAGCTTCAGGCTGGGTTCAGACCTGAGCGTTTTACAGCTCGTTCCTACGCGCTGTAAAACGCTCAACAGGTAAGAACCAATGATTCCCTATGGGAATGGTTCTCACCTGAGCGTTTTACAGCGCGTACGATCGCGCTGTAAAACGCTCGATGCCCCAAGAAGTACAGGAGCTTCTTTGGGGCGTCTTGTCGCGCTTTCCCGTACATAGACTTCAGCGGGAACGCGCGACAATGGGCGTTCACTTGTCTCTGTATGCGCGATTGCAAACGCCCGTACAATCGCGCATACAGAGCGTACGTTCAAGTACGCTCAGGTCTGAACCCAGCGTCAGTGTTAGTAAAGGAGAAATCAACTCAAGTATCATGGAAAGGAGATAGGAGCAACCAACCATCAAGTCCTCTTAGGTCGTTTGAGGTGTAGCATCGGAAGGGTGTCCCATATCAATCTTTGATATGGGCTCTATTCCACCAATATTGTCTAAAGGCTCCAATACATATTAGAGTAATGTTGGAGGAACCAATATGATGACTTTCCAACTCTTTGCCCCAACAGAAGATGCCAGAGAAAAGGATTGGGCCCTTTAAATTTCAACTCCTGATCCTTTTGGTTTGTCAGGAGATTAGTTGCCAATAGAGTTGTCTAGCAGTGGCTTTCTTCTCTCTCCCCATTGAAAACATATACACATTGGCCAGGCATGCATGTGTATGGGGTATTCAGGAGGTAAAGCCATCAGCCAAACGAGCATTCAGTCAATAGCTTTTGAAGGTGTATGGACACTTTAAAAAGAAGTAGAACACAGAAATGTTATCACCACTCCTGCTGCAGGAAAGTCTCCACATGCACAGACAACTGGAGTCTAAGAGCCTCCAAAATATCAACTAGTCCAGCACCAGAGTCGCTTCCAAATAAAAACCGTAACGTTACTGAATACAAAGTAAAGATTTACGTGACAGAATCCATCAAAGTGCAGATGTTCTAGCTACATCTCATTTGACTGGTTGGTTTACTCCAGTGAACCAAAATCGATATTAGTCGCCCCAGGTACATTAGGAACTGACTTTCTTTCCTTAGCTGGAGCAGTTCCGAAAGCTGTGCAGGTTTTTCAGTACTGGACGTACTGATATAAATCAGTGGCTGGCTATGTCTCAATGGATATAAATTGCAGCTGTTCATCTACTTGAGATGGAATGGCACATTGATGTCTCTGAAACAACTCTTGCTGACAGAGTTATGATACGATTTTAACGTCTAAAAGAGATTTACTTTTTTTCCCTTTCTGTATTTCTACCTGTGGCGATATAGACAAGTATATAGTATATTAACATGAGGGTTACTTGGGCAGTTTTTATAATTTTTTTTATAATCTGTTCCTTTTAAGCTTTCTTGTAGAATGTAATATCAGGGTAATGTTAATTCTAAAAGATGAATTTATTTTAAAAACAGGGAATAGTTCCGCTTCAGGCTTGTTTAATTCTTCAAAAAGCATATGAAAATGATATGTCACAATGCTTTTTAGAATGGCATATGAAAGTGTTTAATAGGACATGAGGCTCAGAGTTTAAACTTTATGATTTAATAAATCTTTCATCAAAGAAAATTCTACCATAGAGAAAAGAGATAACACAGTAAATATAACAAGAAAGTTAAAAGTGATCTCTTTTCATTAGGATAAATGTTAAAATATTGTTTGCTTCTTCTTAGATGTGTAACAGCAAGAGAAGTTAAATGGAATCTGTCTCCAGGCAATTCATTGCTAAACCAGTCAAAATTCCTTGTGGGGCTAGCCTAGCTGTATATGATGATACCTTTCACTAAGAGATCTGTTGCTTCATTCTGGAGAAAATATACTTTAAGCCATATGCGAATGAGCAGTTAAATGCACCGAGGGTGGACACAAGCCACGCTGTGCATCCATATTCTTCCTAATTCCTCTGTCAGCACCTCCCTTTCCTTCTTGATTGACAGGACCAGATTCCCGCATAGTCATCTCGCTTTGCCCTGCCATGGTATTATGCTTGCAGTGATTTCCCTGGTGATATTTTCCCATTAAGGGCTGTTTCACAAGAGTGAGTCCATTGCGGGAATCACTCTCTGCATGTAAGAGTGATCTGCCGTGCTGGACTTGCAGGAGAGAATTTATTATGGTGTGTGCTTTATTATGGTGTGTGCTTCTGCTTGACCTTACTGATACATGATCATACTGACAGCTTTATGTCGCTATGATTCTGTATCAGTAAGGTCAAGAAGAGGCACATAGCATTATAAATCAGTATAATGCCCTGCGCTCCCAGAATGGAGGATTACGCTCACACATGAAGAGTGATTCCCACAATGGACTCGCTAGTGTGCAACATGCCTAAAAGGGTTGGCCAGGATTAGAAAAACATGAATGTTGTCTTTCAGTGTCACACCTGTCCAAAGGTTGCGTGTGGTATTGCAACTTAGTCTTATTCACTTAAATAGAGCTGGGCTGCAGTACTAGACACAACCCATAGGTGTGGTACTGTTTTTGGAAGAGTGCTACCATGCACTAGTACAAAGGAAAGGTGAACTTGCCCATAAGTACCAACATCATCTCTGAAAATGAGAGCTGAAATATGCATGGTTGATATGAGCAGAGTCTCCACTTTTTCTATTTTTGATAAATCTTTCCCAATGTATCAATGAACAGGTAGTGGGTTAAACCAACATGACTGCATTAGATGTGGTATATTGTATTGTGCATATGTAGTATCATATATACAGTACTTTCTTTCACAATTTAAGCCAGTGGTGGACAAACTTGGTCCTCAAGATCCTTCAATACACTGTAGTCAGTAACCTCCTGTGAAACAGTCAGTAAAGACAACTGAAAATCATACACGGTTGGTAAATACTGAGGACTGAATTTGGCCATCATTGCTGTAGGCAACGTTCCTGTATGCATCTTACACAAAGACCACTAAAGTTATAGCTAACCTTTCACAATATTGGGTTGAGTTAATATTAATCTTCAAATATAAAATGGGAAAGGACTATTTTGTGTTAACCTATTTTTTCCTTTTATTTCAGGCTTGCACGTTAGAATGTGAGGGCAAGCTGCCAACAGCTAAAGCATGGGGTACCTGCAAAGAGCTTCTCCAAACTGCCAAAGATAACTCTCAAGAGGCAGACAAAGAACAAGGCATTGATACCCATTTACTTGCCAAAAAGTATGGAGGTTTTATGAAAAGATATGGTGGCTTCATGAAAAAGAAAATGGATGAGTTGTACCATGTCGAACCAGAAGAGGAATCCAACGGTGGAGAAATTCTTGCTAAGAAATATGGAGGTTTTATGAAGAAAGAGTATGACAGTGATACTTCAGATCTCTTGAGAGAGCTTCTGGGCACTGTTGGGGATCCTGAGTCTGGTCTTTACCGTGACAACAACAGTGAGACGCCAGGAGAGGTCAACAAAAGATATGGGGGCTTCATGAGAGATTACAGAAGAAGCTCAGACACTGAAGATGAAGGAAGAGAATTACAGAAGCGATATGGAGGCTTTATGAGAAGAGTTGGTCGGCCAGAATGGTGGCAAGACTACCAGAAAAGATATGGAGGTTTCATGAGGCGCTTTGCAGATTCTCTTCTCCCTTCAGATGAAGATGGTGAAAGCTATTCCAAAGAAATTCCAGAAATGGATAAGAGATATGGAGGATTTATGAGATTTTAACCCCCTTATCCAATTATTGAAAAAGACTGCCTCATTGACCATGTCTTATTGTAATGTGTTGCCTGCACTGTACAGTTTTTTACTGTCTTAGTTATCAATGCAACTTGTAATCTGTTACACCAGCTCTGTGTTCTTTATAACTCAACCACAGAATCAGTTTGTCACACTTAAGTTTATACTGTAGGTATTACGTTGAAACTATTTTTGCTACTGTATTTTTTCTTTTAAACAGAATACATCTACCAATGCTTACTTACTGTATATAAATAAATTATTCATCTTATCTGCACAGTTTATGGTTTGTCATTTGTATCTCTACAGGTTATGAGCACATATTGTTCCTGAAGCTGCATTTACATATAGTAATTTTTTTGTACCACTGACAAACTACATTTCCACCATAACAATCATCCTAGATATACTAAAATCATTAAATGCAGAGGTGCAACCTGAAGTTCTGGGACCCCAGTGCAAAATCTGGAACAGGCTTCTCTCTCATCTACCATGCACTATTTAATACTGGTGTCTTCTTCTGCAGCAGGGTGACCTTTGGGATCCTTTAAGTACCAGGGCCTGGGTGTGACTGCTTCGTCTGTACCCCATATAAATAGGCCTTGTTTGAACACAAGGTCAATTGTAGTAGCATATATATTGTAAATGTCAGATGAGCGCCATTTAACGAGAATGATACATCTATGCACGCCCAAACAATTTTTTATCATAGTTGGATCTTTTATCACTCATTTTTTCCAGCATTTAAACTGGCAATATTTGTAAAGATCATTTAGTATCATCTAAATTAAAGGGTTTGTGTCACTAATATAAATGTATCCCACCCAACATACACCGCTGTTATATAACTTTCGCCAAATACCACCATTTAGCAAAACTGTGTTATTCTAAAGTTATTAGCCTACCATTGTGTCATGTGACGCTATTGGCTACGTCCTGTAGTGCAGCCTTCTAATAAAGGTCACACATGCTCACAGCACTTCCTTTCCTCCCCTTCAATAACCAGTACACTATGTCCAGTGTCAGTTACAAGTTGGATGGATGTATAGACAGACAACAGACAGAATGGGAGTTAGAGTACTCGATGAAAATTAACTTTAGAGTGAAAAGTAGTTTATGGCACAACCTCTTTAATATATGAGAAAATCAGTTAGGGTGCATGCACACAGCAGTGTAGTTTATACAGATTTATTGTGCGTATTTTCATACAGATTTCACTGCATCTCCACTAAAAGCTGCAGGTGTTATAGCAGATTTTGCCATTGAATATTGACGTGAATTTACTCCAGATCTTACTCTTTGGATTGCAAATGGTGAAATCTGCACAAAATATTTACATATTGCGAATTTTCTAAACTGCAGATGACTTTATGGGCTGAAAATTTCCATCTAATTAGCTGGTATTGTTTTACGCAGTCGATTTTACGCACAAAGATCTGTGTAGAATATCCACAAGTAATACGCACCGTGTGGCCCTAGATGTTGTTATTGTTGATAATTAGTAGATCATTGTTAGTCTTGTGATTACAAGCAGACTGGCTGCAGTACACATCCCATGGTCAAAAACGTGTGCATCACAACTGATGTACGTAAATGAGGAACTGCCTGCTCCCGGGGACTGCATTTGATTTCAGACCGGCTCCCGGCACATGCACAGGTAAGGGCTTACTTGTGCATCGCCGGACGGGTGAGTCTACCTTACTAAAGATGGCAGCCAGCATGTGTTCGCTGGCGAACACTGCGAACTGACCATCACTGCACAGCAACTTGTGAGTTGCAACTACACTTCACTTACCTCAGTTATAGAGGTACACTACGATCTTTGGCCATACATCATGTGGTGCGGCCAACGTCTCCTTATAGTCCCAGCCTTAATGGAAAATTTACATAGTCCCTTTCAGCAACTATCAATCCTGTGTTCCAGTGGCTTATTACTAGAGATGAGCAAATTATTGAAAAGTTCGACTCACCGAATTTTACCCAAAAATTTGCTCTGTGGCAAATTATTTAGTCACAAAGCAAATGTTGTTGTAAGTAGCGGGTGCAATGACAGAGAGCTGCGATAGTGCTGCTCCCCATCATTGTACCCCTCAGATGCTGCATTCAAACATGATCGCGACATCTGAGTTTAAAAACGGTGTAAAATTAGCATTCAATCAAACTTACTGTCTCCATTTGCTCGCGACGGGCTGACCGCCACCATCTTGCTTGAAGATCTTGTAATGTCATACGTCACCACGCACAGGATTTCGGCCGAGATCTTTAATCAAGATGGCGGCCCGTCGCAAGCAAATGGAGGCGGTAAGTTAAAAAAAAATTGTTCAGCTTCGAGGCAAATCGAATTTATCCTGAAATTCGGATCGAATTCCACTTCTTGGGATTCGATTCGCTCATCTCTACTCATTGTATTAGATAATCCAAAGCCATCATGTTAAACAGAACCTGTCACCACAAAATGCAGTGTAATCTGTATGCGGCAGGTTATAATGCAGAAGGAACTGAGCAGATCGACAAATAGTTTTCTGGGAAAAGACTCACTAAAACATGAAATTTATACATTTATACTTCTGCTGTTTCTAACTTAGGATCACCCCCTGAACAGATCTCAATATACGTTAGAGGTGATTTCAGTGATTGATAGCATTCTCTGTGTAAGGCCCCTTTCAGACGAGCGAGTGTCTCGCTGCGGACTCGTAGCGCAGCACCTGGCATGAACTTCCAGCACTGCCGGAGTCACATAGCATAATATTGATTTATGATGCTATATAACCCTTACAGTTCTGGAATGTATTGGATAACACATCCAGCATTAGGTCGGTGTCATCTAATACATTCCAGAACTGTAAGGGTTACATCGCATAATAAATTAATATAATTCTATGTGACCCGGCAGTGCTGGGAGTTACGGCCGGATGCCTCGCTGCGAGTCCGGAGCGAGACACACGCTCGTCTGCAAGGGACCTAAGTGTGTATACATATATAGCCGTCAGTCACTGATAGTTGTATACAGGGGTGGTCTTAAATGGGTTGTGCAGGATCCTAAAAAGTCATTTAATTGTGTAAACCTTGACTAGTCTCCTACGGAGCATGATAGTGTCAACTTTTCAGTCTCGCAGCTTGATGAAGGTGACGGACCATCACTGAAACGTGGAGCCTTTGTACATGTTCCTTTACTATAATTTTTTAATAAACAGTGTTTTATTGGAGCTCTCCAGTGCAGTGTGCCTTTTTTTTCTGCTATTGAGCAACTTTCTTCACATGGTTCTATGACATCCTCAGAGGTCTGATTGGAACATAAGCGCGGCAGCATGGCATTTCTCCCATATGGGAGCCACTCCATTTGTCTCTAGCATTGTGCACAACTCTATTTGGTGATGCGCATTAACCTCCGTTACCTGAGACCTACACTTAGAATCTTACAACTAGGGTGAGCCCCTTCTATCTTTTTCTCTTAGTATGTTGAAGGGTCTGGCAGGGAAGCACAGGGAAAGGGAAAAATGTATACCCAGACAACCCCTTTAAGTTCAGAAAAAGTAGGATATAAATGTATAAATAAGTTTTACTGAGTCTTTTCCAACAAAACTATATCAATCTGCTCAACTCCTCCTGCTGTATAATGTGCTGCCTGCAAACTGTGCTGCATTTTGCGATGACAGGTCCTCTATAAAAGGCGAAATCATCACTAGAAATCCTTGTGCAATGATAACAAAGTAGACAATTGTTTTGCACTTTAAGCGAGCAAGAAAACTGACCTTTGAGCTACAGCAGTATCTGGTGCATCATCAACATTTGTGGGTTTTATTATGGTCTCAAAACACCTAAAAAGAATGACCATTCTTCTAAAACTTGCTCCTTTTATTGTTGATCTGAGAAATAAAGACTACTAAAACTAGTTGCCAAGAAACGTAAAATGTCTGAACAAAATTGTGCACAAATTGCCTCTAGCCAAGTAGAAAGAGAAGTGGAAGGCCTGAAACTGTACAGGAAGGGAAACATATCAGACTCTAGAGAAAAATAGCCCACATTTCCTAAGATGTCAACTTCTAAAAAGAACCTGTCACTACAAAATGCAGTACACAATGAAGGCAACATGTTATAGAGCAGGAAGAGCTATGGGAAAATGTATTCATTTAAATTTCTGTTCTTTCCATACTAGACCACCCCTGTGACTGAAAGCTGTCTATGTATACACACTTACATGGGGAATGTTATCAATCACTGATAACACCACCCCATGTATAATTGAAGTCAGAAATTGCAGAGATATACTGTGATTTTCAGACTATAAGACACACTTTTTCCCTCCAAAAGTGAAGGAAATGTGGCAGTGCATCTTATAGTCTGAAAGCTAATGATTGCTTCAATTCTGGAAGCAGTCATCAGCAGGCGACCAGTGAGGAAAGCGCTGCACTGGTCCTACTCACCCTCCTTGCTCTTCTTCTGGGCCCCACTCTGTACTGTGTCCTGACCTTGTACAGTGTTAGAACATAGTGCACATAGATGCAAACTATGACCTAGGGAGCGGTGAGGGAGTGGCATTACCATCCAGAGCAAGTGAGCTAAGTTTCTTTCTTTCTTTATTTTTTAATGTGTGATCTGAGGTCTGATGGGTGTCTGAACTTAGGCTGATGGGGAGGTCTGATCTGAAAGTTGATGGGGGTCTTATCTGAGGCTGATAGGGGTCTGACCCTAGTATGATGGGGATCTGATCTGAGGCTGATGGGGTCTTATCTGAAAGCTGATGGGGGTTTGATCCTAGTATGATGGGGGTCTGATCCTAGTCTGATGGGGGTCTGATCTGAGGCTGATGGAGACTAGAGGGTCTGATGGGGTGCTGATCTGAGGCTAATTGAGCTTGGGGGTCTGATCTAAGGTCTGATGTAGCTTGGGGGGTCTGACTTTAGGGTCTGATCTGAGGTCTTATGAGGAATGGGGGTCTGATCTGAGGTCTGATGAAAAATATTTTTCCTTATTTTCCTCCTGCAAATCGTAGGTGTGTCTTATAGTCTGGAGCATCTTATAGTCAAGTAAATATATGAATTACGTTTCATTGAATATTTTTCTACAAAATAATATATATATATATATATCTGCTTAGCTCCCCCTGCTCTATAACATGCTGCCTGGAGATTTCACTGGATTTTCATGGTGCCAGGTTTTCTTTCAAGGGGACCTGACACCTCCCCTTGGCAACTCCAGAATTGTTATTACATGGGGAATACAATTAGGTACTGAAACAAATATGCCAGGAGAGGTGACAGCTCCTCTTTAATAAATACCTTAACACCCAAAACACCAGTTTTATCTTTACTAGTGAAGAGGCGACTGGGATGCTTGCATCCTGGCGAGAGTTGCAATCAAAAAGGCATATTTTGGGCTAATAAAATGAGCAAATTATAAATCAAGGAGCTACTACATGTTATGCAGGGTACTAGCTCTCCTTATAGAGACCTGCTGTGTATGAAGACTTAGTGGCAATGCGCCAAGGAAAAATAATATGCAAAGAAGTATCTCCCAGGGAAAGTGAACCATCTCACTAGTGCCACCTCTTGGAAGTGGTGCCCTGTGAGTAAAAGTTGAACTTTTTAACAAGCCTTGGGACATGACAAGGGAAACTAGCCAAGCCAAGTATCCATCCATAGACAGCTGTTTCAGGGTGCTTGTCCTTTATCAGTATGGAGTATGATTTTGGCTGGCTAAGTGCAATGCCTTGGATGCAGTGGAGCATTGCCAATAAGTCTCCATAAAGGAGTTGTCTCTTTAACGAGAGCCAGTACCCTGATTAAGAGGCATCCAAGCTATGACACTCCATTCAGCGAGAATCCTACTCCATACTGATGAGGGACTAACAATCCAAAACAGCTGTCTGTGGATACCTGGCGTGGCTATACTCCCTTGTCAAATCCCAAAGCTTATTGGAAGGTTGCATCTTGGCACTAGTGGGATGGCTCTCTTGCTTGGGAGATACATTCAACAGCAGAATAACTTGAACCACTGTTCTAATTTATACAAAATCTATGCAGGGAAAAGGTCAGCTATATATTTCTGTCTATAAGGAATTGCCCAGTGTTCCACTGTTGTGGAAGCAGCTTGACCATGTTGTGCAAAAAATACCCAACGAGTCAATTCAAGCTAAGGAAGTACAGGGTGAATGTTTCAGATTAACTCAAAAGAGGTTTAAAAAACTAAGCATTTTTAAAAACAAAAACAAATCATTATTTTGAGTCCTGGCTTTATCAAAATGATATTTTAAGGAAATTTAAACATTTTGTGATTTCATACTCCTGAGCACCAGTGTACAAGAAGATTTCACTGGTTAGTTCCAGTGTACCCTTTAGTCTTCTAATATGGTCATGTGCTGTGAGAACATGTGAATGGCTTCTGCTGCTGCTCTCATGATTTAAGAGATTATGGTGATTATTTGTCAGGAAATATTGTTTTGAAATGGCTGTGCTGCAGAAAAATGTTGAGGTAATTTTCTGGTAAAGATTAATGAAGCTTGACTGAAAACAATTTATTAATATGCAGCAAAAGCTTGTGACAGAGGGAGATCATCCAGATTCTGGAGCACATATCACATATCATTTGCTGCTGTTTAATATTCCCAACACAGACAACATACACAGAGAATCTGTATGACGCATGCAAGGCTTTACAATGACAAACTGTTTAGTCCAATCTGTTGATCTTCTATTGCCGCCAAGCAACATATCAGTGCAAAATCTTCCACCGGTAGGCAAAATCAAAAGAGTATTGTATATCAATTACGAGACACCATTCCCTGGATAAAAGTATATGAAAATCAATGTACATTAATGACTTTATAAACAATTGGTTTTACTTTGCAGTTGCAAGGTATACCACTATTTTTAATTTGATGGTAAAGTCAACCATCTTGACCGTCCTCCATTTCAGAATAAACTTCTTTACTGCATAGTGTGAGAGGTAGCTTTCTTTCAGGGGATCATCCTCACAAATACCTTTGCAGACAACAGATTTTAAGGTCAAAACAGTGCATTTATTGTGGCACACCAGCAAAAGCAAAACAAACAAAACAGAAAAAAACTCGCCCGTCCAGGCTCTAACTAATACATAAGGTCCCTGACTCACCTATTAGGTACAGTTCACACCCTGTTATCCGATGCAGCTTTCCCAGCCAATGTCCCACAGCCTCCTGGCTGTACAGAGCACAGTACACCCACTGTCTCAAGTCCAATGTCTCATGTGGGGGATTAAGGCTCAGTAGTCCGCCTGACTATGGCCCTGCGACCCCCCCCCAGGCGTCGCTGCGTCCCCCAACTCCAGGCTAACAACCAGCCTCATGGCCCCTCAGCCTTGCCCGGCTTAGACCATACTCCCAGAGCCTCCAGGCCTCTGTCCACGGGTAGCACACTCCCCCCTTACTGACACCCTGGGAGGTGCTTTATGCCAGCCTGAGTACCTCCAGCAGGTCTCACCTATGGCTGAATAAGGGTGTAGACCGCACTATCCACCCCTTCCTTGTCTCTTACCTGTGTGAGACCTGTCAGTGTCTCACAATATAGATAGCATACCACCCAACCTTCCCATATCTGGTTGGACAGTCATAGGATTCGGCGGCTGTCCAGTGCTTCTGCAATGTATGAGGTACACTGTATGTCCCGATATGAACTGAATTTGCATCCTAAGAATGCAGATAGAGTTGATTACAGTGCTGAAGCAGGGAGTTGTCAGCTCCTTTCACTATTCCCTTGCCTGTGTTCTCTCCCCTGCAGGAGGAGTGATGTGGTGACATCATTTCACATACTGCCCTAGGTAGTAGAGCGCAAAGGATGGGCATCTTTAACCAACCAATGAGCTCTCCAGCCTAGCTCAGCAGGCACAATATCACCACATCAATCCTCCTGAGGGGGAGAGAGCACAGACTGGGAAATGATGTGCTCAGTTTATCAGGCTAGGTGAGTATTGCTTTTTAAATTTTATTAACAGTAAAGGGGCATTCTACTGTGAATGGGGCACTAAGGGGGCATTCTACTGTGAAGGGGGCATAACTACTGTGTGGGAACAAAAAACTTAACTACTATATGGGGGCACAACTGTTGGAGCACTAACAGGGTATTCTTACTGTATGGAGCACTAAGGGACATAACTACTGTGTAGCGGGCACTAAGGGAGCATAACTACTTTGTGGAGACACAAAGGGTGAATATCTACTGTGTAGGGGCACAAAGCGGACTGGGCAGGATTGGGCGTATATAGATAGTAACTGGGCAGGCTTATAGACACAGCCTAGTGATTTTTTTTTTTTTACCACAGTGCACATATTATCCATCCTTGGGTTTTTCAAAAGTTGGAAGGTATGATGATAGAAGTTCTGTCCTTTGAAACTACTTCTTATCCATACTTATAGTGAAAAACAGCAGCCATTTCAATACTTATCTCAGGTCAGCAAAAACTATCATTAAAGAACATCCAATCATTGTGACGTTCAACATCTAGATCTACTAAATTACTGACATGTCTATGCCAACACTAAAGTTAGTCATACATATATTGTAAGAAAATTGTTGGCCAAATGCTCGTTTGGCTGATAGTCATTTCCCCCAGTTTTCCCATATACATACTGTACATGCTGAGCCGCCTAATGTGTAGAGGAAATGGAGATACACCGTAAGTTACTACCAAACAGTTCTGCAGTAGAAACGATCAGGCACAACACTGGTAAGCAGATACAGGAGACTCTATCCTCAAATCTGCGTGGCCGCTGCTCCAGCAGTAGATTTGACCAACAAGACCTGCCACTAATAATTCAGCAGGAAAAATGCAGGATCATTTTGGGCCTTGCCACCAACAGGTGGCTTTAGGACGAAACCAAGATCATAAAGATCATGTGAAAGAAAATTATTTATTAACCACAAATCACATTTCTAGGCCAGCCTGACTTCCTCAGGTACATCTGAAAAGGTGGTCAAAGGGACCGTGAGACTCATAAAACGATTAATAAACGGTATCCTTCTATATGATCTTTACAATCCAGGATTTATCTCATGGTAACCTTTTAGTAGCAGCACCCACATGATCATGCATTTTTATGCAGTCAGGAAGCCCTATACACAACAGACGGTCAACTGATCTTACTGATTCCTACATTTACTGTATCTAAAGTATATAGCTAATATATGATTATTAATATAAAGTTATAAAACTTTAAAATTGTGCCATCATGCATAAGACCTTCCGTAATATAACTTTACAATCTAAAAGCTATACTGTACTTCTCTAAGCTAGGCATTTACCAAGAAGTACAATCTCTACACTTATCCTAAGACTATAGATGTTATCTCAAGGAAAGGAATTGTGGGTCTAAACATGCATCCAGCTTACATCATGAATAATGTTATACCCCGACCACAACTATACTTGCAGACTGCAATGTAAACACCGCAAATCACATCATCAATCTAAAAGATAATGGATCTGCAACATTTCCTGTGATCCTTGGTATCAATCAGAGATTACTGTTCTTGCTTTTGGGAAAAATGTCAGGCCATTCAGTAATGTTTGTAGACATTAGAGAGCAGACACCACAGAGTAAATCAGAGTTGATGAAATTAATAATTATCATATTCACCACAAAGCTACTTGCTCTTTCAGGAGTCAAAATGAAGCACATTAATAATAGTATTCCCTGAGTAATACAGCCAACATATTTATTTATTGGCTGTCATGTTGATAAATTGGAACATTTATGACCAATACACCTAGCTTCACAGATGTAGATAGTTATAAAAACTGTGAATTCCATGTCCGTGGTTAGAGTTAAAATGGTTTTGTCTTCTTTAGATGCAGTTTCTGCTCTTTACAAACAGAATGCCATGATTTATTACGGTATAAATCTTATTCCTGGCTTACGTTTCAGCATAAAAGCTGTGGAAGAAAAGCGCTGTTCATCCCCCGTGTAACTTGCTGCAGGCCTCACTCTCTTATCAAACATTTGTACATCAAGGGAAATTACAGAATTTTTTAAAATTCTTTTATTTTTCCATCAAATTTATATCAAAACGAGTGTGACTGATCTGACTCACATAACTAGTAATAAAAAGAGAAAAAAAAGAAAGGAGAGAAAAAGAGAAAATAAGCAAAATAGGAAATAAATAATGGATGTAAGGGAAGAGATTCACTTTTGGATATTATAGGATAGTTGAAAAGTAAGGTTCTGCACCCAACAGGCTGTCACAGGTGATGGGAAAGGGAAAACACCAAATACACACCACAAGGAATAAACAACAGTCTATGCCTTGAAAGCTAAGGAAGAGGAATGGTGACCTCCTGGTAATCTCTAGGCCTTTCCCT
Source organism: Bufo gargarizans (assembly GCF_014858855.1). Classification (NCBI taxonomy): domain Eukaryota; kingdom Metazoa; phylum Chordata; class Amphibia; order Anura; family Bufonidae; genus Bufo; species Bufo gargarizans. The sequence continues at coordinate 110,721,725 of NC_058084.1, read as the reverse complement.
AACCCCTGCGAGTATGAGCAGATACTGATGGTGGAAATACTCATACGCCGCTAAAACTGACAAGCTCTAGGATAGGTAGCAGGGGATGAGACAGCTGGTTTCTTCCAAAATGAAGGAACCTGCATCTCCCTGAAGTCTAGAAAAAACACACACCAGATAATAATAAAACAGCGAAGGCAACAAGTACTTAGCTTAGAGATGTATGGAGAAGCAGGAGATCCAAGACAAATCAGCACTAGCAACTCCAAGCAGAAACTATCAACCGCATGGTCAGCAGTGTGAGGCGGATCTAAATAGAGCCTCATCACTGATAACGAGTGGCACCAAAGGAGAGGTGAGATCCTGCCAAACAACAACATACATAGAGGAAAACAGAGAGATCTGTCAGATAGCCTCACATGCAGCAAGTCTATCTGATCTTCTCACCTCTCTCACAGGAGGGACCGTGACACAGGCCCAGTCCTTCCCTAAATCTCTGACATGACACAAACTGTATGTTCCCATAGTTTTGCCGTTCTCCGTTTAATAGTCAACTCAGATCCAGCTGCTACCAGGATTCTATTAATTGAGTAAAAAGAAAGATATTTAATCACCAGTCCGCAAAAGATTCTGCTGTAGGTCCGAGGAGTGTTGTGCGGTCGATCACACTTTCATGGAATTTACATATAGGGTTCGGACCGCGCGTATCATAAATAGACGGTATACAAACAGTTTTTTTCTCCTCCTTTTAGAAAGGTACCGAGGTCTGCAGATGTCCTATTTGTGGATATCCTGCAACTTGTAAAAAAATTGTAATAGTGTAAATCCGTATGGTTGTGCTATCCTGCAATACGCAGATTGTACTTACACGGCACTCCACCAACACCAGGCGTATCAAAGGTATCCTCCGTGGCTTGTTTGATTCTTCGCAGAGAAGGTCCACATTCACACACCAGCGCACAGAGTTCAACCACGGATTTAATTCCAGCACACACCAGATGAGTCTGCTAGTATTCCCAATTTCTTTTTATTTAAAAATTTCTGTGGATACAAGTGGCTCCTACCATAGTGAAGCTCCGATAGCTAGTTTAAAAGGTTTATTTAATACATACGTACAAACATGCACTTTAAAATCGCATTAAAAATCCCAGCGTCTTTTTCTTTGCCCGACCCAGGTTTCGCTCCTTGAGCTTTGTCAGGGGCACACATCATCTCTCCCTCCCCCTTCTTTTTTATTTGGTAGGCTAGCGTTAATCAAGCACCTGATGTGCTACTCCAAACACCTCCTCCTTTTTTTTTTTTCAATCACTTAACCCTACACTTGTATCTCTTAGTTCTCAATGGGAAAAACCCATAGTGTCAGGGATTAATTCCCTGACCAATAGGATCACGGAATACATAGATCATTTTTTACAGAAATATGTACCCTTAGCACTGTCATTTTGAAGGATAGTGGTTGTGTGGTGAAAATGATAAAAAGAACTACAGGGGGTTGGGGAGAATACGTGGATGGCCACCATCGACGTATCCTCCCTGTACACCATTATACCAAAAAACAAAGGATTACAAGCAATAAAAGATACCCTGTATGATGACCCTGATATGATAAAAACACAAGCTGACCCCAAGGTGAACAAATGTGAAAAAAGTGGGACATTAAGAATTTGGAAAAGGTATATAGATGATTGCCTGGTGATATGGGAAGGGGAAAAAAATCAGCTGGAGGCGTTTATTAGAGGATTGGAAAATAAGGAATGAAACTTAAGTTTCACTAGCACTGTTAGTGCGGTTTCGGTGGATTTTCTGGACCTAACTATATATGTGGATAAGGGACATCTCAAAACCAAGACCTATTTTAAGCCCACTGATGTCAATGGGTATATAGATTTAATCAGCTGCCATTATGCCCCCTGGCTTCAAAATATACCCAAGGGACAAGTCCAAAGAATCCACCGCAACTGCACTGACACAGCTATGTTTAAAGAACAAAGTAAAATAATAAAAGAACGTTTCTTAGAAAAAGGATATGAGAGCGAAAAATTGAAGAGATGTATAAAAGATACAATAAAACAAAGGGAGGAGACCCCAAATAATCCAAAAATACAGAAAAATTCTACTGACTTTCGTTTTTCGTTCATAACCCAGTTCACACAATGTTCTGGGGAACTAAAAAAACGCAATCAAAAGAAACTGGCCCATTCTGAAAAACGATCCAGTACTTGGACCAGCAATTCCCGAACAACCACTGGTCATCTACAAAAGAGCACCTAATTTACAAAACAAATTAGTACATAGAGCCATTCGACCTGAGGAGACTAATAAAAAAAGAAAAACTTGTTTTAATTGGTATGGTTTCTGCATTGCCTGTAAAAACAGAAAGATCACAAAATAGTACTACAGTACACAGTATTGTGAAAGGCAAACAATTGGAAGTAGTGGGAGAGATGACATGCCATAGCAAAGGGGTCGTATATGTACTGGAGTGCCCATGTGGCCTCCAGTATGTAGGTCGTACCATCAGACCCCTCAAGGTCCGGATACAGGAGCATATAAGAAATATCAAGAAGGGGCTAGAAAGTCATGGTGTTTCGGCGCAGTATAAAAAATATCACCAAAATAACCCAGAGGGATTCAAATTTATGGGGGTAGAACTAGTACAAAACCATTGGAGGGGAGGAAGTTTTTTAGAGAAAATTAATAAAAAAGAAAGTAGGTGGATATATGAATTGAGTACGCTACAACCAGGGGGCCTGAATGTAGATTTTGATCTGCAAGCTGTTGCTGTTGTTAAATTAATTACAAAAGTTGGTGGTACCACTATTCCCATGTGAATTAGGACCTAAAGATGTGCGTTTTTTCCCATTGAGAACTAAGAGATACAAGTGTAGGGTTAAGTGATTAAAAAAAAAAAAAAAGGGAGGAGGTGTTTGGAGTAGCACATCAGGTGCTTGATTAACGCTAGCCTACCAAATAAAAAAGAAGGGGGAGGGAGAGATGATGTGTGCCCCTGACAAAGCTCAAGGAGCGAAACTTGGGTTGGGCAAAGAAAAAGAAGCAGGGATTTTTAATGCGATTTTAAAGTGCATGTTTGTACGTATGTACTAAATAAACCTTTTAAACTAGCTATCGGAGCTTCACTATGGTAGGAGCCACTTGTATCCACAGAAATTTTTAAATCAAAAGAAATTGGGAATACTAGCAGACTCATCTGGTGTGTGCTGGAATTAAGTCCGTGGTTGAACTCTGTGCGCTGGCGTGTGAACTTGGACCTTCGCTGGGAAGAATCAAACAAGCCGCGGAGGATACCTTTGATACGCCTGGTGTTGGTGGAGTGCCGTGTAAGTACAATCTGCGCATTGCAGGATAGCACAACCATACGGATTTACACTATTACAATTTTTTTACAAGGTGCAGGATATCCACAAATAGGACATCTGCAGACCTCGGTACCTTTCTAAAAGGAGGAGAAAAAAAACAGTTTGTATACCGTCTATTTATGATAAGCGCGGTCCGAACCCTATATGTAAATACCAGGATTCTATTAATTACCTATCTGTATCTATAGGCTAAGGAGTCAAGAGAAATATTCTTTTTACATACCGTAGAAAAAGTTCAAAAACGTTCTCCTAAAATCTCGCGACACTGCCACCAAATGTGGAACAAGGTGCTTTAGAAATGACACTGATGCCAACAACTATTCGGATAGGTGGGGTAAGACTTGGCCATTTTATCAGGTGTTCGGTACCACCTCATTTGCATTTTACATGCGCTTTCTAGATGGTTAATACAGTGGGTATATTTGTAGGACCATCTGAGGGCCTGATGCCAAGTTTGTAAAGAGAATTCCTTTCCCAAGTCTGTTTCCCAAGTTACCACATCATTAATTTTTTTTCCCCTAGACTCCAATAGAAGTAATTTAGAGCAAATAATAGCAAAAGTTCTTGTGTAATAAGGAAATTTATTTTCTGAAAATATAAAAAAATTGCAGTAAAGAAAATTATACATATTCACGAGATCCTCCAAAGGTCTCAATTTCCCTTTACTGCATATGTTATCAAGTGAGGTTATACCCAAATTTAACCAGGATTGAAAATTTACATCTAGGATCAGGTCTTTAAATATTTGAGGAAAATCTAATAACTTAATTGTAATGGCCTTATTAATAGCTATAATCTTATTCCAGATTTTTAAGGCAACCTTAGTTGTTGCCAGTTTAAAACTGAGTTGCCACAGATTTTTTTTTAAAATAAACGCTCCTGAGAGAGGAACCACCTGGCTGTGCTAGTTCTATCTGGGAAAACCCTCAACAGTGGGTACTAACCAATATGTCTTAAAGGGCTCTAATATGGCTGCTGTTTGATAGGTACCAACATTGGGAACTCAAGTGGTAAGGTCACCAGATCTACCCCAGGGGCTCAGGGCAGCTTCTTGCCTTTGGCTATTTAAAAAAATAATTTTTGGAGGAGACCTTTTCAATTAAGTTCAACGTAAAGTCATTTTCTCAATTCCAGAAGCCAGCTCACAGCGAGGTGCAAATATGTCCACTAATTTTAGAAACTACAAACTCTGTCATTGAGGTAATATATACTACAACTCATGGTGATGATGAAACCATGCAAAGAAAACTGCAAAGAAAATATTAAAATATAACTTTTACTTCAGAATTTAAAACCCAACTATTGACAACTGCTTAAAGAAAGCTGCAGTGATAGTTACTCATTAGTGTTGAGTGTAGCATTCGAAGCGTAATTTAGTCTGAAGTTTCAGAAAACAATTTGCAACAAATCCAAAAATTTCTTCGGGCTTCATGGTAATGAATCAGTTTGTCCTAAAATGGCGGCAGCACAAAGTGAAACTAAGAAGCCCGGGAATGCAAGATCACACATAATACGATGCAGCCAGCCAATCCGCAGATAGCCATCCCCTGTGATGTCACAGCCTTATAAAACCCTCATCCTGCACAGTCTCTGCCATTGTCCTGTAAGCTGAGCATAAGGAGAGACGTGTCAAGCGCTCGTTCGCTAGGGGCAGTGTTGGTGAAAATGATAAATAGAAGAATGTTGGAGAAGGTTGAGTGCAGGGAGACTTATGCTGCATCAGTTTTATTTAGTTATTCCTAAGTTTACTTATTCCTACATCAGCCGTAAACTAAGATATGTAATTCAATACCAATAAGATGGAAGCCTTTATTATTTCAGTGCCAGCTGCCAACCAATACCATCCAGTCTGCACTGTTTAGAGGGAGGGGAGGTGGCAGGATCTAATGATGACCATCTTCATCTTTTGCTGGCTTTACTTCTTCCAAATCATCCTTCAAAGTCTCTATGTCCTAGAAAAGTCAGCAATATGGAGAGAGAGGAGGAGCTGGATGCTCCTGATGACATATTCTCATCGATATTAGATGATGTGGAAAAGGAGGAAAAGCAGATGGCAGAGGAAGGGCTCCCACCTGTAGGGCAGGAGAGCACTGAGGTTGTAGAAGTGGGCAGAACAGAAAGAAGAGCTGATTAATATTTTGCGTTTACTGTGAAATAACTTGCAGGAGATTGCAGGCAAGAACAGCAATAATATGCATATTGCCCCCCCCCCCCCCAACCTAACCAGCCAAACCCCATACCAGCAACAGCCCCTATTTAAAGGTGCCATGCAGCTAATAAAACGAAGACCAACTATACATCACAGTCTTCATTATTACATGAAAGGCAGCTGCAGGCTAATTGGCCACGCGGTTCTTCACTGCAGCATGGCTGCGACCCGCCTGCAACACGGCCGCTCTGTGTAGCTGTACCCTAGAGCAGAGTGGCCTGGGTATACCTGATTTATAGCGATTTGTAATGAATTCATTGGGAATTAATCAGATTTTTGGGCAAACTTCGACAAAGTTGCCAAATCACATTTTCTAAAAACTTTACTCATCAGTACAGTATGCAACATGCTAGCCAGTGGTTATAGTCACTTACAGGGAGTTGGAGGACTCTCTACTTGTAAGACTGACAATAATACGCACAAAACCGAAGAAAAAATCTATTTTTGAGGAAAAATTGTTAGGAAACATTCTTTCCTGTATATTTACTTGTATATAAAATGGAACTGCTGCCAAAAATTACAAGGAAGAGGCACTCCGATACAACCTGTATATCACATAAAGAAGGGCCTCATACACATTGTGGTACAATTGTTCAGTTAGTGTTACTCCTACACTCATAAAGCCTATGCACTAAGTGAAAGGGCTGCCGCAAATTACAAGGAACCGGCACTCCAATACACCAGTTATTATACATAAAGGAGGGCATCATACACACCCTTGAAAAATTATGATTGATGGCCTGCTGGTGACCCTCAAAAACTTTAGGAGCAATGGCCTGCTGGTGACCCTCTAAAACATTAGGGGCGAGGGCCTTCTGCTGATCTGACCATCTAAAACATTAGAGGTGAGGGCCTGCTGCTAAGCTGACCATCGCAAAAATTATGTTTGAGGGTCTGCTGGTGAGCTGACTCTCTAAAACATTAGGGGTGAGGGCCTGCTGCTGATCTCACCATGGAAAAAATTATGGGTGAGGGCCTGCTGCTGAGCTGACCATTGAAAAAATTATAGTTGAGGGCCTGCTGCTGAATTGACCATCTAAAATATTAGGAGCGAGTGCAGCCTAATAAGCATGTTGATATGATGGAGGAGGAGGACGAGAAAAGGAAGATTGACCCATATACCCTTTTCTGTCTTGGACAGGTGTTTGGCCAGCATGTAACACAGGGGAAGAGGAGGCAGTGGTGTGACCCGCAGACACTGATTGTGGACCCAGGCGTTCGGTAGCTCATTTTGGTACGGCACAGGTTGCATTTGACAATTCTTTTATCGTCCGCACTTTCCTCAAAAAAGCGCCAGACTGCCAAACACCTACCCCTTGGCAAGGGAGATTGCCGCAAGGGGTGATCCGGGGAACAGTTGCAGGCCTGTTTGGTGTGGCCCGCCTTCTCTCTTTTGCCACCCCAATGCCTCTTCCAGCCTGTTGCGGTGCTGCGGATCCCTCCCCCTCTGTACTGCTGTCCTCACTCGGCTTGCCACCTTCCCAGGTTAGGTCAGTGATTTAATCGTCCGCCACCTCCTCTTCCACTTCCTCACTCTGGTCATCCTCCTGACTTGTTGACCTAACAACAACCTCACTTATTGACAACTGTGTCTCATCCTCATCATCAACCTTTTGAGACGCTAATTGCCGTTGACTTATTAGCAACTGCGTCTTATCATTATCATCCACCTCGTGAAACACAAATTGCCGTTCCCCACCGTCATCTGTCCGCAGCATCTATTGAAAAAGTACACTGCATGTCACAGATATTTTTAGGATGCGCAAACGTTATACAGGAGATGTAGCGTAGGTAATGTCGCTGCCACCAGCAGCAAAAAAATTAGACTGAATGTCACTGATATTTAGGATGCACATACATTATACAGGAGATGTACCGCAAGTTATGTCGCTGTGACCAGCGGCTAATAAAAAATTACAGGGGATGTCACAGCTATTTGGGAAGTACAAACGTTGTACAGGAGATGTAGCGCAGGCAATGTCACTGTCACCAGCAGCAAAAAAATTAGACTGAATGTCACTGATATTTAGGATGCGCAAACATTATACAGGAGATGTAGCACAGGTATTGTCACTGTCAATAAAAATTACAGGGAATATCACTGATATTTATGATGCGCAAACGTTATACAGGAGATGTAGCGCAGGTACTGTTGCTGTGACCAGCAGCTAATAAAAAATTACACAGAATGTCACAGCTATTTGGGATGTGCAAATGTTATATAGGATATGTAGTGCAGGTAATGTTGCTGCCACCAGCAGCAAAAAAATTTGACTGAATGTCACTGAAATTTAGGATGCACAAACGATATACAGGAGATGTAGCGCAGGTAATGTCACGGTCACCAGCGGCTAATAACAAATTACAGGGAATATCACTGATATTTATGATGCGCAAATGTTATACAGGAGATGTAGCGCAGGTAATGTCGCTGCCACCAGCAGAGAAAAAATTAGACTGAATGTCACTGATATTTAGGATGCGCAAACGTTATACAGGAGATGTAGCGCAGGTAATGTAACTGTCCGCAACGGACAACGTCTACGTAAAAAGTACACTGGATGTCACAGATATTTTTTGTATGCACACACGTTAAACAGGAGATGTAGCACAGGTAATGTCGCTGTCACAAGCAGGTAATAAAAAACTACAGGGAATATCACTGATATTTATGATGCACAAATGTTATACAGGAGATGTAGCGCAGGTAATGTAACTGTCCACAGCGTCTACGGAAAAAGTACACTGGATGTCACAGATAATTTTTGTATGCCCACACGTTAAACAGGAGATGTAGCACAGGTAATGTTGCTGTCACCAGCGTCTACGGAAAAAGTACACTGGATGTCACAGATAATTTTTGTATGCCCACACGTTAAACAGGAGATGTAGCACAGGTAATGTTGCTGTCACCAGCGGCTAATAAAAAATTACAGGGAATATCACTGATATTTATGATGCGCAAATGTTATACAGGAGATGTAGCGCAGGTAATGTCGCTGTCACCAGCAGCGAAAATATTAGACAGAATATCACTGATATTTATGATGCGCAAATGTTATACAGGAGATGTAGCGCAAGTAATGTCACTGCCACCAGCAGAGAATTTTTTTTACTGAATGTCACTGATATTTGGGATGCGCAAACGATATAGAGGATTTGTAGTGCAGGTAATGTCGCTGTCACCAGTGGCTAATAAAAAATTACAGAGAATGTCACAGCTATTTGGGATGTGCAAACGTTATACAGGAGATTTAGCGCAGGTAATGTCGCTGCCACCAGCAGCTAATAAAAAATTACAGGGAATATCACTGATATTTATGATGCGCAAATGTTATACAGGAGATGTAGCGCAGGTAATGTAACTGTTCGCAGCGGACAACGTCTACGCAAAAAGTACACTGGATGGCACAGATATTTTTAGTATGTACACACGTTAAACAGGACATGTAGCGCAGATAATGTCGCTGTCCACAGCGTCTATGGAAAAAATACACTGGATGACACAGATATTTTTAGGATGCGCAAACATTATACAGGAGATCTAGGTAATGTCGTGGTCACCAGCGGCTAATAAAAAATTACAGGGAATATCACTGATATTTATGATGCGCAAATGTTATACAGGAGATGTAGCGCAGGTAATGTCGCTGCCACCAGCAGAGAATTTTTTTTACAGAATGTCACTGATATTTAGGATGCGCAAATTATATACATGAGATGTAGCGCAGGTAATGTCGCTGTCACCAGTGGCTAATTAAAAATTACAGAGAACGTCACAGCTATTTGGGATGTGCAAACGTTATACAGGAGATGTAGAGCAGGTAATGTTGCTGCCACCAGCGGCTAATAAAAAATTACAGGGAATATCACTGATATTTATTATGTGCAAATGTTATACAGGAGATGCAGCATAGGTAATGTCGCTGCCATCAGCAGCGAAAAAATTTGACTGAATGTCAGTGATATTTAAGATGCGCAAACAATATACAGGAGATGTAGCGCAGGTAATGTCGCTGTCACCAGTGGCTAATAAAAAATTACAGGGAATATCACTGATATACAGTACAGACCAAAAGTTTGGACACACCTTCTCATTCAAAGAGTTTTCTTTATTTTCATGACTATGAAAATTGTAGATTCACACTGAAGGCATCAAAACTGTGAATTAACACATGTGGAATTATATACATAACAAAAAAGTGTGAAACAACTGAAAATATGTCATATTCTAGGTTCTTCAAAGTAGCCACCTTTTGCTTTGATTACTGCTTTGCACATGTCACTCTTGGCATTCTCTTGATGAGCTTCAAGAGGTAGTCACCTGAAATGGTTTTCACTTCACAGGTGTGCCCTTTCAGGTTTAATAAGTAGGATTTCCTGCCTTATAAATGGTGTTGGGACCATCAGTTGCGTTGAGGAGAAGTCAGGTGGATCCACAGCTGATAGTCCTACTGAATAGACTGTTAGAATTTGTATTATGGCAAGAAAAAAGCAGCTAAGTAAATAAAAAAACGAGTGGCCATCATTACTTTAAGAAATGAAGGTCAGAAATGAGATGCGCTACATCTCCTTTATAACGTTTGCGCATCCCAAAAATATCTGTGTCATCCAGTGTACTTTTTTCATCGACGCTTCGTACAGCAACATTATCTGCGCTACATTTCCTGTTTAATGTGTGTGCATACTAAAAATATCTGTGACGTCCAGTGTACTTTTTACGTAGACGTTGTCCGCTGCGGACAGTTACATTACCTGCTCTACATTTCCTGTATAACATTTGCGCATCATATACTGTACAGTACAGACCAAAAGTTTGGACACACCTTCTCATTCAAAGAGTTTTCTTTATTTTCATGACTATGAAGGCATCAAAACTATGAATTAACACATGTGGAATTATATACATAACAAAAAAGTGTGAAACAACTGAAAATAGGTCATATTCTAGGTTCTTCAAAGTAGCCACCTTTTTGCTTTGATTACTGCTTTGCACACTCTTGGCATTATCTTGATGAGCTTCAAGAGGTAGTCACCTGAAATGGTCTTCCAACAGTCTTGAAGGAGTTTCCAGAGATGCTTAGCACTTGTTGGCCCTTTTGCCTTCACTCTGCGGTCTAGCTCACCCCAAACCATCTCGATTGGGTTCAGGTCCGGTGACTGTGGAGGCCAGGTCATCTGGTGCAGCACCCCATCACTCTCCTTCATGGTCAAATAGCCCTTACACAGCCTGGAGGTGTGTTTGGGGTCATTGTACTGTTGAAAAATAAATGATGGTCCAACTAAACGCAAAGCGGATGAAATAGCATGCCGCTGCAAGATGCTGTGGTAGCCATGCTGGTTCAGTATGCCTTCAATTTTGAATAAATCCCCAACAGTGTCACCATCAAAGCACCCCCACACCATCACACCTCCTCCTCCATGCTTCACGGTGGGAACCAGGCATGTAGAGTCCATCCGTTCACCTTTTCTGCGTCGCACAAAGACACGGTGGTTGGAACCAAAGATGTCAAATTTGGACTCATCAGACCAAAGCACAGATTTCCACTGGTCTAATGTACATTCCTTGTGTTCTTTAGCCCAAACAAGTCTCTTCTGCTTGTTGCCTGTCCTTAGCAGTGGTTTCCTAGCAGATATTCTACCATGAAGGCCTGATTCACACAGTCCCCTCTTAACAGTTGTTCTAGAGATGTGTCTGCTGCTAGAACGCTGTGTGGCATTGACCTGGTCTCTAATCTGAGCTGCTGTTAACCTGCGATTTCTGAGGCTGGTGACTCGGATGAACTTATCCTCCGCAGCAGAGGTGACTCTTGGTCTTCCTTTCCTGGGGCGGTCCGCATGTGTGTCACGAGGGTGTCAAGAGCCACGTCTGACTCCGTTATACCCGGGGTCAGGAAGTCGCAGCGGGTGGCTGCGCGCTCTATGTCTAAAGATCACGGTGTTTCTTAGTGTTTGTTTTCTGTGTTTGCCTTGCTATCCTTTTTGTCTCACTCAGGGATCCGTAGCTTCTCCTCCTCAGCTGTTTCTTGTCTGCCACTCCCAAACTCCTTATATTCTCCTCTCACACTTCTCTTGTTGCCAGTTATAGAGCTTCCTGCCTGGACATCTATACTGACCCACTGGAGCTGTGAATCCTGGTTGTTGTTCCAGAGTGCTTCCCTCCGGATCCCTGTTGGGCTTTTGTTGTCTCCTGTTGTTGCCCACCTGGGATTATATGTTTAGTTTGTATTGTCTGTCCTCCCCTTGGTGTTTTCCTCTAGAGCTAGTGGTGCGGACTAGTGTTCCCACCGCCCTGTTCACTATCTAGGGCTCATCCTAGGGAAAGCCAGGGTTTTAGGCACGTGATCGGCGTACGGGTGAGGAACCCGTCTAGGGACGACAGGGCAGCCAGGTGCCAGACGCAAGGTGAGTCAGGGGTCACCACCTTCCCTCTCACTAGGGCAGGGCCTCCCTCTTTTCCTCCCTCCGTGTCACGTATGTGACAGTTACGCTGATCGTGATATTATAACTGGCCCTTATTTTTTGAGAAAAAAAAAAAAATATATATATATATTTAATTTTTTTTTCTCTACTTAGAATCCAATATGGATCCTATTGCTGCTTTGGCAAAACAGCTTCAAGGCCTGTCTTTGGAGGTGGCAGGATTGAAGGCGTCTGTCCTCCAACAGCAGCAGCAAATGCAGCAGACCGTAAGCCCAGCGGTTGCTATGGGTAACCAGGTTGTTACAGAACCCAAGGTTGTTCTTCCTGACAGATTCTCTGGGGGAAGGGACAAATTTGTGTTGTTCCGTGAGGCCTGCAAATTATATTTTAAGCTGCGCCCTTACTCCTCAGGTAATGAAGAACAGCGGGTGGGGATTGTTATTTCCCTGCTTCAGGGGGACCCGCAATCCTGGGCGTTCTCGTTACCCCCTGGTTCCCAGGCTCTCCGGTCAGTGGAGGAATTTTTTGGGGCTTTGGGTCTCATATATGATGACCCTGACCGTGTCGCCCTGGCTGAGTCGAAGTTACGGAGACTCCTACAGGGAGAGCGGCCAGCAGAGGAATATTGCTCAGAGTTCCGCAGGTGGGCTACGGATACTCAGTGGAACGACCCGGCTCTCAGGAGTCAGTTCTGCTCTGGGTTATCTGAAAGGGTTAAGGATGCGCTGGCGCTGTATGAGACCCCCCTTTCCCTTGATGCTGTTATGTCCCTCTCTATCAGGATAGATAGACGTCTTAGGGAGAGATCGAAAATTCCTGAGCAATCGGTAACCTCTCCCAAGCAGCAGTTAGTCTGTACGGACTTGGATGAGCCTATGCAGCTAGGAGGAACTTCTCGTCAGGTCCGTCCTCCTGAGGTTCGCCGTAGGTGGGGGGCTTGTTTTTTCTGTGGGGGGAAGGGTCATTTCATTAATGTCTGTCCCTCCTTTCCCAAAAACAAAAGACCGTCGGAAAACTACTAACCCCAGGCTGTGCGGAGGATGTCAGCCGGGGGGTATACGTTTCCTCCATACGAACATCTCAATTTGTGTTGCCAGCGGTTATTGTTTTTGGTGTTAAGACGGAGTCTATTTCTTTTTTTCTAGACAGTGGTGCAGGGGTAAATTTGATAGATGCCCATTTTGCCCGCACTATGGGTTTGTCTCTCTGTACGCTGCAGAGACCCATTCCCATATTCGCTATTGACTCTGCTCCTCTGTCTCAGAGAAACCTCACTCACGTTGTCCATAACTTACATCTTCGGGTAGGGGACCACCATAAGGAGCGTCTTTCATGTTACGTTCTGGAGGGCCTTCCCTCTCCTGTGGTATTGGGTCTTCCCTGGTTGGTAGCGCACAATCCAGTGGTGGATTGGCAGGCCAGGGAGATATTGGAGTGGAGTGAGCATTGCAGAGAGAATTGCTTAAATAACAATTGCTTAATCGCCTCCATAGCTTCCCTACCTACATTTATTTCGGACTTTGAGGACGTTTTTTCTGAAAAGGGTTGTCAGAAGCTACCACCTCATCGTCCTTATGATTGCCCGGTTAACCTGATTCCCGGTGCAAAATTACCCAAGTCCAGGTTGTATAATCTTTCGGGTCCCGAGAGACAAGCCATGAAAGATTATATCTCCGAGAGTCTGGCCAAGGGACACATCAGACCCTCTTCTTCACCCGTGGCTGCAGGGTTTTTCTTTGTTAAAAAGAAAGATGGGGGCCTGCGTCCTTGCCTAGATTTCCGTGAGCTAAACCGGATAACCGTCCGAGACCCATACCCTCTTCCTCTCATTCCTGACCTTTTTAATCAGATTGCGGGTGCTAGGTGGTTCTCCAAACTTGATCTTAGGGGGGCCTACAATCTGATTCGTATCAAGGAAGGGGATGAGTGGAAGACAGCTTTTAACACCCCTGAGGGGCATTACGAAAATTTAGTCATGCCTTTCGGTCTGACCAATGCCCCTGCTGTCTTCCAACATTTCGTTAATGATATTTTTAGTCATCTCATCGGCAGGTTTGTAGTCATATACCTAGATGATATCTTAATTTATTCGGCTGATCTGAAAACACATGAAGTACATGTCAGGCAAGTACTGCAGGTCCTACGGACGAATAAATTATATGCGAAAATTGAAAAATGTGTCTTCGCCGTTCAGGAAATACAATTCCTGGGATATCTATTATCTGCTTCAGGTTTCCGTATGGATCCTGGGAAGGTCCAGGCAATTTTAGATTGGGATCTTCCTGAGAACCTTAAAGCTCTACAACGGTTTTTGGGTTTCGCAAATTTCTACAGAAAGTTTATAAAAAATTATTCAGTGATCGTTAAACCCCTTACTGACATGACTAGGAAGGGGACTGATTTTTCTAAATGGTCTGACGCCGCTAAAATTGCATTTTCCTCTCTAAAAGAGAGATTTACCTCGGCACCTGTCCTAATTCAACCTGATGTCTCCCAGCCTTTTATTGTTGAAGTTGATGCGTCGGAGGTGGGAGTGGGGGCTGTATTGTCTCAGGGTCCGTCTCCTGGCAATTGGCGTCCTTGCGCTTTCTTTTCCAAAAAATTATCTGCAGCAGAAAAGAACTATGATATTGGAAATAGGGAACTGTTGGCGATTAAACTGGCGTTTGAAGAGTGGCGTCACTTCTTAGAGGGAGCAATCCACCCCGTCACGGTAATTACGGATCACAAAAACCTTCTGTACCTAGAATCGGCTAAGCGTCTCACCCCTAGACAAGCTAGGTGGTCGCTATTCTTTACCAGATTTAACTTTGTAATCACCTATCGTCCTGGGGCAAAAAATACCAAGGCAGACGCATTGTCTCGTAGTTTCCCTGGAGGGGGTAATGTTAGTGATCCGGTACCTATTTTACAAAGAGGAGTGGTTGTCTCGGCTGTACACTCTGTTCTAGAGGGAAAGGTGTTAGAGGCCCAGGGGGACGCCCCGGCCTCTTGCCCCTCAGAGAAATTGTTTGTACCGTTAAACCTGCGTCTTGAGTTATTGAAGGAACATCATAATTCGGCACTTGCTGGGCACCCAGGTAGTAAAGCAACCTTGGAGCTATTGTCTCGTCGTTTTTGGTGGCCAAGGTTGCGTCAGGATGTAATAGATTTCGTGTCTACTTGTTCTACTTGTGCACGCGCGAAAGTCTCTCATACACGTCCAGCAGGGTCTTTATTGCCACTTTTCATCCCCAATAGACCATGGACACATCTATCAATGGATTTCATCACTGACTTACCTTTGTCTGCGGGTAAAACAATTATCTTGGTAGTAGTAGACAGGTTTAGCAAAATGGTACACTTTATTGCGCTACCCGCACTTCCTAATGCTAAGACTCTTGCTCAGGTGTTTATCAGTGAAATCGTGAAGCTTCACGGGGTCCCTTCCGATGTGGTTTCGGATCGGGGAACCCAGTTTATTTCTAAGTTTTGGAAAGCTTTTTGTACCCGTTTAGGGGTACACTTATCCTTTTCCTCAGCTTTCCATCCTCAGTCGAATGGACAGACTGAGCGTACCAACCAAAACCTAGAAACATATTTAAGGTGTTTTGCGTCTGAAAACCAAGAGGTGTGGTCATCATATTTACCGTTAGCCGAGTTTGCCATAAATAATCGCCGTCAGGAATCCACTGGCAAGTCACCATTTCTTGGTGCATACGGTTTTCATCCCCAATTTTGTACTTTCAAAGAGGGGGGGTCTTCTGGGGTTCCCGAAGAGGAACGGTTTTCTTCATCTCTTTCATCGGTATGGCAGAAGGTGCAAGCTAACTTGAAAAATATGAGTGGTAAATACAAATGCATGGCCGATAAGAAACGGTCGCCAGGTCCGGACCTAGGAGTGAATGACTATGTGTGGTTGTCTACTAGGAATATTAAGTTGAAGGTTCCCTCTTGGAAACTGGGTCCTAGGTTCATTGGTCCTTATAAAATTGTAGCCGTCATTAACCCTGTGGCTTTTCGCCTGGAGCTACCTCAGACTTTTAAGATCCATAACGTCTTCCATAAGTCGTTGCTCAAGAAGTATGTTCCACCTCTAGAACCATCACCGCTGCCACCTCCTCCTGTTGTTGTGGATGGTAATCTGGAGTTTCAAATATCCAGAATTGTTGATTCTCGTCGGGTCCGCCGCTCTCTTCAGTATCTGGTGCATTGGAGGGGTTACGGTCCCGAGGAAAGAATGTGGGTTCCAGCGTCAGAGGTAAACGCCAACAGGTTGATTCAGGCTTTCCATGTCTCTCATCCGGAGAGACCTGGTCCTGAGTGTCCGGAGGCCCCTCGTGAAAGGGGGGGTACTGTCACGAGGGTGTCAAGAGCCACGTCTGACTCCATTATACCCGGGGTCAGGAAGTCGCAGCGGGTGGCTGCGCGCTCTATGTCTAAAGATCACGGTGTTTCTTAGTGTTTGTTTTCTGTGTTTGCCTTGCTATCCTTTTTGTCTCACTCAGGGATCCGTAGCTTCTCCTCCTCAGCTGTTTCTTGTCTGCCACTCCCAAACTCCTTATATTCTCCTCTCACACTTCTCTTGTTGCCAGTTATAGAGCTTCCTGCCTGGACATCTATACTGACCCACTGGAGCTGTGAATCCTGGTTGTTGTTCCAGAGTGCTTCCCTCCGGATCCCTGTTGGGCTTTTGTTGTCTCCTGTTGTTGCCCACCTGGGATTATATGTTTAGTTTGTATTGTCTGTCCTCCCCTTGGTGTTTTCCTCTAGAGCTAGTGGTGCGGACTAGTGTTCCCACCGCCCTGTTCACTATCTAGGGCTCATCCTAGGGAAAGCCAGGGTTTTAGGCACGTGATCGGCGTACGGGTGAGGAACCCGTCTAGGGACGACAGGGAAGCCAGGTGCCAGACGCAAGGTGAGTCAGGGGTCACCACCTTCCCTCTCACTAGGGCAGGGCCTCCCTCTTTTCCTCCCTCCGTGTCACGTATGTGACAGTTACGCCGATCGTGATATTGTGAGCCAGTTTCTTTGTAGCGCTTGATTGTTTTTGTGACTGCACTTGGGGACACTTTCAAAGTTTTTCCAATTTTTCGGACTGACTGACCTTCATTTCTTAAAGTAACGATGGCCACTCGTTTTTCTTTACTTAGCTGCTTTTTTCTTGCCATAATACAAATTCTAACAGTCTATTCAGTAGGACTATCAGCTGTGTATCCACCTGACTTCTCCTCAACGCAACTGATGGTCCCAACCCCATTTATAAGGCAAGAAATCCCACTTATTAAACCTGACAGGGCACACCTGTGAAGTGAAAACCATTTCAGGTGACTACCTCTTGAAGCTCATCAAGAGAATGCCAAGAGTAATGTGCAAAGCAGTAATCAAAGCAAAAGGTGGCTACTTTAAAGAACCTAGAATATGACATATTTTCAGTTGTTTCACACTTTTTTGTTATGTATATAATTCCACATGTGTTAATTCATAGTTTTGATGCCTTCAGTCTGAATCTACAATTTTCATAGTCATGAAAATAAAGAAAACTCTTTGAATGAGAAGGTGTGTCCAAACTTTTGGTCTGTACTGTATATTGCTGCCAGATACAACAATAGTCTTCAAAAGGACTTTTGGGTCTCTAATCGCACGCAATTTAGCGCAGGTTGCGCTAAAAATATATATTGCTGCCAGACACAACAATAGTCCTTAAAAGAACTTTTGGGTCTCTAACACCAACCCTGCCTAACCAAAAAATAAAATTCAATTCCCTACACTATTTGTCCCTTCTACAGCACAGCTCTCTCTAACTAAGACTGGCCGAACCATGTGTCATCGGGTGCTTTATAGCACCCGATGATGCGTTTCGGACAGCCAATCACTGTAATGCCAGTAACCAACATGGCTATGGCATTACAGTGAGTGGAAGTACTTACCTCTACATTTATTGGCTGTGTAAAATTTGGTAGAGGAGGGATAAAGGTTGGGTCCTTTATTTCAAGTGAAAGGTTAATGCTTCAAAGACAAAGGTTTGTCTTTTACTTTTTGACCATGATAGCTCCACTGTGCTGAAAGTGAGGTCTATAAAAATCATAGGTTTACTTTTAACCACACTTTGGAATAAAATGGAATGCCAATTTCAAACCTAACCTTCTTGCCTAACATCAATGTCTATCTTCACAAATGCTCTTTTGGCAGAATGGGCTGTTATACTGAAGCTACAAAAGCGAGTCCAACGCCATATAAACACCAATGGTTCTGGAATGTGACGTCAGAGGCCAAAGATATGACATGTCCTATATTTTGCTGTACGGCCGCACGGACCCAGGCGAACATTGAAGGATCAGCCATGATAGCATGCACCTGTACTTTAGTTCATGTTATTTGGAGGTGCTGATCTAATTTTTGTTTTCGCATTGCACAGTTGGTGGGGTGGTTGCCTCAGTTTGGACCGTGCACTCCTGACTATCTGTCCAAAGGTTTTAAATAGAGTATAGTATATCTGGATCCTACATTGCCCTGAATTTTGTAGGGCTAGACCCAGGATAGGGAAGTCTGTTAGTCTAGGTCCCATCTGCAGAAGCTACCTTGCCATTGGTAGATGAGCCCAACACAATATTGATTAAAAAAAATGTGCATAAAGTGCTTCTAATTTTCATTTATAGTATGTATAACAGTAATGCAGTTGACAGTGTTTCCAGTCTTTCCGAGGATCTTTGTGCATGGAGCAGTGAGCTGCTACATTTAGCATCTGTTTGCTTTTGCACGTCAGCTATGGTATCGTGCCCCTGTGCTTTATTGCATATTGTTTGGAGGTGCTGGTCTTTGTTTTTACTATCACATTATAGTTTTAATAACTTAATAATTTTAATAAAAGTGTTACCATATTGTCTGCTGTTTGGGAAGAATCCCTGGTGTCCACTAGGAAAGTAAAGTTATTCACTAGTAATGGGAAACTTTTGGCAGTTGCCATTTGTCACAATGTCCAATCCCATAGATGTAATATAAAAAATGCATCTGCTATAGCAAATTTTCTAACAGCTCAGTGACTTGTTTAATAATGATTGTCTTAACTACGGCAGCATCAAATGAGCTAGGATTGAAAGCTAATAAATGATTCATAGTTTCTTCCAGTCTAAAGAGAACTTAGTTGTGTAAAACAATACACAGCATGTATAATGCAATGCACTCCATAAATAAAGTATGATCGGACCTTAAAGAAGGTGATGTGTATAATACAATTCAATTTTCCTTCATGCAAACATGAATAAAATTTGCAGTGTCTGCACAGTCAGATTAGTCAACTGGATATAATCATCCATTAGAATTTCTACTAACATTTCCAAGGTGAACATTACTGAATCAAAAGCTTCATACACTCATAAAAGAATAAGTTTTTAGTTGAAACGTATATATCTCCAGCTTTTTGTCCAAAATTACGTTATGAGAAGATAGCGTTGTGTTGTTTTTGGGTGCAGCATTCCTTGCCAATTACCTTCCCTGGATATTTTAATAGCTGGAGCTCTGATACAAAGCTCAAATTCAGTCACCAGTCACCACATTTGGGGGCGCTGGAGCTAACGGCGTACCGTATGGCTGGTCAGTAGTTAGTATTGTTGCCTTGTAGTGCTGGGTTTCAGGGTTGGAAGCCAACCAAGGAGAACATCTGTGTCACGACAGAGGGTAGGGATCAGTGCAGCAAATCACGGAAAAAATATATAAAACATCCTGCTCGATATGATAGTGAATGTTGCGGATGTACATGGCTACATTTATACAGTCACAGAAAATAATGCACTATAATAATAGATGCAAGTATAACATATCGACTAAGCCCTCACTCTATTGATAAAATCTGAGACACTTGGTCAATACATTTTGATCAAAACACATCTAAGGATAAGTGCAGCCCTAAACTCCACCCCACCTCTGTCCCTGTCTACTAGCACGGCCCGTCCTAACCGACGGAATACAACTTGGTGGCAGTCCCTCACTTAGATACATGCAGGGGCCTAAGAAGATAGAGAAGTACCGTAACAGAGTCAGGCAAGCCAAAGTCAAAGCCAGGAGGTCACGCAGGTACACAGGGAGCAATCCGATAACAAGGTCCAAACACAATCCGGAGTCAGAAGCCAAGAGGTCACGTCAATTCCAGGGAGGTCACAAGGTCGAAGTAAAAAACAGAGCCGAGGTCCAAAACACACACAGAAAGGCACAATACAAAAATGCTGGTGAGGGTAACAAGACCAATCACAGGCAACCTGTGGCCAGCAGGCTGCCTGCTTAAATAGCCCTAAGTGATGAGTCACATGACGTGGCCAGCGTCACTTGACTCAATTAAATACAGCTGAGTGCCAACTGACCATTATCGGCTCTCAGCTCCCCTGCAGCTCGTTGTCTAGGGGATGGAGGACGCCGGCTGCGCTGAGGAGGCGTGCGTGGCCGGGTCCTCCCTGCCCCCTGTTTACTGTGGAGACGGCTGCGTCCTCACTCTACTACATGCACTGGATGCCGGCGGCGCTGCGATGGGGAAGCGCGTCGCCCTCTTCCTGTTACAATCTCCATGGAGTAAGTATGTTCTCCCTGTGTTGATGTAGATTTTCTCCAGCTTTTCAAAAGAAAACTGGTAGGTTAAATGGTTTCCAATAGAGTTGCCATAGTGTGTCTGTGGGCTCCATGCCCATCCCTTTAGGGTACATTCACACAACAGTGAAAAACGGCTGTCAAGCTGCCATTTTCAGAATCAACACAGTTCTGAACATGGCCTTTTTTAACAGCCAGTGAATAGTATACTTCAAAAAAGTCCTATTTTTGTCAGTTTTTATGGCGATGGACCCCATTTAAATCAATGGGCCCCTTTTTAATGTCTGCTTAGACAAGCTGTTAAAAATTTGTACATGAGTGAGGCAGAATGCAGGAAGTAAAAAAAAAAATACTCCCCTCACCACAGGCATTCTGGGAACACTTGTTCCGCGTAGTGGGCAGTGGGACCTGCGTTTTCAGTGTTATGACATCACATGATCACACTGAGAGTGTCATGTTGTGCTGCCACCAATGCAGAGCGAGTGTTCTCTGGACTGACTGGGGAAAGGTGAGTATTTTTGTTTTAATTTGCTGTCACTATTGTGGGTGGGGGATGTGTGGTCTGGGGGCCTTTTATATACAGGGGGAACTATGGAGTATTATATATACTGGGGGCACTATGAGGTGTATTATATCTACAGAGGTGATTGTGGGGGTCATTATATACATTCTGAGGCTACTATGGGAGCCATCATAGACACTGGTGTATGAAGCACGGACAAATCTAAATTTCCCTCGGAAACAAGGGAAAAAAGAGAAAAAGGAGCGCACAATAGGGTAGTATGTTCAAAACACCAGATAGGGATATCAGAGTGAGAAATATCCAAACTCACCTTATAGGGTTGTGCTCCGGCAGGCACAACGCTACTGTAAACTTGATAAAAATAAGACCATTTGGACCAGGGTTGCAGCCGCAGATTTTTGGGATCTTTTGGCTGGGATGTCCAGTCCCTCCAAAAGAATTCGTAGGTAAAGAGAAGAAAAAGTTCTGCATCGGCGCAAATCCACCAGTATGACCAGTCTTAAATAGATTATTTTTTTAGATTATTTTTGTTTTTAATTAAAAACAAAAATAATCTATTTAAGACTGGTCATACTGGTGGATTTGCGCCGATGCAGAACTTTTTCTTCTCTTTATCATAGACACTGGGGCACTACAAGAGGGCCAGTATAGACACTTGGGGCAATATAGTGGTGCTGTGGGGGGGGGTCATAATATATACTGAAGGCACTGTAGGGTATTTGGACCTCTACAACAAAAAGGTGGCACCGATTATTATATAAAATATGTTGGTAGCCAGCAAAGAATTTTGAACCATTTTAGCAGGAAAGGATACATTTTTTTCTTAATTTTTATATTTAGCAAAAAATGCAAAAGGTACTGTGCCACCTTGGTACGTCTAAAACAAAGGACGAGCTCCTAGCCGGGGGAAGATCAGGTGATTCAAGTCTTTGGGAAACATAGGTGGTAAAAGTAAACTGTGGCATCTAAGACCAACTTGCAGGACTGTACCAACTATTAAGGTGATGTGGATTTAAGGCCACTCATCTTATACTGTTATGCAGAAGGCACAACAACCTGTCGTGCTTGCAAAGAGCCGGCCTTGCAGCTGCACATTGCCCCTCCAGTGTCCAATCCAGAATTTGAACTGAGGTTGAAGAGAAGTAACACAGGAACTGAACATGGTGCTGCAGAGTAGACACGGATCTGGGAGAGTAAAGGTAGGCATAGAAACTTTCAAGATCAAACGGATCTCTTCTTCAGGCTGAGTAAACTGTGTGGACATTGCGTGCCTTGCAGCGTGAAGCAGGAGGCTGCATGCAGATGTCTGTTTCCATTTTTCATGGGGGTATTTGCATGAAAAATAATAAATCTAGCCAAGATCGGTTTAACCCCTTTAGAAATGGCCTATTTTGGGACTTTAGGATGAAACTTTTTTTTTTCACTTTCTCATTCATTAGTTATGTCTTATTCCGACATAACCTTTTTATTTTTTCAATTTATATATATTGTATAAGGGCTTGTTTTTTGTTAGATAGGTAGCATTTTTCAGCAGCACCAAATTGGGGTTCTTATAACAAATTAATTAACTTTTATTAATTCATGGGGGGGAATGGGAAAAAAACTGCAGTTCTGGCATTTTTCCTTTTACATTTTAAGGTCTTCCAGCACAGCATAAATAATGTTATAGCTTCATTCTGAGTGTCACCTTATGTTGCTGTGTGTTATCCTGAAAGCCAGTGATTGGCTGCAGCGGTCACATATCCCTATGACGTTACTGCTGCTGCAGGAAGTAAAGGACAACAGGACCAGGCACCATCAGAGCAGGGGACTGGTGAGTAAACGTTTTCTTATTCTGTTCACAGTATAAGCCATTTTAAATATATATATTATTT
Source organism: Bufo gargarizans (assembly GCF_014858855.1). NCBI lineage: Eukaryota > Metazoa > Chordata > Amphibia > Anura > Bufonidae > Bufo > Bufo gargarizans. Next base: position 110,698,784 of record NC_058084.1, on the reverse strand, counting down.
TTTTTTAACTCCTATCATTGTTCATGGATTTGCACCCAAATTTTCATTATTTTCAGGCTTTAATATTAATAAATCAAACATTTTTTAGCCATGCACATTTTTTTACACAATTTGCGATTTTGTTTGCCCAAATTGTGACATTTTGGGGTTCAGTTTATGCCAATAAGTTGGCATAAACTGATTATTTAAATGTGAGCTGTTAACTTTAGGCCCCATGCACACAACCATATCCGTTTTGCGGTCTGCAAATTGCAAATCTGCAAAATATGAATATAGTCCATGTTGCATCTGCGCGTGTTTTGAGGACCTATTGAAAGTGGGTCTGCAGTCTTCATTTTGCGAACAAATATAGCACATGTTCTAACCTTTTGTGGAACGTATATACGGATGCGGAAAGCATATGAATCATCCATGTGCTTTATGGACCACAAACTCATTGAAAGCAATTGGTCCGCAAACAAACTGTGGACGGCACACGGATGTATCCATATATTTGACGACCGCAAATCGAATACGGTCGAGTACATGGGGCTTTAATGTGATCAATCGTGGTTCAGGTATTTTTTATGCCAAATTAGAGACTAGGCTGGTATTCTTGTGATTAAAAATACTGGAAACCCCAGACAGACTTCAGAAACACAAGTGTGAACAGAACTTTATACAACAAGGCTGTGCAACAGAAACAGAATAAATATGGTAAATTTCATATGTATCAAGAATGCCCTGCATAAAAAAAAACATCCAGCAAAGCTGTAATTTCCACATATTCAGTTAAGTTTGTTATTTGGCACAACTGATGGCAATGCTGTCAATGTTTTATGTATGGATTTATTTAGGACTGTAGGTAAGCCTACATTTCAAGCATCACAATGCAGAAGGATTACAGCTTCAAAGAAATGATTGACAAGCATAGCACTGCTACATCTGCCTAAGGAAAATACAGTAATAAAAGGAGAGAATTTGACATTCTTTGAAAACACATCTATAAGAGATATTCGACACAAAAAAAAGAATGTGAAACTTTTCCAACAATTCACATTTATCACTGTGTATCCTAAGGTCCATTGCTTCATTTATTAAAAAAAAGTATAACTAGTTATCATTCAATGTAACTCATAAAGTTTCCTTCTATGAAGTCTTGCCTTTCAGGAAGACATTTCGCCTGTCACCAAATTTGTATTTTTAATATTAAATTAATGTTGTTTGCACTTCTACTTTGCTCCCGATGGTAAGAGAGACAAATGATTAAAGACAGAGTTGCAAATTGAATTACATATTCCAGAGTATGCAGGGAACTCTGTGCAGTTATTCATGCACAGGACATGCCTAAGGTAGCAAAAAAAAACTAAAAATATAAAAATCTCTGCAAACCCGACAATCAATAATGTAAAAAGAAGAGACACTGAGGGACCCAAAACACGAAATATCATTAAATGATAAAAGTCTTGTGGCAATGAATGTAAGTAATGCTAATCTATCAAAGACAGACGTTTTACGTCAAACACACTGAAAGCAATTGCATTGACATAAAAAGATAATGGCATGCATTGACTACAGAGAGGCAGCCTTGAAAAAATGTTTGAATTCCCAGAATACTGTATGAAATTCTCCAAAACTGAAATGGCCAATAATTATGATTTGTTACCTTTGATACTATCTATAATAAATATAGTATTTACTTAAAGTGTAACTGATATTCTATTTTTATTTGTGTAATGTGTAGGGGCAGTGATAATAACAATTTCTGCTGTATACTTTAATTACTGAAATCATACATTTCTATTAAAAAAAATAGCTCTAAAGTGGCCCAATTTGAGCCTTAGCAATGCTCCTCTGTCTTCTGTTTATATGACACAGTCAGTGTTAGCAAGTCTCCACTGTTATGTAAACAGAAGACAGAGGAGCGTTGCTAAGGCTCAAAATGGGCCACATTAGAGCTATTTTTCTAATAGAAATGTATGATTTCAGTAATTAAAGTATATTACAAAAATGATCAGTATCCCTGCCCCTACACATTACAAAAATAAAAATAGAATGGCAGTTACACTTTAACCACTACAGGACCGCCGTACGCAGGATTGCGTCCTGGCGGTGGCCCTGTTATTCCTCCTGGACGCGTCTCGCGAGTTTTCCTGTGAACGCACACACACAGGATCGGCAGGTAAACAAGTGGATCTACAGCCTGCCAGCGGCGATCGTTCGCTGGCAGGCTGTAGATGCGATTTTTTTAACCCCTAAAAAGTATATTAGACGCTGTTTTGATAACAGCGTCAAATATACCTGCTACCTGGTCCTCTGGTGGTCCCTTTTGCTTGGATCGACCACCAGAGGACACAGGCAGCTCTGTAAAGTAGCACCAAACACCACTACACTTCACTACACCCCCCCTGTCACTTATTAACCCCTGATCACCCCATATAGACTCCCTGATCACCCCCCTGTCATTGATCACCCCCCTGTCATTGATCACCCCCCTGTAAGGCTCCATTCAGACGTCCGTATGTGTTCTGCAGATCCGCAAAACACATACGGACGTCTGAATTGAGCCTTACAGGGGGGTGATCAATGACAGAGAGGTGATCACCCCATATAGACTCCCTGATCACCCCCCTGTCATTGATCACCCCCCTATAAGGCTCCATTCAGACATCCGTATGTGTTTTACGGATCCGCGGCTCCATGGATCGGTGGATCCACGGATCCGCAAAACACATACGGACGTCTGAATGGAGCCTTACAGGGGGGTGATCACCCCATATAGACTTCCTGATCAACCCCCTGTAAGGCTCCATTCAGACGTCCATATGTGTTTTGCGGATCCACAAAACACATACAGACATCTGAATGGAGCCTTACAGGGGGTAATCAATGACAGGGGGGTGATCAATGACAGGGGGTGATCAGGGAGTCTATATGAGGTGATCACCCCCCCTGTCATTGATCACCCCCCTGGAAGGCTCCATTCAGACGTCCGTATGTGTTTTGCGGATCCGCGGATCCATAAAACACGGACACCGCGGATCCGCAAAACACGGACACCGGCAATGTGCTTTCCGCATTTTGCGGATCCGCACATTGCCAGAACTATATAGAAAATGCCTTTTCTTGTCCGCAATTGTGGACAAGAAAAGGGCAGGTTCTATAGGCTCTACAAAAAATGCAGTGTTCGCCTGATCAGGCCTGATCTTGTGCGCACACTTGCGTTCAGTCCGCCCCACCGCAGTGACAGTGAATTTTTTTTTTCTGATCACTGCAAAAACACCGTCAAATCGCTGCGGCGCTATAAAAAGATCACTTTTGAGGGGCATGGCGAGTTCATGGAAGATTTTTTTTTTTTTGGGCACAAGTTAGCGGAAATTGCTTTTATTTTTGTTTTGTTTTTTTCTTACAAAGTCTCACATTCCACTAACTTGTGACAAAAAATAAAATCTCACATGAACTCACCATACCCCTCACGGAATCCAAATGCGTAACATTTTTTAGACATTTATATTCCAGGCTTCTTCTCACGCTTTAGGGCCCCTAAAATGCCAGGGCAGTATAAATACCCCACATGTGACCCCATTTTGGAAAGAAGACACCCCAAGGTATTCGCTGAGGGGCATTTTGAGTCCATGAAAGATTTAACTTTTTGTCACAAGTTAGCGGAAAGGGAGACTTTGTGAGAAAAAAACAAAAAAAAATCAATTTCCGCTAACTTGTGCCAAAAAATACCTTGGGTGTCTTCTTTCCAAAATGGGGTCACATGTGGGGGATTTATACTGCCCTGGCATTTTAGGGGCCCTAAAGCGTGAGAAGAAGTCTGGAATCCAAATGTCTAAAAATGCCCTCCTAAAAGGAATTTAGGGCCCCTTTGCGCACCTAGGCTGCAAAAAAGGTTTCACACATGTGGTATCGCTGTACTCAGGAGAAGTAGGGCAATGTGTTTTGGGGTGTCTTTTTACATATACCCATGCTGGGTGAGATAAATATCTCTTTCAAATGACAACTTTGTATAAAAAAATGGGAAAAGTTGTAATTTAGAGAGATATTTCTCTCACCCAGCATGGGTATATGTAAAAAGACACCACAAAACACATTGCCCTACTTCTCCTGAGTATGGTGATACCACATGTGTGACACTTTTTTGCAGCCTAGGTAGGCAAAGGGGCCCAAATTCTAAAGAGCACCTTTAGGATTTCACAGGGAATTTTTTAGGCATTTGGATTTCAAACTACTTCTCACGCATTAGGGCCCCTAAAATGCCAGGGCAGTATAACTACCCCACAAGTGACCCCATTTTGGAAAGAAGACACCCCAAGGTATTTCATGATGGGCATAGTGAGTTCATGGAAGTTTTTATTTTTTGTCACAAGTTAGTGGAATATGAGACTTTGTAAGAAAAAAATCATCATTTTCCACTTGTGACAAAAAAATGTAAACTTCTATGAACTCACTATGCCCATCAGCGAATACCTTAGGGTGTCTACTTACTGTCTGGCCATTGTAGAACCTCAGGAAACATGACAGGTGCTCAGAAAGTCAGAGCTGCTTCAAAATGCGGAAATTCACATTTTTGTACCATAGTTTGTAAACGCTATAACTTTTACCCAAAATAAATATACACTTATTGCTTTTTTTTATCAAAGATATGTAGAACAATACATTTAGAGAAAAATAAACAGTGAAACTAGTGTAGTGCAGAATTGTAAATAGTGGTCTGGTCATTAAGGGTGTTTAAGCTAGGGGAGCTGAGGTGGTTATAGAAGTACACTAGACATTTTTGTTTTTGGATATATATGTATTTAACTAAACAAAATCTCATTCAACGAGCAATAGTATAAAAACCACTTCTACGATATCAATATTTTCTTGTTATAGAACCATCTGGAATGTAAAAGTAATATTGTAATCAGAAAGAGAAAAGTGAGAAGAAGAAGTTTCAATTCTAGCTTTACTGGCAAAGGGATACAGTGAGCGTCAGGTTGCTTCCATCCTTAAAATGTCAAAGACAGTAGTTCATAAGAACAAGGTCAAGCAGGAAACATTTGGGGCAGAAACGACTCTCTACTCACCGGGATGACCACCAACTCATTTGAATCTCACCTAACAATCATAGATCATAGGATGACATCATGTGACCTATAAAGATAATGGAAAGCGGGACCTAGTTTGAAATGCACAGTGAAGGCGCTTCAAAATAAGCTTCTAGAGGCAGTGCTGAATTTGTGCAAAGCTAGAAAAAAGATCTTCATCAATGAGAAGCAAAGAGTCAGGCTGAAGTTTGCAAAAGACCATGATGAGTCCAATTTTCTGATGAATCTAATTTTCAGATTTGCCCAACACCTGGTCATGTAAAGGTGAAACGGAGACCTAGAGAAACCTACAAGCCACAATGTCTCACACCCACTGTGAAATTTGATGCAAGATTGGTGATGATGTTATGGTGTTTTAGCAATGTTAGAAGAAGAAAACTTGGTTCCTTCTACTCAGACAATGTTGCCCAACTCTGACAATTGTTTTTTTTCAGCAGGACAATGGCCCATGTCACATAGCCAGGTCAATCAAGGTCTGAATAAAGGACCCAGATATCGACCCTGTCATGGCCAGACCAATCTCCAGACTTGAAGCCCATTGAAAACCTCTGAAATGTGATTAAGTGGAAGATGGATGGTCACAAACCATCTAACAAAGCCAAGATGCTTGAATTTCTGCACCAGGAGTGGCATAAAGTTACCCAAAAGCAATGTGAAAGACTGGTGGAATACATGCCAAGATGTACAGTTCTGTTCAAAATAATAGCAGTGTGTTTAAAAAAGTGAATAAAGCTCAAAATCCTTCTGATAGCTTTTATTTCCATACACACAAATGCATTAGGAACACTACAGATTCTGTTCCAAATCAAAATATGAAGAAAAATATATCAAATTTGTGTTGTTCCTCTAAAGAAATTTGAAGAAAAGTGAATATTAGACTGTTCAAAAAAATAGCAGTGTTTGTATACTTCTTTACAAACTTTGAAGATTTTGCTTTCCTTTGAATCACTTAACTAATATTTAGTTGTATAACCACTGTTTCTGAGAACCACTGTACATCTGTGTTGCATGGAGTCAACCAACTCATTGGACTACATTCCACAGTTCTTCTCTATTTCTTGGTTTTGCCTCAGAAACTGCCTTTTTGATGTCACCCCACAAGTTTTCTATTGGATTAAGATCCGGGGATCTGGCCTGCCACTCCATAACGTCAATCTTGTTGGTCTGGAACCAAGATGTTGCATGTTTACTAGTGTATTTGGGGTTGTTGTCTTGTTGGAACACCGTAGTATGAGAAACATCTGTTATGATCAGTGTGGGGGGAAAACTCCACACTAAACACAGGAAGGAAGGGGAACAGTAACTGGGCCTGGAAACTAGGGAAGGAACAGGTGACCTCCTACACAACCCTAATCCAGGCCCTAACTACCTATCAATATGAATAGACCTTGAAGGTAGGAATATTCATCTGCTGTATACCTAGGCCCTTATATCCCTATAAGGCCCTGGAATGAGGTTAGGACCAGAGACAACCCATTCCTCCCCAGATGGACAAATGGAAGTCTCTGTCTCAGGCCCAGATACAAACGACAGGGAATATAACAAACACAAAACAGAAAAGACAAGACTTATCTGAAGACAAGACTACCACAGAGTACAACCGACCAGCAAGTTAGAAGGCAGGAAGAAAATCTATAAACCAAACCTCCAAGAGTGAGAAGTGGCTACTTATGGGAAAGGCAAATCACCAACAAGCAACACCTGAAGCAAGGGGTTCGGCTTTCACCAAAACACAGACACATTAAGATCCATAGTGAACTTGTCAATTTAACCCACGAGTTGCCAGTCTCTCCGATCTCCTGGTACCTGCAACGTCCGTGACAACATCCCCATATCATAATGCTTGCGCCAGCATGCTTCACTGTCTTCACAGTGTACTGTGGCTTGATTTCCATCTTACTTTCATCAGTCCACAAAAAATTGCGCCATTTCTCTTTAGGCCAGTCAATGTACTCTTTGGCAAATTGTAACCTCTTCAGCATATGTATTTTTGGGACTTTGCGGGGGCTTCTTAAAGATAGCTTGGTTTCACATAGGGTGTCTTCTAATTGTAACAGTACTCACAGGTAACTTTAGACCTTCTTTGATCTTCCTGGAGCTGATTGTTGGCTGAGTCCTTGCCATTTTGGCTATTCTTCTATCCATTTGAATGGTAGTTTTTTGCTTTCTTCCACGTCTTTCAGGTTTTGGTTGCCATTTTAAAGCATTTGTGATCATTTTTGCTGAGCAGCCTATTATTTTCTGCACTACTTTATATGTTTTCCCCTCTCCAATCAACTTTTTAAACAAGGTACACTGTTCTTCTGAACAATGTCTGGAACGACCCATTTTGCTCAGAATTTCAGAGAGAAATGCACTGTAACCAGCATGTATAACATTTGCTGCCTTCCTTCCTTAAATAAGGGCAATAATTGCCACCTGTTTTTCAAAGAATGAATGACCTCACTAATTGAACTCCACACTGCTATTATTTTGAACATGACCCTTTCAATTAGTGATTCAATTACACAGAATCAGCAGCATGCAGGTCATGACTGTTGGGTCTGTTGGATTTCTATTACTCTACTACACCTGCTAGTAAATTATTTGCCATGTAGAAATATCATTTCTACCAAAAACAGTGTTTGATCAGGTTAGTGATGTCTGACTGCTATTATTTTGAACACAACTGTATGAAAGCTGTGAAGAAAAATCTGGGATATTTCATGAAATATTGATTTCTGGAGTCCACCTCAGTTGCATCATGCAGCTCACCAAGAGACAGTACAGTTCAAATTAGGAAATCAGTATTTTATACAATGTGATTTTAATATTTGTATCCTGAGCATAGTAAATCTTGCACTTGTGGCAGAGCGTTTGTTGGTACTTCACTATGCATGTCCTATGCCATTTTTTCCTCATCTATTGGTTTCATAGTCTTATGAATCGTCTTTTTTCAGCTAAAAAAAAGGCAGATTCTGCTCATTTGCATGTCTTTCCCATATTCCCATGTTTATGCAAATTAGTTTTTACATGACAAAACTGTATAGAAAGATTATTGAATATTATGTTAGGGCAATCAGAAAACTATTTGTCTCCCTAATGATATTGATCTAGGTGCGCAGGTCCACCCAAGCCATCCAACAGATCTGAAGTAACTTTGAGGCTTACTGGCTCTCAGTCAGATGAGAGCTGGTTTGGAATTTCTCAAAGTGCACAAGGCTGCCATTGTAAGGTACTAACCCTGTCATCTGTCTCATGGATAGATTGATGGCTTGCATATACCTGGCTTTTGGCATATAGCCTTTGTGTTTCTAACCTTTTTTGTGTACTAGACACCCTCTCTTCTTCAGAGCAGGGGGTGCCTGGTTTGATGCTCGGGTCTCCCATTGACCTTCATTGTATTACATTGTACTCGAACACCCGCAGTATTCAGCCAAGCACTCGGATGTGCCGAGCATAGCGATGCTCGAGCCAGGGGGGGATTGGCCGCCTGAGCCCTCCTTACGGCTGGCCAGTGGAAGTTTTTGGGGATGTATTTTCTGCTGCTGGCAGTATTTTGTGATGGACTGTGGCATTTGGCTCTGTTGGGGTGGTATAATGTGCCACAATATGCCTTCCATCAATTTGGACCCAACTACAAAACGGGGCCACTTTTAGTATTTTTTCCAGGGCCACTTTAAGTTCCCAGTCCACCCCTGGCTCGAGCCGAACAGCATGCTCACTTATCACTAATAATTTCCACTTATCATACATTCTGGCCAAAAAAAATCCTTTCAGTGCTGCTTCTTGCTCCAAATTTACCAGCATCTTTGAGGTCGGTTTTCTGGCACGCGATGAACGTCTTAGTTCATCTGCTTGGGCTATATTTGTTTGAGGCAAGACTAATGATATATCAGACTCTTCTACCTCAGACAGGTTCCCTTGCTCTTCAACTTCTACTCTATCTATCTTTGCATCCTCTAACAGTGGCATGGTAATACTAGGCTCAGAAATTTTACTTTCAATGCTATCACAATCAATACAAATAATAAGATGCCTTTCACTTTAAATGCAATACTGACAAAATGCAGAAATAAATTACTTTCACTTTAAATACTTTAGAGTCCATATACTACAAACTGTCCTTTGTTTTTGCTTTAAAGTCTCTTATTTCTGAATACAAAAAATGTCTCTTTATGCCAAAGCCTATATGCAATGATAAGTAATAAAAGGAAAGCTCTGAACTTATTCTGAAGAGCAGGAACAAATGTCAATCTTAAGAAGACGTGTCTTTTCTTGATGATGCGATGCTCTGCGCTGACTTGCGATGCTCTGCAATGACTTGCGATGCTCTGCGATGACTTGCGATGCTCTGTGAGGACTTGCGATGCGCTGGCTTGGATACGCTGCTGCAGGCTTTGGGCCTTGTGGCGGGAAACTAGCTGGCTGCAGTACGTGGTCTCTCTGTAGATATTGGTGCGGGCACTCTAGCTCTGGACTTTGGCCTCCCACCATGCGTCTCTTTCTCTCTCTAGGGATCGCAGGAGGGTTGGCGCTGTTTCTCTGACTATTTTGCCTTTGCCGTTCTGCCACTTTAAGAGTCGGCTGCAGTTTGACTAATGCACACGTTCTATGGCCTCTATGGTAGCTCCGCTGAGGTGTCTTTGCTTGCTCACTCAGGGAACAGTTGCTGCGCGGTGGTATATGCTGGCGCTCCGTTGCTCTAATGCGCTCTTTACTGTGCAAGTTGAGAAGTGCAATAATTTCGCCCTCTGAGGGCAATAGTTCCACTGTGGCAGGTGCAGCACTATGAATTTTGATATCTCAGACTTTTTAGTCTAACCAGACTGTCTATTACTCTGTAATTTCTCTAGCGCCGTTTTATGGAAGCAGAAGGTTTAAAGAGCACACCAAATGCTTGACATAACTTCTTTATTAACTTCAACTTTTCTTGTACAAAAGATAGTCCATGTACAAAACACGTGTTGAATAAAGTATCACAAAATGGCCGTATGCATTAGATGGTGGTTCAACTGTTCAATCTTGTCATTCAACATAAAATGGTGGATATATTTCTCTCTTCAGTATCTGTACTCTGGCTTTAAGTTATTTAAGCACTTTATGATCTCTCTGAGAGGTATATCTGAGGTTAACCAGTAGTTCACTTGCTGAATTTGGTCGCAATTTTCAGTATGCAGTTAGCAATAACTATTTGCAGATTGGTTGAGTATGATCTGGTATGGTTGTATGCAAGTTGGATTGCAATATGAAATTGGAATTTGGATTGTGAACTGTAGTTTGCAATTGGTGGAACTGTAAATAAACACACATATAACTGGTTCAGTATACAGTTCTAATCCATATATTAACAGTAGGAACATTATATAACTGTTTTAAATACCAATTTTGGCCTCTCTACTTCCATAAAACACAGCTCTTAGTGGAGTCAATGTCTGTTCAGCTTCTCTCCTCTGGTGTAAAGATTCTAGCAGCTCATGCTAGGGGGGTTTCCCACACTGACTGTGTGTAAGGCTGGCTGTGATTGGTCAAGACTCCTGCCCAGCAACAACAGTTTAACTCTATGCTTTCTGTTGTTTCTGCTGTGTCATTGAGCTTACCTCACATCCATCCATATAATAAATCTTAAAGGTAAATTATCTTTTCTGCTTCTGTGAACACAAAATACAACAGTTTTATGACATCCAAACATGAAGCCACTGTAAATAACTCTGCTTTTGTCTTTAACACATAAACATAGGAACTGTATTAAGGTTATTGGCAGGTCTAGCTGTATAAACATATAAGCTATATTAGCAACCTAGGACAGGTCTTAGCTGGCCCGCTACAACAAACTATCTTTAAGCGAATGTGAACCAAGTCTATGTTTGTATACAAACTACAGATTGGCATGGTATTAAAAAGCAGGAAGTGCTCAACCCCATATGCAGTGGTGCATCTATACAGGGGGGGGGGCAGATCCTGCACTTGTGACCCGCTGCTAAAGGCAATCCCCAGCAAAAATGCATACAATGGAGGATGCCTGTAGCGGACCACAAGTGCCACAATGGACATCCTACACAGGATAGCAAATGTGTGGATGTGATGATGAGTAAAAATAATATAACAAAAACAAAGACAGGTGCACTCTGCGGTCTTATAACCCTCATACTGGTGTAAAATTGAGAGATTAGCCAACATATCCTACTTGGAGGACATGTCTGACGAGCTACTTGAGAAACCTTGGCGCAGTGCTCGAGCTTAGACATGTCCTCCAAGCAGGATATGTTGGCTAATCTCTCAATTTTACATCAGTATGAGGGTAAGAAGACTGCAGAGTGCACCTGTCTTTGTTTTTGCTATATTACAAGTCTATGTTTGGCAAAATGTGTAAGTACGTAGAGTTTATCCTGCATTAGTATAAAACTGTAAGATCTTGTTTCAAGTACAAAAATACTGGATTTGGAATTCTAGTGTGGAACTTTCATGCTAGTGACCAACATAACTCCATTGAGCTCTACTGAAAAAAATCCGGATTTTAACAAAGAACATTCCAGTATGGTATTTGCCAGTGTGTTCTTGTTCAAAGATATAGGGTCCATTCACATCTGCATTGTGGCTTCTATGATAAATGGGAAACGGACACCATGAACTAGTGTCAGATCTGCCACACAACTGACACCAAGGGATTAACTTACAATGGGGTCCAGGGGAGTACGTGGGTGCCGTGTTTGCCAGTATTTCATTGCCTTTTTAACTCTTACATTATATTTTATGTTTGTACTTTATTTAATTATATATAGTATGTTCTCCACAGCATTATACAGTATGTGGTTATCTTTTCCTGAACATGGTGCTTATATTGTAGAGTGTGTTTGCCAGTTATATGTATTTTAATTATTCATTTTGTGAATAAAGATTATTATTGGTATTGGTATTTTCAGCCTTTGATCACACCTGCAAACGATAGTTGGTTTATTGCACCCAATGTGAATAGAGGTTATAATGAGGTCCAACAGAACAAGCCAACATGCCCGTTGTTTAGGCTGGAAAAATAGTGTCACCCCCATACAGCACTGTGCCGGGACCTGAGGGTATTACTTGTCACCACATTATGCTGCTCAGCATTGTAAACAATGAGGAAAGTACTGTAGTGACTTACAGAACAGGCAGTTATTTTTATATTTTTAGTATTTCTGTTTTAATTTTTTATTCCTCTGCATCCCCAGAGCCATAACTTTTTTATTTTTCTGTTCACATAGCCATATGAAGGCTTGTTTTTCACAGGCAAGTTATACTTTTTAATGGCACCATTTATTATTATAGACAATGGAGTGGGAAGCTGAAAAATTCTAAATGGGGTGGAATAAAAAATAATAATACAATTCCACCAGTTTTATGGGTTTAGTATTTACAGCGTTCCCTACTGACCTGTTTCCTTCATTTTCTATGTCAGTACGATTATAGCTCTGTCTAATAAAGAAGGGGAACCTCCTACGAAACACATTACAGAAGCTTTTTTACTATGCTTTTTTTATTGTTTTATCAATAAGCCAATGATCTCGGAAGAACAGCGCTGCGCCAGCATTCAGCTTTTTTTCTGCTCATTTTACTATTGAGTGGGGATCTGGACTGGGTCAACAACAGGAAGGGTGCAGCAGTTCTCATCCACTTTATTGGACCACCCCAGGAAACTTGATCTAAGGCAGACTCACTTAGCACTCTTTGTGCCACACCATAGGCCTCTGTGGTGCATATACTATAGTTATAGTTGTCACTCTGGCATACGTAATCCTTGATAAAGTGACGTACTGTAGGGTTTTATGGAGCATACCATACTTCATGCTGCTACTTGTCCCTAGGAAGACACATTTTTTCATCAAGAAATGTATGGTACATGCCATGATTGTCTACAGTACTTACCATATTTCAATTGTCACTATTGCATTTAAGACGAGATAAAATTTCCATTTTTGCCAGTACTGATGTAACAGTTCTAATGCAAAATACTATTTAAATACAAAACAAAAAAATTTACTTACACTGTCTGGTAAAGATGTACGGCCTGTTCTATGGTGCTCCGTCTCCACTGCGATACTGTTCCGTTCGCTCCTGGTTCCTGGCGTATTTATCCCTGCAAGGTACTGAATTTTTAGATTTTTTACTGCAACTAATAAAAAAAAAGTGTGGGCATAATAGAAACTGATCTTCTGGAACATAGTGTGGGCATCTAAAAAGGCAACACCCAGGGGCATAGCTATAGGGGGTGCAGAGGTAGCAGTCGCTACCAGGCCCAGGAGCCTGAGGCGGCCCAAAGACCCTTGTGCAGTATAAGAAGGCAACAGTATTATAGAAAGTGCATTTGGTCAAGTTACACCTCTGGCTGGAGGGAAGGGGTTAGGCCAAGAATTTGCCATTTCAATTTTCACTTCAGGCATCACGAAGGCTATGTGCTTCCCTGTCCCTGGCCACAAAGCACTGAGGGAAGGGGGACTCAAGCTAAACTCCTGTACCATGAGCCCATGAGCCTTTAACTACACCCCTGGCAACACCTGCACAATGCAGGCCACATGGTGGCAATATGGAACCATTTACAGCTGCCTGTAGAGTCACATGGCAAGAATTATTTAAAAGAGTCAAGATAAGGCAGCAACCACAAAATCAGGTCAACATGGCGGAAATAAAGGGACCATTAACAGTTGTGCCATCTGTCTGTGGGTCACAAGGCAGAAATAATGGAGTAATTACTTCTGGATGAATGTAGATGGACACCTGTGGCTGCTCTTACCAGTTTTGGTTGGCTTCAATTGAGATGTTTTTTTCCTATTTCTACGGCAGAAGCTCCCTGCAGATTTCGTCCCAGGCTCCATCCTTGAGGATCCACTGTCCTGGTAGGAGTCTGCTCGTGTCCCAGAGTTCTGGGAGCTCCTGAACCCGGGTGATACGTCTCTCTGGGTTGATTGAAGGCATTCTGGGGCCTATTCTCTTCTCATCAGCTCTTCATAGGTGTTGATCCACTCAGTACCACAGTGCTGTGAAGAGATTTCCCAGTTGTTTCATAGCAGGGATTCCTCCACAAACTATTGACAGCACATGGATGGCTTCCGTGAGCTGTCCATTGTTTTTGCCGTTCCATAGACTTGAATTGGCGGATATGGACGGGCTTTATAATTTGTGGAACGGATGCACAGATATGCATAAAATACTAACGTGCGCATGTCCCCACAGAAGTAAATGGATCAAATCTAGCATCCAAGTTCTTTAAAGCACTGTACTGCTGTAAAGTCACGTATTTCATATTTAATTAAATGGTATACTCTTAATTATTCCTTCGGCCTGCTGTTAACTTCATCTACATGTAAGGGTTTTTTTAGAAATCCATTACGTTGTACTCTTTCGCCATCTAGTGGCTTAATGCAAGTTATCAACCTACGATTTTTATGGACTTGTGCATTTATGGAATATAACTGGATCAAACGAATAACATTTGCTAGTGCCCTCTAGTGGTGCTATTATACACTGCGGCCGAGCCATGCTAATCCCACGTGAATGACTACTAATTGCTGTGATTCACCAGTAAGTTCGAAAAATGTAAAATAAATAAAAAAAAGTGTTCATATGAGTACTTTAGCCAGTGCACATGCAATCACTTATAATATTTTTTTTACTTTAATGGTTTTCTAATTTGTCCATAAAATATTAGCTTCCATCATTACTTCCTAGCTAAGGGTACTTTCACACTTGCGTTTTTCTTTTCCGGCATAGAGTTCCGTCACAGGGGCTCTATACCGGAAAAGAACTGATCAGTTTTATCCCCATGCATTCTGAATGGAGAGTAATCCGTTCAGTTTGCATCAGGATGTCTTCAGTTCAGTCGTTTTGACTGATCAGGCAAAAGAGAAAACCGCAGCATGCTACGGTTTTCTCTCCGGCGAAAAAAACTGAAGACATGCCTGAACGCCGGATCTGGCATTTTTTTTCCATAGGAATGTATTAGCGCCGGATCCGGCATTCAGAATACCGGAATGCCGGATCCGTCGTTCCGGCATGCGCAGATCGGTAAAAATGTGAAAAAATTTACAAGACGGATCCGTCGGTCCGCATGACAAGCGGAGAGACGGATCCGTCCTTGCAATGCATTTGTGAGACGGATCCGGATCCGTCTCACAAATGCTTTCAGTCAGCGGCAGATCGGCGGATCCGGCGGCCAGTTCCGACGATGGAACTGCCCGCCGGATCACACTGCCGCAAGTGTAAAAGTAGCCTAAGTTGTAGAAATAATCAGGCAGGCGACACTGGAAGGAGTGATGATCAGGACTCAAAATGATATCTCATTTATTAGTATTTATGCTAGACAGCCACCATTCATGAATTTGCTATATTTTATATATAAATTCTCCTAAATCCTGTAAACCCTTTCAGATTAGTACATGTGGAATTTCGCTGCTTTCTTTATGCTCACACTTATGTAGCCAGCCTACTGTCTGCTATTTACAAATCTAAATTCATATTCACTCTGAGAAATGTAGATATTTCCACTTGTGCCTGGACCTTATTGATAAGGAGGACATGCATACTATTTCAGAGACACTCCCAAGGCTTCTTTATCACCCTAGGACATATTTAACATACATAATTTGAATACACAGGAGATTTTTTTTTCCTTTACCCTTAGTAGCAAGGGTGACACTTCTCAGGAGCGACTTCTCAATGAACTTGTGGAACTGTCCTTCAGATACGGGAAAATCTGCATTTATAACATCGTGTGATCTCTGCTGTGGGATATCACTTCTCTATGGGTCATGATGATGCAGTGGGGTACAAAGGAGAATTGAAAAAAATATGTAAAAATAAAATAAAATAATAAATGCTAATGGGAAAAAGAAAAAAGAACACTTAGAAAGCCTATTTTACACTATGGCTATGCTGAAGGATGTCACATGTAATAAGCAATTGCTGGAAATGAGTAAATACGTTCAGGACAAACCAGGTTTGCTACAAACTTCCCGAAATTTTGTCTGCCAGACGTACCTGAATCTTTTCAGGTTTGCTTGGGACGAATCCAATAAAATGTTGCGCAGTGCAATTTTACTGCACGTCGGTGGAAAAATGCATGGGGGAGGAAGAAGAAGGGTGCCCACATGACCCTGAGAGAAAGTGGGTGGAGACCCTGATTGGCTCACAGGCCGACATACAGCCTGAATGAGCCAATCAGTGCTGCAGCAGGCAGGGAGGTGCCCTAGCAGAACAAGCAGAACGCCATTCTGTGCTAGGCTGTGAATGAGGGTGGATGGGTGGATGCAGTGATTGACAGAAAAGGATCTTGGGGACAGTCAAAGTCACAATCAAACTTCTATTCTAGTGTGATGGACAGTGAAGAGAAAGACTAGAAAGAAGAAGAAGTGTGTAGAATAGGGAAAGGCAGGGAAAGATGCAAGCCAGGGAGTGAGAAGTGAGAAGCTGAGTGTAACAGGGAGCTGGCGACGCGCTCTCTCTCTGCAGCGCTGCCGGCATCCCTCTCGTGAGGAGGAGCGAGGATGCGGGCGGCGTCCTCATCTCCATGGTGACAAGGGGGCGGGCTTCCTCAGCGTGGCCGGCGTCCTCCATCTCCTAGACAATGAGCAGGTGGGGAACTGAGCGCCGGTGCTAGTGAGTTGGCGCTCAGGTGTACAGAGATGCTGGACATGTGTCACGTGACGCTGGCCACGACACGTGACTCATCAAGAGGACCAATTTAAACAGGTAACCTGCTGGCAACAAGTTGCCTCTGATTGGTCTCATCACCTCACTAGCATATCCTGCATGTGTGACTTTAGTTTGTTTGACCTCGGCTTGTATTTAACTTCGACCTTGTGTTACCCCTTCTACTGACGCGATATCTTGGCTCCTGAATTCGGCTTGTTTTGACTTTGATCTTGTATTACCCCTTTGTGCCTGCGTGATCTCCTAGCTCTTGATCTCAGCTCCATTGATTCTATTGCTATTTTGGGGCTGGCCTGGGAAGCCCTTGCTTCCGTGTTGTCTGTCTTTGTGTATAGTTTCCTCACTGTGTTGTGTCTCCCCTTCCTTAGGCCCCTGCACATATGTAAGCTAGGGACTGCCGCCCAGTTCTGCCCCGTCGGTTAGGACGGACCATGCAAGTAGGTAGGGATAGAGGTCTGGGTGGAGTTAGGCCCGCACTTATGCCTACCTGTTTGTGACACTGAGGCTGGGTGTGCCTGGCAGTGCCTTCTAGCTGCAATTACTGCCGTATAACACAGCTGCAGCAGAACCTCAAAAGCAGCTACCTGCAAGAACATTTCTCTTTTTTTCCTATTTTAACAGAAATACAGTTTTGTTTTGCTTTTGATTTTTTTTTTTTGTGGGGGTGGAACAAATCTCAAACCTGTATAACACAGGCTTTACCATCCAGAGGATAGATAGCGTTTGAAATCTCTGAGTGATAACATGAAATACTAGGCCGAAATGCGTGTCAGGGAATCTCCAGATAGTTCACAGGCTTTTTTATTTTGCGAAATATAGCAATACAGAATACTAGTGTTTAACTTGTGTCTTACAATACAGGGGGTAGCGTTTGACATCTCTGAGTAATAATGTGAAAAAGTAATTTGTCAGTACCAGTGTCTTCACTGTGTTTGTGGAACGGGAAGGACATTTTATTGTGTATTTCTGTCTTCCAGAAAACAGACTTGCAAACCGTTCAATACTTTGTGTGACTGTGCACATTAGGACATTAGGACCAAAAATATGGAATATGAAAGAGTTCCAAACGAAAGACCCAGGGCCAGAATTTGGGTAGTAGCAATACCAGCAATCCAGCAAGAAGTAGTGGTATTAGTAGGCTGCAGTTCTCCCTGGCTTTGAAAAAGTGCAACACTATCATTGAGGAGAAAGAGGATGAGATTGTGGATTGGATGGTTCACTCCTCTCTATCACAGTGGGATGATGTAAAGGTGACTTCTGAGTCTGACACTGTTCCTTGGGGCTCCTCCTCCTTGCAGCCCCAGAGAAGGCTTTCAGTGGAGCACTCTCTGTCTTCACTGCCCCTTCCTAATAGGACACCTTCTGCAGCGTCCCACTAGTGTACGTGGGCACTGCAAAAGCTTATTGAGTCATATGTTGTATTATGCTGTATTTCATCCTTATGTGAAATTTCTGTTACCAGGCTGTCAGGTGCATTACAGACATTCCACCACTAGATGGGGGTAGCAACATAGTATATATAGCACAGTTCAGGCCTAGTTAGTGAGTTGAGAAGATGTAGGAGTTGGTGAGAGGAGGAAGAAGGAGTGAGGAGCAAGGGGGAAGGAGAGGTCCCCTCTCCTCTCAGCTCTCTATTGGGCTTCATGGCCCAGAAGAGCCAACGTATATCTCAGTGTCAAGCCAGGAAGATAGGCAGAGGTGAAGTCTGTATTTTACCATTCACTCTTCCGGAGTAGCAAGTGGATTTTGTCAAGTTTATTGTGGAAAAAACAAAGGACAAAGCAATTATTCTAGGCTCTAGGCGCCTTTGTTTTTAGGTGAAGGATTTATTAGCTTCCGGCAGCCACAACGTTATTTTCAGGACAGATAAGATTTCTGTTGCATCAGTTGTGTGTAGAAGGAAAAAGACTTGAACTACCTCTACTGAGACTGAAGCAAGACAAAGAGCTGAATATCAGTAAGTACACAATTACCTACTATAGCCTGAGACATAACTACAAGTACAGCCTGTTACTGGAATTCATCACATCTAACGTGCATGTGTATCAGAGACTGTTATATAACTGGATGCAAAATGTCATCAAGAACCTGGTTATAGTAAAGTTCTCAGTTGGATTTAAACCTGCCTCATTCTTCTAACTCCATACTACTACCACTCTGAACATTGTGCACCATTAAGGTGCTGGTGTCACGACATTACATAATTCAGGGGCCCAGCCACACAAGCACTCAGAAACCCAATCATCATCAAGGGCACGTCGATCACCACCTGACCGGTCTCCCCTGTAATAGAGTGTGCCCCGGAGAATCCAGTGCTGTTCTTCCCTTCACTGCACTGCTGGCCCAGGGAGGCATCTGCTAAACCGTGAGTAACCGATGAACTGTTTGTACACTTCAGCCCACCATGAACCTCACGTGTTCTACCCCTGTGGACTGGCACCTTCCTTTTTCCTAAGAAGTGAGAGTAGTCAGTGCTTGAACTGCCCTGAGGAGGAAGTTTAGGAGTAGGCTGGGGACCCCATGTATAGCTGTGTTGGTTATAGTAATAGTGGCGATATTGGCAGTAGGGCAGCAACAGTGTCAGTTGGGGCAAATGCAAGAGAAGGTAGCCAAGAAGCCTACCATGATATCTAACAGTCTGATAAAATTGGAAGGTAAGGACTCTGATGATGATTGTGTTGGAAAGGTGTCACCTGTTTACCTTGTGGATCAATAGGCGTCTGTGTTGTTTCTGCTACTGGCCACACCCTTAAGTTCCAGGTGTTGCTATCGTGGTAATTTAACTTTCCCTATTTATAGTTGTTTCTCCCACAATGCTGTGTGGTTTATAGCTTCCATTGGATCTGTGGAAAGCTGGTGTTTGGATCTCAGCTGAGTTCCTGGTGCTGCCATAGCTTCTTGGAAGTTGTTACCTTTCCCTTTTGTATTTTATTTTGACTTTTCTGTGTGTTGCATTTCCTTGTTGTTTTGTATTAGGCCTTAGGGAGACTCCCGTTCATCCTTCCTTTTGGAGGAACAGGATGTCTCATTCCTGTCATTAGTACCAGGGTCCTTTAGGGTTAGATAGGACTTTAGGTATTCCTGTGTATGAACTAACCTACCTTTGGGTTCTGTTCATACTGGTAGCCAGTCAGGGCTTTGGTTAGGGTTTTCACTAGGAGGTGTCCATCTTCCTTCCCAAGTTTTCAGGCCTTATTTCCTTTCCCCTTTCCCTCCTAAGTTTGGTGTGGGGTTTCCCTCCCACATTAGAGCGTGACAAAAGGATCAGGGTGCTGAGGTGAAGTACCTCCCAAAGAACTGCCATGACAATATCTGCTTCGGGATTTGGTGATGCCACGGACACTGAGTGCATTAGGCCCAAAATATTCCAGAGCTAAGCCAAGCTTGGCTGCCTCTAGCTCCAGGCAAGTATCTCTCATCTGGCAGTTTTTCTCCACACTGTCGGGAAACAGGATTACCCTGTGCAAATTCTAAGAGTAAAATAAACCGTGGGCAGACAAACTCAAACATAGGCACCACAGCTCTACAGAGCCATATGAAGTGTCATCACCCCATGCCATTGACAAAAAATGGTGGTCACCAGCTTCCTCCTTTCATCCCTCTTCAGCCAGGCTGAATCCATGGGCAGTACTGTGTCTTTCACATCATCACTTTCTGTTTCTCCTGCTTAGCCTCCTCCTCCTTCGCTCTGTTGTCAGTTATCGCTAATGTAATGTGTGGCCATGAAAGAACTCCACATGCCCCACTTGGCTAAGTTGCTGGTGGTACAGTCACAGTCGTACCATTTAGTAGAGGCTGATACTGATGGCGTGTTCTCAGCCTCGCTGGAAGATACCTATTTCTCCCAAAAATCCATCCCTCACGTGGCTGAGAACATAGGCTGCTCCTTGCTAGCAGCAGAAGCAACAGCAGCCAGTTCTCCTCAACATGATGGAGCATTTTTTTTATGTACCACGCAGGGCTGAGGAAAATGATTAACCCAAGGCTTCCTGCTTCAGCGCCCAGGATCAGGCCTACCTACATTCTGGCCTATATCTGGCACATACCCTGTTCCCTGACCCCATGGATTTCTGGGCAGGCAGACTGAAACAGTGGCCCGAACTGGCACAGCGCGCCCTCTTGCTTTTTTCTTGCCCAGCATCCAGTGTCATCTCGGAGAGGGTTTTCAGGGCTGCAGGGGGTGCGGTGACACCCAAACACAGACCAAGTTGTCCTCGGCCAGTGTCCAAAACATCAATTCATCACATGCCTCTTATTACCCTACCCTTCCAACATCCACACTCTACAGCTGCTGCTCCCAATTAACGGGCCCCTTTTTCTTTTGACAATTAACACTTGTATGTGTCGTATGGGCAGGCATTCTGACCCCATCAAGGGATAATTTTTGGATGCTTGGTCCCCCAACAATCCACTGGTTTTTATCCTCCCCCCCCATAACATTGTGTGTGTTTAAACACCAACTGCCCCCCGATAAGGGACAATTTTTGAAGCTTCGGAATCCGAAAAAGCATAACACGTGTGCCGGCACCGGGTGTTTTTAAACATGCTGCTTGTTAACAGTGTCAAACAAGTGTTTACCCATAGCTATGTATGCAGTGTCACTTAGACATCATTTACTATTGCTGTAATGAGTCCTAGGAGACTAGAGGGTGTTACATACCAATTTCCAGGGCAATAGGAGCCAATTTGGTTAGGCCCCAATCGATTTTTTTTAAAAATTTAGAGAATAGGAACTAAACTGAATCTCAACAGGTTTGCTTATCTTTAGCTTGAATACTTATGTCAATGGAAGATTTTACCTGTTATTTTTTTTTCCAATAAGTTAACAAACATTTCAACATTCCATTTTCATTTTGTCATTGTATATTAAAGGGTCTTTCCAGGACTTATTGATGGCTAATCCTCAGGATAGGTTATCAATATCAAATTGGTGGGAGTCCAACACCCAGCACTCCCACCAACAGCTGTTTCGGGGAGCCGCCAGTGCTAGAAACGATGCAGTGGATGGTAGGCTCCAGCCACTGTGTGGTTTTCCTGAACTGATGTATTGCAGCTCAGTTCCCATTAAATTGAAAGGGAGCTAAGCTGCAGTAGCCGGGAACAGCCACTACACAGTCGAGGGGATATTCTGGTTCCATCTACTATATCGTTTCCAGCACCAGTGGCTGCCTGAAACAGCTGATCTGAGTGGTGTGGTGGGGTACCAGGTGTGGAACCCCCTAAAATCTCATATTGATGACTAATGCCTCATTCACACAGTCAGTGTTCGTTCAGTGATTTTCCATCAGTGATTTTAAGCCAAAACCAGGTGCGGCTCTAAACACAGAACAGGTGCAAATCTTTCTCTTATACCTCATCTGTGTGGGGGCTCCAACCTAGGTTTTCGCCCACAATCACTGAACAAACACTGATGTGTGAATGAGTCTTTATCCTGAGGATAGGCCATCAGCATCGACGTTACAGCATTGTTATTATAATAATTTTTATTTGTCTTACAGCACAGTACGGTCTATTATAGGGTCAAAGAAGCACAACAGAGACAGATCTGAACAGAGAAAGAATGAGGCTGAAGCTACATCTAGACCTTTTTGTCGCTCTGAAATTGATGTCTATAGGGAATGTAATGAGAAGTTGGAAAATCTTTTCAAAATTTCTGCAGCCAAGTGAGTGTAGCTGGAGCAATTTAATTGCCAGAGATAAAATCTCTGCAGCCAAGTCAGTAGTTAGTATTTTTTGTAAATTCCTACATGCTGTGATTTCAGAGCAATTTCCAAGCAACTTTTTTCTCCACAGAAGTAAGCATGCTTCCCTCCGCAGATCCGGCAACATAAGGGAAAGTCGGGGATGTCTGGCAGAAATGCTCCCCAAAGGTGAACAAACCCTTTAATCTCCAGGTGCTCTCTAGGCTGCAGTGATTTGAGGATGGTCTTTTAATTCATTCCCTATGGACAGTGATCTTTTTGGTAGCAGGTCATAAATCCACAGAATAGTACACAGGATAAAACTGTACTCTTCCCATTGTACCCTAGCAAGGCTTTAATGCCCTGGATAACCTCAACCAAACCCAGAAAAGGTTTCCTCCATCTGGACCTCCTCCCTGTTACCAAAGCACTAAGGATATCACTGATGGAGGACAAATGCATGTATCTACAAAAAGGGGACATTAAGTCCTCATGCATTTCATTCAGATAATTACACCAATTTATCTGAGGACAGTGGTCATTGGGTACAAACTGAGTAAGTAATGTAGCCCGCTCAATGCAGTGCATGCCGTGGTGGTGTAAAAGAACGGAGAAAAACCAGTTTTGTCCTTGGGTTTGTGTCTACATTTTTATGAGTACGTATGGGATTGGTTTTAAACAATTTAGTAAAAGGTTAAAAGTAGTAAAAGAGTAGGTTTCAGGCATTCAACAGGTCAATTACATATATATATGGTATGTGTTGCTGGGCTATAAACCTACACCATTGTGAGGCTGGGGTTACATGGCAATCTTGGCTGCAACACTCATCACGTGACCTAAGATGATGTGTAGCACTGCATCTATCTAACTGAATGGGGTAATAGGGGGACTGACAAAGCTCCACAATCAGATGGAGGATAATCCACCCAGCTGAGACTGCTGGCTGGGTTTTTATCCCAAACCAAAACCCGGCCTGGAACGTGGGGAACAGCCACCCACCGTGCACTTTGGCTGCTCCCAGTAAGAGCCGGCCCGGATCAGCTTTACAGCCACACTAAATAATCAATAGTGTCAGTCAGCACTAGCTGCCGCTGACACTTACAATTACCGGTTCTTACCTCACCGAGGCCAGGAACCTCGGTGACACATATCTTCCTTCAATGACAGCCTCTTGCGCTTTCCTACACCACATACAATAAATATATAAACATATACACATATAAACACACGGTTATATACAAATGGATATATAAAATAAATATGAATATAAATATATATAAACCTAAGTATCAATGTAAATACCAACAAAGGCTAATTAATATATATGTAACAAAATATCTGTATAAAAACTAAATATACTGTATATATATAGATGGAATATAATCCTTATCTCAGTAGTCTATATAAATAAAACCAAATCAATATATAAATAAATTATATATATATATATATATATATATGTGTGTGTGTGTGTGTGTGTGTATGAGACCACATAAATCAAATCCATTCCAGCCGTAATTGTGACGTTAATCCTAAAGAAGGGGGGGGGGGGGTTATGGCCAAAATCATACCAAATAATGTTAAGAGGATCAAAAAATGTATAAAAACACATAGTAAACCTGTAGATATGATGTCAGCAATGATGCTGTGTGTTAGGGCGAGGGTTTTCCAGCAGGGTGTCAAGGAGGCTTATATCTGAATTTTTTTATTCTCGAGCTGGGAGGGGAAGGAGAGGCAGAGACCTGATGCTACAGACACTCCCTGTGAGTCTTGTGCTGGGATATAAACACAGGGCATGGATCAAGATGCACTCAGAACTTCATCATTTCACTTACATGGCGCAGTACGGTTGACTGCTGATTCTTTTTTTGTGTGTGTGTAACTGGAAACCATTTAAAGCAGGTTATGTCCATAACAGCAGGAGACCCAGAGAAGAAGACAGAAATGGTTTATTACTACCTCTGCATTCTCTTTTCCTGCATAGATAGTGCTTAATGAGCATTATGCAGTGAATAGAGCTCTGCTGCTTCCTCTGTTCTCCAGGCATAGCAGATTTGCTGGATCCCAGCATTCCCAGATCAGCTCTGCCCAGGGGTGGGATTCAAATGTTTATCAACAGGTTCCCTACTCAATGGCGGCCATGCGGCGTCACAACAGGTTTACATACACCATATATATGCAACACACATACACATAAATACACCATATACATTGTACACATACATAAATACACTATAGATACACTACACAGACATACCACCCAACTAAGGGCTCTTTCAAACTTGTGTTCTTCTGTCCCGGCATAGAGTTCTGTCGTCGGGGCTCTATGCCGGAAGAATCCTGATCAGTTTTATCCTAATGCATTCTGAATGGAGAGAAATCCGTTCAGGATGCATCAGGATGTCTTCAGTTCCGGACCGGAACGTTTTTTGGCCGGAGAAAATACCGCAGCATGCTGCGCTTTTTGCTCCGGCCAAAAATCCTGAACACTTGCCGCAAGGCCGGATCCGGAATTAATGCCCATTGAAAGGCATTAATCCGGCCTTAAGCTAAACGTCGTTTCGGCACATTACCGGATCCGACATTTAGCTTTTTCTGAATGGTTACCATGGCTGCCAGGACGCTAAAGTCCTGGCAGCCATGGTAAAGTGTAGTGGGGAGCGGGGGAGCAGTATACTTACCGTCCGTGCGGCTCCCGGGACACGTCATCCATGCGCATGGGGCGCTCTGACGTCATTCTGGAGCGCCCTGGGAGCCGCAGGGCGGTAAGTATACTGCTCCCCCGCTCCCTACTACTACTATGGCAACCAGGACTTTAATAGCGTCCTGGCTGCCATAGTAACACTGAACGCATTTTGAAGACGGATCCGTCTTCAAATGCTTTCAGTTCACTTGCGTTTTTCCGGATCCGGCGTGTAATTCCGGCAAATGGAGTACACGACGGATCCGGACAACGCAAGTGTGAAAGAGGCCTAAGGAGCTAAACTATCAACTGTGCGTGATGAAAAGGAGGGGAACATCTCCAGCTGCCCTGCTACCACCAGAGCACTGGATCGGGACTCAGCCGAACACGGTACTCCAATCCAGTTGTAATTTTAACAACCGGATCTGGAGAACTGGAGGGAACTGGCTGAATCCCATGCCTGGCTCTGACAGTAAGCATTGTCGTCATAGGGGCTGTTTTTGCCTATATCTGGGTATTCCATGGGTGCCCCAGTTACAGTGGGGAAAAAAAAAAAAATTTGAAAATGTGCATGATCCATAGAGATCTTTTATGACTTCTTGGAGGACATATTATGTACCACAAATAAATAAAAAAAAAGTAAAAAAAAAAAAGTTAAATATGAATAATGGAAAGAAAACAAAATCCCATGCCAACCAACACTGTCAAAATAGACATCCCGAGATACCCCTGAGAGACTATATACCAGGTGTACTCAGCTGGTGGACATCGGTCCGAATCTGGAACACAGTTTTCAGATGCCCAGATCCCTGCATATCAGAACATAGATACTGTCCAATTGAATATGATGGTGAAGCAGAGAGTGGTCAGCTCCCTGCTTCCCCATATTCCTGCTGCCCATAGTTCAGCGCAAGCAGGCACGATGTAGTGATGTAGATCCCATCAGGAGAACTTGAGGTAGGTAAGTATTCCAACTGTAAGCACAACTCTGTGAGGAGGCATCTAAGGGGACATAACTGTGAGCACAGGCCATCTAGGTGGCATAATCTATGAGGGTGCATCACTGTGTGTGGGGCCACGTAAGTGCTCATAACTTCATAACTATGATGGCGGAATAACTGTGTATGGGGGAACTCCTAAGGGGGCATAACTCTATGAAGGAGGACATCACAATAATTGGAGGGGGGTCACTTAAAGGGCTTCTGTCACCCCACTAAAGTCATATTTTTTTTTTGGGCTTCTTATAATCCTTATACTGCGATATACTAATCTATAATGCTATTACTCATTTTGGTTCAGTAGTTAATTAAAAAAACTGACTTTTATAATATGTAAATTACCTGTCTACCAGCAAATAGGGCGGCTACTTGCTGGTAGCAGCCGCATCCTCCTTTCATAAAGACGCCCCCTCCTCATGTTGATTGACAGGGCCAGCGAACGCGCTCATCTTCTGGCTGGCCCTGTCTGCGTTCAAAATCGCTCGCTCGGCCGCTCCATCCTCAGTGCGCCTGCGTCGGGTGTAGATGTGACGTCATCGGCGCAGGCGCATTGAGGATGGAGTGGCCGAGCGAGCGTCCTCCTCTCAGAGCGCCTGCGCCAACTGAAGACAGGTACGGCGCAAGCACCAGATTTTGAACGCAGACAGGGCCAGCCAGAAGACGAGCACGTTCGCTGGCCCTGTCAATCAACATGAGGAGGGGTCGTCTTTATGAAAGGAGGATGCGGCTGCTACCAGCAAGTAGCCGCCCTACTTTCTGGTAGACAGGTAATTTACATATTATAAAAGTCAGTTTTTTTAAACGGACCAAAATGAATTATAGCATTATATATTAATAAATCGCAGTATAAGGATTATAAGAAGCCCAAAAAAAAAATATGACACTTTAGTGGGGTGACAGAAGCCCTTTAAGGGGACATCATACTGTGTGGAGTCCACTTAATGGGGCTTCATACTGTGTGGTGGCCAATTATGAGAACATCATACTGTGTGTGGGGCACTGAAGGGGGCATCATACTGTGTGAGGGCCACGTATTGGAGCATCATACTGTGTGTGTGGCACTGAAGAGGGCATCATACTGTGCAAGTGACACTAAGGGGGACATCATACTAGACGGAAGCCACTTAAAGGGGCATCCCTCTGCGAGGGGAGAATTTAAGGGGACATCATACTGTGTGAGGGGGGGCACTTAGGTGACATCATTTTGTTCTGGAGGCATTTAAGGTAGCCTCATTCTGTGTGGAGGGTACTTAAAGGATCATCCTACTGTGAAGGGGCACTTTGCAGCATCATACTGTGTGGGAAGGCACGAACGAGGCATGACACTGTGAAAGAGCATCTTTCTGGCTTTTATTAAAAAAAAAATGAATGCAGCACTGCAACACCACTGGTGTTGTCCTTCCTTCCATTTTTTTTTTTTTTTTTTTGCGGCTCAGACCTCCACCCTACAGCAACTCTAGGTATGTGGACCTTTACAAAAAGCACTTGAGTACTCCTCCTATATTTTATATATTATATATCAAAATGACTGACACAAATTAGAAAATCCATTTTAAGAATTAATGTTGGTATCAATTTGCAAATGTAAATAATAAATAGGGTGAAAAAAAATGTTTTCTCCAAAATAAATCTTAAAGGGGATAAAAAAAACATTTATCCCCATAAAATTCATAAACAGCAATATGTGTCATGAAAAAAACTGTCTGGTCATTATGGCATTTTCAGGCCTGAGCGTTAAAGGGGTTGTCCAGCCCCTCCGCCCAACCTTACCAGACTTTCAGAGGGAAGCATACTTACTTGCTCACTGCCTCTGCGTCCCAGCTCCTTTTTTGGTTCACCATTGCGGTCTCAGTGCTCCAGTCTCTACTTGTCAACTTCAGAAGTGGACAGAGGTCACGTGTGCTGCTGCATCCAATCACTGGCTGCAGCGGTGACTTGTCCCCCAAGTACCACCTGACCCAGTGATGAGGGGTGGTAGGCAGCCAGAAAGGCTGCCGTAGCTGGATAACGCCCTTAAATAGTTTATGCCATGATTTATGCAAAAAATAAAAAAAATAAAACAAGACATCATACAGTACAAACCCTCTCTTCATCATCTTTGGGCTCGGCAAAAAAGGACGGAAGGACTATTTCCTGGAGTCTATTAGACCTGGACGGATCTTTTGGTAAAAACTTTGGGTCTGGCCTAAGTACTACCCTATCTTCTAAAATTGACATAAAGGGAGGATTGATAGAGATAGATTGAATCTCGCCAACCCTTCTATCAGATGTTAGAGCTACCAACAAGACTAGCTTAAGGGTAAGCATTTTTACTGAACAAGACTCCAAAAGCTCAAAGGGTTCCCTAGTTAACGTATTCAACACTAGGTTCAAATCCCATGGGGGACAATTTGGACCTTTCAGTGGGACCATTCTATCTACCTCCTTGAAAAATCTCACTATCCAGGGGTTCATAGCAAAATTTTTACCCCCCAGGGCAGAAAGGGCTGAAACTTGCACTTTAAGAGTGCTCTTAGCTAACCCTATAGATAAACCCCTTTGAAGAAACTCTAAAATCTGTACAATAGAAATTTCACAGGGCCATGAATGTGCCTCTATTCCTGCAAAGGATAAGAATATTTTCCAAATCCTAGCATAAATAGAATTTGTCACTGCTTTCCTACTCCTAAGTAAGGTGGCTGTTAAGGCTTTAGAAAAACCCTGGCTTATTGGAAAGACCTCTCAAGTTCCATGCCGTGAGATGCAGCCTCGCCACATCTGGATGATGTACTGGGCCCTGCACCAGATCCGGGAGGATCCAAGGATCCGAGACTGACATGGATCTCATGAGAGAAAACGATGCCCTTCTTGGCCAAAACGAGGTGATCATGATCATCCTTGCACCCTCGTTCCTGATTTTTTTGAGAACAAGAGGGATCATCTGTAGAGAGGGGAAGGCGTAACCCAGAGGATAGTCCCATCTCTGGAGCAAAGCACCCACCCCCTTCTGGAATTCCCTCGGATTGAGAGAGCAAAACTCCTCTACCTTCCTGCTCTTTCTGGTGGCAAATAGATCTATTGAAGGACAGCCCCAGAGATTCACTATCTTTGCAAAAATTATGGGGTTCAGGGACCACTGCCCCTGCCTCAACCTGTGATGGCTCAAAAAATCCACCCGGAGGTTTTCTTGTCCCTTTATGTGTAGGGCCAAGAGTTGACCAATCTTTTCCTCCATCTCTTGGAACAACAACTTTGCTTCCCTTATGAGAGAGACTGGTCTGGTCCCTCTCTGACAAGTTAAATAAGCCACCGTAGCGCGATTGTCGGACATTATTCTGACATGCCTTTGCTGAAAAAAGGATAAAGCTGTTTAAAGAGCTAATCTTACTGCCATCAGCTCCTTCCTGTTTGATGAGAAAGTCTTCTGCATTGGAGACCACTGACCCTGAATGACCTGATCCAAGAAATGGGCTCCCCATCCCCAAGGGCTGGCATTTGTTGTTATTACCATAGGGTCTGGGTAACACCAAGGAATCCTCTGGCTTAGGTTTGCATAATCTTCCCACCAGGACAGGGATATTAGTGTATTTTTGGAAATCATCATCTTCGAGTCCAAAGATCCCCCAATTCTCTTTAGTAATAGAAGGATCTCTCTTTGAAGCTGTCGAGTATGGAAATGTGCCCACTGTACAGCCGGGATAAAGGAAGTCAATGACCCTAGAATCGACATTGCCTTCCGAACTGTCAACTTTGGGTCTGATCGAATTCACTTTATTTTTGCCTGAATATGAAAAATCTTTTCTTGAGTCAGAAAGATCTTTTGAGCTACAGAGTCCAGGAGCAGACCCGGGAATAATTGTCACGTTTGTGGTAACATTCTGAATTTTTATAAGTTTATGATCCAACCTAAGTTCTTCAAGATGTTCCTCACTTTCTGTACCCCTGTCACACAACTCTTTTGAGATCCTGCTATGATTAGAAAATCGTCGAAAGGTATAAATGTGATGCCCTGTTTTCTGATAAATTAATGATGATAAGCATCTTTTAAGTCTATGACTGCCATAAAACATTTGGGAAACAGAAGATGAACCGCTGATTTCACTGTCTCCATCTCGAATTTCCTGAATAGTAAGAATTTGTTCAGTTGTTTCAAATGTATAATCATGCGAAAGGAATTGTCTGGCTTTTTTTACTAAAAACAGGGTTGAGTAGAATCCTTTTCCTTGTTCTGCCGCTGGAATCGGAACTAATACTCGTTTGTTTAACAATCTTTTTACTTCTATCTCCATCTCTGGAGATCCTCTTGTGAAAACAAATTTTTGTGGTGGATTTTTCTGAAATTCCAGCTTTAGCCCTTCTCTAAGGCTACTTTCACACTAGCGTTTTTCTTTACCGGCACAGAGTTCCGTCCTAGGGGCTCTATACCGGAAAATAACTGATCAATTTTATCCTAATGCATTCTGAATGGAGAGCAATCCGTTCAGGATGCATCAGGATGTCCAGTTCGGTCTTTTTGACTTTTCAGGACGGAGATAATACCGCAGCATGCTGCGGTTTTATCTCCGGCCCAAAAAACTGAACACTTGCCTGAATGCCGAATCCAGCATTTCTTTTCAATAGGAATGTATTAGTGCCGGATCCGGCATTCAAATTGCCGCATTGACGGATCCAGTATTCCAGTCTGTGCATGCACAGACCTTTAAATTGTGAAAAAAAAAAAATACCGGATCCGTTTTGCTGGATGACACCGGAAAAACTGATCCGGTATTGCAATGCATTTTTCTGACTGATCAGGCATTTTTTAGACTGATAAGGATCCTGATAAGGCTACTTTCACACTAGCGGCACGGACTTCCGGCACGCTGTTCCGTCAGGTGAACAGCCTGTCGGATCCGTCCTGCCGCTAGTGAACGTGTGCCCCCAGACTGCCACTCTGTCCCCATTGACTAAAATGGGGGCGGAGTTCCGGCGGAGGCACGGCAGCGCACGGTGAGAGGCTGCCGGAATAAAACAACTACATGTCCGACATTTATTCCGGCAGCCTCTCGCCGTGCGCTGCCGTGCCTCTGTCAGAACTCCGCCCCCCGCAGCATTATAGTCAATGGGGACGGAGCGGCAGTCCCAGGGCACACGTTCACTAGCGGTAGGGCAGATCCTACAGGCTGTTCACCCGACGGAACAGTCTGCCGGAGGTCCATGCCGCTGAAAGTAGCCTAAGTCTGAAAAATGCCTGATCAGTCAGAAAAAAAGACATGCATTTGCAGGCAGTTCAGGCAATGGAACTGCCTGCCGGAAATCAAACAACGCAAGTGTGAAAGTACACTTAAAAGGTTTTTTACCCAATCTCCTGCCACTTTCTCCCAGGCGGGAAGGAAGTATTTCAACCTTAATCCCACCGTGCTTCTGGCGTCATTGTTTAGATTGTTTACCGGGCTGGGAGGAAGAACCCCCGAACATGAAACCTTTGCTTCTTGTAACTCTAGAAATGGGATTCTGGTCTTTATCACCAACTGCCTTCTACTCTGAAATCTGGAAGATGTACGAAAGAGGCGTCTATATCTTTTGCAGGGAGCAAAGGAGGATTCTTGAGAAAACCCTAGAAATCTCTTTTTCCTATAGGCTACCTTCTCCAAGAGCGAGTCTAGTTCAGAACCAAATAGAAACTGACCCTGACAAGGAATACTACACAATCCTTGTTCAGAGGATAAGTCCCCCCCACTTTTCAATTCTTCAACCCCAGAGCTCGGCGGGCAGAATTGGAGAGGGAAGAAGCTCTAGCCGCCAGCTTAACCCCATCTACAGAAGCATTGGCGATAAAATCATCAATCAAATTTTATCCAAAGGATCCCATAGGAATCCCATATCCTCAAAAGGTAAGGAAGACCTTCTGGAAATCTTAGATATAGCCACATCTATTTTTTGGGGCTTTATCCCAAGAAGAAGACGATTCCTCTTCAAAGGGATACTTCCTTTTAAATCCTCTGGTATTGAAGGCCTTCTTATCTGTTTTTTTTCCACTCTCTGTCAATAATGGCTGACATACTTTTATGCAAGGGAAAACATCTGCGCCTTTTTTCTCTAAGGCCCT
This sequence comes from Bufo gargarizans, assembly GCF_014858855.1. Taxonomy (NCBI): domain Eukaryota; kingdom Metazoa; phylum Chordata; class Amphibia; order Anura; family Bufonidae; genus Bufo; species Bufo gargarizans. Next base: position 110,666,619 of record NC_058084.1, on the reverse strand, counting down.
CAAACACCGAATCAGCCACTGACTTATCTTCTTTTACATCCTCCAATTCCAAGGTGGATCATATCGCCTTTAGCAACTTGTCAGTGTCTTCCATTCGAAATAAAGGTTTACCCTCCATGTCATCTGCTGAAGAAGAGGAATTTTCTGAGTCATCCCCTTTAAAGACTTCCTCACTATCTGCTGAAGAACCTATTTATGATCCCCACTGCTCCACAGACTTCTTTTGTCTCTTACAGGTTTTTAGGAAGTCCTTCACCTCCGACCTAATGAGAGATCTGATATTTCTCATAAAGCTAGGTGACTCTTCAGCAACAGTTTTCTCAATATACTGTTGGCACAGCTTTTTTGTATATGAGGATGACAGAGGACATCTACATACAGCGCACTCCTTATTCTTTCTCTTTGTCAAGACTTTCTTAGGCACAATCTAGAGAAAGAATAACCATATTTCAGTATGGTATCAAATACTGGGCACTTACCCCCTCTAAGTTTGCCAAGTACCGGCGCCGGCATCTCTCCTTCCACCGGAACTAATCCTTTTTCCTCCTCCATTCTCAAAACCAGTACGTCTGGTGAAAAATGAAGTACTTAGTATGAATTTTATGAGGAGGGATAGAACTCCTCACCGGAGGGTTCTAATATATGAGGAGGACAGCAGAACCATCAGTTAGGAAATATATATACACATATATACAGGCACAGGAACGAAGGGAACGCCACCGGAATCTGCACCTTACTTGTGAAGCCGCCCAACGCTACACCAGAATTCTTCTGGCATCCTGCTCCTTTTAAATGATATTAACTCCTCTTCACGCCTGGGGAACGCACCTCCGGACCTCACCCGAAAGAATGTCACTTGGAACACACGTACCGGAAGTGACCTCGGTTCTCGTGATGCCTCCTCTGGACCGCACGTACCGGCGTACGGAAGAACCGATCTACGCTGGGTCCCGGTCGCATGCAGTGGTATACAACACCCACCTTGGGCTGTTTCCTTTTTCTTTGGAATCTCCAGCGTGGTCTCACTCCCATTGAGGAGTACACACGCACCTGCCATCAGAGCACCATAGCAGCCCTGGACAACTACTGGCTCCTCAGGTCCTGCCAGCCCAACATCTGGGCGATAGAACCCCGCAGGTATGTGCCGCATAACCCTCCAGAGCCTCTCTGGGATTCCTGTTCATGGGACGATCCTAAAGTAAAAACTGCAGGTCTCCCACTCCAGGGACAGGAAACCTCACTGAGGTGGGAGAGAGGCTCCACCTTTTTATACTGTAGGTTTCCTGTCCTGGGAGGCAGAGCCATCTCTGCGGTGCTGTCGTGATGGAAGGGAAAATAAGGGGGGAAAACAAACAGCAGGTGGCGCTATACAGATATATTTTATTGAATAGTCCAATTATTATACATAATTTTTAATTATGCAATTGCAAAAGTACTCATATCCAGGTGTCGGTTTGAAAAATGTAGAATATGTTTTGTGACGCAACCCCTTTAAGAGGTTAAATGCTATACAAGGAAGACTACATCAAGACTTTTTAGCACGTACTACAAAAAACTAAAAGCACTTAGGGGGAGATTTATCAAACTGGTGTAAAGTAGCAACCTACCAGATTCCACCTTTTATTTTCCAAAGAAGCTGTCAAAAATGAAAGGTGGAATCTGATTAGTTGCTATGGGCAACTAAGCCAGTTCTACTTTACACCAGTTTGATAAAATGACCCCATTAGTCCATAAGGAGCTTGAAAATTTATTCAAAATCACTCCAAATGAGTCCCTAACAATTATCTTTTTTTTAGCATTACAAGCTGGGAGATCTGGCCAATTTTAATTTGTAGCAGCTACTTTTCTTTCCTCCATAGAGTAATATAAATGTTTATTGGATAAGTTAATGGGGTGTGTTGGGCACCAGTGAGATACACACTACACGGCATAGACGCCTCACAAACATATGAAATATGCCTGATGGCAATCAATTGGTTAGGCCGAATAACAACTGACTAGTTTCATACACTTTTTAGCAGTCCTAGAAAAATACCTTTTTAAAACCAATATATAATATACAGTAGGTACCTAGTGATATCATGTTTTATGAACCATAAAAAAAAAAAAAAAAAGAGTCTAGCAGCCGAGCCGGATGCACGCTGCTGTGTGAGCTCCGCTGCAGGCCTAGCTAGAGCGGGTTAACTTCAGCTTCTTCATCAGCAATTATGGGCAAACTCACCAAGGAAAAGGGGAGAGAAACGCCCAGAAGATCGAATCTGTACTCCAGCCAGAGCGACATGGACAGATTCGTCAGGAAAACAGACGCTAGAGGTGAACCCAAGATGGCGCCGGGGCGGCGCGCAGCTATGATGACGAGAGGCGACCCTGACTCAGAAGGGGATAGAGACAGCGAACAAGAAGACACAACAACAGCTAGCGACCTACCTGTCTCCAGAGAGTTTATGAAAGAGCTGCTCAACGCCGCTCTGGAACCATTAAGACAAGATCTAAAAGAAATAAAGCAAGACATGAGGCAACTGGGCTCCCGGGTCAAGGCGCTGGAAGCAGCTCAAACTGCTAATACTGAAATGGGTGAGCAAATATTGCATAATTCGGACAATGCTCAGGCCCATATTAACTATCTATATTCTTTGATGGAAGATAAAGATAACAGGGGGAGGCGCAATAACATAAGAATAAAAGGGGTCCCTGAGACTGTAGGCCCGGATGTGTTGCGCAATAAGGGATGTGATTTGCTGCATGACAAACTTTCTGGCCAAAGAGCAAATAATGGCTGCAAATAATGGCTGCAAATAATGGCTGCGGTCAGATCAAATAAAGCATTAGAGCTTGAGGGATCGGCTATTTCTGTCTTTCAAGACCTCTCTCCCATGACCCTGAAGAAAATGCTTCATTTAAAACCACTATTAGAGATTCTGCAGAATCGCCAGATGGTGTATATATGGTTACACCCCTTTGGCCTTCTGGTCAACATGCGAAATCGCAAGATAGTCATTCGGGCGTATGCTGATCTTGAGAAAGTCTATGGAGCACTAGACATTCCAAGTCTTGACATCCCAGATTGGTGCCCAGCACAAAATGTCTCTCCCCTTCCCCCTCTACCGGTGATGTATCCATGGCAAGTAGTCCCAGGCAAGCCGCAGAGACCTAAGAAGTCATCTGGACCTCAAGCATCAAGGAGAGACTCAGGAAATAACAAATTACTATACACTTCACTCACCATAGAGTGACCAGTTTATCTCTTTTATGAGCCTCCTTCACTATAACGTTTTTTTTTCCTCATCCCCCCTCCCCTCCCTGCTCATCCTTTCCTCCATTTGTCCCCTACTTTTTTTGTTTTTCACTTATTATATTTAATTGATGACAATATCACATTACCACTCTCTTGTCTTGCATGGGACTTCTCAGTTGCTGGAGGGGCAGTGGACCTGAGGTAATAATGATGTATATACAGTGGATATAAAAAGTCTACACACCCCTGTTAAAATGTCATGTTTCTGTGATGTAAAAAAAAATTAGACAAAGATAAATCATTTCAGAACTTTTTCCACCTTTAATGTGACCTATAAACTGTACAACTCAATTGAAAAAAAACCTGAAACTTTTAGGTAAAGAGGAAAGAAAAAATATAAAAATAAAATAATATGGTTGCATAAGTGTGCACACCCTTAAACTAATACTTTGTTGAAGCGCCTTTTGATTTTATTACAGCACTCAGTCTTTTTGGGTATGAGTCTATCAGCATGGCACATTTTGACTTGGCAAGATTTGCCCACTCTTCTTTGCCAAAACACTCCAAATCTGTCAGATTGCGAGGGCATCTCCTGTGCACAGCCATCTTCAGATCACCCCACAGATTTTCAATCGGATTCAGGTCTGGGCTCTGGCTGCAATTACTGTACTTCCCCTTTAAGAGCAGGGGTATGGTGTGTTAACCAACATTCACTACTACTAATGTCCTATTGGACTAGATTCCACCAATTTTCCCTGCACCTACCTATCTTATTAAGACTTAACTTTTATTCTCTATTATTTAATATTGCTGGTGTGAATAGCTAGTTGATTGAATTAAAATTCCAGTAATTACTGCCCTTCAGATATCACTTAGACCACCTTGTAAGGATAGTCACCTGACTAGGTTAACCTCCTACTGGGTTTATATATACACTTGTGCCAACAGGCTGCGCGCTGCCTGTATATTAATATGGACTGTGTATGTCATTATGCTTGTGCTGTTGGGCGACAGTGATTAGCTGTTATAAAATCAGAGCCTCACGCTGCCCCCCGACATGTTTCGCCGTATCACGGCGTCTTCAGGGGTTAGGGCAGAGTGCCGGGCTCTGGCTGGGCCACTCCAAAACTTTAATTCCTTTGTTCATTTGGATGTATGATTTGGGTCGTTGTCATGCTGAAAGATGAAGTTCCTCTTCACATTCAGCTTTCTAGCAGAAGCCTGAAGGTTTTGTGCCAATATTGACTGGTATTTGGAACTGTTCATAATTCCCTCTAGCTTAACTAAGGCCCCAGTTCCAGCTTAAGAAAAACAGCCCCAAAGCATGATGCTGCCACCACCATACTTCACTGTGGGTTTGGTGTTCTTTTGGTGATGCGCAATGTTGTATTTGCACCAAACATACAGTACAGACCAAAATTTTGGACGCACCTTCTCATTCAAAGAGTTTTCTTTATTTTCATGACTCTATAAATTGTAGATTCACACTGAAGGCATCAAAACTATGAATTAACACATGTGGAATTATATACATAACAAAAAAGTGTGAAACAACTGAAAATATGTCATATTCTAGGTTCTTCAAAGTAGCCACCTTTTGCTTTGATTACTGCTTTGCACACTCTTGGCATTCTCTTGATGAGCTTCAAGAGGTAGTCACCTGAAATGGTTTTCACTTCACAGGTGTGCCCTGTCAGGTTTAATAAGTGGGATTTCTTGCCTTATAAATGGGGTTGGGACCATCAGTTGCGTTGTGGAGAAGTCAGGTGGATACACAGCTGATAGTTCTACTGAATAGACTGTTAGAATTTGTATTATGGCAAGAAAAAAGCAGCTAAGTAAAGAAAAACGAGTGGCCAACATTACTTTAAGAAATGAAGGTCAGTCAGAAAAATGGAGGAGAAGGTGTGATGGTGTGGGGGTGCTTTGCTGGTGACACTGTTGGGGATTTATTCAAAATTGAAAACATACTGAACCAGCATGGCTACCACAGCATCTTGCAGCGGCATGCTATTCCATCCGGTTTGTGTTTAGTTGGACCATCATTTATTTTTCAACAGGACAATGACCCCAAACACACCTCCAGGCTGTGTAAGGGCTATTTGACCATGAAGGAGAATGATGGGGTGCTGCGCCAGATGACCTGGCCTCCACAGTCACCGGACCTGAACCCAATCGAGATGGTTTGGGGTGAGCTGGACCGCAGAGTGAAGGCAAAAGGGCCAACAAGTGCTAAGCCTCTCTGGGAACTCCTTCAAGACTGTTGGAAGACCATTTCAGGTGACTACCTCTTGAAGCTCATCAAGAGAATGCCAAGAGTGTGCAAAGCAGTAATCAAAGCAAAAGGTGGCTACTTTGAAGAACCTAGAATATGACATATTTTCAGTTTCAGTTTCACACTTTTTTGTTATGTATAGAATTCCACATGTGTTAATTCATAGTTTTGATGCCTTCAGTGTGAATCTACAATTTTCATAGTCATGAAAATAAAGAAAACTCTTTGAATGAGAAGGTGTGTCCAAACTTTTGGTCTGTACTGTATCTTTTGGAATTATGGCCAAAAAGTTCAACATTGGTTTCATCAGATCATAACACCTTTTCCCACATGCTTTTGGGAGACTTCAGATCTGTTTTTGCTAAATGTAGCCTGGCTTGGATGTTTTTCTTCGTAAGAAAAGGCTTTCGTCTTGCCACTTTACCCCATAGCCCAGTCACATGTACCACACAGCCAGTACTTGCCAGATATTCCTGCAGCTCCTTTAATGTTGCTGTAGGCCTCTTGGTAGCCTCCCAGAGCAGTTTTCTTCTCATCTTTTCATCAATTTTGGAGGGACGTCCAGTTCTTAATGTAAAGCAATGTCACTGTTTTGCCATATTGTCTCCACTTAATGATGACTGTCTTCACTGTGTTCCATGGTATATCTAATGCCTTGGAAATTCTTTTGTACCCTTCTCCTGACTGATACCTTTTAACAATTAGATCCCTCTGATGATTTTGAAGCTCTCTGTGGACCATGGCTTTTGCTGTGGGATGCGACTAAGAAGATTTCAGGAAAGACCAACTACAGCAGCTGAAGCTTATTTGGGGTTAATCAAAAGCACTTTTAAATGATGGCAGGTGTATGCTGACTCCTATTTGACATGATTTTCAATGTGATTGCTTAATTCTGAACACAGCTACATCCCCAGTTATAAGAGGGTGTGCACACTTATGCAACCACATTATTTTAGATTTTTTTGTTTTCTTCCCTCCACCTAAAAGATTTCAGTTTGCTTTTCAATTGAGTGGTACAGTTTATAGGTCACATTGAAAAGGTGGAAAAAGTTCTGAAATGATTTATTTTATTTTTTTACATCACAGAAACCTGACATTTTAACAGGGGTGTGTAGACTTTTTATATTTACTGTACATCCTTCCTGCTCCACCCGACTGGAACTCCACAATGTAAAAATATACTGCCCATTTCTGATTGCCCGCTCTACCTTTGGGCCTCCTTGTATGAACCGCCTCTTAGGTTCAAATGTCATATGAACCAGGTCTGCTTTATGCACACGCTGGTTCCTTTTTGTACTTTTTTGCTTTAAACTGTTGTGTTATGTATCCCCTCTACCTCTTTCCTAGTTTTTCCTTCCCACACTTCAGGAGGCTACATCTCAAGTGTAATTACAGACCTGAATATAAGACCGGGTATTACTATGTTGTTGGAAATGGTTAATCTGCAGGTACAGTATGTACTTTTAACGTTAGAGGGCTTAACGCCCCAGCAAAAATGAGCCAGGTTTGTCACTTTTTGCACAAAAAGAGAGTGGATGTAGCTTTGATACAGGAGTCTCACTTCTGCGTTAACCACATTCCAAAGATGTCCCACCAACTATATAATGAGAGGTTCCATAGCCCTTCACCAAGTACTGCAACGAAAGGGGTCAGTATAGCCTTCCATATGAAGACCCACTTTGTTCATCACGCGACTGTGGCTGACGGGGAAGGTAGATTCATCTTGTCAAAGGTACTATAGGCCCTGAATTGTTCACCTTTGAAAACGTATATGCTCCTAATACTGCACGAGCGCCTTGGCTCAATCAAGCCATAGAAAAATTTGGCAATTTAGCCGAAAGGGCAATCATGCTAGGAGGTGATTTAAATGTTGCTTTGGTCCCAGGTCTAGATTGTTCGACCGGGTCTTCTGCAATGTCTTTATCATCCCTGCGCAGGATCAAAAATGCTCTTTCATCTCAGGGCCTAGTAGACGCTTGGCGAGCAATGCACGCATATTAAAAAGATTACACTTATTTTTCAGTTGCTCACCATTCCTATCAAAGGTTGGACTACATTTTCTTCTCCTACACACTCCCTCCAACATTGCATCTCCTCGCACATCAGAAGCATACTCGTATCTGATCCTGCTCCTGTCTTTTTCAACATTGTAATCCCTACAATGCAGAAATCAGAGTTTAGATGGCATCTTAATGAAACTCTGATAGGCGGATCCCATACTACTAAACTAGCTGATCAATTGGAGGAATTCTTCCATTTAAATGAATCCCTTGACATCTCCGATTCAGTGCTTTGGGATGCCCATAAATCTGTTATGAGAAGTCACCTTATAGCATTGGGGGCGCATTTAAAAAAAACAAATACAAGTAAAAATTCAGGATCTCTCATCACAGATTGCAACCTTAGACTTACAACATAAACAATCCCTAATGATTGGAATCCTGGCACGCCTGGACACCCTGAGAGCAGAATTAAAAAATTTACTCAATACTCAGCTAAGCTGTTTTTGACTACCCAAGATAAATACTATGCCCATGGCAATAAAGCGTTGAAAATACTAATGTCCCAAATAAAGAAAAGGAAAGCTGAGTCTTTTATTTCCCTTATTAAATCTCCTAGCTTACAGGAATACCGCAAAACTGATCTAATAGCAAAACAGTTCTGCGAATATTATAGTAACCTATACAATTGACAGAATCCATTGACGCCTAAGGAAACAGACGAAAAAAATTAAACAGATTGAAATATGGCTTAAACCGTTAAATCTCCCCTCTCTTAAACCTGAACAAGCCCTAAAATTAGAACACCCATTTTCCCTGCTAGAACTACAAACGGCTCTAAAAGAATCACCCACAAATAAAAGCCCTGGCCTGGATGGCCTTCCTACACATTACCATAACTCATTCAAAACCATACTACTACCACGATTGTTAGCAGTCTGCAATGCAGCGCTAAAAGGAATGGCTTTCTCAAAAGACATGCTAGCGGTACAAATTTCCATTATTCCCAAATTAAATAAAGACCACTCACTATGCTTCGACCAATCTCTCTCCTCAACATTGATCTTAAACTATATGCCAAAATGCTGGCAAACAGACTGGAAGCGTTCTTGCCGGATCTTATTTTGCCAAAAACAAGTAGGTTTTGTCCCCGGAAGGGTGATTCAACTTATACAAATAGCGAAAAACTCAGCCCTACCTTTAGCCTTATTAAGCACAGACACTGAAAAGGCATTCTACAGAGTAGACTGGTTATTCATGTCACAAGTAATGTCACACTTTGGCACCCCCACTCCCTTTATTGAAGGAGTAATGGCAATGTATAGAAACCCGACAGCACTGATTTTGGCGAACGGTACCCTGTCTCTTCGTTCAATATATCTAACGGGACGCGCCAGGGCTGTCCGCTGTCACCATTGCTCTTTGTCCTAGTCATAGAGCCTCTCCTGCAGGCCTTTAGAATATCAGAAGAAATCAAAGGCTTGTCAGTAGGTACCTACACACATCAATTAGCAGCATTTGCTGATGATTTTGGCACTCCAAAACACCCTTTGTTACACATAAAGGAGGGCATCATACACTCTTGAAAAAATATGATTGATGGCCTGCTGGTGACCCTCAAAAACATTTTGATCAAGGGCCTGCTGATCTGACCATCTAAAACATTAGGGGCAAGGGCCTACTGCTGCATTGGTGACTCTAGATGACCTCTGGGCGATTGCACGTCCCCGTGACGGCGACAATCCATTTGGATGTCTACCCTATCAACTTTAGATGTTCTTTTCTGCGCCTACCATGGTGATCACGGGTAATGGAGATCAGAGTTCGATGCCGGAGAGGGAGCTTGAGAAAGGGATACCACATCCAAGGGAGGTCAATGGCTAAAATCTGATTGGGTGGAGATGGTGGGTCAATTATTAAAGCAGAAAAATCAAAGGAAGGCAGGAGGCGCGCAGCAATTACCCACTCCCAACTCAGGAAGGTAGTGTTGATAAAAAACAGTACAGGACTCTTAAGATGCCCAGTTATTGGAATGAGTAATAAAAAATGACAGGGAATGTCACTGCGGTATTTTGGATGAGGAAACGTTATACAGGAGAGGCCCTGCTGCCGCTTTGCTGACTCTAGATAACTTCTGCCTGATCGCACGTCCCCGTGACATCCACGATCCATTAGGATATCTTCCCTATCAACTTTTGATGTTCTTTTATGCGCCTACCATTGTGATCACTGATAACGGGGAATCATAGTTCGATTTCGGAGAGGGAGCCTGATAAACGGCTACGGCTACTACTTCAAAGCAAGGCAGCATGAGTTGCGGGCCTGCATGTGAGCTGTCACTGTAAAATATTTAAGTCGCGGGCCTGCATGTGAGCTGAACCAGTAAAAGATTTTAGGTGCAGGCCTGCTGGTGAGCTGAGGTAGAACCGACAAACCCAACTTGAATTTGATGGCTGCATTAATCTACAGGTGACGGTGATACAGCTCTACAGATTGTTTCCATCTGCATCTTTCAAAGCAATCTGTGGCCTTAGTCTTTTATCCAGACTCAGTCATTGTGCCACTATGTGGCCTCATCATGCTGCCATTTCCACACCATGTCACCTTGCCACTCATTTTTATCACCATGCTGCTGCTGTTGATGCTGCTTAAAAGGCCTTAAACTGATCACCAGGCCCACAATTTATTTAAGGTTTTGGAATCGATAAACCTAACTTGCTTTTGTGGGCTGCATCAGTGGTGTAGCTAGAATTGACTGGGCCCCACGCAAATTTTTTAATGGGTCTGCATCCGACAGTAATTTTTTAGACACCCCTTCCTTTCATGCGGCCCCCATTCCTGTGGCTAGTAAAGATCGCTCTCTCAGACCAGGGCCGGCTGCTGTTCCATCCATTTTATACACTGTCTATACTGTCACTGTATCTAATTTCATTGTGTAATACTGTTGAGGGGGCCCTGACCAAATCCTTTAGTCCTCCTCCTCCTGGATAGACCCCTTCTGGGTCAGGGCCCAAAGCTGAAGCTTCCCCTGCTTCCGCTATAGCTACAGCCCTGGTCTACATTAATCTGCATGTGACCGTGATACAACTCCACAGATTGGTTCCATCTGCATCTTTCTAAGCAATCTGTGGCCTTAGTCTTTTATCAAGACTCAGTCATTGTGCCACTATGTGGCCTCCTCATGCTGCCATCTCCACACCACATCACCTTGCCACTCATTTTTATCATGATGCTGCTGCTGATGCCGCTTAACCCCTTAAGGACCAGGCTCATTTTCACCTTAAGGACCAGGCCATTTTTTGCAAATCTGACCAGTGTCACTTTAAGTGCTCATAACTTTAAAACGCTTCGACTTACCCAGGCCGTTCTGAGATAGTTTTTTCGTCACATATTGTACTTCATGACACTGCTAAAATTGGGTCAAAAAAGTTAATTTTTTTGCATAAAAAAATACATTTTTTACCAAGAATTTTGAAAAATTAGCAGATTTCAAAGTTTCAGTTTCTCTACTTCTGTAATACATAGTAATACCCCCAAAAATTGTGATGACTTTACATTCCCCATATGTCTACTTCATGTTTGTAGCATTTTGGGAATGATATTTTATTTTTTGGGGATGTTACAAGGCTTAGAAGTTTAGAAGCAAATTTTGAAATTTTTGAGAAATCTTCAAAATCCCACTTTTTATGGACCAGTTCAGGTTTGAAGTCATATTGTGAGGCTTAGATAATAGAAACCTCCCAAAAATGACCCCATTCTAGAAACTACACCCCTCAAGGTATTCAAAACTGTTTTTTCAAACTTTATTAACCCTTTAGGTCTTCCACAAGAGTTAATGGCAGATGGAGAAACAATTTTGAAATTTCTATTTTTTGGAAAATTTTCCAATATAATCAATTTTTTCCAGGAGTAAAACAAGGGTTAACTGCCAAACAACACTCAAAATGGGTTGCCCTGATTCTGTAGTTTGCAGAAACACCCCATATGTGGTCGTAAACTACTGTTTGGCCGAACGGTAGCACATAGAAGGAGGGGAACACCATATGGGTTTTGGAAGGCAGATTTTGCAGGACTGGTTTTGTTTATACCATGTCCCATTTGAAGCCCCCTGTTGCACCCCTAGAATAGAAATTTCAAAAAAGTGACTCCATCTAAGAAAGTACACCCCTCAAGGTATTCAAAACTGGGTTTACAAACTTTGTTAACCCTTTAGGTGTTCCACAAGAGTTAATGGCAGATGGAGAAACAATTTTGAAATTTCTATTTTTTGGAAAATTTTCCAATATAATCAATTTTTTCCAGGAGTAAAACAAGGGTTAACTGCCAAACAACACTCAAAATGGGTTGCCCTGATTCTGTAGTTTGCAGAAAACACCCCATATGTGGTCGTAAACTACTGTTTGGCCGAACGGGAGCACATAGAAGGAGGGGAACACCATATGGGTTTTGGAAGGCAGATTTTGCAGGACTGGTTTTGTTTATACCATGTCCCATTTGAAGCCCCCTGTTGCACCCCTAGAATAGAAATTTCAAAAAAGTGACTCCATCTAAGAAAGTACACCCCTCAAGGTATTCAAAACTGGGTTTACAAACTTTGTTAACCCTTTAGGTGTTCCACAAGAGTTAATGGCAGATGGAGAAACAATTTTGAAATTTCTATTTTTTGGAAAATTTTCCAATATAATCAGTTTTTTCCAGGAGTAAAACAAGGGTTAACTGCCAAACAACACTCAAAATGGGTTGCCCTGATTCTGTAGTTTGCAAAAACACCCCATATGTGGTCGTAAACTACTGTTTGGCCGAACGGTAGCACATAGAAGGAGGGGAACACCATATGGGTTTTGGAAGGCAGATTTTGCAGGACTGGTTTTGTTTATACCATGTCCCATTTGAAGCCCCCTGTTGCACCCCTAGAATAGAAATTTCAAAAAAGTGACTCCATCTAAGAAAGTACACCCCTCAAGGTATTCAAAACTGGGTTTACAAACTTTGTTAACCCTTTAGGTGTTCCACAAGAGTTAATGGCAGATGGAGAAACAATTTTGAAATTTCTATTTTTTGGAAAATTTTCCAATATAATCAGTTTTTTTCCAGGAGTAAAACAAGGGTTAACTGCCAAACAACACTCAAAATGGGTTGCCCTGATTCTGTAGTTTGCAGAAACACCCCATATGTGGTGGTAAACTACTATTTGGCTAAACGGCAGGACATAGAAGAAGGGGAACGTCATATGGTTTTTGGAAGGCAGATTTTGCTGGACTGGTTTATTTACACCATGTACCCTTTCAAGCCCCCTGATGCCCCCTAGAGTAGAAACTCCATAAAAGTGACCCCATCTAGGAAACTACGGGATAAGGTGGTTGTTGTTTTGGGACTATTTTTGGGGTAAATTTGATTTTTGGTTGCTCTATATTACTCTTTTTTGAGGCAATGTAACAAAAAAATGTAATTCTAAAATTGTTTCTACATTCGCTATTTCGTTTTGTGGAACACCTAAAGGGTTAACATAGTTTGTAAAGTAACTTTTGAATACCTTGAGGGGTGTAGTTTCTTAGATGGGGTCACTTTTTTGGAGTTTCTAGTCTAGGCTACATCAGGGGGGGCTTCTAATGGGACATGGTGTAAAAAAAAAAACTGTCCATCAAAATCTGCCTTCCAGAAACCGTATGGAGTTCCCTTCGTTCTATGCCCTGCCGTGCGGCTATATAGCCATTTACGACCACATATGGGGTGTTTCTGCAAACTACAGAATTGGGGCAATAAATGTTTAGTTTTGTTTGGCTGTTAACCCTTGCTTTATTACCGGCAAAATGGATTTAAATTTAAATTTTGCCCAAAAATAGGTGTTTTGGCACCGTTTTTATTTTATATTTTTAACACCGTTCATCCGAGGCGTTTGGTAAAAAGTTATTTTTATAGCGACGACTTTTACGCACGCGACGATGCCCAATATGTATGGCTCTCAGACTTTGGAGACACTAAGCAGGCATCCTAAAACTGCGGCCCTCCAGATGTTGTAAAACTACAATTCCCACCATGCCCTGATGATGGCTGTAGGTTGTCTGGGCATGCTGGGAGTTATGGTTTTACAACATCTGGAGGGCCGCAGTTTGAGGATGCCTGCACTAAAACTAATATTTTTTGGGGAAAGAAAAATTGTTTTCGTGTCTCCAAAGTCTGAGAGCCATAGTGTTTTATGTTCTCTAGTGAACTGTTGGGGATTATAAAAATTTAGTACTCCATGGAAGTGTGATACTCCCTGAAGCAATCGATAATGCAGAGGCCCGGATGATCGGGGCACGTGTCACATTGAGTGGTGGTGTCCTTCCGTATCCCCCTCTTGTGACACACTCTGCACTTTTTTTGGGTTCGTCCCTTCTTTCCAGTATGGGGGACCACACCTGGAAAGTGTTGGCCAGGGACGATCCGGGCGCCTCCAGTTCCCGAGGTACTCCGGCCTGCTCTTTCCCGGTCCGAAAAGATCAGGTCCTTGAGGACTGCCTCATAGAATTGGAGGAATGTCCCTGTGCTGCCAGCGCTTCGGGATAGTACAAAAGAGTTGTACATGGCAACCTGCACCAAGTAGACCGCAACTTTTTTGTACCATGCCCGGGTTTTGCGCATGGCGTTATATGGCGTGAGGACTTGATCAGAGAGTCTATTTCAGTAAACCCCACTGTGGGAATCTGGATTCCAGGATTGCCAGCGAAATCCGGAATCTCAGGCTCAAAGTCCACTGGGGGACACCAGCTAAGTTCATCGGCAGGGGGCTCCGGTGGACTTATTTGGTGGGCCGGGAAACAAGTACGAACCCCAGGGCGGCTCGTACTAGGGTGGGCCACAGGATCCCTAGCATGGGGGAGCTGGTGGGGGGGGGGGCAAGTGGCAGGGGGGGTCGGGGTTAGGGTTAGATGGATAGATGGAAGTTTGGAAGTTTGGAATAAAAGTACTTTTTTTTTTTTTTTTTTCCTAACTTACTTTTCCCTTCTTTCCCTGCCTAACGGCGCCTCTCCCTCACTGACCCTAACCTACCTGGGTGGCGATGGGTGCAGGAGGGTGATGGATGGCGATTAGGGGGACACAGGAGCTGGTGCTGGACGATGCTGCCGGGTGCTCGTGCAGAACAGGAAGAGGAGGGGAGAGAGGAGCGCAGGAAGTTTGAATCTCGCGCCTCTCTCCCCTGCACCAATCAGCACCCTGGACAGCAGTGTTCAGCACCAGGGCCAGCACCGCCTCCTCAAATCCTCGGACTGCGATTGGTGGTGTAAAATTACGCCACCGATCGCAGTCTTTTTCCGGTTCATCGGGTCACAGGACACCCGAATGGACCGGAAACGCAGAAAACCGCAGGTCTGAATTGACCTGCGGTTTTCTGCGATCGCCGATACGGGGGGGTCCAATGACCCCCCCCCTGCGTTGTTACGGGATGCCGGCTGAATGATTTCAGCCGAAATCCCGTTCCGATTAACCCCCGCGGCGCCGGAATTACATTTTTAAGTCAGGACGTACCGGTACGTCCTCCGTCCATAAGGACTCGGGAAATAGGGCGTACCGGTACGTCCTATGTCCTTAAGGGGTTAAAAAGCCTTAAACTGATCACCAGGCCCACAATGTAATTAAGGTTTTGGAATCGATAAACCCAACTTGCTTTTGTGGGCTGCATCAGTGGCATAGCTAGAATTGACTGGGCCCCACAGCAAATTTTTGAATGGGGCTGCATCGCACAGTAATTTTATAGCGACCCCTTCCTTTCATGTCGCCCCATTTCTGTGGCTAGTAAAGATCGCTCTCTCAGACCAGGGCCGGCTGCTGTTCCATCCCTTTTTTTACACTGTCTATACTGTCACTGTATCTAATTTTATTGTGTAATACTGTTGAGGGGGCCCTGATCAAATTCTTTAGTCCTCCTCCTCCTGGATGGGCCCCTTCTGGGTCAGGGCCCCAAAGCTGCAGCTTCCCCCGTTCTGCTATAGCTACGGCCCTGGTCTGCATTAATCTGCAGGTGACGGTGATACAGCTCCACAGATTGATGCCATATGCATCTTTCTAAGCAATCTGTGGCCTCAGTCTTTTATCCAGACTTAGTCATTGTGCCACTATGTGGCCTCCTCGTGCTGCCATCTCCACACCACGTCACCTTGCCGCTCATTTGTATCACCATGCTGCTGCTGATGCTGCTTAAAAGGCCTTAAACTGATCACCAGGCCCACAATTTAATTAAGGTTTTAAGCTCAAAACCAAAGTAAAAAATCGATTTTATAGGAAAAATTTAATGAAAATATTCTTTCCTGTATATATACTTGTATATAAAGTGCAAGTCCTGCCAAAAATTACAATGAAGAGGCATTCTGATACAACCTGTATATCACATAAAGAAGGGCCTCATTCACATTGAGTTGGGGCCTGCAGGTGAGCTGACCAAGTAAAAGATTTTAGGTGCGGGCCTGCTGCTGAGCTGACCATCTAAAACATTAGGGGTTAGAGCCTGCTGCTGAACTGACCCTCTCTAAAACATTATGGGCGAGGGCCTGCTGCTGAGCTGACCCTCTAAAACATTATGGGCGAGGGCCTGCTGCTGAACTGACCCTCTAAAACATTATAGGGAGAGGGCCTGCTGCTGAACTGACCCTCTAAAACATTATAGGGAGAGGGCCTGCTGCTGAACTGACCCTCTAAAACATTATGAGAGAGTGTCTGCTGCTGAGCTGACCCTCTAAAACATTAGGGGCAAGGGCCTGCAGTTGAGCTGACCCTATTAAAAAAATTAGAGTGGAGGGAATATAGACGATCTGGATTAGGAGGAGGAGGACGAGAAACCAAGATTCAACCATATACTCTTTTTTTTGTGGTGAAAAAGGTGCATTGGAATACACTACAGTAGATTGAGTACATTATAAATGAGAGATTGAAATTGCCTTTATGTTCATCATCAGCTCAGCTCTCCTCTGGTGGAGTTGAGAAGTCAGAGTCCACCTGTCAGCATTGCTAGTGGACAGGCGGATACGCTTATCTGTTATAATGCCACCAGCAGCACTAAATACACGCTCAGACAAAACGCTGTTGGCAGGGCAGGCGAGCCTAAGTACTATGGATAGCCCCTGGCCCTATCTTATATGAAGGATGGCCTTATGCCTATCCCATGCATACTTAAACTCCTTCACTGTATTTGCAGCTACCACTTCTGCAGGAAGGCTATTCCACGCATCCACTACTCTCTCAGTAAAGTAATACTTCCTGATATTACTTTTAAACCTTTGCCCCTCTAATTTAAAACTATGTCCTCTTATAGCAGTTTTTCTTCTTTTAAATATGCTCTCCTCCTTTACCTTGTTGATTCCCTTTATGTATTTAAAAGTTTCTATCATATCCCCTCTGTCTCGTCTTTCTTCCAAGCTATACATGTTAAGGTCCTTTAATCTTTCCTGGTAAGTTTTGTCCTGCAATCCATGTACTAGTTTAGTAGCTCTTCTCTGAACTCTCTCCAAAGTATCAATATCCTTCTAGAGATATGGTCTCCAGTACTGAGCACAATACTCCAAATGAGGTCTCACTAGTGCTCTGTAGAGCGGCATGAGCACCTCCCTCTTTCTACTGGTAATTCTTCTCCCTATACACCCAAGCATTCTGCTAGTATTTCCTGCTGCTCTATGACATTGTCTGCCTACCTTTAAGTCTTCTGAAATAATCACCCCTAAATCCCTTTCCTCAGATAGCTCTCACAAGCGGCCCCGAACGGATTGGTACAGCCCTAATGCATTCTAAGTGGATGCGGATCCGCTCAGAATGCATCAGTATGGCTCTGTTTTGCCTCCGTTCCGCTCAGCAGGCGGACACCCGAACGCAGCTTGCAGCATTTTCGTATCCGCCTGGCCACGCGGAGCCAAACGGATCCGTCCAGACTTACAATGCAAGTCAATGGGGACGGATCCGTTTGACGTTGACACAACATGGTGCAATTGCAAACGGATCCGTCCCCCATTGACTTTCAATGTAAAGTCAGGAGTCCCTATTAATATACCATCGGATCTGAGTTTTCTCCAATCCGATGGTATATTTTAAATTGAAGCGTCCCCATCACCATGGGAACGCCTCTATGTTAGAATATACCATCGGATTTGAGTTAGATTGTGAAACTCAGATCCGACAGTACAGGGAGTGCAGAATTATTAGGCAAGTTGTATTTTTGAGGATTAATTTTATTATTGAACAACAACCATGTTCTCAATGAACCCCAAAAACTCATTAATATCAAAGCTGAATATTTTTGGAAGTAGTTTTTAGTTTGTTTTTAGTTTTAGCTTTTTTAGGGGGATATCTGTGTGTGCAGGTGACTATTACTGTACATAATTATTAGGCAACTTAACAAAAAACAAATATATACCCATTTCAATTATTTATTTTTACCAGTGAAACCAATATAACATCTCAACATTCACAAATATACATTTCTGACATTCAAAAACAAAACAAAAACAAATCAGTGACCAATATAGCCACCTTTCTTTGCAAGGACACTCAAAAGCCTGCCATCCATGGATTCTGTCAGTGTTTTGATCTGTTCACCATCAACATTGCGTGCAGCAGCAACCACAGCCTCCCAGACACTGTTCAGAGAGGTGTACTGTTTTCCCTCCTTGTAAATCTCACATTTGATGATGGACCACAGGTTCTCAATGGGGTTCAGATCAGGTGAACAAGGAGGCCATGTCATTAGATTTTCTTCTTTTATACCCTTTCTTGCCAGCCACGTTGTGGAGTACTTGGACGCGTGTGATGGAGCATTGTCCTGCATGAAAATCATGTTTTTCTTACCTTGCAGACTTCTTCCTGTACCACTGCTTGAAGAAGGTGTCTTCCAGAAACTGGCAGTAGGACTGGGAGTTGAGCTTGACTCCATCCTGAACCCAAAAAGGCCCCACAACCTCATCTTTGATGATACCAGCCCAAACCAGTACTCCACCTCCACCTTGCTGGCGTCTGAGTCGGACTGGAGCTCTCTGCCCTTTACCAATCCAGCCATCTGGCCCATCAAGACTCACTCTCATTTTATCAGTCCATAAAACCTTAGAAAAATCAGTCTTGAGATATTTCTTGGCCCAGTTTTGACTTTTTAGCTTGTGTGTCTTGTTCAGTGGTGGTCGTCTTTCAGCCTTTCTTACCTTGGCCATGTCTCTGAGTATTGCACACCTTGTGCTTTTGGGCACTCCAGTGATGTTGCAGCTCTGAAATATGGCCAAACTGGTGGCAAGTGGCATCTTGGCAGCTGCACGCTTGACTTTTCTCAGTTCATGGGCAGTTATTTTGCGCCTTGGTTTTTCCACACGCTTCTTGCGACCCTGTTGACTATTTTGAATGAAACGCTTGATTGTTCGATGATCACGCTTCAGAAGCTTTGCAATTTTAAGAGTGCTGCATCCCTCTGCAAGATATCTGACTATTTTTGACTTTTCTGAGCCTGTCAAGTCCTTCTTTTGACCCATTTTGCCAAAGGAAAGGAAGTTGCCTAATAATTATGCACACCTGATATAGGGTGTTGATGTCATTAGACCACACCCCTTCTCATTACAGAGATGCACATCACCTAATATGCTTAATTGGTAGTAGGCTTTCGAGCCTATACAGCTTGGAGTAAGACAACATGCATAAAGAGGATGATGTGGTCAAAATACTCATTTGCCTAATAATTCTGCACGTGGTGTATATACTAACACAGAGGCATTCCCAATAGTGATGGGGACGCTTCAAGTTAGAATATACTGAGAACTGTGTACATGACTGCCCCCTGCTGCCTGGCAGCACCCGATCTCTTACAGGGGGCTGTGATCCGCACAATTAACCCCTCAGGTGCCGCGCCTGAGGGGTTAATTGTGCGGATCTCAGCCCCCTGATCGGGTGCTGCCAGGCAGCAGGGGCCAGACCCCCCTCCCTCCCCAGTTTTAAATTCATTGGTGGCCAGTGCGGCCCCCCTCCCTCCCTCCCCAATATTAAATTCATTGGTGGCCAGTGCGGCCCCCCTCCCTCCCTCCCCAATATTACATTCATTGGTGGCCAGTGCGGCCCCCCTCCCTCTCCAATATTACATTCATTGGTGGCCAGTGCGGCCCCCCCCCCCTCCCTCCCTCCCCAGTATTAAATTCATTGGTGGCCAGTGCAGCCCTCCTCCCTCCCTCCCCAGTATTAAAGTCATTGGTGGCCAGTGCGGCATCCCCCCCCCCCCAATCATTGGTGGCAGCGGAGAGTTCCGAATTTTAGAAGCATTATACTTACCTGCGCTGTCTGTGGCCGGCCGGTCGCTCCTCCTACTGGTAAGTGACAGGTCTGTGCTATAAGCAATGCGCCGCACAGACCTTTCACTTACCAGTAAGAGGAGCGACCGGCCGGCCACAGACAGCGCAGGTAAGTATAATGCTTCTAAAATTGCTAAGTAACCATGGCAGCCAAGACTGCAGCAGCGTTCTGGCTGCCATGGTAACCGATCGGAGCCCCAGCAATTAAACTGGGACTCCGATCGGAACTCTCCGCTGCCACCAATTATGGGGGGTTGATTTTAATTAGGGGGGGCCGCACTGGCCACCAATGAATTTAATACTGGGGACGGAGGGGTGGGGCCGCACTGGCCACCAATGAATTTAATACTTGTGCGTATCATAGCCCCCTGTGACAGATCAGGTGCTGCCAGGCAGCAGGGGGCCAGACCCCCCTCCCTCCCCAGTTTTAAATTCATTGGTGGCCAGTGCGGCCCCCCTCCCTCCCCAGGGGTTAATTGTGCGGATCACAGCCCCCTGTAAGAGATTGGGTGCTGTCAGGCAGCAGGGGGCAGTTATGTACACAGTTCTTAGTATATTCTAACTTGAAGCGTCCCCATCACTATGGGAACGCCTCTGTGTTAGAATATACTGTCGGATCTGAGTTTTCACGATGTGAAAACTCAGATCTGAAAAAGATGTTATGCAGACGGATCAGTTCTGAACGGATGCAAGCGTTTGCATTATAGGTGCGGATCCGTCTGTTCAGATACCAGACGGATCCGCACCGAACGCAAGTGTGAAAGTAGCCTTACCTCTGCAAAATGTAGCTCCAAAAATGTGTCTATTTGGTCTTTTCCACAGTTTCACTGGCCCTAAACACTCAAATGCTTTGCCACACGCTACTGGCTACAGCTAATCTATTAATAGCAGCCTCATGGAAACAGGCAAATCCCCTACAATCCAACACTGGATAAGCAGAAGCGACCAACTATACCGATTGGAACAGTTAGCACATTGGGAAAAACTTACTCCGCAAAAAATGTGCAGCAATTTTGCAGCCTTGGCAGAAATGTTGTGGTTTTTTAATCACCCTAAGTCAACATCGATAAGCAAATCATACTTACCTTGTATGTGCATTATATACTATATAGTTATTATCTGTTTATGAAGGTCATATAGCTTAATTGTTAATGGTAACGAGATGCAGAAACTACTACCCCCCTCTTTCCCCCTATTCTACCCTTTCCCTGTGTCCTGTCCATATTTATGTTACCTTTGTTCCATTGTGCTTCAAGAGTGCACTAAGAGCATTACATCAAAGGTTGTCCATTTCTACCATCATTGACTTCAAAGACACTAATGTACTCTTGTATTACTACTAATTATCTTCAGAGTCTGTAGTATTAATATGTTGCACATGTTCTCAAATGTTTTAAAAATGTCACATCGTTAAAACCAATAAAAAACTATTTTTAAAATAAAATACTTCTTTTTTTTTACTAGAAATGAAATATAAAAAAAGTAGAAAAACAAGATTTTTACTTGCTACTTGAAAACTAAAAACTTGACTTATAGAGCAGTTTGACGCTCGGATTAAAAGCCTCCAGGAATAAAAATGATAGTCCAAAGATGCTACCCTAATTACCAGGCCAATCAAATGATCAACTGCATGTAGTGTAGATCTGCAGAGTTGAAAGTCCCTAAAAGGCAACAGAAGGCATTTCCTATTGTCACACAGGAGAACTGTATTAGCCGTACAATAGGAGATATCATTGTGCTGGATGTACTTCAAACCTGGAGAAGACATGAGTTCAGGTATGATTAGGGGACAAGTAATTGGATTGGAGGCTGAAGTGTGCAGTCTGGAAATGAGAAAAAGATAACGGCTCAAAAAACATGAAAGTAAAAAGAAAAGGTATCTTCTCGTCAATCAACACTTGTACACTGCAGTTAGACATGAGCAGCTTACACTGAAACGAGGTAAGGAACCATCATAGCAGATATGATTTTAACATAGGACGAAACAGCATTTACCTAAAGTATTTACCCATGGACAACAGTTGACCCATTGCTTATAAGTAGAATATCTCCCGATGACGTTAGAAGAGTTGTCAATGTTAAATTACGGTAACTTCTTTTTTCAAAAGTAAGAACACATAAGACAAAAGTATTGTACACAAGAGGCATTACATGTATAATCTCAGCCTCTTCAGGGTCTGGTGGACTGGTAGTACCCTGCTGAAAGAGGAGAGAATGGGAGCAGGCCTGTGTCTACCTACAGAACAAATGCTATTTTGGTACAAATTCATACAGACAGACGCCATATCTTGTGGAAAGCCTGCTCATTAAAGAGAAGGCTGCCATAGCCACAAAAGGATTGAACTAAATACAGTTGGTTTTGGAATTGAAGATCTTTAGCATTCATTCAGACAATCGTATCTGTTTTGCGGCCCGCAAATTGAGGATCCGCAAGACATGGATGCCGCCCATGTGCATTCCACATCTTGCAGGAAGGAAGGACAAGCACTATGATAGAAATACCTATTCTTGCCCGCAAAAATGGGCAAGAATAGGACATATTCTATCTTTTTTGAGGGGTCGTGGAGTGGTAGTACAGATGATAATACCACACGGTCTGCTGTCTGCATCTTTTGCGGTCCTATTAAAATGAATGGGTCCATTTGGCAAAACTGCAGAACAGATGAGGTCACAGATATACAGTCGTCTGAATGAGGCCTTAGTCGTAAAGTGTATCTGCAGAAACATTGTTGGTCATTTGGGTTATTTGACCAAGCATGCATGCTTAGATCACCTGACATAGGACCTTTCCAGGCACATCTGGTCGTGGCCAAAAGTTTTGAGAATGACACAAATATTAGTTTTCACAAAGTTTGCTGCTAAACTGCTTTTAGATCTTTGTGTCAGTTGTTTCTGTGATGTAGTGAAATATAATTACACGCACTTCATACGTTTCAAAGGCTTTTATTGACAATTACATGACATTTATGCAAAGAGTCAGTATTTGCAGTGTTGGCCCTTCTTTTTCAGGATCTCTGCAATTCGACTGGGCATGCTCTCAATCAACCTCTGGGCCAATTCCTGACTGATAGCAACCCATTCTTTCATAATCACTTCTTGGAGTTTGTCAGAATTAGTGTGTTTTTGTTTGTCCACCCGCCTCTTGAGGATTGACCACAAGTTCTCAATGGGATTAAGATCTGGGGAGTTTCTAGGCCATGGACCCAAAATGTCAACGTTTTGGTCCCCGAGCCACTTAGTTATCACTTTTGTCTTATGGCACGGTGCTCCATCGTGCCGGAAAATGCATTGTTCCTCACCAAACTGTTGTTGGATTGTTGGAAGAAGTTGCTGTTGGAGGGTGTTTTGGTACCATTCTTTATTCATGGCTGTGTTTTTGGGCAAAATTGTGAGTGAGCCCACTCCCTTGGATGAGAAGCAACCGCACATATGAATGGTCTCAGGATGCTTTACTGTTGGCATGACACAGGACTGATGGTAGCGCTCACCTTTTCTTCTCCGGACAAGCCTTTTTCCTGATGCCCCAAACAATCGGAAAGAGGCTTCATCGGAGAATATGACTTTGCCCCAGTCCTCAGCAGTCCATTCACCATATTTTCTGCAGAAGATCAATCTGTCCCTGATGTTTTTTTTGGAGAGAAGTGGCTTCTTTGCTGCCCTTCTTGACACCAGGCCATATTCCAAAAGTCTTTGCCTCACTGTGCGTGCAGATGCGCTCACACCTGCCTGCTGCCATTCCCGAGCAAGCTCTGCACTGGTGGCACTCCGATCCCGCAGCTGAATCCTCATTAGGAGACTATCCTGGCGCTTGCTGGACTTTCTTGGACGCCCTGAAGCCTTCTTAACAAGAATTTAACCTCTTTTCTTGAAGTGGCAAAGAAGGATTACGCAATTCATCTGATCACTATTCATAACATTCTGGAGTATATGCAAATTGCTATTATAAGAGCTTAAGCAGCAACTTTTCCAATTTCCAATATTTATGTAATTTTCTAAACTTTTGGCCACGACTGTACATTCAGACACAGTGTGAGAAGACTGTGAGAAGTGGAAAGTTCTCACCTTATGTTGTTGTGTATAACCCCAACAACTGTACATGTTCATAGGACAGTATCTTGGTAAGGAGCTGTAGATGCTAATGGTACCACCTTCAGGAGCTTCAAATGACCCGATGTAAGGACAGTATTCTTCAGTAAGATGTGAGAAAACACCAGACACAAGAGCCAATATATGATGAATTAAGTTTTTTATTAGTAAAAGATGGACAGGATTAATTATATCCACAGATTAGGTGATAAATGTCTGATCACAAGGGGTTCCACCGCTAGGACCGCCACTGATCACTATAATGGAATCCTTAGTTTCTTGTGCCTCCTCCTCACTGCATGACCACATGATTGTTAGGAATCCCATCGATTACACACTAATCCTGTGGATTAATGTCTTTTACAGGACAATCCCTTTAACACTGCTACACATACTAGGGATCAGCAACCTCTGGCACTCCAACCTTTCTAAAACTACCACTCCCAGAATCCTCCTTTCACTTCAATGGGAGTTACAAGAGCAGCTGAGTAAACGTGAATGCTGGGAGTTGAAGCTGGAGTGCCGAAGGTTGCTGAGCCCTGAAGCCACTTAAAGGGAACCTGTCACCGGGATTTTGGGTATAGAGCCGAGGACATGGGTTGCTATATGGCCGCTAGTACATCCGCAATATCCAGTTCCCATAGCTCTGTGTGCTTTTATTGTGTAAAAAAAAACGATTTGATACATATGCAAATGAAAATAAAAGAGTCATATCTTGCTTGTGTGACCAGTGAAGAGTCATATTTTCAAGCTCTGACACATATCAGGGTAATTTGCATATGTATCAAATCGTTTTTTATACACAATAAAAGCACACAGAGCTATGGGGACTGGGTATTGTGGATGTGCTAGCAGCCATCTAGCAACCCATGTCCTCAGCTATGTACCCAAAATCCCGGTGACAGGTTCCCTTTAAAGGGGTTTTCCAGGACTTTAAAGGGTAAGTCATCAAAATCTGATCAGTGGGGGTCAGACTCCTGGTACCCCCCACCTATCTGCTGTACAAAGTATCACATCTGATATGGCAGGTAACAGATGTATGGTGCAGAGGGGATGGAAGGAGAGTACCCTTTTACTAGGGAGAGGGAGGAGTGGTGACCCCTAACTCAGCTAGAACTGGCACCTGGCTGCCCTGACGTCCCTCGACGGGCTGCTAACCCGTATGCCGATCACTTGCCTCGTTCCTGGCTTACCCTGAAATAAGCCCTAGGTAGTGAGTAGGGCAGTGGGAGCACTAGTCCTCACCACTGACACCTAGGGTGACAACTGTGAAAGGACAAACAACACAAATACCACAAACAATCTCAGAAGGGAGACAACAAACAGTAGACAACAACAGGAGTGAACCGGAGATCTAACAGCTCCAGTTTCAACACCTCCACAGCAACTCCAACTCCACCAGAGGTCAGAATAGAAGATCTGGAAAGAAGGTCTATATCTGGCAACAAGGTAAGCAGAAATGGAGAATATATAGTAGCTGGGAGTGGCTGACAGAGAACAGCTGAAAGGAAAAGCTAAAGATTCCTAAATGGGATAAAAAGGATCGCAAACCTAAGCAGGAAAACCTGGACCGGAATACATTCCCACCACTAGGTCATGGAGCGATCTCTTGAAACCAAGTGAGTAGCCACGCGCTGCGACCTTCTGACCCCAGGCACAACAGGGTCAGCGATAGGTCATGACACCCTCGTAACACAAAGAGACTGCAGCGCTCCATGAGCATTTAGGCCTCTTACTACGCCATTTGATGTCACGTTAATCGGCCACATGGCCTACCTGCAGCTCAGTCCCTTCATGTGAATGGGGCTGAGTTGCGATACCAAGCATAGCTGTTATCTAATGGACTACGCTGTTATTGGTAAGATGCGAGGAAGCAGCAGTGCTTATCAGAGCTCCAATAAAAGCTGTGGCTTTCTCAAACAGCTAATCGTCAGGCATACCAGTGGTCAGATCCCACTGAGCTCATGTTGATGACCTCCCGAGAATAGGCCATCAATGTGACCATCTCTGATTAGTGGGGGCCCAACACATATTCATATAAACACACATACTTAGGACAGGTTCAGAATTCCATGTTCCAGCCATGTTGTCCATGCATGTTACTTGCATATCTCATGGGCTGAACGCGGGTTTAACTGATTAGAATTTACAATATCATAGACCCGCAGTCAGGCCATGTCACACTCAAGAAATACTGATGGGTAATACGACCAGTTTATGGATGTGTGAATCCTGCTTTAAAATGCTTCTCTGAGCACCCTCTGTGTGAGTCTATTCTACCATTTACAGAGTGGTGCCCTGGACCCCCAGAGCCATGCGGAACATTAATCTGTAGAGCTTCTACCCTGTCTTCAGAAAAATCTCTCCTTTTCTACCTACATTAGCATCTCACTTCCTTTTTAAAACATGCCCCTTGTGGCATCACCTCCTTCCTCCACAGGCCCCATAGCAGCTGTGTGGTCTGCCTCCATTGGAGGTATACCACTGCAGAGGCGGCTCTTCCATTAGGCCACTTAGGCAGCCGCCTAAGGCCTCGCGCTGGTGGGGGCCTCGCTCTGGCTCTCACCCCATACCGCCGCAAGTACTTGCGGTAGTGTAGGGTGGGAGCGTCCTTAGGTAAACATTCCAGGCTTGAGCCAGTGCCCCAAATGCTATTCCTCACCCCCCTGTCCACTAATCTGCTAGGCTGCTGCGCCGCGTGGTCATGAATTCAGTCACTTGAGAGCACAACCCAGTCGCGCGGTGCGCAATCCCGCGAGACCCGCGTGAGGTCACGGGTCTCGCGGGATTAGGCGCAGCAGGATGGGGTTGCGCTCTCAAGTGACTGAAGTTGACCTTATGCCTGCGTAGCAGCTTAGCAGATCAGCGAACAAGTACAAGGTGGGGGGGAAATTTCATAATATGAAGCAGTGTGTGGGCAAATTTGTGAGGCAGTGTGGCAGACATTCGGTCCGGACACTCATCATCTTCTCCATTCGGTCCGGACACTTCTCTCAGCCGCCTCGTCTCTGCAGAGTGTGACACACAGACATCTTAGTGTCCTCACTTTTCTATCATCATCCCCCAACCTGGAGTCCCCACAGTGTTATCCTGCTGCTCGCTGTGCTCCCTAATACCCCCAAATACTATCCTGAAGAAATAATAGTGCCCCCATAGTAATAGTGCTCCTCATAGTCCCATCAATAGTAATTCCCTTCTAGAATGCTCTCATTAGCAATACTGCCCCCATTAAGTAATTTGTCCGCCACACTTTCCCCCATTAATTAATTTGTCCACCACACTGCCCCCATTAAGTAATTTGCCCCCTATACTGCCCCTATTAAGTAATTTGCCCCCACACTGCCCCATTAAGTAATTTGCCCCCATTAAGTAATTTTTACGCCACACTGCCCCCATTAAGTAATTTGCCCCCCACACTGCCCCCATTAAGTAATTTGTCCGCCACACTGCCCCCATTAAGTAATTTGCCCCCCACACTGCCCCCATTAAGTAATTTGTCCACCACACTGCCCCATTAAGTAATTTGTCCGCCACACTGCCCCCCATTAAGTAATTTGTCCGCCACACTGCCCCCATTAAGTAATTTGTCCGCCACACTGCCCCTATTAAGTAATTTGTCCTTTACACTGCCCCCCATTAACCTCTTAAGGACATAGGGCGTACAGGTACGTCCTTGTGCCCTGGTACTTAAGGACACAGGGCGTACATGTACGCCCTGTGTATTTTCGATCACCGCCGCGCGGCGGGCGGTGATCGGAACCCCGTGCCTGCTCAAATGATTGGCACTTGGGGCAAATGCCCTAGGGGGTCCGGTGACCCCCCCATGTATGCGATCGCAGAAAACCGCAGGTCAATTCAGACCTGCGGTTTTCTGCGTTTCCGGGTTATTCTGGTCTCTGAAGACCCGATAACCCGGAACAGGATGGTGATGGTGGTGTGATTTCACCCCACCAATCACCACTCAGGATCGCTTTCTGATTGGTCTGTGGGCGGTCCGGCGGCAGATTCAAAAGAGGCAGGTGCTCCTCTCCTCCTCCTTTTGTGTTCCGGAGCCGGAGGAGAGAGGAGCTGCCTGCACGTGTGTCCGCCATCGCTGCCAGCACCCCCAGGACCCGATCTCTGCCCCCAGGACCCGATCTCTGCCCCAGCACCCCCCATCAGGTACATAGGGACAGCATAGGGAAAGTTTGGTTTAGGCAGGGAAAAAAAGGGAAAGTTAGTTTCTGAACTTTCTGAACTTTTTATTGCATCACCCTAAGTTAGGGTGTCTGGGGTCCACAGCACAGCTGTGTGACCCTAGACCCCCCAGGGTTGCTGCCACCCCCTCCAGGTACCTATCCCCAGGGGTGAGACCCGTGCCCTTACCACTGGAAACCTGTTGCTGGTCAGGTATAAGGACAAGAGGGATGTCCTTGTACTGTCCACTATTCATGGTAACGGCATCACCCCTGTCCCTGTGCGAGGTACCGCGGCAACGGTCCTCAAGCCCGATTGTATCGTCGACTACAATCAGTATATGGGAGGAGTTGATCTCTCGGATCAAGTCCTCAAGCCATATAACGCCATGCGCAAAACCCGGGCATGGTACAAAAAAGTTGCGGTCTACTTGGTAAAGGTTGCCATGTACAACTCTTTTGTACTATCCTGAAGCGCTGGCAGCACAGGGACATTCCTCCAGTTCTATGAGGCAGTCCTCAAGGCCCTGATCTTTTCGGACCGGGAAAGAGCAGGCCGGAGTACCTCGGGAACTGTAGGTGCCCGGATCGTCCCTGGCCAACACTTTCCAGGTGTGGTCCCCCATACTGGAAAGAAGGGACGAACCCCAAAAAAGTGCAGAGTGTGTCGCAGGAGGGGGATACGGAAGGACATGACTACTCAGGGCAACACGTGCCCTGATCATCCAGGCCTCTGCATTGATGGTTGCTTCAGGGAGTATCACACTTCCATGGAGTACTAAATTTATATCCCAATTTAGCACTGACATGGGATAAAAAAAACTGGTTCTCAGACTTGAGACACCCAAAAAAACTAAAATAATTTATTAAAAGTAGACATATTAGGTATCGCCACGTCGGTAATAATCTCCTCTATAAAAATACCCCATGACCTAATCCCCCAGATTAACACGGTCCAGAAAAAAAAAAGGTGCAAAAAAAGTTTTTTTTTTGTCACCTTACATAATAAAAAGTTTAATAGCAAGTGATCAAAAAGTCATATAGCCCCCAAAATAGTGCCAATAAAACCATTGTCTCATCCCGCAAAAAATGAGCCCCCACATGAGATAATTGGATTAAAAAAAATTAAAAAAATGACCCTTAGACTTTAGAGATACCCAAAAAATAAATTTGTATAAAAAAGATAATATAGTCTAAAACCTAAATAATTGTAAAAAAAAGTAGACTTATTGGGTATTGCCGCATCCGTAAGAATCTCCTCTATAAAAATACCCCATGACCCAACCCCCCAGATTAATACAGTCAAAAATAAAAAATAGGTGCAAAAAAATAATTTTTTTTGTCACCATACATAACAAAAAGTTTAATAGCAAGCGATAAAAATGTCATATAGCCCCCAAAATAGTGCCAATAAAACCGTCCGCTCATCCCGCAAAAAATGAGCCCCCACATGAGATAACTGGATAAAAAAAATTAAAAAAAATGACCCTTAGACTTTAGAGATACCCAAAAAAAAATTGTATCAAAAAAGATAATATAGTCAAAAACCTAAATAATTGTACCTAATTATTAGGTATTGCCGCGTCCATAAGAATCTCCTCTATAAAAATATCCCATGACCTAACCCCCATAATAACTCGGTTAAAAAAAAACAAAAAACTGTGCCAAAACCGCTATTTTTGGCACTTTTCCATTTCAATCCGTTTTTTCCGGTAACAAAACAAGGGTTAACAACCAAACAAAACTTAATATTTATTACCCTGATACTGCAGTTTACAGAAACACCACATTTTTGGTCGTATTCTGCTGTATCAGTAAAAGGGAGGCCGCAAAAGGAAAGGACCGACATGGTTTCTGGAAGGCCGATTTTGATGGCCTTTTTTATTGACACCATGTCCCTTTTGAAGCCCCCCTGATGCACCCTAGAGTAAAAACTCCCTAAAAGTGACCCAATCTAAGAAACTACACCCCTCAAGGTATTCAAAACTGATTATACAAACTTTATTAACCCTTTAGGTGTTCCTCAACAGTTAATAGCAAATGGAGATGAAATTTCAGAATTAAAATTTTTGGTAACCTTGCCTCACAAAAATCTAATATAGAGCAACCAAAAATCATATTTACCCTAAAAATAGTCCCCCAAAAAATGCCACCTTATCCCGTAGTTTCCAAAATGGGGTCACTTTTAGGGAGTTTCTACTCCAGGGGTGCCTCAGAGGGGTTGAAACAGGACACGGTGTAAATAAACCGGTCCATAAAAATCAGCCCTCCAAAAACCAAACGGCGCACCTTTCACTCTATGCCCCGCTGTGTGGCCGTACAGTAGTTAACGGCCACATATAGGGTGTTTCTGTAAACGGCAGAGTCAGGGCAATAAAGATACAGTCTTGTTTGGCTGTTAACCCTTGCTTTGTTAGTGGAAAAAATAGGTTAAAATGAAAATAAGGCAAAAAAATGAAATTTTCAAATTTCATCCCCATTTGCCAATAACTCTTGTGCAACACCTAAAGGGTTAACGACGTATGTAAAATCAGTTTTGAATACCTTGAGGGGTGTAGTTTCTTAGATGGGGTCACTTTTAGGGAGTTTCTACTCCAGGGGTGCATCAGGGGGGTTGAAACAGCACACGGTGTAAATAAACCAGTCCATAAAAATCAGCCCTCCAAAAACCAAACGGCGCACCTTTCACTCTACGCCCCGCTGTGTGGCCGTACAGTAGTTTACGGCCACATATTGGGTGTTTATGTAAACGGCAGAGTCAGGGCAATAAAGATACAGTCTTGTTTGGCTGTTAACCCTTGCTTTGTTAGTGGAAAAAATGGGTTAAAATGAAAATAAGGCAAAAAAATGAAATTTTCAAATTTCATCCCCATTTGCCAATAACTCTTGTGCAACACCTAAAGGGTTAACAACGTATGTAAAATCAGTTTTGAATACCTTGAGGGGTGTAGTTTCTTAGATGGGTCATTTTTGGGTGGTTTCTATTATGTAAGCCTCGCAAAGTGACTTCAGACCTGAACTGGTCCCTAAAAATTTAGTTTTTGTAAATTGCTGAAAAATTTCAAGATTTGCTTCTAAACTTCTAAGCCTTATAACATTCCCAAAAAATAAAATATCATTCCCAAAATAATTCAAACATAAAGTAGACATATGGGGAATGTAAAGCCATCACAATTTTTGGGGGTATTACTATGTATTACTGAAGTAGAGAAACTGAAACTTTGAAATTTGCAAATTTTTCAAAATTTTTGTTAAATTAGGTATTTTTTGGTGCAAAAAAAATTTTTTTTTTACTTATTTTACCAGTGTCATGAAGTACAATATGTGACGAAAAAACAATCTCAGAACGGCCTGGATAAGTCAAAGCGTTTTAAAGTTATCAGCACTTAAAGTGACTCTGGTCAGATTTGCAAAAAATGGCCTGGTCCTAAGGTGTAAAAAGGCTGTGTCCTTAAGGGGCTAAAGGGAACCTGTCATGTGGATATTTGATTATAATCTAACTAAGTATACAATCATTAACTACTAAAAAGTACCTTAGATGTATTCACTTACTGGGGTGACAGAGGGTTACCTCATAATATACACACAAAGATGCCGCATGCTAATGAGCTGATTCGAGTCAAGCGTGATGTCATTGAGTCCAGCGTATATTTAATTCAGAGCTATAGCCACTCCCCTGCCCACCTGCTGTTGATTCATATGGAATGTCATTCAGCAGCAGGTGGGCGGGGAGAGTCAGGAGCTCATGAATATTCATTACTCATCATTATCAGCTGGAACTTTTCAATACAAGATGTTGGCAGATTGACTGGTTCAATTAAAGAAAGTGACCCAGCATTTTACTAAGAGAATCAGTCACTTATTTATGTTGCCCTTAGTTAGGACACCATAAAACTGGTGATAGGTTCCCTTTAAGTAATTTGTCTGCCACACTGCCTCACAAATTTGCCCACACACTGCTTCATATTATGAAATTTCCCCCCCACCTTGTACTTGTCCGCTGATCTGCTAAGCTGCTGCGCGGGCATGAGTTCAACTTCAGTCACTTGAGAGCGTAACCCCATCCTGTGGCACGTAATCCCACGAGACCCGTGACTTCCCGCGGGTCTCGCGGGATTGCGCACCGCACGACTGGGTTGCGCTTTCAAGTGACTGAATTCATGACCACGCGGTGCAGCAGCCTAGCAGATTAGTGGACAGACAAGTACAAGGGGGGTGAGGAATAGCATTCAGGGCACTAGCTCAAGCCTGGAATGTTTACCTAAGGACGCCAGAGCGAGGCCCCCACCAGCGCGAGGCCTTAGGCGGCTGCCTAAGTGGCCTAATGGAAGAGCCGCCTCTGCAGTGGTGTACCTCCAATGGAGGCAGACCACACAGCTGCTATGGGGCCTGTGGAGGTAGACCCTGTCCCCTTATTAATTCCTGGCCCCTGGTCCGAGTCCCTGCCTGGAGCTCAGGCTCCGCTTCCGTCTCTCTTTGCGCTCTATGTTGTCTCACTGCTGGGCTGGCCAATCAGCAGTATTAGCAGTGCTAGCAGAGCTTGCTGCTGATTGGCTTGCCTAGCATCAAGCAGAGAAGCTTTAGTGTCCTGTGCCATGGGAGTCGAGACTTCATTGCTCTGCAAGCAAGTTCAAGTGACAGTGTACAGCAGAGATCAGCAACCTTCAGCACTCTGGCTGGTGTGAAACTACAACTCCCAGCATGCACACTTACTTGGCTGTTCTTGTAACTCACAAAGAAGTGAAATGAGGATTCTGGAAGTTGTAGTTTCAGAACACTCCCATAAATGGTAGCTTTTACCTCTTCTGCCCTTTTTATATTTTAATACAGTATATAAAAGAGCTGTCAGCAGCTTTTATATAAAAAAAAAAAAAAAAACACTAAAGGCTTCTACAACTGATCACTGTAGAGAAGGGAGACAGCTTTCCTATAATATGCTATAAAGCAGTACGAGCCATAATTAAGAGATGCCAATGTCTCCAGCTAAATGCATACTGCTGGTGTAGAGAAGGGACAGATTACAATGTGTGGTGTCCATCAGTAAGAGCTGCTGATGGCTCCTGCAGATTTACAGAACCTGAAGTACTACACAGCCAGGGTCAAGAATGGATATTGTGCTACCATACATTTATAGAGAGGAGAGAGATTAAGGTCCAGAGACACTGTGCCATCTTCATTAGGGAGTGATAATATGTCCTGTGCAGCTGGACATATAGCACATCTCTAAGGGTAACCAGAATTCTATGGTCTCTTCAGGAATTAGACCAAGTGTGCTAAAGGACCTATTCCCTGTGCCCATTTGAATGAGACTTGTTTTATATGATCCATAGAATCTTAGATAAAACAAGTTATATTCTAGTGGTCAGAAGGACAAGGTCCTTTAGACCACCAGGATCTAACATTCTTATATATGGAAATTAGACTCTGTGGTCTCTTCTTTCACCTAGATTTAGATTTTATGTTCCGTATAAGAGTGCAAAGATTTACAGGTCGCTGCTTTATAAATTTTTTAAGATTCTCTAGGTACTGGTACAATGCCAAGTGATTGGCGCAAGGCAAATGTGGTGCCCATATTCACAGGTAATTATAGACCAGTTAGTTTAACTTCTGTTGTGGGAAAAATGTTTGAAGGACTTTTAAGGGACTATATACAGGAGTATGTGACTATAGGCTTTTGATACTGTTCCTTATAGACGTTTAATAGGTAAAGTAAGGTCTATAGGCTTGGAAAGTATAGTTTGTAATTGGATTGAAAACCGGCTGAAGGACCGTGTCCAGAGTTGTGGTCAATGATTCCTATTCAGAGTGGTCCCGGTTATAAGTGGTGTACCCCAAGGTTCAGTGAGGGCCCTCAATTATTGAATTTATTTATTAATGATATTGATGACAGAGTTAATAGCACCATTTCTATTTTTGCAGATGACACTAAGCTGTGTAGAACTGTACGGGGTATGGAAGATAAGGTCCATAAAGTACAAGCTGACTTGAACACTCTGAGTGATTGGGCATCAATTTGGCAAATGAGGTTCAATGTGAATAAATGTAAAGTTATGCATCTTGGTAGTAATAATCTCTGTTTTTCATATGTCCTACGTGATGTAGCACTGGGAGAGTCACGTATAGAGAATGATTTGGGTGTCCTTGTGGATGGTAGATTAAATTACTGCATACAGTGTCAATCAGCTGCTTCTAAGGCCACCTGGATATTGTCATGCATTAAACGAGGCATGGGCTCGCGGGGCAGGTATGTAATATTACCACTTTACAAATTGTTGGTGCGGCCTCATCTGGAATATGCAGTTCGTTCTGGGCACCAGTCCAAGCACTGCCTTTTTATTGCAAAGTAAAATAAAACACTGCAACAAAACAATTTGGTTTAAGATTTTTGGCAAAAAAAACTAATGCTCAGATATATAGCAAAAGTCCACCAAATTCAGAGACTTGTAAAATGTAAAGAGGCTGAGGAAGCTGGAGAGCATCCAAGAAACAGGTGCAAGTCCCTGCGGAGCAGTAGAGGCCAGTAAGGAGGCTATGTAAGTGGAATGATTTGGTGGAAGGAACTAACCCTTCAGGGGACTAAGGTTTAGTCCAATGCTGTCTGTAGGAACTGAGAGATGGGAGAAAGACCATGGGAGAGATCTGCCTATGATGAAGATAAAACTTTGTGGCACTCTGCTTTATATCAGCTGCTGGAAGTCGGGTTCCCACCCAGTCTTGTAATAGAATTAAAAACTCCAGCGGATGCGGTGCAAAAGAGTACAATATTTATTGGAAAATGCGGCTGTGTAAGATACGTGACGTTTCGGCCACAATCCGGCCTTCATCAGACTAAAGTGTACAAGAAAAAACGAAAAGAAGAACAAATAAATATATAATAATGTAACAAGACAGTGGTATAAATATATGTATGGCAACAGGAATGTATATAATCATCATATTGATAGCATCTCAAATCTAAATCCTCATATAAGTGCATGAATGGATGAACGAGGGGTCGGTTACTTAGGCGGGATCCATGGGTAGTGATGATGTTAAGGAAAAAGGAGAATCCGACAAATATCATAGGATACATAAAATCCAGTAATAATGAAAACGGCAAAAAATAAATAAAACAAAAGATAAACAATAATGAATAAATAAACATATCTCAAAATATCATATCAGCATTATGATAATGATTACATAATCAGAAGAAAAACACCATTTGGTAACCCCTCTTGGAGTGGCCCAGACCTATCCTTGTTACATATAGTCAAGCAATAAAGTTGGTGCGAATGAGGGAAAGTAGGGGGAGTGTACTGGTGTTCATTAAAGTCAGGTAGGTGATATAAAAAACAGAATGCTACCTACATCCTGAAGGCAGACCAGAACACAAGTGTAGCTTATATAGCCCACTGGTACTGAATGTCCAGTATATGTGTATCTAAATGATTACTATAATCCATAAGTGAATAGATACCTGATGCCGCTATTCACATGGAATGTCCTGGGTGACGGGCATCAATGGAAATGGCAATAGCACCAATGGAGGTACACCTGCCCGGGGCATGCTGCGCGCCCTCTTTCAATGTGCTGGCCGGACATTCATGGACGCTGCGGCGGAGTGCACCAAGCCTCGCTCTGGGTAAAGGCGATGGCCGGAGAGCTCCCCGGATGCCGAGCACAAGAATGGAGGAGCGCAACAATCCTCGCCATGGATATCAGCAACGGCTGGAGCGCTCCCTGGTCCCATCGCCGCTGGCAGCACATCGTAGTGGAATCTAGAATAATGGGATAGAGAACTATATGCACTATAGAGATGTAAAGGATATTGTATGGACGTTACCAGGATGTGGAAAGCCGAATTTAAGGCATCTAGAAGGGAAAGGACAAATGTTAATAGGGGCATATAAGTAATCCATTGTAGATATACTAAAAACTAAAATTATATCATGTACACAGGGAATATAGTATCATAAACAGGAAATGACATCATGTGATAAAGACTGCTGAGATCTGAGTAGTGCAAAGTTGTCCAATTAGACAGATATAGGTTACATCTTAGAGATAAGAATATAATAAAACCAAATCAGACACCGGTTGTGATCTAAAGCTATATGTAGTATAGAACAAAAGGGACAACAGGGGCAGCGTTGTTTACATAATAAGAGTTGATGTCGGGATACTCAGACAGACTGTCATATTGGAGTTTAGATTAAACCCTGAATTTCATATTCCCCATTTAGTCCTTTTGGTTCCAGTGTATCAAGCGTATGAATCCACTATGCCTCCCTGGTTTTTAATAGTTTCACTCTCTCTCCTCCCCTCCTGTGAGGTGTCACTTGCTCAATGACCTGATAATTTCAGTTGTGAGAGATTGTGGCCTGCGGATTCGAAATGTGCCGGCACTGGAAATAGTAAGTTCTTGCGTCTTATAGTGGATTTGTGTGGACAAACTCGATCGCGTATCTTCTGAGTTGTTTCCCCTATGTAGATCTTACCGTCTGCCGGTTTAAAAACAAGGTCTTTCCTCTCTAAAAGAGATGAAAGAGCTTGTCTATCCGTGTTGTCAAGGTTGTGCAAGAATTTATATCTACCCTGGGATAGATCTTTTCTGAATTGGGTCATGTCCTTTTGGACTAAAGAAATAAATGTCTTAATAGCAGGTTGGGTTTTGGGGTGTGTGAAGTGGCTTTTGTTACATAAACCGAAGTCTCAAATTGATACCTCTGATCGGGGTAGAGAGGTGTCCCTGGATTTATTATCGGAGCTGCAGGAAAAGTGAACCTTGAGACGAATGTTCCTATAGAGTCTCTGTAGATCTAAGTCCAGTTGGAAAGTATCCAACTGCTTAGCTGGACAATAGGAGAGTCCTTTCTCTAATAACGACCTAACCCTTCAGGGAACTAAGGTTTAGTCCAGTGCTGTCTGTAGGAACTGAGAGATAGGAGAAAGACCATGGGAGAGATCTGCCTATCTCAGAACTACTTTCAGTCATAGGCCTATAATGTACTGTGGTAACATGTGAAGAGGCCAGATAGCTTGCCTAGATCATGGTCTTGTTGACCTGAAACAAAAAAAAAACACTGGACCTCAGGACTATAAAGGTCAGATGGAAGAGGGGACATTCACAGAGTAGATCTGGAGAAGTTGGAAGTCATCAATGGGTGTCTCCAATGACGTTGATAACATCAACATGTTAGATGCAATGAGGCCAGACCTAGGCCACTGGAAGACAGGAACCCCTTTCACCTAGATCTTCTTGAACAGCAGACAGAGAGAAGCAAAGTGGGGAAAGGAAGAAAAGAAGTGAGAATGAGGTAATCAGAGCATATATTGCGACTTCCATATAGGTTGCGGGTTCTGGTGATAAACCACATTACTTGAGATGTTGGGAGGTCGACATATGTAATGCCCCAATGCCTAACGTAGTCAACAGTCTCACAACAGCCATGAGGGCACTCTGGTTTGCCAGTTCTGCTACGTTTGCTGGAGACCCCATCATACTTTCATGCTTGCATTACGTAGCAACAACTGTGGAGACTAAACTTGTTGCAAAGTCTGTGAGGAGAGCTAAAATTACCTCATCAAATGCAGATTTAACAAGAAAGTCAGTGCATCTGCCCATAGTCTATTTAAGGGCAGCAAGAAGTTTTTGAATTGACACCCGTATCCTAAGAGAATTAAGTAATGTCACAGGCAGACCCTTATTTCTGATATTTAAGGACTCTATACTGACAGGGAGAGTTCCATAGGATTGGTACTTAGCAAATGTGGTCAAAAAAGGGTCAAAAACAGAGCCTGGAAACTATAGGCCAATAAGTTTAACATCTGTCGTGGGTAAACTGTTTAAAGGTTTTCTAAGAGATGGACACCCCTTGTTCATGTTCTCATTCTTAGACGCACTCATACTGTCTGTTTTCATTTAATTATTATTTATGTTCTGTTATGTTCTAGTATTCTGCTGTTAGATTTTGAACTAAAAGATATACATGTGACTCAGTCCTGTGATGCAAGACTTGTATAACCTGGATGTTTTCATGCTTGACTAATGAGTCTGATTGATGGTTGTAACTGCTATATTGAAAAACAATAAAAACCTTTGAAATAAAAAATAAAATACTGAATTTAGAAAAGGCCCATTAGTGAAGTGTATTGAGAAAAACCTGCCAAGTCCCAAGACCTACTTAGAAGGTGATAAACCCATTGAGAGGAACCACTGTAATCCTGGGAGAGGATGGTGTTTGAGCAAAATGCAGATGAAAGAAGGAGAAGATCCTGATTTGGGGGACAGACACTTGGGGGAGAAGTTATCATTCCTCCTATGCTAGTTTTCTTTTTTTAGTCCAAAATTGTATTTTTGCCCTGCCCTCGCCAGTGTCTGAAAAGGGGCAGGGCCACTGGCCCTCGAAACAGTCATCATTATTTATGCCAGCTTCTGGCGTAACTAATAATGAATGCGCCAGGGCTAATGGCTACAAGCTGGAGATGTCAGTCTGGAGCATGGACTGCCGGAGGAGGCATTTAATTTATGATTAGGCCTGCACCTAGTCATAGATTAAATGCCTCCTCTGGTAGCGCAAGCCCATAAAGACCAAAAGACAGCCTAACATGGAAAACTATAGATTATGTAATGAGTACAGATAACAATAGCCCCCAACACAGAAAAACAAGGCAGAGCCTACCAGCAGCAGCTACAGCATGTCCTTCAGTAGAGCAAACGCTGGAGAAAGGGAGACTCCTGTGAAAGGAGTGTGACTTTAAGGAAAACAAGGCAGAGGTCAACATCGGATGATAAGAAATGAAGATTGGGGGACCCATGGGGCAATGGCACCATATACAGTATGTTGCAAAAAGGTTCAAGGAATCCAGCTCCACTTCGATAAAGAAATCTTTATTTTGCTTGCGGTAAAATCTCATCCAATTGTGGTTACAAAAAGTCTTGTCTACGTGTTTCAGGCTACCAGAAACAATTCCAGCCCTTACTCATGACACAGTAAGACATTAAAAGTGGCACTTTTTAAAAGGGAGACTGCACCTGTCTTCACTAATTGTGATCACATGACTGCAAATTCCCTCAAAAGAGTGCCACACCTTTGAACAACTCTTCTCATGAAAAATAAATAAAAAACATTCAGTACACAATAAAAGAATCTATGCAAAAATACATGGGATATATACTGGCTAAGGAGATAATGAGATATATGGTAATAAATTAAAAGAAAACATTATTTTCATAAATCTGGAAGCTGCGGGGGCTCTGAAGGTGTGAATTATTGTTGCAGAATTAAATCTAGACGTTTGTTCAGACCATCTGGTTGGCGCGTATTTAATGCAAAAATCCAGACGGACTCTCTATTTAGCAGTTTCCTTCTGTGGTCTCCTCCTCGTTTGGGCAATAAAACCCTTTCTATGACCTGTACCACCATATCCGATGTGTCCCCACCATGGCAAACAGCAAAGTGCAGACTAGCTGCAGATATATTGCGGTTGCAATGGTGGGGCACATCAGAAATGTGTTTGCGTATTCTGGCTTTGATGGCATTAATGGTGCACCCCACATATTGCAGCTTACATTTTTTGCATGTAATTAAATAAACTACATGAGTTGTGTTACAATTGAGGTACGATTTCATTTGAAATACCCTGCATTTGATGCTGAAACAAAAGTCTTGGAGATCGACATATGGGTGCAACAAATGCATCTGTAGCTCCCTTTAGTCGTAAGCCAGACTGGCTGCGATTTATTATTTTCTTTTCCTGGTATAGACTAGGGCTGACATAGTTTGCGATGGCGGGCGTTCTTCTAGCTGCACATTTGACCCCATCTGCAACTATGTCAGTCCATTCCTTGTCATATGCCAGAACAGGAAAAAGTTTTATGATGTAACATATTTGTTTAAACTCTGTACTATATTGTGTAACAAACAGATTGTTCTTTCTGTTACTATTACTTTTAGAGTTTTTATAGTAATTTTTATTTTTGTTCGTAACTGTACTGCGGGGTTCACCCCCCTTCAACATATTTTCCTGTCTTGGATAAACCAGGGACCCTCTTTCAATGTTTGACACCTGCCGTATTGCATCCTCAACCTGTTTTGTGGCATAAGCTCTTTTATATAATCTGTGGGAGATATTTTCAGCCTCAATCATGAAACTTTTTTCATCAGTGCAGTTTCTTCTTGCACGTATTATTTCACCCCTTGGTATATTTGCTATGACATGTTTGGGATGACAAGATGTAGCATGTAAAGTAGTGTTCCCTGCCAAGGGCTTTCTATAAGTACATGTGGGTTAATTCTATACTCCAACCTCTTATACACAGTTTTCTTAAAGACACAGCGTCCGTTTTACAAATAGTTGAGAAAATTGAATGGTCCTCAAATTATATATGGATCACAGTGGACGTTGTGTCTTTATACACCAATATTCTGCATGAACTGGCCATACAATCTCTAGCCTGGTTCTTAAAGACCTATGGGAATATTACTGCAGACTTGCAGGAATATGTACTTTTGGTGGTGGACTTCCTCCTCAGGTGCAACCTTTTTATGTTTAACAACAAGTTTTATCTTCAGATATCGGGGGTGTCGATGGGGGCCAAGTTCTTTCCCTCCATAGCCAATATTTTTATGGCATGGTGGGAGAGGAGCTTTCTCCTCATCGACACCCACCCTTTCTGGCATTACCTTAGGTGGCATGGCCGTTACATTGATGACCTGATCCTGATCTGGACGGGTGATGTGGCGGCCATACCATCCTTCTGTGGTTATATTAACTCCTGTGTGGACACTATTTCTTTTAGTAAACGGAAAACAAAAATGGCACCGGCAGCATCTCACATCATCCAAATTTTATTGCGACCTCAAGACAAATACAGCAACGTTTCGTCTGAAACTCAGCCTTTGTAAAGCCTAATAACATCAACATCATTACATATATATATACCCCACATATAAAAACACCCCCCCCCCCCTCTCAGTCACCAATGATAATCGCTGATCATGTCCTTTACCAATCGCTATCACCTATGTATTCACCTAATAGGTTATTACCTTTCACCTGATCACAGGCATAATATGGCGGCATTAGCTATGTCGGTGTGGTCCCATGCGAAGTGCGCAACTGCGCACAGCTGCACTTACTTGATAGGGTGTATCACCGTGTCCATGGCACCTGACGGCGCTCGTTCCTACAGCCGATCGGCTGCCTCAATTCCATCATGACGCGCGCAATCACGTGACATGCCCGCTGACGTCATCAAGACGCGCAACTGTGCGTCCGATGATCATAGCACGTGATCGGCACTCACGCACGGCGTCATTGCAGCGCAGCATCCACGGTGTCATGGTAACGGGGACGCATCCTAAATATAATAATTCAAAGAGAATCATTACTATAGCTCTAATAGGATGAACTCGTTTAGATCCATCAATCTATAAATCGCATGGAGTAACTCCGGTTATCACAGCCCAAAAAAACGCATAATCTACATGGTCATATAGCATTTGATACATACAATTAATTATTTACATCCACGGCATTGTAGAGGCCATCAATACATTGTATACATCCCCTATTCGCGGAGTTTGACACATCAGATTGATTAAAGACATATGGTCACCCCAGGGAGTAAGGGATGAATCATCAAGGATTATTTTACATATAACATTATAAAAACAAGATGTCCCAATACCGAAGGAACATACTAACAATCCATCTCAATCAATGGAGGTGACGTTAAATTCTATATTAAGGCCAAATGGTTGTAGAGACCTAAGGGTGTGAATCCATTTTAGTTCCTTTCTTCTCAGGATTCTCTTTCTGTCCCCACCCCATCTCAAATATCCTACACTATCGATAGCACGAAACCTTAATTGATTTATGGAATGATTATGTTCAATGAAATGTTTTGCAACCGGTTTATCCAATGCACCCTTTCTTATTGTACTTTTATGTTTATTAATTCTTTCTCTCAATTCCATCTTGGTCTCACCCACGTATATCAAGCTGCATGGGCACTGTATCATGTATACCACATCCGTGGATCTACATGTATAGTGTCCTCTAATTTTAAACAATTTACCACTATATGGGTGCGCAAAACCTTCGCCTTTTATGATGCCACTGCAGTTGCAACATGAAAGGCAAGGGAAATTGCCACTTCTCAATGGTGCCAACCTCTTCTGTCTTTCCACATCTTTACCCCCTACATCTGCTTTGACAATTTTATGCCGTAAGTTCGGACTTCTCTTATAAGCCATCATTGGGGGAGCTGTAAATTCAATGACATTAGGTAATCCTTTATGCAGAATTTGCCATTCTTGTCTAAGAATGGCGGCAATATTTCTGCTATCTCCCCCATAAATGGACACAAAGGGAATCCGAGAAACCTCTTGCTTATGGGACCTCCTTGTAAAGGTGGAGCTACGATCGGTAGTCACAATTTTCTGTCTAGTGCGTTGGATCAATTTTTTAGGATATCCTCTATTACTGAACTTCCTACACATTTCCTCCACTCTATACTCATCTTCATCAGATACAATGTGTCGTACCCTAAGCAGCTGACTCCATGGTAAGGAGTTCACCATACTATGAGGATGGCTACTATCATACATAAATAAGGTATTTTTATCTGTAGGTTTTCGGAACAGATCAGTTTTGATCTTCCCCTCCTGAACCAGAATTCGGACATCTAGGAACTGCAGCTCACTGACAGAGTGTGTCACCGTGAACTGCAGGCCCCGGACCCCAGAATTCAGGTGTGCATGGAATTCATCAAGTTCCGATGTGGTACCCATCCAGATTAAAAATATGTCGTCGATGTAGCGCCACCAGCACAGAACTTTC
Source organism: Bufo gargarizans (assembly GCF_014858855.1). Lineage (NCBI taxonomy): Eukaryota > Metazoa > Chordata > Amphibia > Anura > Bufonidae > Bufo > Bufo gargarizans. The sequence continues at coordinate 110,623,732 of NC_058084.1, read as the reverse complement.
TCAGCGAGTCTGGAGCGATATACCAGCCGATCCTCGACGTCCGCCATATTATGCCTGTGATCAGGTGAAAGGTAATAACCTATTAGGTGAATACATAGGTGATAGCGATTGGTAAATGACATGATCAGCGATTATCATTGGTGACTGAGAGGGGGGGGTTTTATATGTGGGGTATATATATGTGTAATGATGTTGATGTTATTAGGCTTGACAAAGGCTGAGTTTCAGCCGAAACGTTGCTGTATTTGTCTTGAGGTCGCAATAAAATTTGGATGATGTGAGATGCTGCCGGTGCCATTTTTGTTTTCCGTTTATCATATGGCCTGCTGGATCGTGGGTCAATGGTGAGGCTGTTGCATCGTATGTTTACATCGACCAAGGACCGTGTGGTGCTGCTTCTACCTATATTTCATTACTATTTCTTTTAGTGTCCACCATGACATACGGGAGGTTCCATTTTTGGATTTGCGCCTGAGGGGGGATCCCTCCACCAATCAAGTTTCCACACGTACTTATAGAAAGCCCTTGGCAGGGAACACTACTTTACATGCTACATCTTGTCATCCCAAACATGTTATAGCCAATATACCAAGGCGTGAGATAATACGTGCAAGAAGAAACTGCACGGATGAAAAAAGTTTTATGATTGAGGCTGAAAATATCTCCCACAGATTATATAAAAGAGCTTATGCCACAAAACAGGTTGAGGATGCAATACGGCAGGTGTCAAACATTGAAAGAGGGTCCCTGGTTTATCCAAGACAGGAAAATATGTTGAAGGGGGGTGAACCCCGCAGTACAGTTACGAACAAAAATAAAAATTACTAAAAAACTCTAAAAGTAATAGTAACAGAAAGAACAATCTGTTTGTTACACAATATAGTACAGAGTTTAAACAAATATGTTACATCATAAAAAAACTTTTTGCTGTTCTGGCAAATGACAAGGAATGGACTGACATAGTTGCAGATGGGGTCAAATGTGCAGCTAGAAGAACGCCCACCATCGCAAACTATGTCAGCCCTAGTCTATACCAGGAAAAGAAAAAATCGCAGCCAGTCTTACGACTAAAGGAAGCTACAGGTGCGGACATCACAGATGCATCTGTTGCACCCATATGTCGATCTCCAAGACTTTTGTTTCAGCATCAAATGCAGGGTATTTCAAATGAAATCGTACCTCAATTGTAACACAACTCATGCAGTTTATTTAATTACATGGAAAAAATGTAAGCTGCAATATGTGGGGTGTACCATTAATGCCATCAAAGGCAGAATACGCAAACACATTTCTGATGTGCCCCACCATTGCAACCGCAATATATCTGCAGCTAGTCTGCACTTTGCTGTTTGCCATGGTGGGGACACATCGGATATGGTGGTACAGGTCATAGAAAGGGTTTTATTACCCAAACGAGGAGGAGACCACAGAAGGAAACTGCTAAATAGAGAGTCCTTCTGGATTTTTGCATTAAATACGCGCCAACCAGATGGTCTGAACAAACGTCTAGATTTAATTCTGCAACAATAATTCACGGTGTGCTGTCCGCATTTTTTGCGGACCCGTTGAAATGAATGGGTCCGCATCCTATACGTAAAAAAAATGGAATGGACACGGAAACAAACAACGTTCATGTGCATGTAGCCTTAAGAAGAGGATTTGACATTTGGAATATGTGGACATTATGTCGCTACTGCCGTCAGTTAAAGAGCCAGTAGCTAGGCTAGATCAAAAGGATGATAAAGTTGATGATGAAAGAAAACGTACCATGCCTAGGTTAATTAAAAACTGGATTCAGGCTTTTTTGTATATTTTCAGCAGTCTTGGGTGAGAAGCATCCGGAATTTTGTTCTGGCTTATTCCAACATCCAGATTTCATCATGGAGGCGTATCGCAATTTTGGGGGCCTGGCTTGGTTTTTTTCTGATAAAATCTTTCGCCAGAAATTAGTGGTTCATCCTTCTCTTAAATGGGGTGTTAAGGACATAGGTCTGTGGGTGAATTTAATGTTACCACAGAAATCTGCCCCCTTTAAATTTGCTAATCCGTCTCAGCATGCTATGAAAAAAGGTCTGTGCTTTGCATTTAATGAAAGCTCATGCAAATGGTTGAATAATTGTCGTTACAAACACGAGTGCTCCTTTTGCGGGGGTGCCCACCACATGGTCAATCGTTTTAAAAGGAACTCTAAGTCGGGTCAGCAGCAGTCTGGTACCAAAGAACAATTACTTAAAAGCATTGAGTCCAGTGAAACTGTCCGCAATGTTCCCATGGCTAGAGCATCACCCAGATCAGCAGAAAGCTAAATTGATTTTTGATGGCTTCAATGAAGGGTTTGTCTTTCCTGAGTTCCTTGGTAAGGGCTGCTGTTGGGCTAATAATTTAAAATAGGTTTCTATTCATAGTAACGTAGTTAGAGCAAAATTATAAAAATAATTAGATATGGGTAGGATTTCAGGTCCATTTAGAAATCCGCCATTTGAGAATTTTAGGAATTGTGCCGAAGAAAGAGCCAGGAAAATTTAGAATGATACATGACCTGTCATTTCCAGAGAAGATTTCATTGAATGACATGGTGGATAAATCTTCTGCTACAGTTAAATATTCTTCTTTTGATGATGCACTAGTGTTGTTCAGGCAATTCAGGAAAGGGGCATTAGTAGCTAAGGCCGACATTAAGTCGGCCTTCCGTCTTCTACCTGTGAAACCGTCTGGGTTTTGTTCTTTAGGCTTTCAATTTGCTGGGGTTTTCTATTTTGACAAAAACCTCCGTATGGGTTTTGCGTGTTATTATTTTGAAGCATTTTCTTGTTTTATTCACTGGGTTTTGCACTCTCAGATCCGTGTTGGTGGTATTCTACATTATCTAGATGATCTTTTGTTTGTTGGTCCTCCTAGTTCCAGTGTTGGTTCTGAATTATTGTTTAGAATTTTTAGGAGTCACTATCGATTCAGCTAGGATGGAATTTCGGTTACCAGAAGCTAAATTAGATAAATTGAGGTATTTGTTAGTCTCATTGTTGAGGAAGAAGAAATGTACTGTGAAAGAGATGCAATCGGTTCTAGGTTCGCTTAATTTTGCTAGTAGAGTTATCACAATAGGTAGAGTTTTTTCAAAGTGTTTTCTAAAGTTGTTTCCCGTTATTGTTGCAGTTGTAATCTGGGGTTCAGAATTTAAGAATAAGAGGATTTTGTTTCACACAGACAACAAGGGCGTTCTTTTTGCCATTAATACGTTATCGTCCAAATCTGAGTTAGTGGTCAAGCTATTAAGGCACTTGGTTCTTTTTTGCATGAGATGTAATATTTGGATTAAAGCTAAATATGTCGAGGGGTCATCAAATACCTTAGCCGATTTTTTATCTCAATTGCAGTTTATGAAGTTTCGGGAACTCGCTCCGGAGGCAAATCAGCAAGGGATTCCATGCCCTCGTCACCTATGGGACCTTATTTGGGATTCATTTCAGACAATATTGTAAGTTCTTTAGCTCCTAGAACATGGGTTGCTTATGCAGCTGCATGGCACGATTGGTTATTATTCAAATCTTGCGTTGATGATAATATTAATGTCCCTGGTAAAGGCTTATTATTTGTTGCTAGTTTGTGACAAGCAATTGTCTTTTTCTGCGGTCTCTAAGACTGTTGCAGGCGTCTCCTTTTTTCAAAAGTTATATGGCGAGCAGCCCCTTTCTTCTTGCTTTCATATTAAACAGATGTTGAAAGGGTACAAGAAGCATTTTTCTAATGTCGATATTAGAAGACCTATTTCTATTCAGATGCTGTTGGATTTATTTAATGTTTTACCAGAGGTTTGCTTTGACAGTTTTGAAGTTTTATTATTTAGGACAGCTTTTATTTTTGTGTTTTTTGCTGCCTTAAGGGTTGGGAAATTAGTAGCAGTCAGCAAGTCTGTTTGTTCCGGGTTAGCTTTCTCGGATGTGTCGGTGAAGGTTATGTCAGTAGAAATATTTTTGAGATACTCTAAAACAGACCAATTTGGAAGAGGTAGGTTAATTAAGTTGAATCAATGGCTTTGCCCACTGGCTATTGCAAAGTCATGGGTAGCAGCGTGTCCGTCCAGGTCAGGTCCTTTTTTATTACATAAAGATTGTTCACCTCTGACTAGATTTCAGTTTGGGTCAATTTGAAAGAAAAGTTTGAAGGTTTTGGGGCTTAGTTCTTTTAAAATTTCGTCTCATTCCTTTAGGATTGGCGCTGCTACTGAAGCAGCTAGGTGTGGTCTTCATGAAGGGGTGATTTGCAGAATTGGGCGTTGGGATTCGTACAGAGTTAGACTTATGTTAGACCAGATTTATTGATATAGGACTAATTTATGTTTATTCTTTGCAGGCAGCCAAATTATAGTCTGGATTCTAGGCCATTCTTTTATATACTGGGCTCAGAAGCGAGCTAAGAAGAGATCTTATTCTACAAACCTCTCTTTTGACAGTTCATCTATGCAATTATTTTGGTGGTGTATTAGAGGACTAGTCTGGAAAAGACTTAGGGCTGAGATATGGAAGTTAATTTCTAAATGGCCTTTGTCATTCATGTCAGTGGGAATGATATTGGTAAAGTCAAGACGTGATCTTTTATGGGAGATTAAAAAAAAAGACCTTTCGTTATTACAATGTATGTTGCCTAATACAAATTAAGTTTTTTCTGAAATAGTTCCTAGGCTGTTTTGGGAGCAGGCTGATTGTATCTTTTTAGAAAAAATTTGAAAGCGGGTGAACAAAGCGATGGAAACATTTCTTCCACTGCTGGGTGCCTTTAGCTACAGGCATGTTGATCTGGAGGGTTATGTGTAGGGTTTATATAGTGCAGATATTGTTCACTTGTCTGAGGTAGGTATTGATATATTCAATGTAGGTTTGCAAAATGTGGTCGAGAAATGGCTGCAGTGCTTGTGGGGGGCCTTGTCTTTTTAAGGCTTGGCTTGTGGGGCTGTGTCACTCAGCTATTGCGCAGTGGATTTTGGTAATTATTAGAGTTTCCAATGGATATTTATTTAATGAAATTAATGGTTTTAATTATTTATTAAATTATGTTGCTATTTTAAGGTTACCCTTAATAAAGCATTGCGGCCATTTTTAGTCAATAATAAAGTGTTTGTCATTATTGATTAGAGGTTAAGGATTTATTTTTATTAAATTTGAAGGGTGTCAATTGCATCCATTTGGACTATCAGATGCTCACCTATTACTGTTGTGATAAGCCACAACAACATTCAATGAATCCTGCAGAAAAACTTCTCAGCAGAGGGGCTTTCCGGTAGCAGGTACCACATTGTGGATAAGACCACCTTCCAAGCATGTGGAAATGCAGACAATATGAAGAGGTAAAGAGATGACCAATAAAAAAGCTTCATTGTTGTAAATCCAATAACAAGTTCATACATATAAACATAACGCGTTTCAAAGTCCTGTCCATTCTTCAGCTACGAAGAACAGTGATACAGGAAGAAGAGAATGTGAGCCAGCAGAAATAATGACCTGGTCTCGGGGTAAGCAGAACTGTAGTCCAGCCGTCGGCAAGCACCTGTGGATAGTGTGACGTCCTCAGCACCGCTCCCTCCTCTCGCCCAACCCTATGTACCTAAACCTAGAGGAAAAAAATAGTATAGCTAACTAAACACTGGATAAGCATAGCCTGGATATAGCCTGCATAGGAAGAGCCAACGCTGTTCTTAGTGTCACGCCTCCTAGTGGCAGCAGCCTATACCCAAACTTTCCTGTACAGTGCTATGGTTGGTAAACAATCAGCTGATGTGTTGGGATGCTGGGAGTCGGATCCGCACCAATGTTATATGAAAGGGGTTATCCAAGAAATGATAATGACGACCTGTGTTTTAGCATAGGTCATCATTATCATACTGGTGGGGGCCCAAATCCCGGCACCCCCACTGACCAGGGAGCCGCTGCGCTCACCGAAGCTCTGGTGAGCGATGCAGGTTCCCGCCAGCTTTTCCAAGCACAGTGCTGTACATTATATAGTGGCAGTGCTTGGTATTGCAGCTCAGCCAGATTGAACGGGGCTGAGCGGCAACTAGGCCACGTAACTGATGTACAGTGACGTCACTGGCCTAGGAATAGGCTGCAGCGCTCAAGGCCTCTTCTAACAGCTGATCGGCGAAGGTCCAAGGTCTCTCACCCATGCAGATCTGATACTGATGACCTATCCAGTGGATATGTCATAAATATCTTTTCCTGGATAACCACTTTAATGTCCTAAGGATAGATCATCAGTATCAAAGTACAATATTGATGTCCTATCCTCAGGATAGGTCATTAATATGAGATGGAAGTCTGACTCCCGACAACCCACGCCGATGGGTGTTTGAAAGGGCCACAGTCCTCAGAAGAGCGCTGTGGACCTTATAAAGCATACTAAGCACAGTGCCATACATTGTATAGTGACTGTGCTTAGTATTGCAGCCCAGGACCATTATCTTGAATGGGAGTGAGTTGTTTTTAAGTCATGTCACTGGCGAAAATGACGTCACTGGCCTGCAAAAGGCCACAATGCTCAGTGGAGCAGCAGCCTCTTCCAACAGCGTTAAGTCAGATAAGTCATCAATATTTTACTCCTGGAAAACCCCTTTAACTTCATCATATTGTACCACCAATGCAGTTGGCGCTTTGTGTGTACAATTAGGCTAAAACTCCAGTAACTTTTTGAGGACAGGCCATCAATATTGTGACTTAAATTGGTTAGCCCATTATTAATGTAAAAATGAAAACCATACATAACCTGGTACATGACAACCTCTTTCAACAAAGCTAGAGACAGCCCCGTACCTCACATGGATCCAGAGATCTCCCCATTTATTGCTCCAGTTGTCCTGCTAGATTTACTTCAAGCTGTCAACTTAGGTGGTGTGTCCTGTCTGCTGCAGCTGGTGGCAGTTGAAGGATGGAACTGAGCATGTGAACAGGACAGAGAAATTAGAAAAAGAGCAAACAGCAGGTGGTGCTATACAGATAGAGTTCAGTTAATAACTCAGTAGCTATAAAACATTTTTAATTACATGCAATTACAGAACAGTTCAGATCCAGGTGCTGGTTTTAAAACTGTAGAATATTTTTTGTACCGGTAGAACAACCACTTTAAAAAGAGAGTGGCTGACCTGCAGAGGGAGCTGTTGCTCCCCGGCCATCTCTGCTGTGCTCTAACCACAGGGTTGCCCAACCTGCAGCCCTCCAGCTGTTGCAAGACTACAACTCCCAACATACCCCAATAGCTGTAGGCTGACCGGCCCACACTGTGTGCTGTCCGCATCCATATATCCATTCCATAGTCCCTAAAAAAATATATAACACGTCCTATTCTTGCCCATTTTGCGGACAAGCATAGGCATTAGTACAATGGATCCGCCCAAAAAAAAAACGGATGTAACACGGATGTCATCTGTATTTATTGCGGTTTGCAAAATACATACGGTTGTGTGCATGTAGCCTAACAGTACAAAACTCATCCAGACTTACATATACATGAGTTAAGTATTGTCACATTGGTATGGCGGAAGTTCAATATCTGGGACACAGGGTAGATTGTGGAAGACAACGACCGGAGCTGGCTAAAATTGAGGCTGTTGCCCATTGGCCCACTCCCCGTACCAAGACACAAGTTATGGCTTTTTTAGGGACAGACCGTTACTATAGACGCTTTGTCCCTGACTATAACACCCTGGCTAAACCCTTGTCAGACCTGACGAAGAAAAACTCGCCCCGACAGGTCCTGTGGTCCCCGGAGTGTGAGACAGCTTTCCAAACCCTGAAGCAAGCTCTTGTAAATGCACCTGCCAGGTCGGAGAGAATGGAGGGAAGCACCCATTAGCCTATCTGAGCTGGAAACTATTGCCCAGGGAGGTCAGTTATGTAGCTATCGAAAAAGAGTGCCTAGATCTCGTCTGGGCACTGAAAAAACAGACACCTTATCTCTATGGCCGTGCATTCACCCTCATCACCCACCACAATCCCCTAGTCTGGCTCAACCGGGTTGCAGGGGATAACGCCCATCTTCTCAGGTGGAGTCTAGCCCTACAACCATATGACTTCACTATACACTACCGGCCTGGCAAGTTGAACGGGAATGCGGGTGGCCTGTCTAGGCAAACGGAGTTGGTAGCTTAAGTATCTCAGGAGCTACCCGTACAGTCCCAAGTCGACCCGAAAAGGGTCCACCTGTGTCTGCCTGAGCCAGGAGGTCCATCTGTGTCAGCAAGGAGGGAGCAGTGTGACGGAAAGCCCTTTATTATGCCCTCCATCATGAACACTATTTGACTCTTGTTCACAGTTTTATCACAGCCAACTAAGGATGTGACACATGGGGAGGGGGGTTGGCTTATGTTGTCACTCAATTATCTCCCAGGATACTGGGGGAGGAGTTATGTGCACTGTATAAACTTGATGTGTGTGTGTCAATAAAGTTCAGTTCATGGTTTACCCAGCAATAGGCCTCAGCTGATGTGTGGGATGATTTCATGCCTGAGGGAGTACGCTTGACAGGATTATTTACGATCTGGGCAGGAAAAAGGGGGACCCGTGACAGTGGCAGTTGACCAGACCGTCACAAGTATAATTTATATATAAAAATATAAAAAATAAAATAAACAAAACACCTTTGCATAGCGCCTCCTTTGCTGTGGGAGCGTATAACAACAATGACTGAGCTCTCCCTCATGAATATTTGTGGGTGTGAGCAATCTACCAACCCCCTTCCCCTGCACTGCAGATATAGATTATATATGAGTATTACACTCACCGGTAATCCGGTTTCCTGGAAGTCTCCATGACAGCAAAACCCGAGATTGCCTTCCTCTGATAGGACAGGAAAAAACACACAGAGGTTAAAAATCCCACCCCTCCCCTCATCACCAGTGTATTATAACAGGACCAGGACAAGGGGTAAAACATAACTAGTCAATTTAATTTATTGACAAAAACAAGGGCGGGAATTATGTGTGCTGTCATGGAGACTTCCAGGAAACCAGATTACCGGTGAGTGTAATACTCATTTCCCCAGTCGTCTCCATAACAGCACAACCTGAGAACTATCAAAGTAACTTAGGCGGGGACTACAGCACCTAGGACCTTGCATACAAAGGACAAGTCCTCATTGGCAAATACATCAACCCTATAATGTTTGGTGAAGGTGTGAGCCCTCTTCCAAGTGGCTGCTCTGCAAATTTGTTCTAACGATGCAGAGGCCCTCTCAGCCCAGGAAGTAGAGACAGATCGAACTGAATGGGCTCTGAGGGACGGAGGAGCCTCCTTACCGGAGGCTTTATAGGCCTCGGAGATGGCACACCTAATCCAGCGGGATATAGAGCTTTGTGACGCTTTTTTACATTTTTGGGGGGCCTGCAAACTGGACAAATACATTTTTCTCAATACGTCATTCTTCTGTGGCGTGTAAATAATGAAGCACAGTACGCCTAACATCTAAATGATGGAATCTAGATTCCTGCTCATCTTTAGGGTTAGGAAAAAAAGATGGGATGACTATATCTTGTGACTTATGAAAGAAAGAGACCACCTCTGGAAGAAAACAAGGGTCTAACTTAAAAATGAGCTTATCTTCCAGTACTTTGAGGAAGGGCTCCTGTATGGACAGAGCCTGGAGGGCTCCTTGCAGAGGAAATGACAACTAAGAAAATGGTTTTCAACGCAAGCCATTTAAAGGGGTTGTCCGGGTTCAGAGATGAACCCGGACATACCCTTATTTTCACCCCGGGAGCATCCCTGAGCCTAGCATCGGAGCATCTCATGCTCCGATGCGCTCCCGTGCCCTGCGCTAAATCGCGCAGGGCACAGGCTCTTTTGTTTTCAATAACACACTGCCGGGCGGTAACTTCCGCCCGGCAGTGTGTTCGGTGACGTCATCGGCTCTGAGGGGCGGGCTTTAGCTCTGCCCTAGCCGTTTTATTGGCTAGGGCAGAGCTAAATCCCGCCCATCAGTGCCGGTGACGTCACCGGGGTTCCTGTCAGCCCCATGGAGAGCCCCGGTACGTCACCGGAACTCCTAAAAATGCCTTTGCCCTGCGCGATTTAGCGCAGGGCAAAGGAGAGCATCGGAGCATGAACTGCTCCGATGCTCATGTCAGGGGGGCTGCCGGGGTGAAAATGGAGGGATGTCCGGATTCAGCTCTGAACCCGGACAACCCCTTTAATGGATAAGGAGTGAAGTGCATCCAACAGACCCGACAGGACGATGTTCAGGTTCTAGGGTGCAACCATATTCCTGATACAGGGATTTAGTCGATCTGCTACCTTCAGAACTCTCGCCACCCAGGGGACCTCGTAAAGGCTGGTATTGTATAGGGCTCCCAAGGCCGACACTTGGACTCTCAGTGTGTTAGGAGCGAGGCCCAAATCCAACCCATCCTGGAGGAATTCCAGGATAAGAGGAATATCAGGGGAGGACTGATTAAACCTAACCCCGCCCCAGGAGGCAAACTTCCTCCAGACTTTGAGGTATGCTTTAGAGGTGTTGGATTTTCTGCTAAGTAAGAGAGTACCGACCACCCTTTCAGACAGACCTAATGCTAACAGGAGAGATTGCTCAGAATCCAGGCGGACAGTTTGAAGAGGTTGGAATTGGGGTGAGAGATGGGACCCTGCGTCAGAAGGCTCTCCTCCAGGAGGAACTGGATAGGATCGTCCAGGCTGAGGGACCTCAGGAGCCTGAACTAGCCCCTTCTGGGCCAGAATAGGGCCACCAGGATTAGCTTGTACCTTTCCGATTGGAACTTTTGGAGCACCCTTGGAATCATTGGTATCGGGGGAAAGCATAGACCAGAACCGACGTCCAATCCTGAGTGAAAGCGTCTATTGCCACATATGGATCTCTTGAATTGAGAGAAAACTAATTCTGAACCTTGTGATTCTTCTCTGAGGCGAACAGGTCTAGGACGGCATTCCCCCACCGATCCCGGATTCTTTGGAAAGCCGACTGGGACAAGGACCATTCGCCATCTGAGGTAATCCGCCTGGAGATTCAGGGAATCTTCAGATGTACTGCCACTAGGGATTTTAGATTCCTTTCTGCCCAAAGAAAGATCTGGTTTGAGAGCTTCTGGAGGTGACCGTGTCTTGTCCCTCCCTGATGTTGGATAAATGCCACGGCTGCGGAGTTGTCAGAATGGGCCAGGACGTGGCGATTCCTGACTTGGACCTAGATTGACTTGAGGCCCTCCCATATTGCCCGAAGCTCCCTGTAGTTGGAAGACATCATCCTCTGTTCTCCAGACCAGATCCCCTGAAAAGCTTCTTGTCATGGAACCATGAACCAGACGTACAACAAGAGATAAGTGGAAATAAGAAGGCTTTATTGAAAATCAAGCTGTAAGCAAAAGTCCAAACGGATGGCTAAACCGAAGCAGGGTCTTGCGTAGACAGAGGTCAGGAACCAGAAGGGTAGTCAGACGAAGCCTGGATCAGGAACCAGCAGGGTAGTCAGACGAAGCCAGGATCAGGAACCAACGGGGTAGTCAGACGAGGCCAGGATCAGGAACCAGAAGCAGCAGCAGTCTTAGAAGCATGTGAACACAGGAGGACCAAGCAAGGAACTGAAGCCACAGACCTCCTATATATATGAGCTAGGCATCCAGCTCCTCCCAGTGGGAAGGAGAAGCCGCAGGGTGGGAGGCTACAAGAAACCCAGAAACCAAGATGGCCGCCAGCACATGTCAAACGAAGGAGAACAGTAAGAAGGTAAGACCATGACAGTACCTCCCCCTCAAGGGCCCCTCCTCCGCGGAGTAAGGAACGGTTTCTGAGGGAAGCGTGCGTGGAAGGCTCGGAGCAAAGCAGGAGCATGGACATCTGCGGAGGGAACCCAGGAACGCTCCTCTGGACCATAACCACGCCAATGGACCAAAAACTGCAACCGACCGCGGACCAGGCGTGAGTCCAGGATATTGCTCACCTCATATTCCTCACGATTGCCCACTTGGACCGGACGGGGCCGAGGAACCGAGGAAGTGAAACGATTACACACCAATGGCTTCAACAGGGAGACATGAAACACGTTGGAGATCCGCATGCCAGGAGGAAGCGCAAGGGCATAGGCTACCGGGTTTACCCTGCGAAGCACTCGGAAGGGACCAACAAAGCGAGGCGCCAGCTTGGGAGTGGGCACTCGAAGGTTGAGGTTGCGGGTGGACAACCATACACGGTCTCCGACCTGGTAGGAAGGAGCGGGCGCTCGTCTGCGATCAGCCTGGAGTCTCTGGCGCTGCGCAGAGACCTCAAGGGACCTCTGGATCTGTACCCAAGAAGCACGTAGGACGGAAAGGTGATCCTCCACAGCCGGAATATCCTGGGGAGAGAATACCTCCGGTAACACGGCAGGTTGGAACCCATAATTGGCCATGAAGGGAGACGTCCCAGAGGAAGAGTTCACCGCCGTGTTCCTGGCAAACTCAGCCCAAGGCAGGAGGTCAACCCAATTGTCTTGGTGATCGGAGACATAGCAACGAAGGAATTGCTCCAAGGCCTGATTGGATCGTTCTGCGGCCCCATTGGACTGAGGGTGGTAGGCCGAGGAGAAAGAGAGATGAATCCCCAACTGGGAGCAAAAGGCGCGCCAGAACCTGGACACAAACTGACTCCCCCGATCCGACACAATCTCCTTGGGCAAACCGTGCAACCGGAAGACCTCCCTGGCGAAAATCGTGGCCAACTCTTGTGCAGAGGGTAACTTCTTGAGAGGAACACAGTGGCACATTTTGGAAAACCGATCCACAATCATGAGAATGACCGTATGGCCTCGGGATGCAGGGAGGTCCACAATGAAATCCATCCCCAGGTGTGACCATGGGCGCTCCCCGGTGGCTATGGGTTGCAAAAGGCCCAACGGAAGGTGCCGAGGGGACTTACTCTGGGCACAAACGGAGCATGCCGCTACATATGCGGCGATGTCGGAACGTAGAGAAGGCCACCAGAACAGACGTGAAACAGCCCAGGACAGCTGATTCTTTCCAGGATGCCCCGCGGCCTTGGAGTTATGGTAGGTTCGCAACAACCGAGTGCGCAACTCCTCAGGCACAAAACACCTGCCGTTGGGTCTCCCAGAGGGAGCACCAGATTGAGCCGCCAAAATCTGCTCACCCAGGGGAGAGGTCAGGCTGGTGCGAATGGCGGCCAGGATCTGATTCGGAGGTATGACCGAAGTCGGAATCGACTCCTCCCCGGACAGCTCGGAGTACTGCCGTGATAAGGCATCCGCTCTGATGTTCTTGGAACCGGGTAGGTAGGAGACCACGTAATTAAAACGTGACAAGAACAGAGCCCATCTGGCCTGACGTGGTGTCAATCTCTTGGCCTCAGAAAGGTAGGTCAGATTCTTGTGGTCCGTCAGGATGAGAACCGGAACCACCGAACCCTCGAGCAAGTGCCTCCATTCTTTAAGGGCCTGCACGATGGCCAATAACTCCCTGTCACCAATCTGATAGTTGCACTCCGCGGAAGACAGTTTCCGGGAGTAAAACCCACAAGGAAGCAGAGGACCCTCTGGTGTTCTACGCTGAGACAGAAGGGCGCCTACTCCCGTCTCAGACGCGTCCACCTCGAGGACAAAGGGCAACCCAGGGTTGGGATGCGACAGAATCGGAGCCGACACAAAGGCGGACTTTAGAGCCTCAAAAGCTCGGATGGCCTCGAGCGGCCAGACCTGGAAATTACTGCCCTTCCTGGTCAGATCCGTGAGAGGCTTGGCTAGCATAGAAAAGTCCCTGATGAACTTCCGATAATAATTGGCGAAGCCCAAAAAGCGCTGCAGGGCACGGAGACCACTGGGCTGGGGCCACTGTAAGACAGCCGAAACCTTCTCAGGATCCATGGAGAACCCCTCAGCGGAAATGATGTAACCTAAGAAGGTTACCTGGGATCGGTGAAATTCGCATTTCTCAAGCTTACCGAACAGCCTGTTCTCTCGTAACCGTTGCAACACTCGTCTGACATCCATAATGTGGGCCTCCATGGATTCAGAATATACCAAGATGTCATCCAAATAGACCACCACACACTGCTGCAACAGGTCACGGAAAACATCGTTGATGAATTCCTGGAAGACTGCGGGCGCATTGCACAACCCAAAGGGCATAACCAAGGATTCATAATGACCGGTCCTGGTGTTAAACGCGGTCTTCCACTCATCGCCCGCCTTGATCCTTACCAGGTTATATGCCGCCCTCAGGTCGAGTTTGGTAAAGACCGTGGCCCCTTTGAGGCGATCGAACAGCTCGGAAATCAAGGGTATCGGGTAAGCGTTCTTGATCGTGATGCGATTGAGACCCCTGTAATCGATGCAAGGCCTCAACTCACCGCCCTTCTTTTTCACAAAGAAAAATCCAGCCCCTGCCGGGGACGAGGATTTGCGAATGTGTCCGCGTGAAAGCGCCTCCCTCACGTACTCCTCCATGGCCTCATTCTCCGCTACCGACAGTGGATAGACTTTGCCACGAGGAGGAACGGCACCAGATTGTAACTCTATGGCACAATCGTATGGGCGGTGCGGAGGTAGGGCAACCGCGCGCACCTTATCGAATACATCCCGGTACTCTTCGTATTCAGGAGGCAACAGAGAGTCCGAGGAAGTACACAGCAACTTGACAGGCCCATGGATGCAACTAGCCCCACACTGCGGTGACCACGAGAGGATCTCGGCCGATCTCCAATCGAAAGTCGGATTATGCTTCTGGAGCCAGGGGTACCCCAAGACCACCGAGTAGTGTGGAGACGAAATCACCTGGAGACAGACCGACTCTCTGTGAACGGCACCAATGGCTATCCCCACTGGAAGGGTCTCATGAGTCACGTGTGGCGGCAGAAGGGGTCTGCCGTCTATCGCCTCAAGAGCCAGTGGGGAACCTCGAGGCTGCAGAGGAATGGAATTGGCGGCAGCGAACACACTATCAATGAACAAACCACCAGCACCAGAGTCCACCAACGCCTGGGTCGTCACCGAGCCCCCGACCCAGGAGAGGACAACAGTGATCAGTGGTTTGTCAACACGGGAAACCGGGGACGAGGAGACTCCACCCAAGATCTGCCCCCGACAGGATCTCAGGTGCGAGCGTTTCCCGGACGGTTCGGACATGCCAACCGAAAATGCCCACCGAGACCACAGTACATGCATCGGCCCTCGCGTCTCCGGAGTACCCTCTCCCCCTCGGACAGGCGAGCAAACCCCAGCTGCATGGGTTCACCCCCAGACAAGTCATCCCCAGGAGGCGTGGGAGGAGAGGGAGGCACGGGTGGGACAGCAAACGTAGGCGCCAATCTGTTAGAAGACCTCCGCAGGCTCTCCTTAAAGGAAGGTCTCTCCCTGAGTCTGGTGTCAATCAAAATCAGGAAAGAAATAAGAGACTCGAGCTCCACTGGTAGGTCCTTAGCTGCAACCTCATCCTTCAAGGCATCCGAGAGACCATGAGAGAAAGCAGCGACCAGAGCCTCATTATTCCAGCCCACCTCTGCTGCCAGGGTACGAAACTCAATGGCGTATTCAGCTACGGATCGTGAACCCTGTCTGATGGACATAAGGAGCTTCGCAGCAGAGGCAGCACGAGCCGGCACATCGAATACCTTCCGAAGAGAAGCAACAAAACCGGAAAACTCGGCAACCACCGGATTGTTGTTCTCCCATAAAGGGCTGGCCCAGGCCAAGGCCTTGTCCGAGAGCAGCGAGATCAAGAAGCCCACCTTTGATCTCTCAGTAGGAAAGGCATGTGGCAGCAACTCGAAATAAATGCCCACCTGGTTAAGGAAACCTCGGCACTGAGTTGGCTCTCCCCCAAAGCGCTGTGGAAGGGGGGCAGAACCGGTCATACCCCGAGACACCGCAGGCGTAGCAACAGGTGTCGGGGTAGACTCTGGCGCAACAACCGGAGCGGCAGTAGGAGCGGGCCCAGGAGCGACAACCGACCCATCGGCAACGGAAGCGAAATGAGCCGTGCGTTCAAGCAGGGTTTGCAACGCCACAGCGAACCGACCCAACAGGTGATCCTGCTGATCAAGTCTGGCAACCAGCGTAGGTAGCGAGGATGGCCCTGTACCGTCAAAATTCATGGCTTGGTCCTAATGTCATGGAACCATGAACCAGACGTACAACAAGAGATAAGTGGAAATAAGAAGGCTTTATTGAAAATCAAGCTGTAAGCAAAAGTCCAAACGGATGGCTAAACCGAAGCAGGGTCTTGCGTAGACAGAGGTCAGGAACCAGAAGGGTAGTCAGACGAAGCCAGGATCAGGAACCAACGGGGTAGTCAGACGAGGCCAGGATCAGGAACCAGAAGCAGCAGCAGTCTTAGAAGCATGTGAACACAGGAGGACCAAGCAAGGAACTGAAGCCACAGACCTCCTATATATATGAGCTAGGCATCCAGCTCCTCCCAGTGGGAAGGAGAAGCCGCAGGGTGGGAGGCTACAAGAAACCCAGAAACCAAGATGGCCGCCAGCACATGTCAAACGAAGGAGAACAGTAAGAAGGTAAGACCATGACACTTCTGAAGCCGTAAGAGCTCCCCAGCCTCGGTAACTGGCGTCTGTTGTGAGAGAAACCACCTTCTCCTGCCTCCAAGGAACTCCCGTTTCCAGGTTCTTGGTCTTGTGCCACCAACCAAGTGAAGTTTTCACCTTCCGGGACACTGACATCCTTTGGTCCAGGGTTAGTTGAGACCTGTTCCACTGTTTGAGGACAAGCCTCTGTAGGGGTCTCATATGGAATTGAGCCCAGGCTACCATGGGGATGCAGGAGGTGAGGTGACCCAGCATCTCCATGGCCTGTCTTATTGAGCAACGGGGTTGCTTTGTGACGTGAAGGATTCTTAGCTTCAAATTCCAGACCTTTGGGGGGGGGGGGGGGGAAGGATTTCTGGAGATTAGAATCTAGGAGGATACCTAGGAATACTTTCTGATAGTTTGGAAGTAGATCAGACTTTTCCCGGTTGACTAGCCAGCCTAAGTCCTGGAGGCGTGAGAGAACCACCTGAATGTGCCTGTGAAGGAGATCCGATGTCTCCGCTATTATCAGCAGGTCGTCCAGGTAAGGGACAATTATTACCCTGTCCTTGCTCAGGGAGGCCACGACCTCCGCCATAACTTTAGTAAAGATGCAGGGCGCAGATGATATGCCGAACAGGAGGCACTTGAACTGAAAGTGATGAACTCTCCCCCCTTGCTCCACCGCAAACCTTAAGAATCTTCTGGAAAGAACCTGTATCGGGATATGAAAATATGCATCCCTGGGGTCTAGTGTAGCCATCATAGCACCTCTTTTGATGAGTTTTACCACCGACTTGATGGTCTCCATCCTGAACTTGTGGCAAGTTATATGCTTGTTCAGGGGTTTTAAATTTATAATGGTCCGAAAATTGCTGTTCGATTTCCGGACCAGAAATAAAGGGGAGTAGTGGCCCCTCCCTAATTCCCAGTTGGGGACCTTCTCTATGGCCCCTAGGCATAATAGGTTTCTTACGCCCATGGACAACGGAGATTTCAGGGCCATGGGAAGCCTGGTCAGAACAAACCTCTGTGAAGGAAGGGAATCCAATTCTATAGTGTAGCCATTTCTTACGATGCTTATTATATATGGATCTTTATGATCTGCTCCCAAGAACTTAAAAAGGAGCTGAGCCTTCCTCCAACCAGGATGACGTCATTGCTTTGAGGTAGAAGGAGAGGGATCTCCCGTTGGGATTAAGGAAAAAAATATTTCCCCTCCCGCCTCTCGTAAAGCCCCGACCCTCGCGGCCCATCCTATCGGCCCTGGGACTGTCTCCTAGTTTTAGATTTGTCCTCTGGAAACCCCCCCGAACATGTACTGACCGTGAAAGGGTAAGGATATTAGCCTGTTTTTTGAGATGGTATCACCGAACCAGGCTTTTAGCCACAGAACCCTTCTGATAGTGTTAGAGAAGACCACGGTGCGGGCAGATAGCCAGACAGACTCCGCAGCAGCATCAGCGAGAAAGTAGGTGGCCTTCCTGAGAAGAGGAAGACTATCCAGGATCTCTTCCTGAGGAGCCTTATTAACTACAGTATATGGTGCTCCAATTGTTCTAGCCATACGGCGAGTGTACAAGCAACACACATCGCCGCTACACCAGGCTTTAAGAGAGCAGCCGTGGCCTCCCATGTTTTCTTAAGGCTCTCGGCTTTCCTATCTAAAGGATCCTTCAGCTGTGCAGCGTCCTTGAATGGTAGGACTGTATGCTTTGCCACCTTGGCAACTGGGGCGTCGACCTTGGGAACAGCTTCCCAATCAGCACAATCCGTCTCGTCAAAGGGGTATCGTCTTTTCAGGCCACATGGAATAGAGGAGCGTTTCTCAGGCTTATCCCATTCCACCCTTATTATCTTTTGGATATTGTCCGGAACAAGGAACACCAGCCTGTGCCTTTCTCCTAAACCCCCAAAAATCTCCTTTTGGACTGATTAATTCGTCAATGTCCTCTGGGTTGAAGAGGAACCTCCGATATTCGCTATTTTCCTCCGATTCTAAGGATCTAGGAAGAGTCTCAGTGTCCGATAGGTCAGGGTTAACTGAGTTGAGGTCACTACCAGAGTAGTTGGGATCTCTGGAAGAGGGCGGTCTGTGGCCGTGGTGAGGCTGGGGTCTAGGGGAGGCTAGCGTCTTAATCTCCTCCATAAGACTGGATGACTCCGACTTCACAATAGCAGAGGTGCAATCCTTACACAGCGGCTTAGACCCAGGGAAAGGAAGATGCGTAGGTCCTGGGCCTAGCTTTAACAGAGGAGGTAGACTCCTTTTCTCCCTGTAATACACAAGGGAGGAAAGGGTCAACCACAGCAGGGCAAACATAAAAAATGACCAGGTGCCAGCAGGCTACTCACACCGCCCAGAGTGGTGGGGGGCTCAGGACCCGAGCCAGTGGTGGTAGGGGTGCCTATCTCTCCAGCTCCAGTCCACATAACACGCCGTCAGCAGGCAGGGTGAGAACGCAGGGCACAGTGCAGAAAATCAGCTCCTATTTGAATTTGGCGCTGGTCGCAGCCCGCGTGACGTCACGACGTAGGCCACGCCCCCGGCATACGACGTCATCACCCGGCGACTGGAGGAAAGCGCGTCATAGCGTCATTCCAGCCGCCCATACCACGCTGCATCAAGCCCAGCCGTGCCCGCCAAAGAGGGAACTTCACTGGGGGCTCCATGAGCAGGGGAGACCCGGGAACAGACCGCACCTGGAGGAGGGAAGAGCCGGACCTGCAGGAAACCACAGGTAATGCCATGCCACAGCAGGGCAACATAGAGAAAAAAGCTAGGGAACCCAGAAGAGCTCCCAGCACCTCTCTGGCATTCCTTCCTTGACAGGACAGGAAAAAAACACTGGCAATGAGCGGAGGGGGTGGGGTTTTTAACCTTTGTGTGTTTTTTCCTGTCCTATCAGAGGAAGTCAATATCAATGTGTGCTGTCATGGAGACGACTGGGGAAACGTATATATATATATATATATATATATATATATTCTTATATTCACATAGAATTACCTATCTGCGTCTGGGGGGGGGGGCTTATGGGCCGGATCACTTGTGACGGGAACGCTGTTTTCACAGGGCTGCCGCTAATGGCGTAGTTAGAAATTACAGGGCCCCAGAGCATATTTTTGAATTGGGCCCCCTCCCTCAGTAATTTTTTTTCGCAACCCCTTCCTTTCATGCCGCCCCATTCCTGTGGCTAGTAAAGATCGCTCTCTCAGACCAGGCCCGGCTGCTGTTCCATCCGTCACTGTCACTGTATATCATTTCATTGTGTAATACTGTTGAGGGGGCCCTGACAAAATCTTTTAGTCCTTCTTCTCCTGGATGGGCCCCTTCTGGGTCAGGGCCCCAAAGCAACCGCTTCCCCTATAGCTACGCCCCTGGCTGCCGCTGCACTGGTGAGTGATCGCGCATGCGCGATTCCTCAAAGGAGCCAGCCGGCAGCAAGCTGCTGAGAGAAGGGCGGACACACAGGCTCTGACGTTTCGTGTACAGAGCTGGGCCACTCCCTCAGGCAGGGATAAGCCTGTACATGAGACGTCATCACAGGAGCCTGGAGGATGACAGCGCTGCGGGTGAAACAGGACCACAAGGAAATATACAAAATGATTGTTTAGGATGATATAAGGCATTAGAATAAATATATATATAACTTGGACAACCCCTTTAAGCCTCATGCGGACGTCCGTGGAACACGGTCCGTGAGATACCGGGCTGGCATTGCAGGAGGGCACAGCGTCATTGGTTGCTCCTGCAATGCCAGTCCGGTATCTCACGGACCGTGTTCCAAGGGCGTCTGCATGAGGCTTTACACAGAAGCATTAATGTCCTCATTTATCCAAAGTCCAGTCACAGATGGAGTGCGGCTCCAGGACACGAGACCTTATAAAAAAGATCTTTTTTTCTTTTATTACAAACGAATAAAGGTTATGTTTTAATAAAATGTTGCCAGACTATGAGTAACATTGCATCCCACTGCACCCTGCCTCTGCAGAGCATTGCATCCCAGTGCACCAATTCCCTGTCAAAGCAGCGCACTCTGTATCCCAGTGCAGCGTTCCTGTCCATTCAGTGTATTGCATCCCAGTGTCTGCAGAACATTGCATCCCAGTGCACTAACTTCCCTTTCCATGCAGAGCACTGCATACAGGGTGCACCCAGACTCCCATGTCCATGGAGAACATTGCACACCAGTGCCCCTGCAGAGGGCTACATCCAGTCCATGAAGAGCATTGCACCCGAATTCCCCGCCGCCCGAACACAGAATTGCATTTTTAGTGCTTCCAAGATCCCCAGTGCCTGCAGAGCATTGCCTGGCGCCTATGCACCCCGAATCCCATGTCCCTACAGAACATTGCACCCAAATTCCTCGCCTCCCGAAGATAATTGTATTTTAAGTGCTTCCAAAATCCCCTGTCCCTGCAGAGCATTGAATGACGCCTATGCACCCTGAATCCCCTGTCCCTGCAGAGCATTGCATGACACCTATACACCCTGAATCCCCTGTCCCTGCAGAGCATTGCATGACACATACACCCTGAATCCCCTGTCCCTGCAGAGCATTGCATGACACCTATGCACCCTGAATCCCCTGTCCCTGCAGAGCATTGCAATGACACCTATGCACCCTGAATCCCCTGTCCCTGCAGAGCATTGCATTACAGCTATGCACCCTAAATCCCGTCCCTGAAGAGCATTGCATGACACCTATGCACCCTAAATCCCCTGTCCCTGAAGAGCATTGCATGACATCTATGCACCCTGAATCCCCTGTCCCTGCAGAGCATTGCACCTATGCACCCCAAATCCCCTGTCCCTGAAGAGCATTGCATGACACCTATGCACCCTGAATCCCCTGTCCCTGCAGAGCATTGCATTACACCTATGCACCCTAAATCCCCTGTCCCTGCAGAGCATTGCATTACACCTATGCACCCTAAATCCCCCGTCCCTGAAGAGCATTGAGAGCATTGCGTCTTTTCCCCTTGGAGCTGTTCCTGCAGACATGCTGTTGCTCAGAAACGAGGAAACGCAACACTTTTCCACAGCAAACGTCAGGCCTGCCCCTCCCATAAGAAAGTCTGGTCACGTGGGCATGATATCATCAGCGGTCCCTGTGTCCACTAGGAAGCAGCATCTGCCCTGTCTGCCCGCGGCAGCGTCCGTGCGCCTGCGCAGTGCAGCCAGGCTTTTCCTGTATAAGTGTTGTCGGGATCCCGTGCCCAGTGCTGCTCTGCTTCCTGTGATCGGTGAGTCGCGTTAACTCTTTCCACCTGCCTCTCTTCAGTAGTGCAAGGATAGGGTTATACGGAGGGTTATGTTATTAGCTCAGCTGGCTGCTTGAGGGTTAGAAGACATTTATTATTAGTGGAGTTTATACAGTGTTTTCTATCAGTTAGGGTTCACGTACAAGTTCAGGATTCACGCGCTGAGAATCTGCAGGTGTTCGCAGGCAAATCTGTGCGGTCAATCCGCATCAATTGGTGCAGATTCGGTGTGGATTTTACTAAGTGAATGGAGAAAATCCGGTCAGGAAAAATAAAATACATTGACATGCTGCGGATTTCAAAATCCGCACTGCAGGTCAAAATCCGCGCGGAAAAAATCAGCGTCGTGTGCATTGAGAATTTCAAATTCTCATAGAATACAATGTACAGCCTTAGGGCTCATGTTCACGACCGTATCCTGTTTTGCGGGCCACAAATTGCAGACCCGCAAAACACGGATATTGCCTGTGTGCGTTCCGCATTTCGTGGAATGGAACGACCGGGCCATAATAGAACAGTCCTATCCTTGTCTGTAACGCGGACAAGAACAGGACATGTATATTTTTGTAGGTGCCACAGAACGGATATACGGATTCGGACAGCACGCAGTGTGTTTATCGTTTTTTATGATTTTAGCGTTGCGATGTAAGTCATGTGACTAGAGTCGCCATGCAGCCTTAGCAATAGACTGTGTTCACACATGACTGAACGTATGCCAACAGCGCATTTCACTATCTCCATTGCAACGGGTGAAATCCACTGGGGAGATTCGCAACGTAAATTGTCGTGCTGAAGATTTCAAATCCATGCAGCGGAACGATTCACGCTGCGGTTTTTCTACTCAGCGCATGGATGAGATTGGTTAAAATCTCCTTCACATTGCTGGGACTGTATGACGCGGCTGATCAGTGGTGGCGATTCAGTCACATGTGAGCCCAGTCTTAGGGCTCATACACACCTCCGTATGCATTTTGCGGTCCGCAAAAAAATACGTCTGACGTCCTTGTGCATTCTGTATTTAGCGGAACCGAACAGCTGGCAATGCGGACAATAATAGGACATGTTCTATTCTTTGGCGGAACGGACATACGGACATGGAATGCATAAGTAGCAACTTCCGTTTTTGTTTTGTTTTTTTGTAGACCCATTGAAGTGAATGGTTCTGCATACGGGCCTCAAAAAAACAAAAACGGAACGGACATAGAAAGAAAGCAAGTTTTGTGTGCATGAGGCATGAGCCCCTATATAGATAAGTGGCCACCATGTGCCCTGTTGCCGCTTATCATTTGTAGAAACACAACTGAATAAAAATCTGCTCTGTATGGCTGCCATTATGTTCTCCGTGACTGTATACCAGGGGGGAGATTTATCAAACTGCTGTAAAGTGTAACTGGTTTAGTTGCCCATAGCAACCAATCAGATTCCACCTTGCATTTTTCACAGCTCCTTTGGAAAATGAAAGGTGGAATCTGATTGGTTGCTATGGGCAACTAAGCTAGTTGTACTTTACACCAGTTTGATGTCTCCCCGCCGTGTTTACTGTATGTGACTCCTACGCTAATGGTGTCAGACATCTTTGTATACTCATTTTAGCAATCGGCAGCTGATTTCTGCAGCCTTTTTGTGCAATTCTTGTTTGACAGGTTTAGGCCTCATGCACACAAACGTTGTTTGTTTCAGTGTCCGTTCAGGTTTTTTTTTGCGGCCAGGATGAGGACCCATTCATTTCAATGGGTCCGCAAAAAACGCAGACAGCACACCGTGTGCTGTCCGCTCCAATATGTCTGTTCCGTTGACCCGCAAAAAAAAAAAGTGCATGTCCTATTTCTTTTTTTTCTAGTTTGCGGACGAGGATAGGCATTATTACAAGGGATCCAAAAAAATAAAAATAAATGCCATACGGAACGTCGGCTCTTTTTATTTTTTTATTTTATTTTTATTTTTTTATTTTTTTTGCGGACTGCAAAACATACGGTCGTGTGCATGCAGCCTAAGTTTGTGATTTGTGACTATTGGAGTTGTCAGAAAATGTCAGAACTGAATGCACACGGGACACGCCCTGGGCTACATGGAGTATGACCCCAACTCGTACATCGCGTGGGGCGGCTCCGTATAGATAGGGATGAATAATGGGTTTTATTTCTCAGCCGAAGTCTGAATTTCGACACACACACATCACATCTTACGTTTTCTGCCGAGGGTCTGCCGCTTGTAGGATGAAGAAATCTGTTGCCCAATTCCCCTTGAAGGACTGATTGCTTTTTGTGTTGCATCTGCAGGAAGGAATGCGGAGGAACGTTGGTATTTACACACAGGAGGTGGTCACTAGCAAGGAAATTATAGAATGTATCGTAGAATACGTTTTTCTGTAAGGGTGGGGTCATAGTCAGTTTTTCCCATCTGTTTAACAGATGCCTCAGACTAAGGCCTCTTGCACACGACTGTATTGCTTTTTCAGTATTTTGTGGTCCGCAAAAAATACGGATGACATCCGTGTGCATTCCGATTTTTGAGGAACAGAACAGCTGGCCCCTGATGAAACAGTACTATCCTTGTCCATATGCGGACAATAATAGGACATGTTTTATCTTTGAACGAAAACAGAAGGTATACGGAGTACCTTCATTTTATTTTTTTGTGGATCCATTGAAATACGGAATGCAAAAAACGGAACGTAAACGGAAAAAAAAAAAAAAACGTTGGTTTTTTGCAATCCGTATATGGAACCATTAATTTCAATGGTTCCGCAAAAAAAGCGAATGTACTCCGTATGCATTTCGTTTTCTGTATTTCCGTTCCGTTGAAAGATAGAACATGTCCTATTATTGCCTGCAAATCACGCTCCGTGGCTCCATTCAAGTCAATGGGTCCGCAGAAAAACCGAACACGTATATAAAAAAAAAAAGCATCAGTAGGTCTTCCGTATCCGTTTAATTTTTTTCGGAACAGTCTATTGAAAATTTTATGCCCCGCCTAATTTTTTCTATGTAATTACTGTATATGCCATACGGAAAAACGAAACAGAAACACAATGGAAACAAAAAACGGAACAATGGATCCGGGAAAAACGGACCGCAAAACACTGAAAAAGCCATACAGTCGTGTGAAAGAGGCCTAATGCATTAGTTCACCATAGAGTTCCATTGTATTTAAAAAAAAAAAAAAAAAAATTATATATAATTTTTTTATTTTTTAACCAGACTCTGCATGATACAAGAACATGGTGTGCTGCGTTTTTGTATCCTTTTTTTTTTTTTTTTCTAACATATATGTCAAATGGAGGCATTAAACGTGATATGAACTCACCCTTTTTGATCATTTTCAATCCTTTCTACTTTGACTAGTAAGGCTGAGTTCACACCAGCATTCAGCCTTTCCGTTCTCCTGCTCCTATAACGGAGCAGGAGAACGGAAAGGCTGAACGCTGATGTGAACGAGGCCTAACAGATATCGTGTAAATGTTCATTGTGGCCAAGGAGGGAAATACCATAAAAACACAAAAGACCCATTCCTCCCCACTGGAGGGGCTTTGTTTATTTGGCTGCAGCGATGACATCACCTTGACAAGACGTGACCACTGCAGCCAGTCACTGGCCTCAGTGTGCTCAGTGGTGCATTGCTGCAGCCAAGTAAAGCTGGTGGGGGGGGGGGGGGGGGGCACCTTGGAGGTGCTGGAAAGGCAGAGAACTTACATGCCTTGCACCACTTTTACAAAGTTTTTTTTAGATCCCTTTTTTTTTTTTTTTTTTTTGACAGGTCCAAATATGTGGGCACGGTTTACAGGAAAGGGGAATGGCATGCTGAAAAACTGCACAGTCAGCAAATCAACTTCTGGAAAATCCAGCATCTCATGGCGTAAAATACTTATTAGAAATCTTAATAAATACTGACTATCGCTTATGCGTTTCAGGCATCTTCCTGCCCTTAGGCTACTTTCACACTTCCATCGCCGGAACTGCCTGCCAGATCAGGCAAAATGTATGCTAACTGAAGGCATTAGTAAGACTGATTGGGATCCTGCAGCGTGCACCTGCTTTCTCATATTCACTTATTATGGAGGTGCTGGTTCGTTTATTTTTCTTCCCCAGGATCCTGATCAGTCTTAAAAATGCCTGATCAGTCGAAAAAATTCATTAAAATGCCGGATCCGTCTTTCCGGTGTCATCCGGCATTTATTTTTTTCAGTCTGCGCATGCGGATCCGGCACTAATGCATTCCTATGGGAAAAAATGCCGGATCCGGTGTTCAGGCATGTCTTCAGTTTTTTTTGCCGGAGATAAAACCGTAGCATGCTGCGGTTTTCTCTTTTGCCTGATCAGTCAAAACGACTGAACTGAAGACATCCCGATGCAAACTGACAGGATTACTCTCCATTCAGAATGCATTAGGATAAAACTGATCAGTTCTTTTCCGGTATAGAGCCCCTGTGACGGAACTCTATGCCGGAAAAGAAAACCGCTAGTGTGAAAGTACCCTAAGTCATAGAATACTGAGTCAGAAAGTGTCTCTGTAAGGGCTGTTTCACACGAGCGGATGCTGAGCGTGACATCCGCTCCGTGAAAGAGTGCCAAGACCCGATGCAGACTGCAGAGGCACGGAGCAGTAACATGATTGATAATGCTCCGTGCCTCTCTGTGATCTCTTTACTACGAAATCACAGTTGTCACTGATCAGTCAAAATGACTGAACTGAAGATATCCTGAACGGATTACTCTCTATTCAGAATGCATGGGGATATTCCTGATCAGTTATTTTCCGGTATAGAACCCCTGTGACGGTACTCTATGCCGGAAAAGAAAAACACAAGTGTGAAAGTAGCCTAAACCAATTGAAACATGCATATACTATTAAAAGTATTACATCAGCATGTTGACACATGTATGTTATCAGTGTGCTGGACTAAGGACATTAAGGTGCCTGAAACGTGTAAGTTGTTATCCGTTTTTATAACTTATGAATTTTCTGAGGAATTATAATAAAGCCCGAAGCATTTTATTCCATGGGATGCTGGATTTTCTTTTTAGTTTTTATGGCTTGCTGAAAAGATGCGTTGGTAAAATATGTGACCGTGTGCACTAAAATGGCGCCAGAATTTTGACTCAAGATTCTGGCGCAAAATAAGCCAATTGACATGCAGTATAAACATTAGGCTAGACAGTCTAAAGATAGAGCACGTTTATCAACCAGAATCAGTCATCGTGATAAATCCTGCGCATTTATAGACATCTAGTCTAGAGGCCCCTTTAGGCTATGTTCATATGGCAGATTTTTGCCACAGATTCCACGTTGAAAAACCTCACTGCATCCGTGCGGAAACCGCTGCCCATTTTCTGTGGGAATTGGTAGCCACAGATTTATTTTTAAGTGAATTTCCAGGTGCAGGCTCCATGCGGACATGGGAAGCCTCAGCGATCTTCTGCCCAGAAACAACCAACGTGTATGGAGATGAGCAACTGCAGCAATGACCTCTTGTCCCCATTCAGCGGTGGTGATTGCTGCATGGAAGTGTAGCTCTCGCCTCCTCTGAGCAGGCAGTTTTCGGGGAAAAACAGATCATGCACGACTATGGATGCGGACCCATTCACTTCAACGGGTCCACAAAAGATGCGGACAACACTCCGTGTGCTGTCCACATCCGTTGCTCTGTTCCGTGGTCCGCAAAAAATATATAACCTGTCCTATTCTTGTCCGTTTTGCAGACAAGAATAGGCAGTTATATCAATGGCTGTCCGTGCCGTTCTGCAAATGGCGGAATGCACACGAACGTCATCCGTGTTTTGCAGACCGCAAAACACACAACGGACGTGTGCATGTAGCCTAAGGTTTACACTCTGCAATAATAATTGGCCTCACAAATTTTGCATGTAAACAGCAGTTGTACCCATAAAGCAGTATGGAGCAGGCGCACACGCCGAGCTCGCTCCATACGTGGCAGGTGCCGGCTGTATAATAAATTAGACACCCACCAGCAGTTAACGGGATTGGAGATAAATTACATGCTAAAGTCCCCTAAGGGGACTAAAAAATGCAGTTAAAAAATAAAAAAATAAGTTTCTAAACATAATAATACCGTATATACTCGAGTATAAGACGAGTTTTTTGGCACATATTTTTGTGCTCAAAAAGCCCCCTCGTCTTATACTCGAGTCTAGGTCTTGATTGCGAAAATTCGCAAAAAAATCGCATTCAAATTTTCGCATAAAAATTCGCATGAACTGGTATTTTCCCAAAAATCGAATATTCGCTTTAGGCTACTTTCACACTAGCGTTCGATCGGATCCGTTCTGAACGGATCCGATCATAATAATGCAGACGGAGGCTCCGTTCAGAACGGATCCGTCTGCATTATATTAGCATATAAAAGCTAAGTGTGAAAATAGCCTCGTACGGATCCGTCCAGACTTTCAATGTAAAGTCAATGGGGGACGGATCCGCTTGAAGATTGAGCCATATTGTGGCATCTTCAAACGGATCCGTCCCCATTGACTTACATTGTAAGTCTGGACGGATCCGCACGCCTCCGCACGGCCAGGCGGACACCCGAACGCTGCAAGCTGAACGCCGCCAGACTGATGCAGTCTGAGCGGATCCGCATCCATTCAGACTGCATCAGGGCTGGACGGAAGCATTCGGGTCCGCTCGTGAGCCCCTTCAAACGGAGCTCACGAGCGGACCGACGAACGCTAGTGTGAAAGTAGCCTTAGTTGGTTTTTGTACTGTTAAAGTTATTGTTGATACCATATTGTTTTTCTTTGAAATAAATATTTGAATAACCTTTAACCTACTGATGCCTCAATTAATGTAATTTTATTGGTACGGTATCTATTTTTATTTTTGAAATTTACCAGTAGCTGCTGCATTTCCCACCCTAGTCTTATACTTGTCAATAATTTTTCCCATTTTTTGGGGGGTAAAATTAGGGGCCTCGGCTTATATTCGGGTCGGCTTATACTAGAGTATATACGGTAGGTATTGCCGTGTCCAAAAACGTCAAAACTATTAAAATATAACGTATTGTGTGCGGTGAACGACATGACGAGAAAGAAAATAGCAGATTTAATTTTTTTGGTCATGTTTTTTTTTTCCCCTTCTGCAAAACAAGCTATGTTGAATTGAATGGTGCAATTGGAGAATACTTCTCGCACAAAAGTAAGCAGTCCTATATAAACGGAAAATGCAAAGAAAGTGAAAAGCAAAAACTAAAATGTGCCCTTTCCTTAATGTGTCAGCTGCATCGTGGCTGTTATGTGCGCGGACTCTTGCACACAGCATCCTCATTTAGGCCACGTTCAGACCTGAGCGTACTGACCTGAGCGCTGTGTATGCACGATTCTCCGGCGTCTCACATACTTGGCTCTGGTAGAATGTGAACGCCCATTGTCGTGCGTTCCCGGAAGTCTATAAACGGGAACGAGCGACAAGACGCCCCAAAGATGCTCCTGAACTTCTTGGGGCGTTGGGCGTTTTACAGCGCGATCGTACGCGCTGTAAAATGCCCAGGTGAGAACCATGCCGATAGGGAAGCATTGGTTTCTCCTTGTTGAGCGTTTTACAGCGCGTAGAAACGCGCTGTAAAACGCTCAGGTCTGAACCCAGCCTTAACGTTGGTTGGATTTTGACAAAATCTGTGTGTTAGGAGACTGCAGGTATTCCTTGAAGATTTGTAATTGGAGCTTAGAAGTAATAAGTTTGAAAGCTGTTTATCTCATAGACTTTGAAATGGTGGAATTCTTATCTTGGTGGCCTGACCTCAACATGTGTGCTGGGACTATTTACCCTAAGGTACAGATTGCAACATTTGGAACAAAGATTTTGAGTTAGTGGAGTTTTTTCCCCCTAAACTTCAAGTCACTCTTAGGCCTCATGCACACGACCATTGTTTTTTTTAAGGTCCGCAAAAACGGGGTCCGTGATCCGTGGGTCTTCCTTGATTTTTGGAGGATCCACGGACATGAAAAAGTCTTTTTGGCGTCCGCCTGGCCGTGCGGAGCCAAACGGATCCGTCCTGAATTACAATGCAAGTCAATGGGGACGGATCCGTTTGACTTTGACACAATATGGTGCAATTGCAAACGGATCTGTCCCCCATTGACTTTCAATGTAAAGTCAGGAGTCCCTTTTATACCATCGGATCGGAGTTTTCTCCAATCCGATGGTATATTTTTAACTTGAAGCGTCCCCATCACCATGGGAACGCCTCTGTTAGAATATACCATCGGATTTGAGTTAGATCATGAAACTCAGATCCGACAGTATATTCTAACACAGAGGCGTTCCCATGGTGATGGGGACGCTTCAGGTTAGAATATACTAAAAGAACTGTGTACATGACTGCCCCCTGCTGCCTGGCAGGTGCTGCCAGGCAGCAGGGGGTAGACCCCCCCTCTGTAGTTAACTCATTGGTGGCCAGTGCGGCCGGCCCCCCCTCCCTCCCCTGTAGTTAACTCATCGGTGGCCAGTGCGGCCGGCCCCCCCCCCCTCCCTCCCCCTCCTAATTAAAATTAGGTGGCCAGTGCGGCCGGCCCCCCCATCATTGGTGGCAGCGGAGAGTACCGATCGGAGTCCCAGTTTAATCGCTGGGGCTCTGATTGGTAACCATGGAAACCAGGACGCTACTGCAGTCCCGGTTGCCATGGTTACTTAGCAATTTGTAGAAGCATTATACTTACCTGCGAGCTGCGATGTCTGTGACCGGCCGGGAGCTCCTCCTACTCGCCACCAATGAGTTAACTACAGGGGGGGGGGGGGGGGGGGCGGTTGTGTGCATGAGGCCTAAGTCACTGGGTAAGTATACCTCTGCTATGCATGGTTGCAGGAATATATAGATGTCCTTCACAAGATCCTTATGACAACATTCCATATGTGGGGTTGAGGTCAGGTCACTTGAGTTCCTTCACACCAAACAAATGAAACCATGGGAAGAATGTATTAGGACTGGCATGAAAACTTGTAACACAATGACGCAATTGCATTATTTTCCAATTCCACCTCATTAATAACTTTGGCCAGCTTCCCAATATATTGATTGGAATAATTAAATGGTCCCATTAGAAAGAACAACTTGTCGTGCATAAAAATAAGCCCTCTTATACCTATGTGAATGGAAAAAAGATATGGCTTTTGGAAAGCAAAAAATAAGTTATTGGCAATTGGAAGGGGTTAAAAGGTACAAACCCATTAACAAGGGCAGACTGGAAACTAGAAGTGACCCCATGTTGTAGGTGGATCCAAACTGGCAGAAGGCAGGGCAACACAAGTAGGTGGGGTCAGCAGTACCATAGTGCAGCACAAAATACTGCCCCAGAAGAACCAAATACTACAGTGCAGCACAAAATACCTCTCCAGTAGAAGGTCATCCGTACCAGCTGCCACATCCTGAGGATGAAGATACAGTTGAGTTCAGGAGGAAGTCTTCTCTACTAGCGCCTCGTGCCGTTTATCCTTCTGGTCCACCATCTCCTGCATTCAGTGGTGGACTGACAGGCTCAGTAGCCTCCCTCCTACCTTCCAATATCCTAAGGCCCGTGCGGATGCGATGCATGAGTTGAACGCATTGCACCCGCACTGAATACCGACCCATTCATTTCTATGGGGCTGTTCACATGAGCAGTGATTTTCACGCATCACTTGTGCATTGCGTGAAAATCGCAGCAGGTTCTATTTAGTGCATTTTTCACGTAACGCAGGCCCCATAGAAATGAATGGGGTTGCGTGAAAATCGCAAGCATCTGCAAGCAAGTGCGGATGCGGTGCCATTTTGACGCACGGTTGCTAGGAAATGATCGGGATGGAGACCTGATCATTATTACTTTCCCTTATAACATGGTTATAAGGGAAAATAATAGCATTCTGAATACAGTACATAGTACAATAGCGCTGGAGGGGTTAAAAATAATAATTTAACTCTCCTTAATCCACTTGATCGCGTAGCCGGCATCTCTTCTGTCTGTCTTCTGTGCTGTGTGCAGCAACAGGACCTATGGTGACATCACTCCGGTCATCACATGATCTATTACCATGGTGATGGATCATGTGATGACTGGAGTGACGCCACCACAGGTCCTGTTGCTCCACACAGCTAAGATGAAGACAGGAGAGATGCCGGCTACGCGAGCAAGTGGATTAAGGTGAGTTCAATTATTTTTTATTTATTTTTTTAACCCCTCCAGTGCTATTGTACTATGCATTCTGTATTCAGAATGCTATTATTTTCCCTTATAACCATGTTATAAGGGAAAATAATGACAGACTCCCTTTAAGCTTTCCCAGCAGGGGAAATGGCAGAGATCCGCCACAGCACCGCAAATATGCTTCGAGGTGGCCGGACAAAAACTGTTGCATGCAAATAGCAAGACAAATAATAAAGTGCATCTGTAAAAAATCAGAACACCAATAGGTATGCTGAAGTCCTAATGAAACTATAAAATACAAATGAAATAATTAAGGTTGAGAAGCCTCACATAGGAGGTGTTGTAGGAGCAAAGGCCTCCTCAGCGGTAAGTGATGGACCATGTGGGGCAGTTATACCCTTGATGGCGGCATATAAAATCTGATGAATCAAAATGGCATCCAAACACTATTACTGAGCATGTGCAATCGAAAAAGAGTCTTGGATGGCAGAAATGAGCAATCCCACAGGTCACTGGGAATGAGGCTTGAATCATGTCAAGCCTCATTGCCATTATGCTGAGCATGCTCAGTAGTTAAAAATGAAAGTGAGGCATGGAAGGGATTGTCACAAAGATAGCCAAGTAGCCTTTTGGTCAAAACAGTCCCGCATCGCCAAGCCATATCATGCTATTATATTATTTTATGCGCTGACACATCCAAAAGCTAAATCGCAGCCTGATGCGCCAACACAAGGCCTCTTTACACGAGCGATGTGGGTTGTGTCAGGATCTGTTCAGGGAAAACTGATAGATTTGCACACAAGTTCAATCAGTTTTTTTTTTTCTGCAACTACATTCAGTGTGCGTGTTTTCCGTCCAGATTGTAGCCGGATTGCCTGCGTTTTTCATGCACATGAAGAATAAATCTTCTAGCAACCATCAGTGAAAAACACATTGCATCCAGATTTCCTCAGTTTTTTCCTGAACGCAAAGATTATGCGTGAAAACCAACACTCAAGTATACAGACATAGGCCTATTGCACACGACCGTATGGCTTTTTCAGTGTTTTGCGGTCCGTTTTTCATGGATCCGCTGTTCCGTTTTTTGTTTCCATTTCTGTTCCGTTTTTCTGTTCCGTTTTTCCGTATGGCATATACAGTATACAGTAATTACATAGATAAAATTGGGTTGGCCATAACATTCTCAATAGATGGTTCAGGAAAAAACGGAACGGAAACGGAAGACATACGGATGCATTTCTGTATGTGTTCCGTTTTTTTTGCGGATCCATTGACTT
Organism: Bufo gargarizans; assembly: GCF_014858855.1. NCBI lineage: Eukaryota > Metazoa > Chordata > Amphibia > Anura > Bufonidae > Bufo > Bufo gargarizans. The sequence goes on along the minus strand of NC_058084.1, from coordinate 110,590,552 downwards.
GAATGGAGCCACGGACTGTGATTTGCGGGCAATAATAGGACATGTTCTATGTTAAAACGGAACGGAAATACGGAAACGGAATGCATGCGGAGTACATTCCGTTTTTTTTGCGGAACCATTGAAATGAATGGTTCCGTATACGGACCGCAAAAAACGGCCAGTAAACGGGAAAAAAAAAACGGCCGTGTGAAATAGGCCATAGTGAAATGAATGGGTCAGGATTCAGTCCAGATGCTATGCATTTTGGTAGTAGATGCATAGATACAAAGCATGCGCTAAGAATATATAGAACAATGATGTAAAGCGCTCATCCTGCATCCTATCTACAAACATGTGGAATCTGATATCTGTACGTACACCAGTAGTATAAAGATAATCGCGTGTGATTGGACATGGCAAATAATAAATGCAAGAGCATAGCCGCCAGAGTCCCAAATGCCCTGAGGATATACATGAACAACAATAGCAACATTACAATGAAAGCAAATACATTACAAGTGGCAGGAGGTGAGGTCGCTGTAGGCGGCGGGGATCCTGAAAGAGTCCAATCATAAACCGTCTCGAGTCCATTAAAGTAGTGAATCGCCGAAAGCGTATAATCCATGAAATTCGCAGGAGCGAGCCGTAATGCCCTATCATGTTGTCCAATGCTCTCCTTGGGATAGCATTGTCACCGAAGGCCCCAATATATAGCCATCGCGGATCCGCAGAACACGTATACCAGCCGAGAGCCCGCCGCCATTTTTTTTCTCCTGCAGAAATGTCTTATCTGTTATAAAGTGCAAACTGATAAGCCACCATTGATAAAGAAAATTATCAGGTAATTGCTTCACTTAGCTGTCGGCCGTCGACTGACCGCTCCCTCAGCTGACAGTCTTTTTGGCCAACCCTCTATACACCTGTACAGTCAGCCGTGTGTGCACGTGTTCTGCATGCGGAGAGTGGAGAAATACGCTGCCGGACACCTCTACCCCAAGGAAAAAAAAACTATCGGGCATGGTAAAATCCAACAGCCCGATCCTTCTTTTCCCCAACATCTCCCATCGAGGAAAGTCAGGACTCCCATACTCATTCGATGATTGGCTAGTCCTATTGAAGTCCGAGGCTGTGGCTGACATGAAGGGGCTCAACACAAATTTAAGAGGAAACAAGAATATCTACAATATAGCACATCATTGTTTTAACTATATTGATGCAAAAAATGCCAAGGCCTCATGCACACGGCCATTGTTTTGGTCCGCATCCGAGCTGCAGTTTTGGCGACTCGGATGCGGACCCATTCACTTCAATGGGGCCACAAAAGATGCGGACAGCACTCCGTGTGCTGTCCGCATCTGTTGCTCCGTTCCGTGGGCCGCAAAAAAATATAACCTGTCCTATTCTTGTCCGCGTTTTGTGGACAAGAATAGGCAGTTATGTTAATGGCTGTCCATGCCGTTCCGCAAATTGCGGAACGCACACGGACGCCATCCGTGTTTTGCGGATTCGTATTTTGCATGCAAAACTTTTCCTTTGAAAATAACAGATGTCGGGCAGAAATTGATAAAATCGATGCAACGCAGCATGCTACAGTTTGCTTTCCATCCTGGGATGTGGAGCAAGAAGGATCCGTCATGACCCACAATGCAAGTCAATGGGGACGGATCCATTTTCTCTGACACAACAGAAAACGGATCCGTCCTCCATTGACTTTCAATGGAGTTCATGACGGATCCGTCTAAAGATAATACAACCGGATCTGTTCATAACAGATGCGGATGGTTGTATTATCAGTAACTGAAGCGTTTTTGCTGAACCCTGCCGGATCCAGCAAAAAACGCTAGTATGAAAGTTGCCTATAGCAACCAATCAGATTCCACCTTTCTTTTTCCAAAGGAGCTGTGAAAAATGAAAAGTGGAATTTGATTGGTTGCTATGGGAAACTAAGCCAGTTCTACTTTATACCAGTTTGATAAATCTCCCCCTGTGTTTTTTTGGTGGTGCTTTTTTTTCACATATTTTGCAAACAGTATTTAACCACTAGTGTTTTTCTTCATGGTGATGTGAAAACGCCTGGAAAAAAGTTCCAGCATGCTGTGTTTTTGAAAAGACGCCAAAGACAAAAAGAACCCACCTAATAAACAAAAACGCCAGTAGCAAAAAAATATTTTTTTAATTTTTTTTTCCGGTATTGAGTTCTTTCCTAGGGGCTTAATACCGTAAAAAAAAGATCAGTTTTATCCTAATGCATTCTGAATGGAGAGCAATCCGTTCAGGATGCATCAGAATGTCTTCAGTTCAGTCACTGTACGGTTTTTGGACAGAGAACAAAACGCAGCATGCTGCGGTATTTTCTCAGTCCAAAATTCCGGAACACTTACCGGAAGGCTGGATACGGCATTATTTTCTATTGAAATGCATTAATGCCGCATCCGTCCCTAAGTGTTCCGGAAAAATGGATCTGGTTTTGCGGTCTGCATACACGCAGACCTTTAAAAATGTGAAAAAGATAAATGCCGGATACGTTTTTCCAGATGACGACCGGAGAGACGGCTCTGCATTCGGATCCGTCTACAAACGGTATCAGTTTGCATACAGATTGCCGGATCTGCCTGCTGGAATCCAACAACGCAAGTGTGAAAGTACCCTGAACCCACCCTTAAAGAGGACCCTGCACAGTCAATGGCAGCACTGACTGGACAGAGACAGACTGTGCAGGTACACACCCCCCATCTGGTAACACCCCTCTGTACCCTTACTGCAGACTGCTAGCAATTCATTCATAACGTCTAGTAGAAATAATAAAGGAATGGCACAACATAGAGCCATAAGATGCTCCAGAATTATTACATGGGGGGATACATGTAGCTAGTAAAACAGACATGTCAGGAGCGGGGACAGGTTTAAAGTGGTTATGGGGAAGCTTTGTACAGCCTGTGAGAGGAAGCAGGCTTTATTTCTCCAATTCTGCTATTTTTCTCTGAAATGTGCATACTGAGACTATCCGACTGGTCGTCTGTGAGCAGATGGTTAACCGCTCTTTAGTTTACTATTCTAATGCCTTGTCAACATTAGTCTATTTATTCCATTACCATTTCTACTGCGGAAGCCAGAAGCAGAAGTTGCTATAAAAATGGAGAACCTACAACCTAAGTCTACAGATTAAACTAGACCAGGGATCAGCAACCTTCAGCACTCCAGCTGTTGTGCAACTACAAGTCCCATCATGCACACTTACGCCACTGTTCTTGTAACTGCCTTTAGAAATGAAAGGAGTTGTAGTTTCAGAACAGCTGGAGTGCTGCCGCCAGAGGTTGCTGATCCCTCATCTAGCCCATTAAAATCCACCAAAAGTTAGGCACCAGCAGCACATTTATAAGTACATTGAATCCCTAACATAATATGCACACAATAGGGGGGAATTATCAAACTGGTGTAAAGTAGAACTGGCTTAGTTGCCTATAGCAACCAATCGGATTCCACCTTTCATTCTTCCAAAGGAGCTGTGAAAAATGAAAGGTGGCATCTGATTGGTTGCTATGGGCAACTAAGCCAGTTCTACTTTACACCAGTTTAATAAATCTCCCCCATTGGGTTTCATTTTGTAATTTATTATGACTATGCAGCTGTTTTTGCTGTTCATGGTGTCACTAAACTGCACCTTTACTGCATGGAATGTTTCTTTTTGGCCAGCTCGATAATCCTATACGCGATGCGTGCTATCCTCTTTCATGTACTGTCTAAGAAATACATGCATGTCTGTAATGTCCTAGGACAGGAATGCCCAACCTGCGGCCTTCCAACTGTTGCAACAGCCTACAGCTGCTAGGGCATGCTGGGAGTTGTAGTTTTGCAACAGCTGGAGGGCCGCAGGTTGAGCATCCCTGTTCTAGGATATACCGCATCATGGATTGTAAGGGTAAATGCACATGTTCAGGATTTAGGTGCGGAGAATCCGTACGGACAATCCGCTTCAATTGGTGCAGATTTTACTCTCCCTATTGAAGTGAATAGAGAGAATCCAGTTGGGAAAAATAATCCGTACAGAAAACAAAATCTGCATTGTGTACATGAGAATTTTAAATTCTCATAGAATGTGGATGACCCAATCCTGATCGTGTGCATTTAGCCTAATGACATTGCCCTCCGGTCTGAGCTGAGCTCCACCATACCAGTTTTCAGTGGGATTCTGCACCAAAAATCTATCAGTTTATAGTAAAATAAATATGGTGGATAAAAAAAACTGCTGAAATAATCCTCAGCGGTGCACATTCTGTTGCAGAAACATCTTGGACTTTCGCTACAGATTTCACGTAAAATCCACAGCGGAAAAAGCCTCTTACCTGTGGCCTAATGGGTTAAGTGTACTTTAGGTGTGTGCTTTTTATATTTTGTCCTTTCTGTGCTAAATATTGATTGTTATTCTACAGGTTTCCTGCACATAAAAGCACCTACAATCCTTCCATCATGAACTTTTTCTTGGAGACATTGAAAGTTTTGCTTCTTACAATCTATTTGACATTGGAGTCCATCATCTTATGGCTTCTCCCATCTCGAAGAAAGAATGTTGCTGGCGAACTGGTGCTTATTACTGGAGCTGGAAGCGGGATAGGACGTCTTATGGCGCTCGAGTTTTCCCGCCTTGGCGCTACTCTGGTGTTGTGGGACATAAATGAAGAGGGCAATAAGGAAACGAGCAGGCTGGCTAAGAAAAATGGCGCTGTGCGGGTGCACACATACACGTGTGACTGCAGCAAGAGGGAAGAGGTGTACAGGGTTGCAGACCAGGTATGTCCTTTGTGTTTAATCCCCGTCTTTCCAAATTTTCCCCCAAAAAGTATGTCAAATATAAATCCTCTACTTATTGTTTTTGGATTTCTGTTCAGACTTTTTTTTTTTTTTTTTTTTTTTTTTATTGTATGTTTTCTTCCGGGAAAAACAGTGGCTGCTAAGGCTACTTTCACACTGGCGTTTTGGCTTTCCGTTTGTGAGATCCGTTTCAGCGCACTCACAAGCGTTCCAAAACGGATCAGTTTTGCCCTAATGCATTCTGAATGGATAAGGATCAGTTTGCCTCCGCCTCCATTCTGCTCGTTTTGGTGTCCGCCTGACGATGTGGAGGCAAACGGATCCGTCCTGACACACAATGTAAGTCAATGGGGATGGATCCGTTTTCACTGACACAATAGAAAACGGATCTGTCCCCCATTGACTTTCAATAGTGTTCATGACGGATCCGTCTTAGCAATGTTAAAGATAATACAAACTGACCCGTTCTGAACGGATGCATGCGGTTGTATTATCTGTGTGGATCCGTCTGTGCAGATCCATGACGGATCTGCACCATATGCGAGTGTGAAAGTAGCCTAATCCCACAAGGGTTGTCTCTTGTCCTTCTAGAGTCCGGGATGACCTGTGCGCCTCTTCATGAAGCTGTGCTGGAGCAGGGGATTCATCTCTGTTCAGAGCTGTAGCTATACTTATGGAGGATTCGCGTGGCTTTTTTTTTTTTTTTTTTTTTTTCAGGCCGATCATCGGGAACAAACTTTCGTACAAAGGCTCGTTCCCGATAATAGGCCCTTGTAAAGGTGCCTCAGATCACCCCATGAATGAGCAAAACGCTCTGGGTGGCAGATCATACTGTGTAAGCAGGGATCTGCTGCACAGAAGCAGTGAATCTGTAGGAGGTCGCTGTATGTAAACGAGACCTCTCCGCCTTTAACGAGCAGGCAGTTATTGCGAAGAATAATGGTCTTCTCGACGGCCCATGTAAATGCATCTTCACTTTTACCAGAGGACAAAGGCTCACTTAGCTGCCCCAGCCTTGTTTCTAAATGGCCTGGCCAAGGCAAGTGGCTTGTTAGCATCCCCCAGCTACATTCTGCTCTGTATAAAATTGTACAGATTGGACATTTAAGAGTTGCTGAAAGCCATAGTGCAGCTCCCTTGGGTGCTGTACCAGGAACCTTCTCACATCTATGACTAAGAAATTACTGACCAGGAGATTTGACAAAAGATGAGTGAGCCTCACAATAAGCTGACACATCCTGCTCTGTAGAGACCACTTCTCAGCAGTCTTCTCATTATCATCACAGGCAGGATTAACATGACATGTAACACCTCTATTACAAAGCTGGAGGCAGATAACACAGGATCCATCATGTGTGCTAGGCGGACAGAGTTCACCTACTCACCCAAAGCCCCCCACCCCTGCTCCCTTTCTACGGTATTCTATGGAAGTCAGTGGAGCACAGGGGCCGAGAAAACTGTGTGGGACTTAGCAGGAGGGATATGGTCCACCAGATTTACTATAAGTTATGGCATACATTTATACAAATCTACATCTGCTCTTACTGTAGCTGGCATAGATTTAGATTTGTGACGCATAGATTTGAAAATGTGCCAAATTTACTAAGCGGCCTACCTCCTACTAAATATGGCGCATCTTACTCCACTGTACAGTCTTAGGGTCCATTCACGCGTCTGTAGAATGTGTCGGCACCCATTCCGCAATTATCCTGAACGGGTGCGGACCTATTCATTCTCTATGGGGCAGGAATGGATGCGGACAGCACACCGTGTGCTGTCTGCATCCACATTTCCAGTCCTCGTCACCGGAAAAAAATAGTTCATAGAACATGTTCTATGGGGGTGCCGGCCGGTGTATTGCGGATCAGCAATACACTACGGACGTGTAAATGGACCCTTAGTAAATCTCCCCTGTTTTTTTTCTGCGGTTACTTGTATCTGTGTGGCTCAACAGCTCAGGCTAGATGGTTGCCCACATAACCATGTATAAAAAATAAAGTGTAGAATAAGAAAAATGGTAAAAAAAAAAAAAAACAATAAAATAACCGTATACATTCTCTTTAATGCATTGTCTCCCGATGAACATTTTTTGTTTAGTTTACAGTGGTCTCCCAGCTCTTTGAGGGAAGAGTGTTACGAGTTCTCATTGAAGAGATCCAGCAGGTGTATGGAGACTCATACAGAATATACTCCACAGTTAACAGGGTGGATGTTGATATTGCTATTGATGGCCTATCCTCAGGATTTTTGGTGCCGTAACGAGAGTGTAGTGGATAAAGCTGGTAACTGCAATGCTGTTCCCATTGAAGAGAATGGGAGCAGTGCTGCAGTTACCAGTTCTGTCCACTGCACAATGGATGGAGCTGTGTAGTTCTAGATGATCAGCAGGTGTGTGGGGTGTCGGACCCCCACCGATCTGGTATTGATGACCTAACCTGCGGAAAGGCAGAAATCTTGACGGCCCCTATAAGTATGCAAATTAGCTCTTCTCTAGAAAGGAAATGTCATTCACTAAACTAGGCCCCCCTCTGTAGACAACTGTTTGGGATACTTTCCCAGCAAAGACAATTGATGGGGCCGTATTGCAATAAACTAAATAGGGTTGTGTTGCAGATCTGGCGGAGCGCTGTGCAGAGAATATTTAAAGGGGCTGTTGCTTTTTTGTGTCCCTTGTATTATAGGCAAAAGAAAATGCTGTAATGGTTTAACAGTAATAACTTCTATGTGACAAATGAAAACTAATGTACACTGGCTGTGGCAGACACAGGAATCTAGATTCAATAGTGTAAATTTTTGCCCTCCCTGGGTTGTAATTGTGTCTTTAAAGGGAACCTGTGACTGGGATTTTGTGTGTAAAGCTGAGCACATGGGTTGCTAGATGGCCGCTAGCACATCCGCAATACCCAGTCCCCATAGCTCTGTGTGCTTTTATTGTGTAAAACAGGGACCGGACTCATCTCAGGTTAATTTGCATATGTATCAAACGTTTTTTTTTTTTTACACAATAAAAGCACACAGAGCTATGGGGACTGGGTATTGCGGATGTGCTAGCAGCCATCTAGCAACCCATGTGCTCAGCTCTATACACAAAATCCCGGTGACAGGTTCCCTTTAAACACTGTCCTTAGCGCGATATTTAGATTTAATTGGAATTTTCCAAAAGTGTCTTACATAACTGCACTTTTGTCACATGCGTAATTTTCAGACAAACCCAATTTAGATCTCTGGCAGAGTTCTCCAGCTCTACAGAGATGTACAGAAAATTGGCGAGCCCGACAGATTTGGCTTGGTCCTTTTTTTTCCCCTCTTTGATGTTGTTAACTGCACAGTTTCCTAGAAAGACAGATTTACGTAAAACTCTTAATAAAAATTTTTCCAAGCTGTGAGATGGGAAAATAAGTCTCATTGTTCAATTAACATCTACAGATAATCAGCTAACGCCGAATGATTTTATGCATTTTTTGTTTAAGGGTGGGGTATATTTGTGGCCAGTTATCATTTTGCATCATCAGTTGGCAGCCCCTTTCTCTTATTTTTTTTTACGTCTTTCTTACTTTGTAAAGAAACCGCAGTTCATTTACGTATTTACATAACTGTCCATTCACTTGTTGCTTTTAGGAAGAAAAACATTTGAAATTAGATTTATGCATAGTTGCAACAAATAACTATTAAAGGGTATTCCAGTTTTGCCATTTTCACCATTTATTGACAGGAAGCAACACATACTATCGCTTACTAATAGTGATATTATTTTTTTTACCTGTAATGCCCCATTTTCCTGCACTCCATAGGAGTCACGTGACATTTTTCACTGCATTGGTTCCCTATCCCGATGACATGTCTACATTTCAGGAGTGGCTAGGCTTGTAAGGCTCTGCTCTGTAGACGCAACATAATCAGTGACCTTGCCTCTCAGGCAGGGTGGATAAAAATCAATGATTTTAAAAAAAAAAAACTTTTTTTTATTTAAATCAGATTTTTTTTTTTTTTTATATAAAATGCTTTTTGAGCAAAATATATTACCATCCAAAGGTTATTCCATCATGAAATAAAGATTAGTTTTTTAATTATGTAAAATAAGGCTGTATAAGTTTAATTTTTTTTTTGGTAAATAAATCCCATTAATCCATTCACCATGTCATGCTCTTCCAGAGCCCCGTCACAGGGGCTCTATACTGGAAAAGAACTGATCAGGCATATCCCCATGCATTCTGAATGGAGAGTAATCCGTTCAGGATGCATCAGGATGTCTTCAGTTCAGTCATTTTGACTTATCAGGCAAAAGATAAAACCGTAGCATGCTACGGTTTTATCTCCAGCGGAAAAAACTGAAGACTTGCCTGAATGCCAGATCCGGCATTTTTCCCTATAGGAATGTAGTGCTGGATCCAGCATTCAAAATGCCGGATCAGTCCTTCTGGACTGCGCATGCGCAGATCAGTAAAAATGTGAAAAAAGATACAAGACTGATCCGTCTGTCCGCATGACAAGCGGAGAGACGGATCCGCTCTTGCAATGCATTTTTAAGACTGATCCTCATCCGGATCCGTCTCACAAATGCTTTGTCACATGTGGATCCGGCGTCCAACTACGGAACTGCCCGCCGGATCACACTGCCGCAAGTGTTAAAGTAGCAGATTATTGGGCAGTTTCTCTGCCTACAAGATATTATCACAGATGCTTGGTTTACTTTTGCAGGTCTCAAAACTGAATTTGACTCAGCAGAGATCACATGCCTCTTCACAGCAAAAATTTTATAACATGAACAGAGTTGAGAAAAAGACCTTAATCCTAACTTCTACAAACCTATGAATGCAGAATCAAACTAATATGAAAAGTTGTTATTCTAAAAATCTTCATCTACTTGCATATTATAAGTTATACCAGCAAGAATTAGTCTTTATAGAAAACTACGATTTAAATTAAGCCTTACTGACTAGTGATTTAAATTGTGATTTAAATCAGTTTGATTTAAATCAAATCCACCCTGCCCTGCAGATGTGATGTCAGCCACAATCCTGTGTCTAAGGCCTCATGCACACGACTGTAGGCCGCTTTACCTGTATTGCTGCCCGCAAACAACGGGTCTGCAATATACTGGCACTGGCCTTGTGTGCACCGTACAATCCAGAACATACGGTGCGGAATGGATGCAGGGATCGGAAGCACTATGGAGTGCTTCCGTGGGTTTTCAGCCCGTGCCTTCGCAACGCAAAAAATTAGTGCAAAAGTAGTAGTACTTTTTGTGGTGCAGATCGCAGACCCCATTCAAGGGTCCATGTCTGCAGACGGCAGCCACACGGTTGGTGCCCGTGCATTGCAGATCACAATTTGTTGGTACACAGTAGGGGTGGGCGGTATAGGCGATATGCGATATGAATTTGGGCCACGATATGGATTTTCGCCATATCGCCAGACCGCGATATGATCGCGCGCACCATGTTCTCCTGAGCCGGCCGGCACAGCGGAGGGAGGAGGAGGAGGAGGAGGGAATCCCTCCCCACTGTGCGGGTTGCCGCTGAACACCAATGAGGACAGAGTAGGAGGAGGAGGGGAGGGACTGTGGCCACTGCGCCACCAATGAATGTGCCGGCCATATCCCACAGGGTCCCCCTCCTCCCCCCCATCATTGGTGGCAGTTTGCAGTTCCGATCGGAGCCCCAGCAGTGTAATGCTGGGGCTCCGATCGGTTACCATGGCAGCCAGGAGTCACGCTGCTGAAGTCCTGGCTGCCATGGTATGTTAGTGAGCAGAGAGCAGCGCATTATACTCACGTGCGCTGTGGCCGCCGGTCGCTCCTTCTTCTCATAGGTCTGTGCGGCGCATTGCTAATGCTGTAAGCATTAGCTATCCGCCGCACAGACAGAAGAAGGAGCGACCGGCGGCCACAGCGCACGTGAGTATAATGCGCTGCTCACTAACATACCATGGCAGCCAGGACTTCAGCAGCGTGACTCCTGGCTGCCATGGTAACCGATCGGTAACTCCTGGCTGCCACTGCCACCAATGATTAATACTGGGGAGGGGGGTTTGCGTTACCAGAGGGGACATATCAGAGGCTGGGGAAGGGGGGCAGATCAGAGGCTGGGGAAGGGGGGCAGATCAGAGGCTGGGGAAGGGGGGCAGATCAGAGGCTGGGGAAGGGGGGCAGATCAGAGGCTGGGGAAGGGGGGCAGATCAGAGGCTGGGGAAGGGGGGCAGATCAGAGGCTGGGGAAGGGGGGCAGATCAGAGGCTGGGGAAGGGGGGCAGATCAGAGGCTGGGGAAGGGGGGCAGATCAGAGGCTGGGGAAGGGGGGCAGATCAGAGGCTGGGGAAGGGGGGCAGATCAGAGGCTGGGGAAGGGGGGCAGATCAGAGGCTGGGGAAGGGGGGCAGATCAGAGGCTGGGGGAGCACATGAGAGGCTGGCGCCATGGTCAGCTCCCTGCTGTTGTGTGCACTATGCACAGGGCAGCAGGGAGAGTGTAAAGTCCTATTCACCCTAATAGAGCTCTATTAGGGTGAATATGACAAGGGTTCTAGCCCTTAAGGAGGCCAATAGTTAATAAATAAAAAGTGAAAAAATAAAATAAATTTAAACACCCCCCCCCCCCCCCCAATATAGAAAACAATATATCGCAATATATATCGCATATTGCACATGCTTAAAATTATATCGCAATATAGATTTTAGGCCATATCGCCCACCCCTACTGTACCATGGGCATGGCCGGCGCATGAGGCCTTAGGGAGGGATTTTTCCAAGAGGGCTTCAAGCAGCCACGGATCCAGGGCTACTATCGGGAATGTTAAGGTTTCATACAGGCAAGCAAGTGCGGATGCGGTGCGATTTTCACGCACGGTTGCTAGGAGACGATCGGGATGGAGACCCGATCATTATTATTTCACCTTATAACATGGTTATAAGGGAAAATAATAGCATTCTGAATACAGAATGCATAGTACAATAGCGCTGGAGGGGTTAAAAAAAAAAAAATTTAACTCACCTTAATCCACTTGATCGCGCAGCCGGCATCTCTTCTGGCTTTTTTTTTTTTTGCTTTGTGCAGGAACAGGACCTGTGGTGACATCACTCCGGTCATCACATGGTCCATCACATGATCTATCACCATGGTAAAAGATCATGTGACGGACCATGTGATGACCAGAGTGACGTCACCACAGGTCCTGTTCCTGCACAAAGCAAAGAAAGAAGCCAGAAGAGATGCCGGCTGCGTGATCAAGTGGATTAAGGTGAGTTAAAAAAATATTTAACCCCTCCAGCGCTATTTTACTATGCATTCTGTATTCAGAATGCTATTATTTTCACTTATAACCAAGTTATAAGGGAAAATAATACAATCTACAGAACACCGATCCCAAGCCCGAACTTCTGTGAAGAAGTTTGGGTTTGGGTACCAAACATGGCGATTTTACTCACGCGAGTGCAAAACGCATTACAATGTTTTGCACTCACGCGGAAAAATCGCGCATGTTCCCGCAACGCACCTGCATCTTTTCCCGCAACGCCCGTCTGAAAGAGGCCTTATTGTTACTAAAAAATAAAAAAAAATAAAGCTAAAGCAATTAAAGTTTTAGTATGAAATATCACAAAACAATATTTGGTATCCCTGTAATCAAAATAAGCTGTACAATATAATGAACATATTTATGGTGATTGGTAGATTGCGCATTTTTTATTTATCTTTTTGCTTTCATTTCAGTGATAAACTGTTTAGAAGGCTATTTCCTTCACAGGCATAAAACTAAATAAACACAGAAAATTCAACCCTTTCAACAGAGCAGGTCTGTAGTGAAATGGGAACTCTTCTGCCGGACAGTCTGGAGTTCAAATCCTGATGAAGACCTGTCAAATCATTTATTTAGTATATTCTGTGTGCTGGAAGAGGAACCCTCCCCCAATCCATATCCAACACAGCTTCATTGGTATTTACCACATTGCCTACCCGACTTGTACCAAAAATTCCATGTAATTTGAGGGTTGAATTTATGGTCCCAGAGTATGAAACCATGTGCTCTATAATTGCATATGTCATCCTTTGACAATTTTCGGCATACGTTTGGCCAACTGCAGCCTTTTTAAATGTTCGGTGTATAAACTGGAAGAATTTCCCTTCACATACTCAGTGTTCACCAAAATGCAGTCAATAGACCTGAATGGCTGAGAAGTCCGAATCCCACAGCGGATCCGGCTACGCTGGAGGATCTGTCTATCCATGTGGGTGAACAACCCCTTTAAGGCCTCATGCACACGACCTTATGTATTTTGCAGTCCACAAAAAACGGATCCGCTAAAATACGGATGACATCCGTGTGCATTCCATATTTTGCGGAACGGAAAAACTGGCCCCTGATAGAACAGTGCTATCCTGTGCTATATAATAATAGGACATGTTCTATTTTTTTGGGGAACGGAAATACGGACATACGGAAACGGAATGCACATGGAGTAAACTTCCATTTTTTTTTTTTTGCGAATAAAAACGGAACGGACATGGAAAGAAAATACGTTTGTGTGCATGACACCTAAGGAAGTAGAATTCCACTACCTGCATTCTTCTGGATATATGAATTGTAAATAGACATATAGCGCCCAGCATTGATATTTCTATGGTCCTCAATTAGTAAGTATATGCATAGTGTATATTATAATCCATGTACCCTGTACTTTGTTTCTCACTCCATTAGGTGAAGAAAGAAGTTGGAGATATCACTATCTTAATTAACAACGCAGGCATTGTGACCGGAAAGAAATTTATAGACTCCCCTGACGCCCTTGTGGAGAAGACCATGCAAGTGAACACTATGGCACATTTCTGGGTAAATCAATGCTCGTGTGCAGTCTAGGGTAAATGTTCGGTTGGGTTGGTCAGTCCACAGTCTAATTTATATCTTGTATTTTGAAAAAATAGTGTGACCAAAAAAATATAATTTGGCTCCTAAATTTGTAACCAAATGCACCAAGTGATACTTTGCAGAAATGATGACATCCAATGCATTTCCAAAAAAGGAAAATGGCTAGTGTGGTTCAGGAAACCATAAGGCTTTGTTCAAATACGGGATTTGTCTGCACCACAGATTTTGCTTTCCTGTCAAGATTAAAGAGGTTGTGTCACTTCTGCAAATGTCATTTATCATGTAGATAAAGTTAGCAGAAGCCACATACTAATGTATTGTGATTGTCCATATTGCCTCCTTTGCTGGCTTGATTCATTTTTCCATCACATTACACACTGCTTGTTTCCAGGGGTTACGACCATCCTGCAACCCATCAGCGGTGGTCGTGCTTGCCTCTCTGGTGGCGGGGACTGTGGGAGTGCACACAGGCAGGTGCTTGTGCAAGCATGACCACTGCTGCTGGTCATAACCGTGGAAATGAGCAGCGTATAATGCGATGGAATGAATCCAGCCAGCAAAGGAGGCAATATGGACGATCACAATACATTACTAAGTGCCTTGTATTAATTTTCTCTACATAATAAATACTAATGGTTGAAGTGAGACAACCCCTTTAAGGCTGTATTACATACACCAACCATGCTGGCGATTGTCAGGAGCTTTCCTTCCCGGAAATCACCTGCTTGTTTTTGTGGAGGAGACCGCTGCTATTACATGAAGCAACAGTATGAGGAGGCGCGATCGCTAGTGCCTTTGCTTGTCCCTATACTGACTAGGTGTTTGCCGGCAGCAGATTGTGATTACACAGCACAATCTGCTGCCGGCAAATGATTTTTAAGCCTGTTGAAAGATTCCAACTGCCCGATGAAGGAGCATTTGCTTGTTCATCAGGTAATCGGCAGCAGTATTACACTGCCAGATCATCGCTAACTAACATCGCCAACAACCCAAAAACGTCACTACTAGTGGTGTATATTCTGGAGCCTACCTGGAACCTATTATTTTTCTAGTCTTGGTAAAAGGGTATCTCTGGGTGCAGAACACCTCAATCTAAGAAGTGGATAGGCTACTGGTGTTGAAGGCCATACCCGATTTTCCTTTTGCACAGATGCATTCAAATTCTTACATAATCCTGTCATGTAAATGGTAGGTCTACCTCCAAAAATCAAAACGGCGGCATAAAGGGATAACCATGTCAGGTCAAATAATAAAAATAGAAGTTTTGTACAGTGTATGTCGATCTAAACTAGAAAACCCTACTACCGTTTTTTGCTATAGACTATATAGGCTTGTAAATGAACCACTGAGACCACATTCCTGGTACACATCGGAGAATACCAGATTTTGAGTTTTGAGTGCCTTTAAAAGTTCTATTATTCTGTCTTTTCACAAGAATCTTTTACTGGAGATTCATTGTCTGTCTTTTATGTTTTTTATTTCTTTTAATAAAACGGCTTGGATTTATAGGATTTTCAAAATTACATTTTGTGTTCTGTTCCCTGGAAACAGCCATTGGGAATGATCAAGTAAACACCTAGTCGGAGGCCTCGCACAGACACTAGTTTTCATCTTGCTCTTTATTTGGGGCTGTATTTCTTCCTTCTGTGGCTTTCCCACTGCTCGCCGTCCTTTGTGTCAGTGTGAACAGCCAAGGGCCACCATAAGCAATATCCATCTTTATACATACATTACTAAGTTGCAATACCTATAAAATATACTGCATTTTTGCCTATATAAATCTTTGATTTCTTGGAAAATTTGTGGATAATTTTTTTGGACTTCTAGACTTATAAAGCTTTCCTTCCGGCAATGATGGCCTCCAATCATGGGCATCTCGTGAGCATTGCAAGTTCTGCTGGACTTATCGGAGTCAATGGATTAGCAGGTGAGAAAATACCTAAAATGTGTCATCAGAAAATGAAAAATTTTATAAAATTTTTTTTTTAAGTATTTTGGGTGTTTTTTTTTTTTTTTTTTTTTTTCCCCCAAGTTAATATCTATATTTTAAAAATATAAACTTGTGCTGTTCTTTTAGACAAGGTTTGTGACTCGAAGTCAGGAGGGAAAGGATAACCTCTGATATCATCTATTGTGAATATGTGTTATCTATAGACAAACATTCCATGTCACTGTAATTCTGCTTGCGATGATAATGGGGTGACTGCTGAAAAGTGCAGAATTAACTTTTTTGTTTAAATAGATAGTGTCATGTTAAATTGAGAAAAATTGACAAACTGTAAAGTATATGTTTAACATAAAACAGGATGATTTAAATAATCATTTTCTGACGGCACACGCACATTAACCAGTTAGCAAGGTGTGACACTGCTGCTGACACTACTTGAAGGCTGGCTAATGGGACTATTGGAGAGGTGAGGTTTGGGTCTGTTGTGACTAGTGTGTAAGAAAAGGGGGCTGCTGTGACTACTAGTGAAGTTAGGAGCCTGCTCTGAGGGCTAGGAAAGTGGACACTGCTGTAACTGTAAGGGCGCATTCACACGACCGCGCGGTATGTTGCGTTCCGCAAATTACGGATCCGTAAAACAATGATGCCGCCTGTGTAAGTTCTGCAATTTGCGGAACAGGCGGCCCATTATAGAAATGCCCTGTCTTGTCTGCGATTGCGGACAAGAATAGAACATGTTTTATATATATATATTTTTTGCAGGGTTTACTGTCTGCATCCTTTTGCGGTCTCAATCAAATGATTGGGTCCGCACCCATTCTGCAATTTTACAGTCGTGTGAATGGTCTCTAAAGGGGAGCTGTATACTGACTACTAAGGCCAGGCTTGCACATTCTCTTTGCTGGACAGGTTGCCATTTCTAAATGTTTAGCAGTCCTTTACCAGATTGTGTAGATCTCACTTTACATCATGAAACTCCTACTGATTTTTGGAACTGGGACCTAGACCGGGCTAAGAGTCTTCCAGGCAGGAATTTGTAGAAAATATCTATATCCAAATTGTACAAAAGGTGGAACAGAAGTCTGCTGTTACATACAGTCCGAGCTGAAATATGGATCTCGGGTATTCTGCTATGCCTGGGAAACCTCAGGAAACTGTTACCTGCTGGTTTTTATTAGTAAAAGGAGTGACCTTTGACTATAGTTGCAGCTAATATCTTATCATACAAAGTGATGTTAGGGTTAAAGTACATAAGCCAAACATGCAGAGCAAAGTGTATGGTCAATAATACGTGTAAAATCTGTAACACTGCAGACGGTGAAACTCTGTACTCGTTTTACCCTTCCTCTAGTAGACTCTTAACCCCTTAGGGACACAGCCTTATTACACCTTAGGACCAGGCCATTTTTTGCAAATCTGACCACTGTCACTTTAAGTGGTGATAACTTTAAAACGCTTTGACTTATCCAGGCCATTCTGAGATTGTTTTTTCGTCACATATTGTACTTCATGACACTGGTAAAAATAAAGTTAAAAAAAATATTTTTTTTTTGCATAAAAAAATGTCAAATTTACCAAAAATTGGGAAAAATTAGCAAATTTCAAAGTTTCAGTTTCTCTACTTCTGTAATACATAGTAATACCCCTAAAAATTGTGATGACTTTACATTCCCCATATGTCTACTTCATGTTTGAATTATTTTGGGAATGATATTTTATTTTTTGGGGATGTTACAAGGCTTAGAAGTTTAGAAGCAATTCTTGAAATTTTTCAGAAATTTACAAAAACCCAATTTTTAGGGACCACTACAGCTCTGAAGTCACTTTGCGAGGCTTACATAATAGAAACCACCCAAAAATGACCCCATTCTATAAACTACACCCCTCAAGGTATTCAAAACTGATTTTACAAACTTTGTTAACCCTTTAGGTGTTGCACAAGAGTTATTGGCAAATGGGGATGAAATTTGAGAATTTCATTTTATTGCCTAATTTTCCATTTTAACCAATTTTTTCCACTAACAAAGCAAGGGTTAACAGCCAAACAAGACTGTATCTTTATTGCCCTGTCTCTGCCGTTTACAGAAACACCCCATATGTGGCCGTAAACTACTGTACGGCCACACAGCGGGGCGTAGAGTGAAAGGTGCGCCGTTTGGTTTTTGGAAGGCAGGTTTTGCTGGACTGGTTTTTTGACACCATGTCCCATTTGAAGCCCCCTGATGCACCCCTAGAGTAGAAACTCCATAAAAGTGACCCCATCTAAGAAACTACACCCCTCGAGGTATTCAAAACTGATTTTACAAACTTTGTTAACCCTTTAGGTGTTGCACAAGAGTTATTGGCAAATGGGGATGAAATTTGAGAATTTCATTTTTTTGCCTAATTTTCCATTTTAACCCATTTTTTCCACTAACAAAGCAAGGGTTAACAGCCAAACAAGACTGTATCTTTATTGCCCTGACTCTGCCGTTTACAGAAACACCTCATATGTGGCCATAAACTACTGTACGGCCACACAGCGGGGCGTAGAGTGAAAGGTGCGCCGTTTGGTTTTTGGAAGGCATGTTTTGCTGGACTGGTTTTTTGACACCATGTCCCATTTGAAGCCCCCCTGATGCACCCCTAGAGTAGAAACTCCATAAAAGTTACCCCATGTAAGAAACTACACCCCTCAAGGTATTCAAAACTGATTTTACAAACTTTGTTAACCCTTTAGGTGTTGCACAAGATTTAATGGAAAATAGAGATACAATTTCAAAATTTCACATTTTTGGCAGATTTTCCATTTTAATATTTTTTTTCCAGTTACAAAGCAAGGGTTAACAGCCAAACAAACCTCATTATTTATGGCCCTGATTCAGTCGTTTACAGAAACATCCCATATGTGGTCGTAAACTGCTGTACAGGCACACGGCAGGGCGCAGAAGGAAAGGAATGCCATACGGTTTTTGGAAGGCAGATTTTGCTGGACTGGTTTTTTTGACACCATGTCCCATTTGAAGCCCCCCTGATGCACCCCTAGAGTAGAAACTCCAAAAAAGTGACCCCATTTTAGAAACTACGGGATAGGGTGGCAGTTTTGTTGGTACAAGTTTAGGGTACATATGATTTTTGGTTGCTCTAAATTACACTTTTTGTGCGGCAAGGTAACAAGAAATTGCTTTTTTGGCACCGTTTTTTTTTTTTTTTTGTTATTTACACCATTCATCTAACAGGTTAGATCATGTGCTAATTTTATAGAGCAGGTTGTCACGGACGCGGTGATACCCAATATGTATACAATTTTTTTTATTTATGTAAGTTTTTTACACAATAATTTCATTTAAAAAAAAAAAAAATGTTTTAGTGTCTCCATAGTCTAAGAGCCATAGTTTTTTTCAATTTTTGGGCGATTATCTTAAGTAGGGTCTCATTTTTTGTGGGATGAGATGACTATTTTATTGGCACTATTTTGGGGTGCACATGACTTTTTGATTGCTTGCTATTACACTTTTTGTGACGGAAGATGACAAAAAATGGCTTTTTTTACACAGTTTTTATTTTTATTTTTTTACGGTGGTCATCTGAGGGGTTAGGTCATGTGATATTTTTATAGAGCCGGTCAATACGGACGCGGCGATACCTAATATGTATACTTTTTTTTTATTTATGTAAGTTTTACACAATGATTTCATTTTTGAAACAAAAGAAATCATGTTTTAGTGTTTCCATAGTCTAAGAGCCATAACTTTTTCAGTTTTTGGGCGATTATCTTGGGTAGGGTATGATTTTTGCGGGATGAGATAACGGTTTGATTGTTACAATTTTGGCGTACATGCGACTTTTTTGATCACTTTTATTACCTTTTTTGGGAAGTAAGGTGGGCAAAATTCCAATTTCATCATAGTTTTTAATTTTTATGGCGTTCACCGTTCGGGTAAAGTAACATTACCGTTTTATAGATCAGGTCGTTACGGACGCGGCGATACCAAACATGTGTAGGGAATTTTATTTTTTTCATTTTTAATCAGTGATAAATGTGTTTTTTGATTTTTACTTTATTTTCACTTTTTCCACTTTTTTTTTTGACCCAGACCCACTTGGTTCTTGAAGATCCAGTGGGTCTGATGTCTGCATAATACAGTACAGTACAATATATATTGTACTGTACTGTATTTTACTTACACTTTGTCTGAACAGATCTATGCTTTCAGCACAGATCTGTTCAGAACCATGGACAGCAGGATGCCTGAGAAGGCGTCCTGTTGCCATGGGAACCTTCCCCGTCTGCTCAGTAGTTGCCAGAACTGCGCAGACGGGGAAGGGTAAGGACGGGGCTTGGGGGGGCTGCCTGGAAGCTCTCTCCCTCTCCATTCGGGGGGCTGCAAGGGCACAGCAGCCCCCCGATGGGAGAGGGAGGGAGCTCCCTGAGCTGTTAACCTTTTCCATACAGCGGTCCGTATGGACCGCTGTATGGAAAGGGTTAAACGGCTGACATCGCATCACCGATGTCAGCAGTTTATACCAGGGTGCCAGCAATGTGCTGGCACCCTGGTATACCCACTAGACGCCAACGATTATGCAATGGGAGGCGGGCGGGGGATCCCGCCTCCCGCACCGCCCGCAACCCTCCCCCTGCACCTCCCACCGTGTGAAAAATAACTCAGGGGTGCAGGGGGGAGGGATACTGGAAAAAAAAATTAATCCTAAAGTTTCTGATCCCTGCGGTCAGGCCCATTGAAGGGCATTAATCCGGATCCGGCCTTAAGCTAAACGTCGTTTCGGCGCATTGCCGAATCCGACGTTTAGCTTTTTCTGAATGGTTACCATGGCTGCCGGGTCGCCAAAGTCCTGGCAGCCATGGTAAAGTGTAGTAGGGAGCGGGGAGCAGCATACTTACCGTCCGTGCGGCTCCCGAGGCGCTCCAGAGTGACGTCAGGGCGCCCCAAGCGCATGGATCACGTGATCGCATGGCACTATCATCCATGCGCATGGGGCGCTCTGACAACACTCTGGAGCGCCCCGGGAGCTGCACGGACTGTAAGTATACCGCTCCCCACTACTACTATGGCAACCAGGACTTTAATAGCGTCCTGGGTGCCATAGTAACACTGAAAGCATTTTGCAGACAGATAAGTCTTCAAATGAAAGAGGCCTTAGAGGAGCATAAAAGAGTACATGTCTTATCAGATATCTACCAGTCTTCATATCCTCCATCGTGATTGTCTTATATTATCTAAAAGGAAAAAAAAGTCGTCAGTGAACGCCGTGTTCTCATGTAGTGAATCTGTGTAAATCTGTTTCTCTTACAGATTATTGTGCTAGTAAGTTTGCAGCCATTGGGTTTGCAGAATCTGTTGGGCTTGAAATGTTGGCTCTGGGAAAGACTGGTGTGAAGACCACAATTGTCTGCCCATATTTTATCAATACTGGAATGTTTTACGGATGCGCAACCAAGTATGTATCATGAAAATTAACATTTTATCATATTATATACCCATATGCCTGTAATTGAAAGAGTGCGTTACATTAGCCTTATGCTCAGAATATGAGATGTACATGAACAACTACACAGTTCTGGATTTTATATATATATATATATATATATATATATATATATTAATACATATACATACAATGAAGGGTCTCACTACTGTCTGCCACACATCTGTCCAGTGTTTCTGCTGTGGGGGGGCATTGCACATTTTTCTTAGACAAGTTAATTAGCTTTATCTGCCCACAGTTCTTGATCCGTTTGTTAACCTCCCTAATCTCCCGCTGCCTTTCTTGTATGGCCACTACCTTTTGAGGTCTTTGCCCTAAGATTTTGATTTAAATCCCTGAAATCATTTTTAAGGACTCTCCACCTACCTCTAACTTTGTCATTGGTTCCGATATGGACCATGAACGCTGGATCTTCTCCAGCCCCTCCCAGTAATCTGTCAACCCGATCCTCGATGCGTCCAACTCGAGCGCCAGGAAGACAACACACCGTTCGATGTTCCCTGTCTTTGTGACAGATTGCCCCATCTGTACCCCTCGTTGAGTCGCCCACTACCAGCACCTATCTGGCCTGCCCTGCTCTCCTGGTCCCATGCTTACTGGACCTGACATTCCCCTGACTGGCAGAGGAAGTGTCTGGCTGCAGCGGTGCTCTCCCTGAACTGACATCCCCCGCATCTGCCAACCTTGCAAACCTGTTGTGGTGTGTCAGATCAGGGCTAGCCTCCCTGGCACTCTTCCCTCTACCCCACTTTCTGTTATCCAGCTACCTACCTCACTTTCCGGAGTCTCCTCGCTACCACCCTCCCCCGCATCTATACCATAGAGTGCTTGCTGACTGAGCAGAAAACTCTTCTCCAAATTGTCAGTGTTGAAACTCGCTCGTTTAGATACTCGATGTGCGATTCCAAGCGGCAATTTGCTCACATTTTAATCAAAGATGTGCACTCTCAAACAGCTGTTCCAGGACTGCATACATTAGACAAGATGTGCACTGGACTGCGCTGTCAATAATGGAACACATACTAAATGGGGATTACACAAGAAAATAAAAAAAATACAATACAACTCAATGAAAAACAATTGACTTACTGTAGTCCCCTCCTAAAGTCCCTGAATCTAAATTCCCCTAATCTTAAAGGGGTTGTCTCAGTTCAGCAAATAGCATTCATCGTGTAGAGGAAGTTAATACAAGGCACTTACTAATGTATTGTCATTATCCATATTGCCTCCTATGCTGGCTGGATTCATTTTTTCCACCACATTATACGCTGATCGTTTTCATGGTTACGACCACCTTGTAATCCAGCAGCGGTGGTAGAGCTTGTTCACTAAAGGAAAAAGCAGCAGCCTAGCTGTAGTCCCACGGTCCCAGCCACCAGAAAGGCCAGTGCTTTTTCCTATATTGTGCAAGCACGACCACCACTAATGGACTCCAGGGTGGCCGTAACTATGGAAACAAGCAGTGTATAATATGATGGAAAAACAAATCCAACCAGCAAAGGAAGCAATATAGATAATAACAATAAATTAGTAAGTGGCTTGTATTAACTTCTACATAATAAATACTATTTGCTGAAGTAAGACAACCCCTTTAAGTCAGACATGTGAACGCTCACAAACTCGTGTCGTTTGTCTGCTTGTATAGGTGCTGCTCCCAAACAACAAATTGAATAAAATGAGAATGAGAAACATCATCTTGAAAAACCTGTTCTGGTCACATAGTTCTCACGCAGATCCAGACTTCACTACCGTATCTGATGATCCTTGTGTGATCGTCACATGACTAGAACAGGATTTTAGCTTTTCAATGTGAAAGTTAACCGCCTCACGCAGGATCGCGTTCCGGAGGTGGTCGATTTATTCCTCCTTGACGCATCCGTGCGTCATCTCGCGAGACGCGAGATTTCGTCCAGAGCCGTCCCGCACATGCGCAGTCTGGGCCGGGAATCGTTAGAGAAGTTCGTCACCAGCCTGCCAGCCAATGATCATCGCTGGCAGGTTGGTGATTTTCAAAAAAACTAATCGCAAGCCAGTTAACACATTATATTTATAAATATGTGTTTAAATGGCTTCTCTGCTCCTCTGCTGGTCCTTTTCGTCGGTTGGTCTCAGCAGAGGAGCAGGCATCACAGTGAGTAGCACCAAACACCACACACTTAGCCCCAGATCACCCCCAATTAACCCCTTGATCACCCCTGCTTAGTGTAAACTGTCACTTTTTTTTTTTTTTTCTTTTTTCCACTAGTATTGACTGTTAGGTTTTAGGATAGTTTAGGCCCCTTGGTTAGGTAGTTAGCGATCGTTTAGCGCCCAGCCCACCGCACCGCAGTCACTGATTAGCGTATCGCTAATCAGCATTGGTACTTTTATAGTATCTGTAAGTGATCAAAACTGATCAGTCAGATCTATAATAGTATTAGTGTCAACTTAGTTCGCCCTTCACCCAAAACGCAGTGTTTGCCCGATCAGGCCTGACATATTAATTTTTTTTGATCACTGCACAATCACTTTACACGCGCGCTGCGACGATAAAAAAATCTGATATTTTTTTTATCAATCGTAGCGGCTTCCGGTACTTCGCTAGCCTCCCATTTGTAAGACAGGCTTGCTTTTTTTTCTTGGGTAGTCTCAGGGGATACCCCCTAATTTTAGTTGACCAAATGGCAAATAAGGGGTATTCTAAAGAGGCCTACAGGCTTCTGACCCAGTCGGATGAGGAATGGAAACCCTCATCTGACGAATCCAGCGGGTCAGAATATGAACCTGTAGAAAGCAGTGGCAGTCTGACCCAAAGTTTGGACGAGGAGGTTGAGGTCCCTGATACCACCAGGCGTACCCGGCCCCGTGTTGCTAGACCACAGGTTGCGCAGGATCTGCTTCAAGGGCAGCAGAGTGGGGCTGGTGCTGTCGGATTACATGGTGCGGCATACACCAGCAGCACAGCCCACTCTGGACCTAGTACCAGCACTGCCGTACAACATGGTGAAGTGGCGAGCACAAGAAGGGCAGTTGAAGCTGGTACGGTGGCACGTGCATTAGTTCCCCCGTCGCAGCCACCGCACAGACAGGCCCGTAGAGTCCCTAAAGTGCTGGCAAACCCTGATTGGCAGCCCCCAACTTCAGCCGCACCAGTAGTTCCCCCTTTCACCGCACAGTCTGGAGTTCGGGTTGAGACAGCTCAGATCGGATCGGCACTGGGGTTTTTTGAGCTGTTCTTGACTGCAGAGCTGTTGGATTTGGTCGTGGCAGAAACAAACCGGTATGCCACTAAATTTATATCCGCCAACCCGGGAAGCTTTTATGCCTAGTCTTTCCGGGGGAAACCCGTCCAAGTTTCTGAAATTAAAACTGTTCTGGGCCTTCTCCTCAACATGGGCCTAACAAAAAAGCATGAATTGCGGTCATATTGATCCATGAACCCAATTCATCACATGCCCATATTCTCTGCTGCCATGTTCAGAACACTATTTGAGACCATCCTGCGTTTCCTGCACTTTAGTGACAACAGCACCTCTCGTCCCAGAGGCCACCCAGCTTTTGACCGGCTCCACAAAATTTGGCCCCTCATAGACTACTTTAACACCAAATTTGCAGATTTGTATACCCCTGAGCAAAACATCTGCATAGACGAGTCCCTTATACATTTTACCGGGCGCCTTGGCTTCAAACAATACATCCCAAGCAAGCGCGCCCGGTATGGGGTCAAATTGTATAAGCTCTATGAAAGAGCCACAGGCTATACGCACAAATTTCGAGTCTATGAGGGTAAAGATCAGACCCTGGAGCTGGTCGGTTGCCTTGAGTACCTGGGGAGCAGTGGGAAGACAGTCTGGGACTTGGTGTCACCCTTATTTGGCAAGGGGTACCATCTTTATGTGGACAATTTTTACACAAGTGTGCCCCTCTTCAGGCACTTGTTTTTAGAACAGATTGGCTGCTGTGGCACCGCGCGACCTAGTCGCCGGGGCTTCCCCCCAACGGCTCGTTACCAGCCGTCTTGCAAGGGGGGAGAGGGCTGCCTTGTGTAACGAAGAACTGTTCGAGGTGAAATGGAGAGACAAGCGTGACGTTTACATGCTCTCCTCCTTTCACGTAGACACGACAATACCAATTGATCCAGTTAAAATCATTAAGATTTCAGATTTCCTCTTTTTGCAGCAGGTCTGATCATGAAAGTAGCACTGCGGAAACGCATAGTTCTTTCATGCACTAGTTTTCATGCATGAGGTCCATTTTCGTTTAGTTGACAGAATTCTGTATTTGCTTTTTGTATCCATTGATAAATAAAATCTTTATGGAAATTCTCTGTACTGTATAAGGTTAGCTTCAAGTATGGGAGATGTTCATTCTGATTTTTCTTTTCTGTTCTCCAGATGGCCTAGGGTACTGCCAATTTTAGAGCCAGATTATGCCGTCAAGAAGATCATTGATGCCATCCTAAAGGAACAAGTGTACTTGGTGATGCCTCGCAGCCTCTACGTCGTATTTGCATTTAAAAAGTGAGTTCTGGATTTACATAGTTTATTTTGCAGGAGTTACTTATTGATGACCTATGCTCAGGATGCTCCCGGCACATCCACTGATCAGCTGTTAGAAGAGGCCTCGGTGCTCCTGTGAGCGCCGCAGCCTCTTCCTAAGCCTGTGATGTCACTTTCGTCAGTCACATGGACTTTATGAAGCAATGTCCTATTCAAGTAAATATGATTGAGCTGCAATACCAGGTATAGCCACTATATAATGGATGGTGCTGTGTTTTTTATATTATGAGGAGCACTGCTGCCTCTTCAAACAGCTGATCGGCAGAGGTGCTGGGAATATAATTCACACTAATTAGATACTGATGAACTATCTTAAGGATAGGTCATCAATATTACACTCCTAGAAAACCCCTTGAAAGGGTCTACACAGCAACTTAACTCCTATCCACAGGATAGGCGATAAGTGTTTGATCGGCAGGTGTCTAACCGCTGGGGCCCCTGCTGATCACGAGAACACGGGCCATGTTCCCCTTTTTGATGGAATGGTGGACAAGCGTGTGCGCTGCTCCTTTTAAATGGGGGACAATTGTCCCCATTCTCGTGACCGGTGGGAATCAAGAGACCAGGAAAAATGGGTAAATGTAAGAATTGAAATGACTTTCACAAGGGCCAGATTGTAAAAGCTAAGGGTCTGATCCATGTAGCCCCCACCTCCAAAACTGTTTTTGTAACCCTATGGTTTTTCAATCTCCATTATTGACTGAGATAGTAATACCTGTTTTAAAGGATCTGCTGCTAACCTCTTGGGTTCAAGATACCACAAGACAACACTTTCAGAGGTGTTCTGGAATCTAAGCCTCATCTTCTGAGACGTTTCTGTGGCACAAGGGGGCCTACACATTTTTAGGCAGATGGTGCTTAAGGTAACCTGTCACCTCTACCTCGCTGCCCCTTGCTGATTTCATCAGTCTCACTTCTAGGCTAGTATCCAGTACTTTTACAGGACTGACCAGGCAAACCCCACAGTGTGCGCCAGAACTGCGAGTCCAATGAGACTCATGGCCTGCCCTCCCCTGCCCATGACTGGCAGATTTCTTTCCTGTTGCATAGGAAAAAAAACTGCCAAAGTCTCATTGGCCCCCTCTACCTTGCCGTGCTGGTGCGCACTGTGAGGTTTCCTCTGTAAGTACTGAATACTAGCCTAGAAGTGATGGACCATTAAAATCAGCAAGTCTGTCACTATACTCAGCGAGAGTAGCATAGTAGAGCTGACAAGTTTTTTTGTTTGTTTTTTTTTGTTTTTTTATGTTATGGCTGATGGGTGTTTATATCTGGTACCTCATGAATCTAATATTAAGCATTTACAGTTTCTTAGATTTTGTAATGTGTATATAATATATACCATCTTTTTTTTTTTTTTTTGTCTTTAGTATCATTTCTGCTAAATTAGGTTTTGTACTTGGGGACTACTTGGGAGCCTTTCATTTTATGGACCACTTCAAGGGTCGCATCAAGAAGGACTAGACTCGGCCTACATAGATACCGACCTTAAGATGACCTGTGAATGTAATACTAATACATCAAATCTCATAGACCAGTGGTTCAAACCAAAAAGGTCTCTAAATTTACATCTTATGTAATAAAATTTAATTACATTTTTATATATTTCATCAAATCTTTATTTTGTATTGAGGGATATATAACTGTCTACATTGGAAAGTCTGGAGAAACTCCAGTAACACAAAAGATGCCAACACTAATGATTCTTATAATAAAATGACTTGTTCATGTAACACTTTATAGTTACAAGTAAAGGTGATTTGCTATTTTGTAGCTTTTTTGTGTTTTTGGTGTCCTTTTTTTTTTTAAATATATTTTTTATGTTAGTAAATCTAGATTTGACACAGTAAAGCCTCTTTCACACTACGGCTGTTGATTTCTGTTGTTTTGCTCCATTATAAGAGCAGAACAATTAAAATGACGGAAGTGCCGATTTTGCACACCGCTAACCTGAACGGAGCCAAACATATCCCGTTGAGTGTAGTGCGATCTGTTCAGTTTCTATTTCAAAGCCCCTTTTCATAGAGGAGAGAAGTCTTTTATGCAAACACCTTTTTTGTTTTATATTAAGAGGAATATATTTGTTAGAAAGTCCTTTATGTAACCATAGACCGGCGGCATACACCCGTCTGTAATAACCAGGCACGCTGCTGGATGCTGCGTCTAATTTATGATGAGGCATACCTCTCATAGAAAATTAGGCGCACCATCCGACAGTCAATGTTGCTGGATCTACTCTGATTTCCTTTGATCCAGAGCTGTTGCTCGTTTTTAGATTAAGGGGATCATTTATTATCCAGAAATACCCATATTTATGGCACAGATTTCGACTTTTTCCTGCTCACACCAGGTCTAAAAAAGTGGGCTTGGCAGGGAAGGGGACGGGCCAGTAGGCATAAAAAAATTGTCTCAATGTAAGCCAGACATAACTTCGGCAGAACCATTGGCAGATATAGGGGTTAAGACCAGCTAAAACGCCGGTCTTAATAAATGACCCCTAGGAGCTTTAGGGCTCATGCACACGAACATGCATGTCCCATGCCCGTATTGCGGCCCGAATGGGTCCGCAAAATCAAAATATGAAGCAGACCACTTCCTTGGGATTTCCATGTCTCCACGCTGCAAAAAAATTGAATATGGTCTATTTTTTTATTTTTTTTATTTTTTTGCGATTTCAGACAGAATGTTGCAGATTGCGTTCACATACAGAATAGGCGGGCACACAACCGGTGCTGGTTCATCATGGACCGATATTTGCAGTCCGCAGCACTGGCAGCACACATACATGTGTATGAGCCCTTAGGCTCATAGTCATACTTTAAGGCTGGGTTCACACCTGAGCGTTTTACAGCGCGTTCCTACGCGCTGTAAAACGCTCAACAAGGAGAAACCAATGATTCCCTATGGGAATGGTTCACACTTGGGCGTTTTACAGCGCGTACGATCGCGCTGTAAAACGCCCGACGCTCCAAAAAGTACATGAGCGACTTTTGGGGCGTTTGTGGCCATAGGACACTGTAGTGAATCACACAAACGCGCGTCAAACGCGCGTTTACTATTACAAAAACGCGCATAAAAATGCGCGTCAAAAACGCGCGTAAAACGCGCGTTTGCGCAACGCTCAAGTGTGAACCCAGCCTAATTCAGCACTGAGTCCAAGCTGTAGAGGAAGTTGGAAGACCCAAGCACTAGACAATGATTGATGGGTACTTTTTTTCAGGGGAAGAGAGTTGATCGGCAGAGGACCTTATTTCTCTGTAGAGGGGTTTTCCAAATATAGCTTATTTACTTTTTAGTTTAGCTTCTAGAAAGTTATGCCTTGTGATTCTCACTTAGGTCTCATGCACACAAACTTATTTTCTTTCCGTGTTTTTTTTTTTTTTTTGGCGGGACCATTCATTTCAATGGGTCTGCAAAAAAACCGGAAGTTACTGTGTGCATTCCGTTTCTGGATGTCCACATTAGACATGGATGGCACTGTTCTATTAGGGGCCAGCTGTTCCGTTCGGCAAAATACAGACTGCACATGGGCATAATCTGTATTTTTTTTTTTTTTTTGTTGATATGTTTTTTGCATGAGCCCTTAATGTCACTAGTAGAGTTGAGCGAACACCTGGATGTTCGGGTTCGAGAAGTTCGGCCGAACATCCCGGAAATGTTCGGGTTCGGGATCCGAACCCGATCCGAACTTCGTCCCGAACCCGAACCCCATTGAAGTCAATGGGGACCCGAACTTTTCGGCACTAAAAAGGCTGTAAAACAGCCCAGGAAAGAGCTAGAGGGCTGCAAAAGGCAGCAACATGTAGGTAAATCCCCTGCAAACAAATGTGGATAGGGAAATGAATTAAAATAAAAATTAAATAAATAAAAATTAACCAAAATCAATTGGAGAGAGGTTCCATAGCAGAGAATCTGGCTTCCCGTCACCCACCACTGGAACAGTCCATTCTCAGATATTTAGGCCCCGGCACCCAGGCAGAGGAGAGAGGTCCCGTAACAGAGAATCTGTCTTCATGTCAGCAGAGAATTAGTCTGCATGTCATAGCAGAGAATGAGGCTTCACGTCAGCCACCACTGCAACAGTCCATTGGCATATATTTAGGCCCAGCACCCAGGCAGAGGAGGGAGGTCCCGTAACAGAGAATCTGTCTTCATGTCAGCAGAGAATTAGTCTGCATGTCATAGCAGAGAATGAGGCTTCACGTCAGCCACCACTGCAACAGTCCATTGGCATATATTTAGGCCCAGCACACACACAGGCAGAGGAGAGAGGTCCCGTAACAGAGAATCTGGCTTCATGTCAGCAGAGAATCAGTCTGCATGTCATAGCAGAGAATGAGGCTTCACGTCAGCCACCACTGCAACAGTCCATTGGCATATATTTAGGCCCAGCACACACACAGGCAGAGGAGAGAGGTCCCGTAACAGAGAATCTGGCTTCATGTCAGCAGAGAATCAGTCTGCATGTCATAGCAGAGAATGAGGCTTCACGTCAGCCACCACTGCAACAGTCCATTGGCATATATTTAGGCCCAGCACCCAGGCAGAGGAGGGAGGTCCCGTAACAGAGAATCTGTCTTCATGTCAGCAGAGAATTAGTCTGCATGTCATAGCAGAGAATGAGGCTTCACGTCAGCCACCACTGCAACAGTCCATTGGCATATATTTAGGCCCAGCACACACACAGGCAGAGGAGAGAGGTCCCGTAACAGAGAATCTGGCTTCATGTCAGCAGAGAATCAGTCTGCATGTCATAGCAGAGAATGAGGCTTCACGTCACCCACCACTGCAACAGTCCATTGGCATATATTTAGGCCTAGCACACAGGCAGAGCAGAGAGGTCCCGTAACAGACAATCTGGCTTCATGTCAGCAGAGAATCAGTCTGCATGTCATAGCAGAGAATCAGGCTTCACGTCACCCACCACTGCAACAGTCCATTGGCATATATTTAGGCCTAGCACACAGGCAGAGCAGAGAGGTCCCGTAACAGACAATCTGGCTTCATGACAGCAGAGAATTAGTCTGCATGTCATAGCAGAGAATGAGGCTTCACGTCAGCCACCACTGCAACAGTCCATTGGCATATATTTAGGCCCAGCACCCAGGCAGAGGAGAGAGGTCCCGTAACAGACAATCTGGCTTCATGTCAGCAGAGAATTAGTCTGCATGTCATAGCAGAGAATCAGGCTTCACGTCAGCCACCACTGCAACAGTCCATTGTCATAAATTTAGGCCCAGCACCCAGGCAGAGGAGAGAGGTCCCGTAACAGACAATCTGGCTTCATGTCAGCAGAGAATTAGTCTGCATGTCATAGCAGAGAATGAGGCTTCACGTCAGCCACCACTGCAACAGTCCATTGGCATATATTTAGGCCTAGCACACAGGCAGAGCAGAGAGGTCCCTTAACAGACAATCTGGCTTCATGACAGCAGAGAATCAGTCTGCATGTCATAGCAGAGAATCAGGCTTCACGTCAGCCACCACTGCAACAGTCCATTGTCATAAATTTAGGCCCAGCACCCAGGCAGAGGAGAGAGGTCCCGTAACAGAGAATCTGGCTTCATGTCAGCAGAGAATCAGTCTTCATATCATAGCAGAGAATCAGGCTTCACGTCACCCACCACTGTAAGAGTCAATTTTCATAAATTTAGGCCCAGAACCCAGGCAGAGGAGAAAGGTCCCGTAACAGACAATCTGGCTTCATGTCAGCAGAGAATCAGTCTTCATATCATAGCCTAGAATCAGGCTTCACGTCACCCACCACTGTAAGAGTCAATTTTCATAAATTTAGGCCCAGAACCCAGGCAGAGGAGAAAGGTCCCGTAACAGACAATCTGGCTTCATGTCAGCAGAGAATCAGTCTT
The DNA here is from genome assembly GCF_014858855.1 of Bufo gargarizans. Lineage (NCBI taxonomy): Eukaryota > Metazoa > Chordata > Amphibia > Anura > Bufonidae > Bufo > Bufo gargarizans. Next base: position 110,559,068 of record NC_058084.1, on the reverse strand, counting down.
CATATCATAGCAGAGAATCAGGCTTCACGTCACCCACCACTGCAACAGTCAATTGTCATAAATTTAGGCCCAGCACCCAGGCAGAGGAGAGAGCTCCCGTAACAGAGGATCTGGCTTCATGTCAGCAGAGAATCAGTCTGCATGTCATAGCAGAGAATGAGGCTTCACGTCACCCACCACTGCAACAGTCCATTGGCATATATTTAGGCCTAGCACACAGGCAGAGCAGAGAGGTCCCGTAACAGACAATCTGGCTTCATGTCAGCAGAGAATCAGTCTGCATGTCATAGCAGAGAATGAGGCTTCACGTCACCCACCACTGCAACAGTCCATTGGCATATATTTAGGCCTAGCACACAGGCAGAGCAGAGAGGTCCCGTAACAGACAATCTGGCTTCATGACAGCAGAGAATCAGTCTGCATGTCATAGCAGAGAATGAGGCTTCACGTCACCCACCACTGCAACAGTCCATTGGCATATATTTAGGCCTAGCACACAGGCAGAGCAGAGAGGTCCCGTAACAGACAATCTGGCTTCATGTCAGCAGAGAATCAGTCTGCATGTCATAGCAGAGAATGAGGCTTCACGTCACCCACCACTGCAACAGTCCATTGGCATATATTTAGGCCTAGCACACAGGCAGAGCAGAGAGGTCCCGTAACAGACAATCTGGCTTCATGACAGCAGAGAATCAGTCTGCATGTCATAGCAGAGAATGAGGCTTCACGTCACCCACCACTGCAACAGTCCATTGGCATATATTTAGGCCTAGCACACAGGCAGAGCAGAGAGGTCCCGTAACAGACAATCTGGCTTCATGTCAGCAGAGAATCAGTCTGCATGTCATAGCAGAGAATGAGGCTTCACGTCACCCACCACTGCAACAGTCCATTGGCATATATTTAGGCCTAGCACACAGGCAGAGCAGAGAGGTCCCGTAACAGACAATCTGGCTTCATGACAGCAGAGAATCAGTCTGCATGTCATAGCAGAGAATGAGGCTTCACGTCACCCACCACTGCAACAGTCCATTGGCATATATTTAGGCCTAGCACACAGGCAGAGCAGAGAGGTCCCGTAACAGACAATCTGGCTTCATGTCAGCAGAGAATCAGTCTGCATGTCATAGCAGAGAATGAGGCTTCACGTCACCCACCACTGCAACAGTCCATTGGCATATATTTAGGCCTAGCACACAGGCAGAGCAGAGAGGTCCCGTAACAGACGATCTGGCTTCATGTCAGCAGAGAATCAGTCTGCATGTCATAGCAGAGAATCAGGCTTCACGTCAGCCACCACTGCAACAGTCCATGGTCATAAATTTAGGCCCAGCACCCAGGCAGAGGAGAGAGGTCCCGTAACAGACAATCTGGCTTCATGTCAGCAGAGAATTAGTCTGCATGTCATAGCAGAGAATCAGGCTTCATGTCAGCCACCACTGCAACAGTCCATTGGCATATATTTAGGCCTAGCACACAGGCAGAGGAGAGGTTCATTCAACTTTGGGTAGCATCGCAATATAATGGTAAAATGAAAATAAAAATAGGATTGAATGAGGAAGTGCCCTGGAGTCCAATAATATATGGTTATGGGGAGGTAGTTAATGTCTAATCTGGACAAGGGACGGACAGGTCCTGTGGGATCCATGCCTGGTTCATTTTTATGAACGTCAGCTTGTCCACATTGGCTGTAGACAGGCGGCTGCGTTTGTCTGTAATGACGCCCCCTGCCGTGCTGAATACACGTTCAGACAAAACGCTGGCTGCCGGGCAGGCCAGCACCTCCAAGGCATAAAAGGCTAGCTCTGGCCACGTGGACAATTTAGAGACCCAGAAGTTGAATGGGGCCGAACCATCAGTCAGTACGTGGAGGGGTGTGCACACGTACTGTTCCACCATGTTAGTGAAATGTTGCCTCCTGCTAACACGTTGCGTATCAGGTGGTGGTGCAGTTAGCTGTGGCGTGTTGACAAAAGTTTTCCACATCTCTGCCATGCTAACCCTGCCCTCAGAGGAGCTGGCCGTGACACAGCTGCCTTGGCGACCTCTTGCTCCTCCTCTGCCTTGGCCTTGGGCTTCCACTTGTTCCCCTGTGACATTTGGGAATGCTCTCAGTAGCGCGTCTACCAACGTGCGCTTGTACTCGCGCATCTTCCTATCACGCTCCAGTGCAGGAAGTAAGGTGGGCACATTGTCTTTGTAGCGTGGATCCAGCAGGGTGGCAACCCAGTAGTCCGCACAGGTTAAAATGTGGGCAACTCTGCTGTCGTTGCGCAGGCACTGCAGCATGTAGTCGCTCATGTGTGCCAGGCTGCCCAGGGGTAAGGACAAGCTGTCCTCTGTGGGAGGCGTATCGTCATCGTCCTGCCTTTCCCCCCAGCCACGCACCAGTGATGGACCCGAGCTGCGTTGGGTGCCACCCCGCTGTGACCATGCTTCATCCTCATCCTCCTCCACCTCCTCCTCATCCTCGTCCTCCTCGTCCTCCAGTAGTGGGCCCTGGCTGGCCACATTTGTACCTGGCCTCTGCTGTTGCAAAAAACCTCCCTCTGAGTCACTTCGAAGAGACTGGCCTGAAAGTGCTAAAAATGACCCCTCTTCCTCATCCTCCTCCTCCTCCTCCTGGGCCACCTCCTGTTCCATCATCGCCCTAAGTGTTTTCTCAAGGAGACATAGAAGTGGTATTGTAACGCTGATAACGGTGTCATCGCCACTGGCCATGTTGGTGGAGTACTCGAAACAGCGCAACAGGGCACACAGGTCTCGCATGGAGGCCCAGTCATTGGTGGTGAAGTGGTGCTGTTCTGTAGTGCGACTGACCCGTGCGTGCTGCAGCTGAAACTCCACTATGGCCTGCTGCTGCTCGCACAGTCTGTCCAGCATGTGCAAGGTGGAGTTCCACCTGGTGGGCACGTCGCATATGAGGCGGTGAGCGGGAAGGCCGAAGTTACGCTGTAGCGCAGACAGGCGAGCAGCGGCAGGATGTGAACGCCGGAAGCGCGAACAGACGGCCCGCACTTTATGCAGCAGCTCTGACATGTCGGGGTAGTTGTGAATGAACTTCTGCACCACCAAATTCAGCACATGCGCCAAGCAAGGGATGTGCGTCAAATTGGCTAGTCCCAGAGCTGCAACGAGATTTCGCCCATTATCACACACCACCAGGCCGGGCTTGAGGCTCACCGGCAGCAACCACTCGTCGGTCTGTTGTTCTATACCCCGCCACAACTCCTGTGCGGTGTGGGGCCTGTCCCCCAAACATATGAGTTTCAGAATGGCCTGCTGACGTTTACCCCGGGCTGTGCTGAAGTTGGTGGTGAAGGTGTGTGGCTGACTGGATGAGCAGGTGGAAGAAGAGGAGGAGGAAGCCGAGAAGGAGGAGGTGGCAACAGGAGGCAAAGAATGTTGCCCTGCGATCCTTGGCGGCGGAAGGACGTGCGCCAAACAGCTCTCCGCCTGGGGCCCAGCTGCCACTACATTTACCCAGTGTGCAGTTAGGGAGATATAGCGTCCCTGGCCGTGCTTACTGGTCCACGTATCTGTGGTTAGGTGGACCTTGCCACAGATGGCGTTGCGCAGTGCACACTTGATTTTATCGGATACTTGGTTGTGCAGGGAAGGCACGGCTCTCTTGGAGAAGTAGTGCCGGCTGGGAACAACATACTGTGGGACAGCAAGCGACATGAGCTGTTTGAAGCTGTCTGTGTCCACCAGCCTAAATGACAGCATTTCATAGGCCAGTAGTTTAGAAATGCTGGCATTCAGGGCCAGGGATCGAGGGTGGCTAGGTGGGAATTTACGCTTTCTATCAAATGTTTGTGAGATGGAGAGCTGAACGCTGGCGTGTGACATGGTTGAGACGCTTGGTGACGGAGGTGGTGGTGGTGGTGTTGGTGGTACATCCCCTGTTTGCTGGGCGGCAGGTGCCAACGTTCCTCCAGAGGCGGAGGAAGAGGCCGAGGCGGCAGCAGCAGAATAGGCCGAGGCGGCAGCAGCAGAAGAGGTAGCAGGGGGAGCCTGAGTGACTTCCTTGGTTTTAAGGTGTTTACTCCACTGCAGTTCATGCTTTGCATGCAGGTGCCTGGTCATGCAGGTTGTGCTCAGGTTCAGAACGTTAATGCCTCGCTTCAGGCTCTGATGGCACAGCGTGCAAACCACTCGGGTCTTGTCGTCAGCACATTGTTTGAAGAAGTGCCATGCCAGGGAACTCCTTGAAGCTGCCTTTGGGGTGCTCGGTCCCAGATGGCGGCGGTCAGTAGCAGGCGGAGTCTCTTGGCGGCGGGTGTTCTGCTTTTGCCCACTGCTCCCTCTTTTGCTACGCTGTTGGCTCGGTCTCACCACTGCCTCTTCCTCCGAACTGTGAAAGTCAGTGGCACGACCTTCATTCCATGTGGGGTCTAGGACCTCATCGTCCCCTGCATCGTCTTCCACCCAGTCTTGATCCCTGACCTCCTGTTCAGTCTGCACACTGCAGAAAGACGCAGCAGTTGGCACCTGTGTTTCGTCATCATCAGAGACATGCTGAGGTGGTATTCCCATGTCCTCATCATCAGGAAACATAAGTGGTTGTGCGTCAGTGCATTCTATGTCTTTCACCGCTGGGGAAGGGCTAGGTGGATGCCCTTGGGAAACCCTGCCAGCGGAGTCTTCAAACAGCATAAGAGACTGCTGCATAACTTGAGGCTGAGACAGTTTCCCTGGTATGCATGGGGGTGATGTGACAGACTGATGGGGTTGGTTTTCAGGCGCCATCTGTGCGCTTTCTGCAGAAGACTGGGTGGGAGATAATGTGAACGTGCTGGATCCACTGTCGGCCACCCAATTGACTAATGCCTGTACCTGCTCAGGCCTTACCATCCTTAGAACGGCATTGGGCCCCACCATATATCGCTGTAAATTCTGGCGGCTACTGGGACCTGAGGTAGTTGGTACACTAGGACGTGTGGATGTGGCAGAACGGCCACGTCCTCTCCCAGCACCAGAGGGTCCACTAACACCACCACGACCATGTCCACGTCCGCGTCCCTTACTAGATGTTTTTCTCATTGTTATGGTTCACCACAACAACAAATATATTATTTGGCCCAATGTATTGTATTCAAATTCAGCGGGATATAAATTTGAGGCCTAGTATTTAGGCGCTGGGTGACCGGTATGGATTTAGTGACAGAATTAGACTTGGAAATGCACAGAAGCGTGTGTGTGAAGTTATTCTGAATGACCCTATGTGCACCTTCAATATTATATACCCTTTTAGGGATAGATTTCAAATAGCTCTGATATAGCAGAAACCACTAAATTATGAAATTGCTAAATTGGGAATTGTACTTCAACCCAGAACAAAAAATGTGCTTTGACGGACACTAAATATCTTGCCCAGCAACAACAGTACACCGGTGGGTAACGAGAGATTTAGAGGGAATTAAATTTGAGGCCTAGTATTTAGGCGCTGGGTCACCGGTATGGATTTAGTGACAGAATTAGACTTGGAAATACACAGTAGCGGGTGTGTGTGAAGTTATTCTGAATGACCCTATGTGCACCTTCAATATTATATACCCTTTTAGGGATAGATTTCAAATAGCTCTGATATAGCAGAAACCACTAAATTATGAAATTGCTAAATTGGGAATTGTACTTCAACCCAGAACAAAAAATGTGCTTTGACGGACACTAAATATCTTGCCCAGCAACAACAGTACAGCGGTGGGTAACGAGAGATTTAGAGGGAATTAAATTTGAGGCCTAGTATTTAGGCGCTGGGTCACCGGTATGGATTTAGTGACAGAATTAGACTTGGAAATGCACAGAAGCGTGTGTGTGAAGTTATTCTGAATGACCCTATGTGCACCTTCAATATTATATACCCTTTTAGGGATAGATTTCAAATAGCTCTGATATAGCAGAAACCACTAAATTATGAAATTGCTAAATTGGGAATTGTACTTCAACCCAGAACAAAAAATGTGCTTTGACGGACACTAAATATCTTGCCCAGCAACAACAGTACAGCGGTGGGTAACGAGAGATTTAGAGGGATTTAAATTTGAGGCCTAGTATTTAGGCGCTGGGTCACCGGTATGGATTTAGTGACAGAATTAGACTTGGAAATGCACAGAAGCGTGTGTGTGAAGTTATTCTGAATGACCCTATGTGCACCTTCAATATTATATACCCTTTTAGGGATAGATTTCAAATAGCTCTGATATAGCAGAAACCACTAAATTATGAAATTGCTAAATTGGGAATTGTACTTCAACCCAGAACAAAAAATGTGCTTTGACGGACACTAAATATCTTGCCCAGCAACAACAGTACAGCGGTGGGTAACGAGAGATTTAGAGGGATTT